>NC_080195.1:21150673-21775673 GCF_030028045.1 Hippopotamus amphibius kiboko
GGCAGGGATACGCAGGGAATGATGGCGATAAGCATTTTCCAAATTAGGAAACAGATATGCTTTTCTTCTTACTCTCTTACATAACCCATCTATTTTAGAAGACAACACAAAAAAACTGAAATGAAATACAAATCTCACGATTTTACTACTTTGTTAGCAGAGACACAAGCAAGTAACGCTGGGAGGGAAAGAGAGGAGAGTTTCACCCCATCCTATTCCTCTTGGCCCGGAGTTTTTTGTTTTTTGGTTTTTTTCCACAGGATTCCCTCTCCTCCGTGGCAGCCTGCTTGGGTGAGTCAGAGACCAAAGTCCAAATTTTAGAAAATGAATGAAGAAAGCTACTAATTTTTCTCTCCTCTGAATTTAAAAAGCAGTCTCGCCAAAGTACATATCCTCTTTTGGTGGCACAGAATGAGTGGTGGCACAGACAAGTGACCGGTCTTAGAGCCAGTGATCGTTTTGCCCCAGACTTCCTGCTTGAGAGGGAAATTGTGCAGCACACAAAGGCCACAGAGGCAGTACAACCTCTTACATAAATAAGTTACATAAATGAGAACCTGTTATGTAAATGTATAAACCAGCAAACATGAATTATAACCATTCACAAATGCCAAGGAGAACACGGCAAGATTCCTTCTACAGTCCCATTTTCCCCCCCTCACATTATCATAATTGTACTGTTTTATTTCACACCAGAATCGGATGTGGCTATTTGTCACATTTATTGGGGAAAGAAATTCCAAAGGACAAATGATGCTTCATATTATGTTCTGAACCATGTATTTTACTTTTGGGGGATTTGATAAGAATATAAGCATGTTTATCAACTTAAACTTTTGTGTAATCACGAACACATGTATTAAGTAGTTACTGTTGTACATTTTGCAAGCGGCTATTAAGGACAGGAATACATCACGAAAGTAAATGTCCATGGCCATATGGATATTTGTTTTACTACTTCTGGTTTCAAGTTTCAGATGAGTATGTCAGCATCTGACTAATGTCATTCGTCCGTTTATGGAGGGAAGGCGGTAATTCAGGGGGCTAGAATTAGATTCAAGGTTATGCTTGTGAATCAGTCCCAATATTCCCCACCTCAAATGATAGCTGCTCCTTGGGTCTCAGCTGCAATTTGCATCAGGTTCAATGTGGATGGTAAGTGAACTCTGCACCCTACTGGAACAGGACCCTCAGCTTTTCCTTGGCGTTTTCCTTGTTCCCTTGGGGGCAGTGTATAGCCATCCTCTCTGAAGTTGCCAGATTTGCTACTTGTGTAGTAGAAACACATGTAACTCAAAGCACTTTTGAGCCTACCTGCCTGTTGTGTATAAAGAGGGATGTTGATTAAACGTTAGGCAATTTCAGACAGCATGCTCAGCTTAACATTCCCTTTAGCTCCGTTTTGAAAATCTCATGTGAAGTATTTTTATCTAAGATCTAATAATAGTGGAATGAGAGTAAAGGGATCTTAAAACCTTTGTGTATTACTAGCTGTGTGGTTTGGGGCAAATAACTTTCCCTCTCTGGGCCATTGTTTCTAACCATTTGAAAAAGGACAGCATTAACAATCTAGTACCCTATAATCAAATCTATAAATATTTTCAACGGAGAGCTTTAAACTCGCTGCCACCAAGTTTGAAGGAAATATAACCCATTATACAAAGACAAGATCATTTTCCTTCTTTTCTGTGGGGAAAACTGCAGCCCTTGCTTGGTTTGTTGTGATATGGTGACTACACTGTGAAAAACATTCATCCTGGTGTTTTCTCTTTTAAAATGCCAAATATAGGCCTTAGCCAGCTGTGGGGCAGTACACCAGATGTGGAGAGGAACCTGTGGGCTCCCCACCTCGAGATGGGGGTGGGAGAGCGGAGTTTTAAACCAGAAAAGCAGTAGTAATTTGGCACCAGGGAAAATTATCTTTCACTCTGGAGGGAGTCACGTCAGATAGGTGAGTGGAGTTGTTTTGTTCCTAAAGTTGACCTCCTCTAGACTTGGGGAGTCACAAAGTCATCAGACGGACTTTGCGTGTTCCTAAGCCCTCTGCCTCTAGGTGTACATCTGTATCTTGGGCATAAACTAGAGAAAATGCAGATGAGCACCTGACCGCTGATACACTACACCGGGAGGCTCCCAGGGGCCAGTAAGAGGGGGCGGGTCCCCACCCAGGTGGGCGTTAAGGTCAGGGGAGGGTTGGCGATTTGGGCCTCAGTCCCGCGAGGTCGTCCGGCCGGCAGAAGAGCGCCAACAAAGCGGGGATTAGGGGAGAATCCTCAGCAGGTGGGGGGCGTCCGGCGGAGAAACCAGGGGGGATGGAGAGCTGGGCTCCTTCGGGCTTTGTTCGGTTACAAGCCAGGCCCTTCTTTCCCAAGAAGCCAATTAGATCCCCGCTGGGGGATCATCTGACCTCGCGTCTCCCGCCAGGAGGGGCTTCGGGAGGGGCGGGGCCGGCGGCCGGCTCCTCGGGGACCCGGTCGCGGGGGGTGAGGGGGAGTCCCGGGCGCCGCCGCCGCCGCCGCGCAGCCCGGCCCCGCCCCGCGCCCGCCAGGCCCCGCCCCCGGGGCTTCCCGGGCGCGCGCCGCCCCGCCGTGTCCGCGCGCCACGCCCCCCTGCTCGCGGGCCGCGTGCGGAGCCGCGCGCCCCGGAGGCTCCGGGACCGTGGCGGCGGGCGGCGGCGGCGCAGCCCTGCGCGGGTCATGTCTTCTCCGGCCGTAGCGAGGAGCTCCCAGGGAGAGACCCAAGAGGTGGACCCCCGGCCGCGGAGCCGGGGCCGGTTCTGGGAAGTGGGCGGCGGCGGCGGCGACCGGCTGGAGAGCGCGGCCGCGGAGTCGGAGCGCTGGGAGCTGCTGCTCCGCCGGGGCGAGCTGCTGGCGCTGGGCGGCCACCTGAAGGCAGCGCTGGAGGCGTACGCGGCGGCGCTGCGCCGCGGGGCCCCGGTCAGGCCCGAGTGCCTCGGCACCCTGGTGGACTGCCTGGTGTTCAACTACCGGCTCCGCCACGGGCTGGGCTGGAGCGCGGCCCCGGCGGAGGGCGCCCACCCCGGCGCCGGCGGGCTGCTCCGCTGCCTGGGCTGCCGGGGCTTCCTGAGCGAGCCGGTGACCGTGCCCTGCGGTCACAGCTACTGCCGCCGCTGCCTGCGGAGAGAGCTCCGCGCCCGCTGCCGCCTCTGCCGGGACCGGCTGCCGCCCGCCGCGGCCGCTGATGCCGAGGGGACCTCCGCGCGGCCGCCGCCTGCGGCCGCCGCCATCGCTGCTTCGGGCTTCAGGACCAGCGTCGTCCTCAGCCACCTGGCCGAAAAGTGGTTCCCGGGCCAGCGGGAGAGAGCTCGGGCGGCCGGCCGGCTCGGGGAGCTGCTGCGCCAGGGGCGCTACCGGGAGGCCCTGGCCGCCGCCTGCGAGGAGCTGCGAGCAGGTGACCGCGCGGGCCCCGCGACCCCACCCTCCTTTTTCCCCGACGGGCGGGCCGCCCCGAGCTCGTCTGCGCCCCCGGGGGGCGTCCCCGAGGCCGGCTGCAGCTCGCGGCGGGTCGGGTCCTGGGGCCCCGGAGGGGGGTGGGAGGGGGCGGCGCCCCGGGTGCTTCGGTCACAGTGGGGATCGCCCTGGAGCCGACTGTGACGCGGCGCGGGGTTCCCTCCGTCGGGGCCTGGCGCTGTGGCGGGCGCGCCCGGAGCGGAGCGGGGCGGGTGGCCGGGCGAGGCCGCCGGAGCGCGGGATGGGGAGGGAGTTGCGCGAGCCTGAGCGGCTGCTCGCTTCCTGCCGCGCTCTTTCCGGTAATTGGCCGCTCGGGCCGGGCCGGGTCCGCCGCGGGGAGACGCCAGCCGGGGCGGGGAGAGGATCCCCAGCCAAGGCTGCGTGTGCGACGTACACCTCGGTCTCCCACAAAAGTCACCGGGGCAATTGGAAACCGCGGGAGGCAGAATTGCATAAGCTGGGGGCGGGGGGGGATGGGGGGCGTTGTGTAACGGGTGACGTCTGGTGGGCGTGGCGGGAGCTCGCCGCCCGCACCCCGCACCCCGCACCCGAGGCCCCGGCGGCCGCTGGCCTTCGGAGCTCATCAGGGTTGCTCCAGTCTCAGATGAATAACGCCTGCAGACTTGGTTCTTCTTGAGGATTTCCACCTGTCTATTTCAAAGCGTGCTTATTTCAGAAACGCACGTGTGCTTACTTTGGTTACACCTAGTTCACGGTTAAAGCTAAAGAGGTAGCCCCTGATCGAGTTCGTGTTTGCCTTTGCACTCTTGATCAAGCTGTGGGAGCAGGCCTTGAAGATCTTTTGTCTGTTTCTTGGCCTCTAAGAAGCGGTTTCGGCCTCTTTACCTAGGCTAGCACTTTTCTTAAGGTGGTTTTGGGCTGTGGAAAGGGACATTGCCGGGAGTTCGTTAGCTATGTAAAACGAAGAGCCGTTCTTTTTCCTACCAAGGGAATGTTAACCCACCCCCACCCCACGCCCACTCCACGCCCCTGCCCCGGGGACGTTATCTGGGGCAATATCTAGAGACACTTTTGGTTGCCACCCCTTGTGGGAGTGGTGCTGGTACATCTAGTGGGTAGCGGCCAGAGATGCTACTCAACATCCAGTCACGCACGGGACAGTCTCCCACACAATGATCAGGCCCAAAATGTCAATTTTGTCACTGTTAAGCCTTTCGTTAAATAAGCATATTTCAGAATTAAGGTTTATACAGGCACGGAATAACACTTGTGAAAATAATCCCCAAGAAAATAGATGTCCAAAACATAAACTAATGTGAAGTATGAGGAGCATTTATAAACTATGTAAGTGAAAGTAGCTTGTTGTAGGTCTTTTACATTGTGTTCTGTCATTTTGAACTAGTAACTGTGTTGAGTTGTTTAATACCTTTAGAGTTCAAAGCGCAAACCTGGCATATTTTCATATTCTTTCAGTATCTTTATGGGGAGTAGCAGTTATAAAATAGAATGATAGACCCCAAACAAAAGAGAACTATTTGGAATACAAAATTCCAATACGGCTCAGCCTCCCTGGGGGAATAGAATATGAATTTGGTGAAGTAAAGACCATCTAGGACATGGTCCTCATGTTTAAAATGAAGAAACAGAAGCTGCAGCAGTGAAATGACTTGTCCACAGTCACACAGCCAGGTGACTGTGGAGGCAACGCTGTGTCCTCCATTTCTCCTAAATGTTGGACCAGGGTTCATTCTACCTTTATAGCTCATTCAGTGAAAATGTTTAACATAAATTTCCAAGGAAGTTTTTTGTCACTAGTATAAAATAAAGGATGAAACTTACTGACAGCACTATTCAGTATTAACTCCCACTGATTTAGTGGTTTGACCTCTTAAATTAGGCATTTCATAAGAATTCAGGTCCTAATCCATGGAAGAACTGGGAGTACATTTACTAATTAAGATCTAGCTTAGTGTTCTATGACCAATAATCTTTTAATTAAAGAAGATTTGGGGCCTGGGGTTGAGGATATTATTGTTAACAGAAAAAGACTGAAAGATCTACTCTTTCTCTTTTTTCAGTTTGCATAGACTGTATGTGGGAATTTTGTCCACTTAGCTGCTTAATTCTACTTTTGCTGGAGTAGAACCCAGGTCTCCTGACTTTCGCCTAACGAGTCTGTTTTCCCCTCATTTTTAGGTCTTTCAGAAGTCATTAATTCCATACTCAAGTGTGTCTGAATGGTACTAATGAGGATAACTTTTTTCATCCTTTGAATTTTTAGTGCAAAGTAGGAGGAAAGAAATCTTAGAGTTAACAAATTATAGTTGGTAAAGTACAGATATTATGTGTTTAACCGTTTATGGGTATAAATAAAAAGGTTTATTAGTAGAGTTATAAGTCTATTTGTACAGTTAAGCTTTAACTTTTTGAGCCAATTAGCTAGATAAGCATTTTGAAGTGTATTTATATAATTGTACAGCTGTAGTTAGTCAAGATACTGTAATTGCTAACAGTAGAAAAAGACCTTCACTATATTTTCTTCATATAATTCTTACAATGAAACAAGTAAGTAGTATTAACTAGAAAAAAATAATCTAGTCTACAGTTAGCCCACACACATCCAAATTTAATTCCTGTCAACAAGAAAGGAAAGCTAGAAAACCTCTGCCAAAATCAGAACGTTCCCATTGAGATTACATAAGTTTCTGTTGAATTGAAATATATTTAGATAACATTTAATCCATTGATCTTTTGGTATTAACTCTCAGATGTTTCATAACTTTACCTTCTTAGTATTCAAGGATATTATGTAAAAGTCTTTTCTGCACTGAATCTTTATACTTAAGAGTCTTTGGAAATAGTCCAACTTTGCTATGCTCTCTTTTTATTTTTAATGAAGTTTTACACTGACTTGCCGCTCTCCCCCCAGAGAAGACCAACAGAACAGTATAATTTACAGTTTGAACTGGTTAAAAAAAATAAAGGTCATAAGGAGAACATTTCATTTAAAATACTTGGAGAAGGAAAGTTTTGTTTTGAATATTAATTATAGTCCTTGACTCTTACCAAGTATTTTAAAATTCTTTATATCATTTCATTGTCACAAAGACTCCTGTGAGTACCATTATCCATAAAGGCACCTAGGGTTAGAGAGGCAGTATAGTCTAGTAGTTAGAGCTGTGCATGCTGGTGTCTGATGACCTGGGTTTGAATCCCAGTGAAGACTCCACCTGCGCTTTGGCCTTGTGCCTGTGTCTAACCTCCCTGTTTTGCTTTCCTTATCTACAAAGTGAGAATAGTGTCTGCCTCATAGATACCAGCCATAATAACAGCCTAGGGCTGTTGTGAGAATTAAGAGTCAAAACACATGAAGTGCTTTGAGTGGTGCCTGATGGATAAATACTCAGTAAATATTAATTAAAATATTTTTAAAATGTAAAATTTGTGCTCCAGCAAGGTGATTTAGCTAAGATTGAAATCTGTCTTTTTTTGAATGTTTTGTTATTTTTTTTTATTGGAGTATAGTTGCTTTACAATGTTGTGTTAGTTTCTGCCACACAGTGAAGTGAATCAGCCATACGCATACACACACCCCCTCCCTCTTGGACCTCCCTCCCCTGCATTCTACCCAACTAGGCCATCACCGCACCAAGCTGACCTCCTTGTGCTATATACATCACGTTACCACTAGCTATCTGTTTTGCACATGGTAGTGTATTTATGTCAAACATAATCTCCGAATTCATCCCACCCTTCCCTTCTCCCCTGTTTCCACACATCCATTCTCTACATCTGCCTTTTTTTTTAAAAGAACTTTTATTGAGATACAGTTAATATAAAATAAACTGCATATATTTAGAGTGTACAATTTGGTATCCCAATCTCCCAATTCATTCCCCCCCAACCCTCCCCACTTTCCCCACTTGGTGTCCATATGTTTGTTCTCTACATCTAGGTCTCTATTTCTGCCTTGCAAAATGGTTGATTTGTGCCATTTTTCTATATTCTGCATATATGTGTTAATATACGATATTTGTTTTTCTCTTTCTGACTCACTTCACTCTGTATGACAGTCTCTAGGTCCATCCATGTCTCTGCAAATGTCCCAGTTTCATTGCTTTTTACAGCTGAGTAATATTCCATTGTGTATATATACCACATCTTTTTTATCCATTCATCTGTTGATGGACATTTAGGTTGCTTCCATGTCCTGGCTGTTGTAAAGAGTGCTGCAGTGAACATTGGAGTGCATGTGTCTTTTTGAATGATGGTGTTCTCTGGGTATATGCCCAGCAGTGGGATTGCTGGGTCATATGGTAGCTCTATTTTTAGTTTTACAAGGAACGTCCATACTGCTCACCATAGTGGCTGTATCAATTTACATTCCCACCCACAGTGCAAGAGCATTCCCTTTTCTCCACACCCTCTCCAGCATTTACTGTTTGTAGATTTTCTGATGATGCCCATTCTGACCGTGTGAGGTGATACCTCATTGTCATTTTGATTTGCATTTCTCTAATAATTAGTGATGTCGAGCATCTTTTCATGTGCCTCTTGGCCATCCATATGTCTTCTTTGGAGAAATGCCTCTTTAGGTCTTCTGCCCATTTTTTGATTGGGTTGTTGGTTTTTTTGATGTTGAGCTCCATGTGCTGTTTGTATATTTTGGAGATTAATCCTTTCTCTGTTGCTTCATTTGCAGATATTTTCTCCCATTCTGAGGGTTGTCTTTTCATCTTGTTTATGATTTCCTTTGCCATGCAAAAGCTTTTAAGTTTAATTAGGTCCCATTTGTTTATTTTTGTTTTTATTTTCATTACTCTAGGAGGTGGGTCCTAAAAGA
Organism: Hippopotamus amphibius kiboko; assembly: GCF_030028045.1. Lineage (NCBI taxonomy): Eukaryota > Metazoa > Chordata > Mammalia > Artiodactyla > Hippopotamidae > Hippopotamus > Hippopotamus amphibius. Next base: position 21,158,948 of record NC_080195.1, read on the forward strand.
TCTTGCTGTGATTTATATCAAAGAGCATTTTTCCTTTGTTTTCCTCTAAGAGTTTTATAGTGTCCAGTCTTACATTTAGGTCTTTAATCCATTTTGAGTTTATTTTTGTTTGTGGTGTTAGGTAGTGTTCTAATTTCACTCTTCTACATGTAGTTGTCCAGTTTTCCCAGCACCACTATTGAAGAGACTGTCTTTTCTCCATTATATGTTCTTGCCTCCTTTGTCATAAATTAGGTGACCATATGTGCATGGGTTTATCTCTGGGCTTTCTATCCTGCACCATTGATCTATATTTCTGTTTTTGTGCCAGTACCATACTGTCTTGATTACTGTAGCTTTGTAGTATAGTTTGAAGTTGGGGTGCCTGATTCCTCCAGCTCTGTTTTTCTTTCTCAAGATTGCTTTGGCTATTCAGGGTCTTTTGTGTTTCCATACAAATTATAAAATTCTTCGTTCTAATTCTGTGAAGAATGCCATTGGTAATTTGATAGGGATTGCATTGAATCTGTAGATTGCTTTGGGTAGTATAGTCGTTTTCACAATATTGATTCTGCCAATCTAAGAATGTGGTATATTTCTCCATCTGTTTATGTCATCTTTGATTTCTCTCATCAGTGTTTTAGTTTTCTGAGTACAAGTCTTTTGTCTCCTTAGGTAGGTTTATTCCTAGGTATTTTATTATTTTGTTGCAATGGTAAATGGATTGTTTCAAGTGACTTTTTAAAGGCACGCAGGTAACCAAGTTACAACTGAAAGCAGAAATTGGGCATGTGAATATTACTTCTAAGACTGAAGTTGATTTTTTAAGTTAGCATATAAAACATAAATCTTAAGTGCTCTTGCTGTTCATTTAACAAATGTGTATTGAGTGCTTACTAGGCATTGTTTTAGGTGCTAGATATACAGCCATGAGCAAAATCAAGTCTCTGTCCTTACAGAGTGTGTATTTCTTTGTTTCTTTTAAAATTGCAGCAAATTGGTATTTACAGTATTGAAAAGCACCAGAAAAAGGACTTATTACTTAATTGATTTCTAACACACTGAGCCTATATCCATTATATCTCTGATTTGTCTTTCAATTCAGAAGTCGCTTTAAGGATTTTTGCAGTGCCTCAGTTATAACAGCATATTCTTATTATTATAGAAAATGCAAAGGGGGAGTTACATAAATAACTATTAAGTGCTCTGTTTTAAATTCTGTGTTTTTACTTTTTTAGAAACAACATTCATCAAACAAATGATGAAAGATTTACCAAAACTAAGTTATTGTAGATTTCTCATTATTTGTATGTTAACCTTTGGTTTATTCAGAATTGTTTCTCTATTTAGTGGAGTATTTCTAAGAGGCTTAGATATATTCAAGTGTAATTTTAAACAAATTTGTAGAATATTCTGCCTCTTACAGTGTAAAGATATTTTTCAAAATTATTATGTTTTATTATAGAAGGTGAATGACTGAAGAGAATTCTAAAATGCAAGGCAAAAGTTTCTGTTCATTTCCCTCCCCCCCCCCCCCCCCACTTTGTACGATAGGATCATTCTTTTCCTTTTTTTTTTTCTTTTCTCTTTCTTTTTTTGCTTCTCATTTTGCCCAACCTGTGTTACTGATTCCTAAGGATGTTTCTCATCTGGCTAAGGTTTATTTGGGTAAAAGAGGTAGAAAATACTCTTCTAATACCTTGTATCAAGAGCTAATCTCATTTATCAACTCATTTTGAAATATTTTGTAATATTAACAGTAACTGTTACTTATTGAGCATTCTGTGTTAACTGTTAGCATGCACGATCTTATTTACTCCACACAACAAGATGTAGGTATCACCAGCATTTTATAGATGAGGAGACTGAGGCTCAAAGAGTTTGGTAAACTGTCCAAAGTGGATCTGAAGCCAGATCTTGTGAATCCAGTGGTTATTATCTTAATTAGTATGCCAGACTACTATTCCTGGACTTTATTAATCAATCACTAATAACTTGTCACTTGGCAGCTCTTAGTTTACTGTGATAACCAAGTTCTGCCGTACTGAACTTGACAAAGAAATAGAAGCAAAGAAATTTGGTATTTCAGTTAGCCATTGGAATTCTTGAAATAGCTGAACATATAAATCTAAGAAAAAAGACACTCAAGAGGAATACTTACACATAAACAATCCAAATAGCCAATAAATAGTTTTAAAAGTCAAACTTACTGAAAAAATGCATATCAAAATAATGATGTTGTTTTCATTTGTGTTTTTCTAGGAAACAAAAATATACAGCTTCTGGGAGTGTAAAATAAATTTTTATAAAAGGAGGGTGAGCAGAATGTATTGAAGACTTTGTATATCTATAACTTTCTACACAGCCACTCAACTTTATAGTAAATAACTAAGGAAATAAACTGATATGTAAAATCTTATATATGTTCATTGCAGTACTTTTTATATTAGCAAAAATTAGAAGTAATAGGGAATTGTTAAATAGATGGTATACATAGTGGAATACTTTGCAACCGTTAAAAATCTTGTGGATATAATTACATTGACAGAAAAAGCAGATTATACACAGTATATATGGTATATTTCATAAAACTATACATTAAAAATGTAATCTACATACATAGATAAAAAGTACAGGTTATATGCTGATACTGGTTATTTCTCAGTTCATGAGAGCATGAATTGAGGAACTTACGGGGACAGATTTTAATGGATTTTTTTTTGTGGTGAGAAAGAATTTTTAATTCTTAATTTTCTGTATTTTTCAAAGTTTATTAGTAAATACTTTATAACTTTTGTTATTCAAAACAAGTTTCTTGAAGTTGAAATAAATGACATGTACACTCCTATTACTACCCATCACATATTGGAAAACAGATGAGGAATCACCACTCCAGAGAACTGTCCCTCTGCAGCCCTTGCAGTGCCTTGGACAACTTAAGACTAGTTTCCTCAGATGTGTACCAGAATTTTGTTTCAGTCTTTTTATTTGCCTAACAACTCATGATATTACTGGGTTGAAGAGAAGATTAAAAATGAGGGCATGAATTGAGGAGCTCAAGGGGACATATTTTAATGAATTTCTCCTGGTTCAGCAAACATTTATCAAAGCCAGGATTTGAGGATACAGAGAAAGTAAATAATGGAGGGAGCTCAAAAAACAGATTTTTAAAATTAAATAAATGCTACGCACATACAGTGAAGGAACACAAGTCATAATAGCAAACACTTAAATAGTACTTACAATGTACCAAGCTCTGTTCTAAATACTTTGCACACATTAACTCTCTCTCTCAAGTAACCCTGTGAGGGGGATACTGTTATTACTATAGAGGTGAACAGCAAGAACTCCGGAGCCAGGCAGCTGGTGGTAGCATCTAGAATCCACCACTTACGAGCTGTTTGATCTTGGGCAAGTTACTTAAACTCTCTGTACTCAGTTTCTTTATCTATAAAAATGTGGACAGTGTTACACCCACATAGGATTGTTCTGAAGGTTGTAAATCGTTTAGAACAGTGCAGAGTTTGTTGTTATCAGATAACTGTACTAGCTGAAAAAAACTCATCTATCATTTAAATTCTTGCCCTTTGCTCCTCTGTGTTTTTTTTTTATTTTTATTTTTTGTATTAAAAATGTCTGCTTAAATTCAGTTCTTCCCTTTGGGATAGATTTTTTTTTTAAATTTTTATGTTATATTGGAGTATAGCTGGTTAACAATTATGTGAACACAGTTAACAATTGTGTTAGTTTCAGGTATATAACAAAGTGTTTCAGTTATACATATATCTGTGCTTTTACAAATTCTTTTCCCATGTAGGTTATTACAGAATATTGAGCAGAGTTCCCTGTGCTATACAGTAGGTCCTTGTTATCTTTTTTAAATATAGCAGTGTGTATATGTCAATCCCAAACTCCCAATTTATCCCTCTCCCCCGCCCCCCAATCTTTCCTGTTTGGTAACCATAAAGTTTGCTTTCTAAGTCTGTGATTCTATCTCTGTTTTGTAAATAAGTTCATTTGTATCTTTTTTTTTTTTTTTAGGTTCCACATATGAGCAATATCATATATTTGTCTTTGTCTGATTTACTTCACTTAGTATGATAATCTCTAGGTCCATCCATGTTGCTGCAAAGGACACTATTTCATTCTTTTTTATGGCTGAGTAATATTCCATTGTATGTATGTACCACATCTTCTTTATCCATTCATTTGTCAGTGGACATTTAGGTTACTTCTGTGTTTTGGCTATTGTAAATAGTGTTGCACTGAACATTGGGGTGTATGTATCTTTTCGAATTATGGTTTTCTCTGGATATATGCCCGGGAGTGGGACTGCTAGATCATATGATAATTCTATTTTTAGTTTTCTGAGGAACCTTCATACTCTTCTTCACAGTGGCTGTACCAATTTACATTCCCACCAACAGTGCAGGAGGGTTCCCTTTTCTCCATACCAGCATTTATTGTTTGTAGTCTTTTTGATGATGGCCATCCTGACTGGTGAGGGGTGATATCTCAATGTAGTTTTGATTTGCATTTTTCTAGTAACTAGCCATGTTGAGCATCTTTTCGTGTACCTCTTGGCCATCTGTATGTCTTCTTTAGAGGAATGTCTGTTGAGATCTGCCCATTTTTTGATTGGGGTTTTTTTTTATATTGAGCTGCATGAGCTTTTCGCAGATTTTGGAGATTAACCCCTTGTCGGTTGCTTCGTTTGTAAATATTTTGTGCCATTCTGTGGGTTGCCTTTTTGTTTTGTTTATGGTTTCCTTTGCTGTGCAAAAGCTTTTGAGTTTGATTAGGTCCAATTTGTTTATTTTTGTTTTTATTTCCATTACTCTAGGAGGCAGCTCTAAAAAGATACTGCTGCAATTTATGTCAGAGAGTGTTCTGCCTATGTTTTCCTCTAAGAGTTTTATAGTATTAGGTCTTACATTTGGGTCTTTAACCCATTTAGAGTTTATTTTTGTGTATGGTGTTAAAGAATGTTCTAATTTCATTCTTTTACATGTACCTGTCCAGTTTTCCCAGCACCATTTATTGAAGAGACTGTCTTTTATCCACTGTATAGTCTTGCCTCCTTTGTCATAAATTAATTGACCACAGGTGGACAGAAACTCAGTTTTATAGCTGAGGAAACGGAGGTACAGAGGAGTTTGGTAATTTGCCGCAGTTCACAACGAGTGAGTGGAGGAACCAGAAGTTGAAGCCAGGCAGTCTGGCCTCCAGGCTCATGCTCTGGATCCTTATGGGATGCTGAGTGCAGTAGACGCAGAGAAAAGCATCTTGGAGAAGAGATTGGTGAGCTGAGTCTTATTAGATGAGAAAAAGTTATCCAGACCAAGGGAAGTTGGGTTGGGGTGGTCTCACAGGGAATGATAAGGAGGAAGCTCTGTGAGAAAGGAAGGAGGCATGAAGTCGAATGGCGTACGTGGGGCGAGGTGAGTAGCTAGGTCTTGTTGGGACTTCTAGTGGGACGTTCATAACGGTGGGAAATGAGGCTGGAGAGATGGGCAGGACCCAGGCATGGGGAAGCTTGGCTGCTGTGCTCAATGCCTATTTATCTGTGGGTGGTGAGGACATAGGTAAAACTGGTGTGCAGTCAGTAAGCTGTTACAGTAGTCTTCAAGATATTTTGGAAGCCAAAACTAAGGCTATTAGGAGTAGGATTGGAAAAAACCGGGGACGAATTTGGGAAATATTAGAGGAGATAAAGTCGACCACGGTAAGGGTTTGATTTGCGAAGTCAGTGTTACTAACAGAAGACAGTGAACAGACACCTTTTTTGGGCGGTGGGGGATGGGAAGCATACTGAGCTTGAGGAGAAGCACAGCAGGCTGTTGGAAATTTGATGCAACTGAAGGTAGGGTGAAAAAAATTAGATGTGGGAGTTAAATCAAGCTCAGTACACTTAGCTCAATCCACATCTTTATATTTCTTCATTTTTCCAACAAATTGTGTAACGTGCCAGGCACTGCACACTTGCAGCTGGGGACTGAGAGGCGGGCCCTCCCCGGTGGCCTGTGCAGTGAGGTGACGCGTTCATTCCAGCGTCCGCGGGGCCAGGCAGCGAGCAGACAGTAAATATTTGTTGGCTGTTTCACACCTGAGTTAATGACACGGCCCAGGCTGATGGCGTTTTTTTCACGGTTGCCTTTCGCAAACGTGGACACGGAGGGTAGACATTCTGTATCCTTAGGCCATTTGAAGGGTCTCAATTAGTGTGGCTCTTTTTGTGAATTAAGGATTTGAAGGAAATAAGTGGGGTGGCCCTAATCTCTTTTAAAAAGTATTGGGAGTTTGAACTCAACTGATGAGGTGGGGGTTTTTTCCCCCTAATAGTGTCATTCAAAATAATTATTCTATTGACATTTGAAGTTCTCAATAAAAACATGACCTATGAGGATTTGGGGAGCAAGAGTTTTAAGATCTGGCCCATCTCTTCATGGGCTCCACCTCTTTTCTAATCCCAGTAGACACTAGCTTTCCAGGGAGTCTGGACAGCCTGAGTGCTTCTGTGTTGAGAGGGGCACAGTCCTTTCTGGCTTCCCTCAGAGGGGAGAAGCATGGTAGATTGACTGGGTGCTTTGAAGACGGAGGTCTCTTCAGCCCCTTCCTTCAGTGCTGCCCTAGAGAAGCTGTGCAAAGGGCACCGCTGAGCAGTGAGGCCTTGGATACAGTACTCACGAGGTCCAAATGTGCACTGCGTTGTGTCATGCCGTGGGGACTTGCTGTAAAAGAAAATGTGAGAAGAAAAAAAGCCCAGTGAAGGATCTGCATGTGGAGAGGGCTGCTTGTGACTGTGAACCCCCTCTCTCTCTGGAGGTGCTGGAGTACAGGTGGGGTCCCAAGGATGCTGTTGGAAGCACCCCAGCTGTGCACACCCTGGTCACCGTCCTCTCCAGCTCAGGGGTTTGGACGCTGCTGCGGTGAGGGCTACTTGGACTGATTTTCACATGCTGCTCTCAGTTTCCCCAACTCCAGTTGTGCTTGTGAAATCAGGATCACATGCTACCCTTTCACAAGAAAATAGAATTTTCTGATGAGATTGTAAGCTCCTTGAAGACAGGGATAAAGTGAAAGCTTTTAAACCTCTGCAGGGTCTAGCTTGGTGCTAGGACTCTTCATTCTTGATTGATTAATCACATGCATCTTTCAGTTTCTGTGTGTTTTTGTTCAGAGATAATGATTTACAATTATATTTCTTTTAAGAAACAAAAAATGAAATATTCCAGACATGTCTTTTTCTGTTTAGGAAGTAAGAAATATTTTCATGAAATATTAATTTTATTCTTAAAATTTTTTCATCGGTATAAATTTGAGGGAACAGTATAATTTGGGTTCTCAAGCACCAGCAACTGAAAAAGGCCTAATTTAATTGTTAAATCGAGAGTTATCTGTAGAAAAGCAATCATTTAAAAACCAGAGTAAATCAAGGAGCTATTAAGGAGTTTTATTATAGTTTTGGGGTTTTTTTTGTTTTTGTTTTTGGATGAGGCATTATAGGTCTTTACACCCTTCCCACAATGAATGTTTTATAAGCATACATTTTTGGAAGCTGTCAAAGATGAATAGCTTTAAAAGATGAGTCAAGTTAATGTCATCTGTAGATGTACTGAAAATTAGTCTCTGGCTTAGACTTCAGTTTTAGAATCTATGTACTTGTAGTAATTGATTATAGTATCATAAATGAACCAACTAAGTGTCTGAAATTTTAAGTGTCATTGGATACTAATTTAGTTTCTCAAGTAGAGCTGGAGAACATAGTGCAATTATCAACAAAGCTTTTTTCCCTCAAATATTTGAAATTAAATCTGTCTTGGGACTGTCCGATACTATTCTTGCTAAAGGCAGGAATTTAAAAAATTTCCCTGTTAAAAAAGCTGACTCTTATCAGCCCATTTCCTCCAGAAGCAGGACCACTGTGTATCCTCATGAGATCGTGCCTCAGTCAGTCTCTGTAACTATGGGAATTCCAGGTGCAATAGTTACACATATGGTCATTTATAAATAAGGATTTTAAAATTAGGTGTAAAGTAAGATTTACCACAAAAAGGCAAATCTTCTAGGACAAAACATCTAGGACAGAAGTCTTTTAAATCTTTACAGAATGACCTATTTTAAGAAAACATTTTCTTAGGGGTGATTGATTATATTATGAAAATATTTTCAGCTTTTTAAAAAAGCATAATTTCCTCCACTAAAATAATCTACTCATGAGGATTTGATAAGTTTCAACATGCTAGTGGGTTGCACCTGTACTGTGCTTGGTTCACAGCCTTTGCTTTGGTGGTTACTGACTAGAATCAGAGTCAGTTCTTAATCTAGTATGATGTATTTTGTGGGTTATACAATAATCTTTTAAAAATAATCAAACCTTCATAACATATTTATTTCAGAGCCCAGCGATTTGACTCTGAAAGTTTACAGAGCTGAATCATATGCTGGTCTTCAAGAGTTTAAAGCAGCCATAGAAGATTTAAATGCAGTTCTCTTTCAACTGCCAAATTGGCCTGAGGTAAGATTACTGTTTTACATTTGCATACATTCACAGATTTCAACTGTCGGGAATATGCATTCAATTATGGTTATAAGTTATAATGGAATGGATTGGGTGATTCTTAAAATACACAGAGTTCTAGAAATCTAAGGTCAGTATTCCGAGTGGATGAATATTATCCGTCAGTTTTTTAAACTATAAGAAACCTTTGTTTCCTACCTAAAGAGCAACCTGAATTCAAGGCACAAGGAAAAAAAGAGAGACTTTAGTATACAGTATTTCCTCAAAGAGATACAACTGGCCCTGTTGCAGAGATGGATCCAAACTGGTTATCAATGGAGGAGGTTTATCAATGGAAAGAGAAGAGGTCCTTGTGGCTGAACAGTTCACTGAGGCAGTGTGATGGGAACTGGGTGATTAGGGAGTGGTTTAATACGGTAGATGGGGCAAAGGAGGTTGCCTTGCCCATGCTTTTTTTTTTTTTTTTTTTTTTTTGCCCACGCTATTTTAAAAAAAGACTTGCAGCATGTATATAATATATAATCAGTTTACTAATTCTTTTTATCAAATTTGCCAAGGCAAATCAGTCCATCTCCCACATATGTTCTTTAAGTTAGAAGTCATTTTTTATGTGACTTTATCCTCCATTCAAAGCTGTGCCTTTGAAGACAGTATAGTAAGGATGCTCTAAAAATTATAAATTAATAAGGAAAGTGATTCAAAAGGGATATAATTAGAAATGTTGTTTTGAAGTCATTTTTTGGGCCTCAGTTCCCCCATAAGTGCCTTTCCAGGGTAGGGTGTAAATATGCCTTTAAAATGCTTGGGTCGCCTCAGAGTCACTAAGAGTTTCAGAGCATTTCTGAGCAGACCTTTTTTTTTTTTTCTTGATACTATTTAAAAATAATTCCAGGGACTTCCCTGGTGGCACAGTGGATAAGACTCCACACTCCCAATGCAAGGGGCCCAGGTTCAATCCCTGGTGAGAGAACTAGATCCCACATGCATGCCACAACTGAGAGTTCGCATGCCACAACTAAGGAGCCAGTGTGATGCAACTAAGGGGTCTGCCTGCTTCAACTAAGACCCAATGCAACCAAATAAATAAATAAATAAATAAATAAATAAATAATTCCATCCATAAAATTTGTGTATATGTGCTTTTATTGAAGGTCTACTTCAGGAAAGGAAAAGTCCTCCATGATGCTGGCTTTTTAGGTGATGCCTTACAACTGTTTCTTCAGTGCTTAGCACTAGATGAAGATTTCGCACCTGCAAAGCTAGAAGTAGAAAAGGTAATCAGTTTACCAACTACAGTACTTTAAGGTCTTTTTACAAATGCCAATTAGAATCTTAGGGTAAGAACATAAGGAGGGTCCATAAGTCACATTTAGTGGCAATTTGACAGGTAGTTTTCAGGTTCATATACTTATTAGCATACTGAGTTCTTACCGAAATCAAAACATTTCATTCAGAGATAGTTAAATGCATTATTTTTGCCTAGTTAAATTTAGATGTTCTCTAATAGTTTGTTCCATGGGAGCCAGACTAATCATCCTTAATTAGACATTGTTGTCATGATATTTCTGCTCAGGAATTTTTATTGCTTTCCTTTGCCTTTCATTTCAGGTCTAAACTTTGCCTGCTGTCCGTGGCTGCCGATAGTACTGCCCCATGCAATTTGTTTTGCCTTAATTTTCTCAGTACTCCATACATCCCTTTCCAAAGTTTGTTCAGTGGTGTGTCAGTAGATATTCATTAAAAGGAAGAAGGGAAGGGGATTCTCTGATCTAATGACTTTGGGAAACATTGGGTTAAACCCATCAAACAGACTTCTTCAGATCTTCTCAAGAGTTTTTGCTTTGCTGGCATGACAGTAGCATTCAGCTTTTGCCAGATTTACTCACAGAGCATCTGGGAAGACTAGAGTCTCTGAAAAATGTTTTGGGAAAATCTACCCTAGCACAGTTTAAGTACCCAGTCGTGATACTCCCCTCGATATCCCCTAAAGATGCCACGGTATTTATTACCTTCGAAGTGTTTCTTCCTAGTGTGGCTTTTTGTCAGAGTCATCTTGGGTACATGGTAAACACAAAGATTTTCCTGGGCCCTACAACAGACCTTTGGAATTAGAATCTCTGGAATTGGGGCATAGTTTAACAGGCACCTCGGGAGATTCTCATGTACCTTGAAGTCTGAGAACTTTGAAATTTTTCTCAGATTCCAAATGCCTTATGAATACAGCTAACATTCCTAGATCCTCTGTAAGGTTTGTCTGCATACATATTCTAGTCCACTGATTTAACAAAAAATGGTTTACTGTTGTGTGTTTTCTGACTGTTCTTTCTTTGCTAGAGTGATCTCCCTGGTGAGAGTGCAGATTTTTTAAGGGCTTATAATTTTGTATTTTCCATGCTGATGGATATCCTTATATTTCTGTAAATATTTGTATGTTCATTAATAAGGTCAGGTGAATGCAAAACACCTACTGCCTTGAAATATTTATTTTTCCTCAGTATTTTTTTTTTTTTGGAAATTGTGGTATAATTTACATATAAGAAAATACATGAATTTTAACAGTTCATTGAGTTTTGAGAAATTATACACTTACGTAACAGCATCCCCAATCAAGATGTAGAATATTTCCATCATCCTAGAAAGTTTCCTCAGCTTTCCACCAAATCTCCTATCTCCCTGCTTCCAGAGGCAACTACTGTTGAGATTTCTATCATCATAGAATAGTTCTACCTATTCTAGAACTTCATATACATGGAATCATACAGTGTGTACTCTTTTGTGTCTGGCTTTTTTTTGCTCAACGTAATGTTTTTTGAGATACATCCAGTAATTTTTTCTTTTTTATTGGTCACCAAGTATCCCACTGTGTGAACACACCACAGTTTGTGGCGATTTCCATTTGGGTTGTTTCTAGTTGATGCTGTGGACATCCTTATACAAGTCATTGTGTGGACATACGTTTTTATATCTTCAGTAAAACCTAAGAGTGGAGTTGCTGTGTTCTAGGATGGGTGTGTGTTTAATACCTTTTTTTAAAATCGGGAAATATAAAAACATATCCGAATTTTAAAATGTTTGTTCATTAGATGGGGTATTGCTTGAGCACCTACAGATACACACACTTTTGTTTACACTGTATATACTTCCTTTTTAATTACATTGTAAAGATTCATGAAAAATTCTTGATTTTTGTGTATTGAGAGACAGTAGAGCTGAAAAACCAAATCTCCAATTGAAACTTCAGGAAATGCTCTGCTGTACCTATACATGCAGCTTATTTGACAAACACACAAAATTGAATCCCTCTCATTTCCTTGTAGCCAGGTTCTTCCTCTGTCTTAACCAGACTTTCTGGTTTTAGACGTTTCTTTGAGAGTTTTAGATGTATTCCTGAGAGAAGCACCCAAAATTTTGATACTGCAGCTGCCTCTCATATGGGACAGGTGCCATTTGATGCCCCAGTTAATGCTGGGCAGGGGTGACTGACTGTGCAGGTCATTTGTTCAGGGAGAAGCTAAATTCAGTGTAAACATGTGGAATTTTAGAGTTTTGTAGTTAAAGGTCCAAGTTCACATAAACACTCTAAGTCCAGCTGTAAATATACATTGGGATGAACCATGAACTATTTTGACAGGCTAGGAGTCGCTGATGTTCAGAGGTAAATATTTTCCACTTCTCTTAAGATCTCCTCTCTATACAAACTGTATTAAAATGTCGACCTTGGACGTCCCTGGGGATCCAGTAGTTAAGACTCTGTGCTTCCAATGCAGGGGGCACGGGTTCAATACCTAGTTGGGGAACTAAGATCCCACATGCCGTGGGGCACAGCCAAAAATAAATAAATAAAAAAAAATAAAATGTAAACCTTTACCTTGGGTACTTTCTCAGGCTACCAAACTAACCACCCCTTCGCTTTCCTTTTGAATTGTTTCTTGGAGGTGATTAGACAACATTGAGGTACACCTTGGTTTTGCAGGACTTTTTAATCAGTATGGAAGTTCTGCTTTTTACTTAACCTGTTCCTTCTCTGCTCGTTAAAAATAAACTTGGCTAAAAGTTTTCTTTCTTTTTTTAAATTGATGTATAGCTGACTCACCATATTGTATTAGTCCTAGGTGTATGACATAGTGATTTGATATTTTTATAGATTATACTCCATATGAAGTTATTTGCTACAAATTTCCCCCAAATTCTTAAATATTAGGTAAGTTTATATTAAATTATCCTCAACCAAATATTTTATATTTTTCATTACTTTTTATAATGTTTCTCTTACAGATTTTATGTGATTTATTATCACCTGAAAACTTAAAAGAAGGCCTGAAGGACTCTTCCTGGAGTTCATTACCATGTATTAAAAACAAACCTTTTGGTTTTCCTTCAGTAATGGAAGAGTCTCACTCTGCCAGTGAGCTCAGCACAGAGCAGGTAAGTTGGGGAGAAAACGCAATTGTAGGCTTAGTCTGTCCGTTTCTTTATAAGTTAAGATCTTCACTTTCCTAGTTTCAAGTACTAAACTCAGTTTAGGTAGTTTCAACCTAGTGAGTGTTGTCTTAATAGTATTTCATCTGTGGCCTTTTATTTTACACTGAAAACTTTTATATAAAGTATTTGCTCATTAATCACAAATTTAGGTCACATGAATGTCAAAACTTTCAGTCTCTTGGAAATATGGAACATTATTTTAGTTTCCTTGGAGTATGAACAACTATATTAGCATAAGTGCTTAAACCTCATTATGACGTAAGCGAGCTTGATGTTCAGGGCTATCTAAGTACTGTCAAGAATCATTTATCTGCCAGGGTTTTAGAATTAAAAGTTGGTGCTATTTAAATGAACGATTAAATGAACATTTAAGACATTGAAATTTCAGTTTGGTTCTTGGTGAGAGCAATAAGGATAGTAAAGAAATAGTTACCCTATGGCAATCAAGATGGCGCTCACTCCCTCTTGCAAGAGCACCAGAATTACAACTAACTGTTGAACAACCATCGACAGAAAGACACTGGAACTCACCAAAAAAAACCCACCCCACATCCAGAGACAAAGGAGAAGCTGCAATGAGACGGTAGGAGGGGCGCAATCGTGTTAAAATCAAATCCCATAAATGCTGGGTGGGTGACTCACAAGCTGGAGAACAGTTATACCACAGAAGCCCTGAGGGTTCTGAGCTCCACGTCAGGCTTCCTAACCTGGGGTCCAGCAATGGGAGGAGGAATCCCCTGAGAATCAGACTTTGAAAGCCAGTGGGATTTGATTGCAGGACCTCCACAGACTGGGGGAAACAGAGACTCCACTCTTGGAGGGCACACAAAAAAGTGTGCTCACCAGCACCCAGGGGGAAGAAGCAGTGACCCCATAGGAGACTGAACCAGACTTACCTGCTGGTGTTGGAGGGTTGCCTGCAGAGGTGGCTCACCCAGGAGACAGGGGCACTGGCAGCAGGGGTTCTGAGAAGTGCTCATTGGTGTGAGCCCTTCCAGAGTCCACCATTAGCTCCACCAAAGAGCCTGTAAGCTCCAGTACTGGGTAGCCTCAGGCCAAACACAGCCCCACCCACTGGGGACAAGCAGATTAAAGTGTCACTGAGCTCCACCCACCCAGCCCAACCCACCATCAGTCCCTCCCATCAGGAAGCACCCACGAGCCTCCTAGACAGCTTCCTCCACAAGAGGGCAGACAGCAGAATCAAGCAGTATCAGCAGTATTTCATCTTGTGGAACTGAAAATCACAGCCACAGAAAGACAGAGAAGATGAAAAGGCAAAAGACTTTGTACCAGGTGAAGGGACAAGATAAAACACCAGAAAAACAACTAAATGAAGAAGAGACAGGCACTCTTCCAGAAAAAGAATTCAGAATAATGATAGTGAAGATGATCCAGGACTTTGAAAAAAGACTGGATGCAAAGATTGAAAAGTTGCAAGGAAAGTTTACCAAAGACCTAGAAGAATTAAAGAGCAAACAAACAGAGATATGCAACACAATAACTGAAATGAAAAATACACTAGAAGGAACCAATAGCAGATTAACTGAGGCAGAAGGACGAATAAGTGACCTGGAAGACAGAATGGTGATAATCACTGATGCAAAAAAGAATAAAGAAAAAAGAATGAAAAGAACTGAAGACAGCCTAAGAGACTTCTGGGACAATGTTAAATGCACCAACATTCTCATTATAGGGCTCCCAGAGTAGAAGAGAGAGAGAGAGGACCTGAGAAAATACTGGAAGAGATTATAGTTGAAAACTTCCCTAACATGGGAAAGGAAATAGCTACCCCAGTCCAGGAAGCGCAGAGTCCCAGGCAGGATACACCCAAGGAGAAACACTCCAAGACATATAGTAGTCAAACTGACAAAAATTAAAGAGAAATGTTATTAAAAGCAACAAGGGAAAAACCACAAATAACATACAAGGGAACCCCCATTAGGTTAACAGCTGATTTCTCAGCAGAAACTCTGCAAGCCAGAAGGGAGTGGCACAATATATTTCAAGTGATGAAAGGGAAGAACCTACAACCAAGAATACTCTACCCAGCAAGGATCTCATTCAGATTCGACAGAGAAATCCAAAGCTTTACAGACAAGCAACAGCTAAGAGAATTCAGCACCACCAAACCAGCCTTATAACAAATGCTAAAGGAACTTCTCTAAGCAGGAAACATAAGAGAAGAAAAGGACCTACAGAAACAAAAACAATTAAGAAAATGGTAATAGGAACATACATCTCGATAATTACCTTGAATGTAAATGGACTAAATGCACCAACCAAAAGATACAGACTGGCTGAATGGATACAAAAACAAGACCCATATATATACTGTCTACAGTGAAACTGTAAAAAACACAAACACATGGAGGCTAAACAATACGCTACTAAATAATCAACAGATCACTGAAGAAATCAAAGAGGAAATCAAAAAATACCTCGAGACAAATGACAATGAAAACACAATGATCCAAAACCTATGGGATGCAGCAAAGGCAGTTCTAAGAGGGAAGTTTATAGCAATATAATCCTACCTCAAGAAACAAGAAAAATCCCAAATAAACAATCTAACCTTACACCTAAAGAAACTAGAGAAAGAAGAGCAAACAAAACCCAAAGTGAGTAGACAGAGAGAAATCATAAAGATCAGAGCAGAAATAAATGAAATAGAGACAAAGAAAACAGTAGCAAAAATCAATAAAACTAAAAGCTGGTTCTTTGAGAAGATAAATAAAATTGATAAACCTCTAGCAGGACTCATCAAGAAAAAGAGGGAGAGGACTCAAATCAATAAAATTAGAAATGAAACAGGAGAAGTTACAATGGACACCGCAGAAATAAAAAGCACCATAAGAGATTACTACAAGCAACTATATGCCAATAAAATGGACAACCTGGATGAAATGGACAGATTCTTAGAAAGGTATAACTTTCCAAGACTGAATCAGGAAGACATAGAAAATATGAACAGACCAATCACAAGTAAGGAAATTGAAACTGTGATTAAAAATCTCCCAACAAACAAAAGTCCAGGACCAGATGGATTCACAGGTGAGTTTTATCAAACATTTAGAGAAGAGCTAACACCCATCCTTCTCAAACTCTTCCAAAACATAGAAGAGGAAGGGACACTCCCAAACTCATTTTATGAAGCCACCATCACCCTGATACCAAAACCAGACAAAGATACTACAAAAAAAGAAAACAACAGACCAATGTCACTGATGAATTTAGGTGCAAAAATCCTCAACAAAATACTAGCCAACAGAATCCAACAACACATTAAAAGGATCATACAGCAGGATCAAGTGGGGTTTATCCCTGGAATGCAAGGATTCTTCAATATATGCAAATCAATCAATGTGATACACCATATTAACAAACTGAAGGATAAAAACCACATGATCATCTCAATAGATGCAGAAAAAGCTTTTGACAAAATTCAACACCCATTTATGATCAAAAATCTCCAGAAGGTGGGCATAGAGGGAACCTACCTCAACCTAATAAAGGCCATATATGACAAACCCACAGCAAACATCATTTTCAATGGTGAAAAACTGCAAGCATTCCTTCTAAGATCAGGCAAAAGACAAGGATGTCCACTCTTGCCACTACTATTCAACATAGTTTTGGAAGTCCTTGCCACAGCAATCAGAAAAGAAAAAGAAATAAAAGGAATCCAAATTGGAAAAGAAGAAGTAAAACTGTCAGTTTGCAGATGACATGATACTATACATAGAAAATCCTAAAGATGCCACCAGAAAACTACTCGAGCTAATCAATGAATTTGGTAAAGTTGCAGGATACAAAATTAACACACAGAAATTTCTTGCATTTCTATACACCAACAATGAAAAATCAGAGAAATTAAGGAAACAATCCCATTCACCATTGCAACACAAAGAATAAAATACCTAGGAATAAACCTAACCAAGGAGGTAAAAGAACTGTACTGAGAAAACTATAAGACACTAATGAAAGAAATCAAAGAAGACACAAACAGATGGAGGGACATACCATGTTCTTGGATTGGAATAATCAACATTGTGAAAATGACTATACTACTCAAAGCAATTTACAGATTCAATGCAATCCCGATCAAATTACCAATGGCATTTTTCACAGAACTAGAACAAGAAATTTTACGATTTGTATGGAAACACGAAAGACCCCAAATAGCTAAAGCAATCTTGAGAAGGAAAGACGAAGTTGGTGGAATCAGGCTTCCTGACTTCAGGCTATACTACAAGGCTACAGTGATCAAGACAGTATGGTACTGGCACAAAAACAGAAATATAGATCAATGGAACAGGACAGAAAGCCCAGAGATAAACTACGGTCAACTAATCTATGACAAAGGAGCCAAGGATATACAATGGAGAAAAGGCAGCCTCTTCAATAAATGTTGCTGGGAAAACTGGACAACTACATGTAAAAGAATGAAATTAGAACACTTCCTAACACCATACACAAAAATAAACTCAAAAGGGATTAAAGACCTAAATGTAAGGCCAGACACTATAGAACTCCTAGAGGACAACATAGGAAGAACACTCTTTGATGTAAATAACAGCAAGATCTTTTGTGATCCAACCCCTAGAATAATGGAAATAAAAACAAAAATAAATAAGTGGGACCTAATGAAACTTCAAAGCTTCTGCACAGCAAAGGAAACTATAAGCAAGACAAAAAAGCCCTCAGAATGGGAAAAAATATCTGCAAACGAATCAAGAGACAAAGGATTAATCTCCAAAATATATAAACAGTTTATCCAGCTCAATATCAAAAAAACAAACAACCCAATCAAAAAATGGGCAGAAGACCTAAATAGGCATTTCTCCAAAGAAGACATACAGATGGCCAAGAGACACATGAGAATATGCTCAACATCACTAATTATTAGAGAAATGCAAATCAAAACGACAATGAGGTATCACCTCACACTGGTTAGAATGGGCATCAGAAAATCTACAAACAGTAAATACTGGACAGGGTGTGGAGAAAAAGGAACACTCTTGCATTGCTGGTGGGAATGTAAATTGATACAGCCACTATGGAAAACAGTATGGAGGTTCCTTGCAAAACTAAAAATAGAACTACCATATGACCCAGCAATCCCACTGCTGGGCATATACCCACAGAACACCATCATTCAAAAAGACACATGCACTCCAGTGTTCATTGCAGCACTCTTTACAATAGCCAGCACATGGAAGCAACCTAAATGTCCATCAACAGATGAATGGATAAAGAAGATGTGGTATATATACACAATGGAATATTACTCAGCTGTAAAAAGCAATGAAACTGGGACATTTGTAGAGACATGGATGGACCTAGAGACTGTCATACAGAGTGAAGTGAGTCAGAAAGAGAAAAACAAATATTGTATATTAACACATATGTGGACTATAGAGAAATGGTACAAATCAGCTGGTTTGCAAGGCAGATATAGAGACACAGATGTAGAGAACAAACATATGGACACCAAGTGGGGAAAGCAGGGAGGGTTGGGGGGGGGGGGAATGAATTGGGAGATTGGCATACCAAATTGTACACTCTAAATATATGCAGTTTATTGTAAAAAATAAAAAGTTAAAAAAAAAATAGTTACCCTTAGTTAAGCCTTAGTTACCCTCATTTGTTGTATTTTTTGTAGAATGAAGAAATAGCAGAGGTCACTTCAGAGCCTGTCAAAGGTAGCCTAAACCGGGCTCGCTCAGCACAGGCTATAAATTCAACAGACATGCCTGCCAGAGAGGATTGTTTAAAAAGAGTGTCCTCAGAACCTTCACTGTGTATTCAAGAGAAAGGTGTTCTGCTGAAAAGAAAGTTGTCTCTTTTAGACCAGGATGTGATTGTAAATGAAGATGGAAGAAATAAGCTGAAAAGACAGGGAGGTAAAAATTTTACTATACTCGTATAAAACACATTGATTTATTTAGAATGTCCTTCAAACTTTTTCCTAAGAAAGATAACCACATCTCTTTGTTTTAATAGAAACTCCCAATGAAGCCTGTACGTTTTCATTAACTTACGGTGACATCCCAGAAGAATTAATAGATGTCTCAGATTTTGAGTGTTCTCTCTGCATGAGGTAAGCATGACAGTTTTATAAAAGATGAGTATTTTATGTTAATGTAAACAAAGTACAGAGTAGTAGATGAAGGTAATCTACTCTGTAATAATACGCAATGTGAAGTAACAAAACAGTGGATTAAAAATCGAAAGATACGAATTTTAGTCCTAGGTTTCCCTTTCACATCTTGGGCAAATAATCTCTGAACCTTAGCTTTTCCTTACTTAGAAAGTGGGGTCAGGATTTGCATAGCCTATATTGAAGTCTCTTATAAGAATCAAATGACTGAAATATAAAAAGTATCTGGGGAACAGTAAATTACTGCAAAAGCTATACGTGTTATTATTGAGACTGCATGGTTTCAGATTTGGGTAAGAATAATATGATGTATTGTGTGTACGTGATTCTTTCTTGTTTGTATATCTCAACTCCGAAATCCTTTTTAAGTAACATTGGATAAGGATTTCCATTATGTAGGATGCTTGTAATTCTGAGACTGATCGTTTAGAAAGAACATTTTCCATTTACGTAAATTGTGGTGGAAGCAAGGGAACAGTGTAAAGCACCTGGTACTGGTCACACCAGGCCAGTAGTGATGAGAGGTATTTCTGAGTAAGTCCCTTAATTCTGAGTCTTGGCTTCTTCCTCTGTGAGGTGAGGGATTAGACCCAGATGGTTTCTGAAGTACCTATACATCTAACAATACTTCTAGGAACTTTCAAAGTATCTTGTTTCAGGAAATAATTATAATGTAAGAAAAATTAGTTTTTCCATATTGTTTGAGTATCACATCTGGTATTAAGCCTTATATTTCTTTAGGATTCAATGGTAATATTTAGTGGATTTTTAATGAATTTCATATAGTAAGGCTTTTATAAGCTTGTTAAGAAAACCAATTTTAAAGTGATGATAAAATAAGAATCTATACAAAAATGAGTGAATAATTATTAATGATACAGTTTACATCCTTAATTTTAAACTAAGTCTTTGAAATCTGATGTGTATTTTAGATGTACTGCACATCTCAGTTTGGACCAGCGCCATCTCAAGGGCGCAGTAGCCACATGAGTGGTGGCTGTGCTGCTCAGTGCAGCTCCAGGCCCCCAGCAGGGGGCCTCTGTTGATGGTGAGCTTTAGATGGTTCAGGAGGCTATACCTGCATTTACCACCGCCCTTCCCCCTCCATGCCCACCAGACCCTCCTTCCTCCTCCTCTAAACAGATGAGTGTTATGGTCCCATTATTCGTTCACTTTTTCCAGTGGATGATTTACTGTGAAAGCTAAACATGTATTTTGGTTGATTTCAGGTTGTTTTTTGAGCCAGTAACAACCCCTTGTGGACATTCATTCTGTAAGAACTGTCTAGAGCGTTGTTTAGATCACACACCGTACTGTCCCCTTTGCAAAGAAAGCTTAAAAGAGGTAAACCTTTGTATATTTATCTGCTTACTGGTCTTAAGCATAGCAACATGGTTTGATTTCTGTTCAGCCATAGAAAATAATGATTAATAGATTCAGAATAAATTACATTGTAGATGCTGAGTGACCAAAAGGGATGTTTCATTACCTATATGCTAGTGTTGGAGAAAAGTGAGTTTCTAGAGGGTAGGAGAAAGCAGAGAGGGTCTGAAAGCCAAGACCCCATACTTAATTTTTTAAACAAAGGCGGTGTGGTCAAGTACCTGGTCAGGAAATATGTTGAATTTTAATGATGACAGTATTGGGGAAACCCAGCTGCCCTGCCTCCCACTCCCATTTTTAGGCTAGATTTCAGACCTAGTCCAGCCCCTTTACATCTGAAGCAACTCTGTCCGAAAGAACTTTCTGCACTGATGGAAATGCTCTGTATCTATGGTGTCCAACATGGTAGCTACCAGCCACATAAGTGGAAGGAACTGTATTTAAAATTTTGTTTAATTTTAATTTATATTTAAGTAGGCACGTGTGAGTAGTGGCTGCCGCATTAGACAGCACAGCTCTAGAAAGTGGTGGCCTGGCAAGAAGAGAGGGATTCACAGCGTCCCACACCCCTCCTTGTCTAGTAAGTGGTCAACACTAATACCTGCGTTAGGAAAATAGCTGGATCTCAGGTGGGTACCTCCTGTAACCAGTGGGAGGGCAACACCCTCTCAGTCGTGCTTGAGTGACTGGAGGTCCCCAAAGGTGAGGCCAAAGCCTTAGAATTTGAGTTCCAATTGCAGTGGTAGCATTGATCAGGGAGAGTGATTCTGTCCCTGGATTGTCTGTAGAAGAAAAGTGTCTTCCAAGTATGAATAACAAAATTGATAAAACCACTTTGCTATTGAAAATACAGTTATTTCCTATATAGAAAACATAGCTCTGTGTACAGATATCATATAGCATGTATGTTTTGTTATAACATAGCAAGCCTATATGTAGTAAAACAGAAAACCACATACAGAATGTTCACAGAGTCAGGAAACATAAGATAAAAACTCTTTAAAGAGTTAGTTACATTTTCAACTAGTATACTCAGTGTTTACAGTGAAGTACTCTAAACATGCCGCCTTCATGATTTTCCAGAGTTAAGGTATGCTCATATATTTATTATGCTTTTTTTCAGATTAACATTTAGACACATTGCTTTAAATTTAGTTACCTTAAAAATGTCTGAAGTTTTAAGGAAAACAAAATATATTATTTAAAAAGATAACGTACTGTTTAAAAATAACTTTATCCTTTGTCCTGACCTGAAGATACCCTGTATAATTGTTAAAGTCTAAATACATATTTACAAGGATAAAATTGATATGCTGTACAGTTTTCTGCTTTTCCTACTTGTCATTTTATTTTGCTCATTTTTTCATTCGAATACATTTTAAAGATATGGTTTCTATAGCAGCATACTAGTCCAATAATGATATAACATTTTCCTATTGTTGGGCATGTAAGTTGTTTTGTTCTTTTTTTTTAAATGTACTGTGGTTTGTGTCTTGGACTCTTTCCTTAGGATAAATTCCTAGGAGAATTACTGGATGAAAGGCCATATATTTATAAGACTCTTAAAAGCAATTGCCAACTGCACAGGTCCCAAGTAATGTACAAATTTAGATTCTTACCAGTAATGAAAAAGAGGCTGTATTTCCCAAATTTAATACATGAGTCTTAAATTTTAAAATATCTTTATTAATTTAATAGAAAATGGTAATTAAATTGCTTTTATAATATCTGTAGTTTGATTAATTTTATAATAAAGTCTTCAGTTATCTGTGTATATATTATGTGCTCAAGATTACGTCTCTCCAGCCTGATGGTTCTCAAAGTATGTTTCCCTGACCAGCAGTATCTGTATTCCCTGGGAACTTGTTAGAAATACAGATTCCCAGACCATACCCCAGAGCCACTAAGTCAGAAACCCTGGGGTGGGGTCAGCAATCTGCATTTTAACAAGCCCTGGTCATGGTAAAGTCTGAAAACCACTACTGTAACCTATTTCCCTACCATTCATGTTTCCTACTCTGTGCTTCATTGGATAATGACAATACCCTTCTTTTTTTGCTGGATCTACAGAGGAAAAGGTGGCTTCTCTTTATCTTGTGATTGTCTCCCAAGACTTTTTCCTTGTTAACTTTTGTTACATAAATTGGTATTGGGCTTTTTTTTTTTTTTTTTTCCTGGTCCAAAATTCTGTGCACATACTCTGACCTGGTCCCCTGGCCCTATGCAGTTCTTAGTTTAGTTACAGAGATATAATGTATCCCTGTCCATGTAACATAGTGTGGGGTATGGTAACTGCTTTTTATACAGTAAAGGGTAAAGTAAGAGATACTTGGGAGACAGAAAAATAATTAAAACTTTATGCAAAAGGTAAAATTGGAGCCAGACCTTGAAGGATAGTCAGATGGCTTTTGGCAGTTGGAAGAGAGAGTAACACAAAAATGCATGAGGGTGGCAGCGTTCAGAGTATTGAGGGAGTGGCACAAATGTACCATTTAACACAGAGGGTGGCTCACATAGGAAAAGCAGCCTGTTGATAAGGGGATCAGTAGTCCTAGTGGGATGACAGTGGAAGGAAAATCTGAAACATTATCTGGAAACTGCCAGTGAAATGAGGGACAAGAAAAAGGGGATAGTTTTGCTTTTCTTAAATAAGACAAATGCATTATTTTCTCTATTCCTTATCTTATTTTTGTTTCTCAATTCAAATGCTAGTTTCAGATACTCATGCACCGTCAGATGGAACTTGGCCTTTGGTGTGAGAGATGGCAGGGCAGCGCTGACTGCTGCTGGTAAAGGTGTGTGATCATAGCAAGACAAGGGGCTAATACACAGAACTTGGTTCAGGTTGCAAGCATGTCTTTCATGCTCTCGAGCTACGCGTCAGGCAGGTTTACCTGTTTAGCGTCATCCATTGTAATGGTTTCCCTCACGAATGAAAATCATTCAGAACTGACTTACAAATATGTAATAAAGGCTTTATTATATCAGTTAAGCTGTTTTGCCTGTTTTGTACTGCAGGAAAAATAAAGCACTGGAATGTAAAATAAAAACTGTCTTTCAGTATCTAGCAGATAGGAGGTACTGTGTCACACAGCTGTTGGAAGACTTAATAGTGAAGTATCTGCCTGATGAACTGTCTGAGAGAAAAAAAATATATGATGAAGAAACTGCTGAACTCTCACAGTAAGTTTCTTCTCATAAAAATCAACAATCAAATTACAAACGACTACCCTTTGGAATAGTAAGGAGAAGCCTCCTCACAGCAAGCTGGGTTCTGTCTAGTCAAAGGCATGTTTTAAACAAGTATTGGTCAGCTTCCCCTGTCCCCAACAGACAGTTTTTAAAAGTTCATGTGGTAACTTCCAGATGCTCTGCTGGGAATGACTGACCCACCTCTCCACGCTGAAGCCGTTTTAGGTGGGGGAGGGGTTTCCTCCAGTGACATTAGGCCCTAGAATCAGTCAGAAATGGAGAGGGAGGGTGGAGGTGGTAGCAGGGAACTGCATCCCTGGTGGAGAATAAGTGGCCTGGATTGAGATGGGGGTTAGCCAATCAGGTTTAGAAGGGGGTGGGACCTTGAGGCCTGAGACTGAAATTGGAAGGGGGGTGACTTAGGGGCTAAATTCTCAATTAATGAAGATACTGACTGTTAGCAGAATTGGCTTAGTACTAGGACGGTGAAAAACCTGGTGGTAACTTTGGGATTCAGTGGTACAAACCACTGTTAAAAGCACATAAAAGCTAACTGGGGCTGGTAGGTTGGACCTGGTTTTGTTGCTCTGTGTAGCTTTCTTTCTTCTGCTTTTCTTTTTCCTTTCTCTTCCCCTCATGTCTTTACCTCTTTCACCAGTCTCTTGAGTGTCCAAGTTTCTTTCATGGGTTTCTGATTTCTTAACTTTTTCCCCCCACTTTCTTTTAACTGGACGCTGAAGAGCAAAACTGTAATTTTTATATGCTGTTCCTATTTTTTTAATATAAACATTTTATATTTCTCACTTTCTAAGGAAAAAATAATTGTGCTTGTAGACTTTTCTTTTTCAATATATGCCCACCAAATGCCTTCATTGGGCCAGTGGCCTTCTACAGAAGAAAGGTTTCTAATCTTTTCTTTACAGAAGTTGATATTGATTTGTCTTCCCATGGAACTGATATTTTACTGTGTGATTTTATGATAGAAGCCTCAGGGAATCTTGCTGTGTACCAACTGGGCTATTTTTTTTAAAGGGTAGCTCATCCCCTGGTCCTTACAAGTTTTACTAATTAAGAGGTATACTGGGGTTCCCCCCCTCCTCCAGTTTTTATGTTCTTAAGAATGCTCACTGATGGTAGAATGTACAGTTTTAAAAGTAAAGAAACTAGGACTGGTATGTTAAATGTATGTAGTAAATATTGCCTTTACATAAATAATTTGTGGTCTTTTTGAAGAAAGATTAGAAAACATTAGTGAGCGGGGGCGGGGGGTGGGGGAAGGCATAACCTGTAACCCAGACGTAATCATCATTGGCATTTTGGCATCTGTCCTTCCCGATTTAAAACCATGGGGTCATTTTACCCCTACTAATCCTTTTCTCATTAAACATTTAAACACAGTATCTCATTTTATGGTTACATCATAATTTATTTTACTGGCCCTCTCTTTTTGCTTCTAAGTTTTGGCTACTATACACAGTGCTATGTTGAACATTCTTAAAAGTGAGCCTGTTGATTCAAAGGATATGAATATTTTTAAAATTTCTGATGTATATCGCCAGATTCTTCTTCAGCATGGCTGTACTGTTTCAAACTGCTTCCTGCACCGCCAGTTTTCTCCATACCCTTGCCAAAGCTGGGCACTGCCTTTATCCTTCACATTTCCTGCCAATCTGGCAATTAAAATGCACCATTTTAATTATCTGGAAAAAATGTTATCTCATCAAATTACCTGTTTTTCTCAGTATGAAAGTCTTTTAATGCCTAAAAATTTTTAATGATTTGCTTTTTGTCTTTTGCGGGAGCTCACTTCTTATTGTTATCTAAGAGTAAGAGTGTTCTATGGATAAAAGATACTAACTCTGTCACATTACAAATATTTTAAACAGATTTTTAATATGAAATAGTAATTATAATCAGTTGCTTTTTGATTCATAAAGATACTTAGCTCTATATGATAACTTTGTATATCAAATTCAAATTTCCCTGTAAGAGGATCACAAACAGATTTTTAGGATGAATATTGTATCAACATGAGCTTCAATGAAGGGGATGCTGATTCTTATTCTTGCCAAGAATAAAAATCACCTGATTGTAGAGTGAGTTTCTTTTTGTCTGTTATTACTGTTGCAAGCTTCACTCATTTTTTTTGTTGTATCTTCTGATATATAATAATGAAACTTTTTTCTTCTTCAGCTTGACCAAGAATGTTCCAATATTTGTTTGCACTATGGCCTACCCCACTGTGCCTTGCCCTCTTCATGTATTTGAGCCAAGATACAGATTGATGATTCGAAGAAGTATACAGACTGGAACTAAACAGTTTGGGATGTGTGTCAGCGATACACAAAATAGGTATGCTTTTTATGTTAATATTTTTATTGATTCTGGAATTTGCTTTGAATATTGCTGAGAATGTACATGCTTGTTGCTTGAACTTTGATATTAATCAGAGTTTTTCTTTTAGTTTTGCAGATTATGGTTGTATGTTACAAATTAGAAATGTACATTTCTTGCCTGATGGAAGGTCTGTGGTTGATACAGTTGGAGGAAAGCGGTTTAGGGTTTTAAAAAGAGGAATGAAAGATGGATACTGCACTGCAGACATTGAATATCTGGAAGATGTTAAGGTATTAAAAACTATTCTTTCTCAGCATGCTTTGGTATACTCTGTCCTGGGCATTGTACGGGCATAAAGGCTGATATTTTCCAGGCATGTTAACCAGTTCTTCCTGTCAGAGACCCTCATCAGTACTTACACAAATTAGCTCCAAGTTACCTTTTTCTCATCTTGCTCTTAATCATTGTGAGTTCCAAGAGAACTCAGGACACCAGACCCTAGATATTGTTCATTTCTACTGGCTTGACAATCAGCACAGTGCCTAGAATGTATGTGTGTATTTGCGTGGTAGCAACTTAACAACAGTGGATTGAATTGAACTTCCCACCCAAGTAAGTTATGAAAGCTGCTAATTCCTGCCCTTTTAAACTAAACTTATTAGTAGTCAAAGCTGATGTAATCATCAGTAGATTGAACTCTGATGTAAAGGTAAACCATAAAATTCTTGAAACATTGTTCTATACATTAAGATATGCCTAAGATAACCTCAGTGATACAATAGACCCAGTTGGGTGCTGTGTTCAAACTCCAGGGCATCACAGATAAAGCACTGTGAGTAGAGTTGTTGGTGATATCTTACCTGTGGAGGGTTATTGTGATAACTTTCTTGTTTAGCGTTAATGCTGCCCTTTTGATATTTCCAGTACCTACTCTACCATCTGCAATTAGCTTAGGTACCAGAAAAATGATTTGTGATACTATACATATCAAGTTAAAGGCAATTTTCTTTGGAAGGGCATTAGAAAAACATAGATCTTACTTGTTCAGTGATCTGTTTGAGCCCTTCATCTCAGCATTTACTCAATGTTGGCACTAGGCATTTCTACAAACAGTAGCTCACTGAGTTTTCAAAACTCTATGAGATGGTTAGCAGATGAGGAAAGTAGAATTCAGAAATATTAACTTGCCACAGATCCCATAGGTATTGTAAAAAAATAATTTAAAACTAGCTCTCTGGCTCCAAGTGCTATGATTTATCATTACATTATATTGCTACTCTGCTGATAAACTTGATTAATCTGATATTACCTGTCCTAACTTATTATAAAGTTGCTGTGGGGAAACTGCTTTGTGCAGTGGGCCACAAGTATTGTGTGAGTTGGAATTTTGAGTTGATTGATATAGTCTGTGCCTTAGGCATATTGGTTAACGGAATCAGTTGCTAAAGGTAATATTCTTTGTGAAACTAATAACCTTTAGTTTTATGTAAATTTGCATCTTCATATATTGGATTTGCTGACAAAATTCCTTGAGTATGTGGCTACACATATGACTATATATAAATACATGACATTAGAATAGCATTGACAGTATTATGGATTCGATGTTTAGAAAACTGAATTCTCTATGTTGCTGTAGTCTTAGGAATGTCTAATAATTTTTTTTTTCATCTTAGTGCTTCATCTATAATAATGATTTCTTGTTCATTCTGGAAAAGCTTCTCAGATTTGTTTTTTATATCAAAGTTGTTTTTTCCCTTGGTGTAGTAATTCTATTTTCTGTGACCTCTAATGACATTTTAAATTGTTACTGCAATGAAATTCCTTAACTTTAAAAGCTTGCCTTTAAAACTTCTGCCTACTTCTTAGCTCCTTGCTAACTCACTCTTATTTTTATCATTCCCTGTTTACTGGAGTTCATGATTTGGTCCCTTGAATTTTTTAAGGGTGGAAAGCAGATACTTTTTCTTTTTTTGTAATAGTTTTCACAAGTCAAATTTATTTCTGGGTTTTATTTTTTTTGATCAATGATTTTTATTGAAGTATAGTTGATTTACAGTGTTGTATTAATTTCTGCTGTAGAGCAAAGTGATTTAATTATATATACTTTTTTTTATATTCTTTTCCATTCTGGTTTATCATAGCATATTGAGTATAGTTCTCTGTGCTATACAGTAGGCCTTTGTCGTTTATTCACACTGCATATAAAAGCTTCCATCTGCTAACCCCAATCTCCCACTACATCTCTGCACAACCCCCTCCCCCTTGGCAACCACAAGTCTGTTCTCTATGTCTGTGATTCTGTTTCTGTTTCATAGATAGGTTCATTTGGGTCATATTTTAGATTCCATATATAAGTGATATCATATGGTGTTTGTCTTTCTCTTTCTGACTTACTTCACTTAGTATGATAATCTCTAGTTGCATCCATGTTGCTGCAAACGGCATTATTTCTGTCCTTTTTTGGTTGACTAGTATTCCATTGTATATATGTACCAAATCTTTATCCATTCTTCTGTCGATGGACATTTAAGTTGTTTCCATATCTTGGCTATTGTGAATAGTGCTGCTAGGAACACAGGGATGCATATACCTTTTCAAATTATGGTTTTCTCTGGATATATGCCCGAGAGTGGGATTGCTGGATCACATGGTATTCTATTTTTAGTTCTCTGAGGAACCCCCATACTATTTTTTATAGTGGCTGCACCAACTTACATTCCCACCAACAGTGTAGGAGGGTTCCCTTTTCTCCACACCCTCCCCAGCATTTGCTATTTGTAGACTTTTTAATGGTGGCCATTCTGACCTGTGTGAGATGGTCCCTCATTGTAGTTTTGATTTGCCTTTCTCTAACAATTAGTGATGTTGAACATCTTTTCATGTGCCTATTGGCCATCTGTATTTCTTCTTTGGAGAAATGTCTGTTTAGTTCTTCTGCCCATTATTCACTTAAGCAGTTTGGTTTTTTGTTGTTGGGTTGTATGAGCTGTTTGTATATTTTGGAAATTAAGCCCTTGTCAGTCACATCACTTGCAAATATTTTCTCCCATTCCATAGGCTATCTTTCCATTTTGTTTATGACTTCCTTTGCTGTTCAAAACCTTGTAAGTTTGACTAGGTCCCATTTGTTTATTTTTGCTTTTATTTCTGTTGCCTTGGGAGGCTGACCTAAGAAACATTGGTACAGTTTGTGTCAGAGAATGTTTCGCGTATGTTCTCTTCTAGTTTTATGGTGTCATTTCTTATGTTTAAGTCTTTAGGCCATTTTCAGTTTCTCTTTGTGCGTGGTGTGAAGGTGTGTTCTCACTTCATTGATTCACATGTGGCTGTCCAACTTTTCCAGCACCCCTTGCTGAAGAGACTGCCTTTTTCCCATTTTAGATTCTTGCCTCTTCTATTGAAGATTAATTGACTGTAGGTGTGTGGGTTTATTTCTGGGCTCTGTGTTCTATTCCACTGACCCATATGTCTGTTTTAATGCCAGTACCACACTGTCTTTGTATTATCCCTCAGGTCTCATATTGCTTTTATTTTTTTTTTCCATTTGGCTTTCTCTCTGCTGTTCTGATTGGCTGATTTCCATTATTCTATCTTCCAAGTCACTAATTCGTTTTTCTGTGTTATTCCTTCTGCTATTCATTGTCTTTTAGCTCAGCTTCTGTCTCTGCAAATGAGTTTTCTAATTTTTCTTTGTTCCTCTTTTATAGTTTCTTGTTCCTTTTTACAGTAATCTGCATTTTTGCCTGTCTTAATTCCTTCGGTATTTTCAGTATCTTTTTTTTTGAACTTGGTGTCTGTTGGACTGAAGAGGTCAACTTCATTGTCTGTTCCTTCAGGGGAATTCTCTTGGTCTTTTACCTGGGAGTGGTTCCGCTGCTTCTTCATTTTACTTTTATTTCTCTTACTGCGAGTTTAGGGGAAACAATTATCTACTGTGGTCTTGGAGGGCTGTTTATATGTGGGGGCATCCTTGTGTAGCTTGTGTGGGTTTAGTATGTATGGTGCAAGGGTTGTTTTTACTATGGATGCCCATCGCCTCCTTCCTCAGCATGTGCAGATGCGGTCACTGACGCCCGGTCCTGGGGTTCTCAGCAGTGGTGGCAGTTCAGGCATACCCCCGGGACCCGAGATTGGAGTGGAGGCGGCGGTGGCTCATAGCAGCATCTCGAGCATGTGCAGGCAGTGTCCTGCCCTCTGCGAGTGCACACACAGGGGAAAAGGCTGCAATGGCGGGTCACACCCATCCCCTTGTGCAACTCCCCCAACCATTGGTGCCTGGCCTCTAAGGCAGCACAGGCTTCCCCCACATACACCCTCAGTTGCGGCAGCACCAGATTCCAGCTACCCCCCCACAGGCTCTTTCTGCACAGCCAACCCCAGTCCTCTCCCCAGGTCTGATCCCTGAAGCCCGAGTACCAGCACGCAGCCCTCGACTGCACTAGCTGACATGCATCTCAGGCTGGGGGGTGCATGGTGGCGGCACTGACCATCTGTGCAGTCCTCCCTCTACTCTGGCAGCCACAACCTCGCTGCTGTCCGAGGTTCTGAAGCTCCGGTAGTGTCCTGGCCAATCTCCCTGCAGGTCAAGGGGCTTCTCAGGGTCTAGGAACCTTTCCTCTTTCACAACTGCTTTCCAGGGGCACAGATACCATCCCGATTCCTTTCTCACTTTTTTTTTTGTCCTACCTGGTGACATGGTGATTCTCTTGCCCTTTCAACGGTCTGAGGTCTCCTGCCACTACTCAGTAGATATTCTGGGAGAATCATTACACATATATAGATTTTTGATGTATTTGAGGGAGAAGGTGAGCTTCGCGTCCTGCTACTCCACCATCTTAATCCCAGCCCCGCAAGTTTATTTCTTGCTCATATCAAGACCAGTGTGTGTTAGCAGAGGACTGAATCTATAGCCAATTCAAGACCAGAATTCTTAAATCATAATGGCTCTTCTACCTTTCCTTTAAAATTTTTCATGTGGTAAAATATATGTCATAAAATTTACCATTTTAACCATTTTTACATACGCAGATCAGTGGCATTAAGCAGATTCACACTGTTGTAGAAAAGCAGATGCTTTTTCAACTTTGGTTTTATTTTTCATTTCAAATCTTTCAAAAGTAAAGTATGTTCTTTTGTCTCGTGTGCTATATATATAGTCTTACCTTTTACGTATCAGGATGTTTTCAGAGTCCCATTGTTGTTTTTCTGTTGAGTCATCCTTGAAGTATGAAAGGCTTACTCAGGCCTGGTATTTGTTCAGATGCATTAACGTATGTGAAATATAGTGCTCCCTGGCATGGAGCGAGTGGGATATGAGTGTATGTTAAAGAAATCAATGTGAGATAGATGAGTTAATGTTCCAGCTTCCCACCTGTGTTTTATGAGACTACTCTTCTGGATCTTAGGCTGGAAGGCTGATGCGTTTAATTTTATACTTGCAGTGTGGTCCAAAGGGCATACAGAGGGAATGGAGGTAGTCACGGCCTTGGGCCTTTACAGCAGGAGAATTTCGTCACTGCATAATGCATTCTGTCTTTTGATATTCTGGCTTTATATGCTGAGCTATTTGTTGGGGCTTTTTTGTTTCCTTTTCTTTTGACCCATTTTCCTGGTAAAAGATGTAATTATGCTTTTCTTCTGCCCTATTCCTGCTTTTGCCATGGCATCTACACCTAAGACCTCCCCCAGTCTTTCCTTTCATTGTAGCAACTGTATTCCTCTGCTTTCTTGCTCCACTGCTTTCAAAGGCCACTGATGCTTAAAGATGAATTCCTAGCCCCTGTAGACCTTCATCTGAGAACTAACTCTCCATCTTACCCCTCCCGGTTGGGAGCTGTTAGTTAGGTTCTGCAGTGCTGCACTGCTAACTCAGCAAGGCTAGGGTAGCTATGCCAGGAAGTCAGGCCCTCCTGTCTTTCTTAGTCTGGCCCATTGGCACTGTGAGAGGCAGAAATGTATGGTTTTTACTGCATAAGAATAATAGTCTGATCCAGCACCAAAACAGGTATTCCCTATTTTTTGATGTTTTTTTTTCCATTTCCGTAAGTTTGATAGTATGGATGGGAAGATTAGACACAGGCATCTTACTGACTGTTATGTATTTCTAGGTTGAGAATGAAGATGAAATAGAGAACCTCCGACAGCTTCATGATTTGGTCTACTCTCAAGCCTGCAGCTGGTTTCAGAATTTAAGAGACAGATTTCGAAGCCAAATTCTTCAGCACTTTGGATCAATGCCCGGGAGGGAGGAAAACCTCCAGGTATGATGGCTTTGATATTGCTTCCAAAAGTCTCACATTTTGTATATACCCAAATTGGTAGATTAAGTTTCTTCATCTTTGTTTTGCACACTTCCTTTGTCCCATGTTTCTACTCATGACCATATTCTCTAGCACAGTGGTATCCACTGCATCTTATATAGGAAGAGGATGGAAACAGTGTCAGCTGAGATGCCTATAGGAGCGAGTATAAGAGAAGGAGAAGGGAGGGGTAAGGAATTAAAAATGGGACAAGGGAGATCTGATCAAGATGGCAGAGGAGTAGGACATGGAGCTCACATTCTCCCACAGATACATCAAAATTACATCTACATGTGGCACGATTCTCACAGAACACCTACTGAATGCTGGCAGACAACCTCAGACTTCCAAAAGGGCAAGAAAATCTACACATAACTGGGAAGAAGAAAAAAAAAGAGAGAGAGAGAGAGAGGAATTGGGAAAGTAGCTGCACCCCTAGGAGGGAGCTGTGAAAGGACAGGTTTCTGGACATTGGGAAGCCTCGTCACTGGTGGGGAGATCAGCTGGGACAGAGGGGGAGCTTCAGAGACATGGAGGAGAGCAGAACAGCCAGTCTGCAGAGGGCAGAGCAGAGAGAGAGCTGCATAGATGGTCGGTGCCACCCAGCACTCACTAACCTGAGATGCTTGTCTGCTGGGGCTGGAGGGCGCTGGGTGCTGAGGCTCAGGCTTCAGAGGAGGACTGTGGTTGGCTGCATGGAGATAGCCTGAGGGGGCAAGGTGCGGTGCATCACAACTGAGGGAGTACAGGAAGAAGCCTGGGACTGCCAGAGAGTCATGGCGCCACTGTTGGGGGACACGCAGGAGAGGGGCAGGACCACCATGGGAGCATCCTTCTCTGAGCGTGCACTCTCAGACAGCAGGGCACGGCCTACACGAGCCCCGGGGCCATCTCGGACTCCAGAGGCAGGTGCAGACCACTACAGCCACCAAGGGTCCCGTGACCGTGTGCCCACCACTGCCCCCACTTCCCAGGAGCTTAAATACGCCCCACACCTGCACACCCCCACCCAGGGGATAATGGCTAGCACATGCTGAGTAAAGAGGCAACAGGCATCCAAACCAAAAACAGCCCTCACGCCAAAACATTATTAAACCCACACAAGCTGTGCAGGGATGCTCCTGCATGTAAATAGGCCTCCAAAAACTACAGTACATAACTGTTTCTCCTGAACTCACAGAGTAAGAGAAATATAAGTAAAATGAAGCAGAGGAAGCACTCCCAGGTAAAAGACCGAGAGAATTCCCCTGAAGGAACAATGAAACAGACCTCTTCAGTCTAATAGACAAGGAGTTCAAAAGGAGGTAATGAAAGTACTGAAGGAATTAGGCAAGGCTGTCAACAGAAATGCAGATTTATGTAAAAAGCAACTAGAAACTATAAGGAGGGGCCAAGAAAAATTAGAAAATTCATTTGCCAAGATGGAAGCTGAGCTAAAGGCAACAAATAGCAGAATGAATAATGAAGAAAGAATAACTGATCTGCAAGATAATGGAAATTACCCAATCAACACAGCATACAGGAAGCCAAATGGGGAAAAAAAGAAAGCAGTATATCTAGGGGATAATATAAAGTGGGCCAATCTACACACAGGAGGGATTCCAGAAGGAAATGAAAAAGGGATTGAAAATGTATTTGAAGAAATTATGGCTGAAAACTTCCCAAAAAGAAGGAAACAGATATCCAGATACAGGAATCGCAGAGGGTCTCAAACAAGATGAACCCAAACAGACCTACACCAAGACATAGTTAAAATGGAAAAAGTTAGAGAGGCTTCTAAAGGCAGCAAGTGAAAAAGAGCTAATTACAAGGTTACTCCCATAAGGTTATCAGCTGATTTCTTTACAGAAACATCGTAGGCCAGAAGGGAGTGGCAAGATATATATTTAGTCCTAAAAGAGGAAAACCTACAACCTAGGATACTCTACCTAGCAAGATGATCATTTAGAATAGGAGAGAGAGAATTTCTCAGACAAGCAAAAACTAAAAGAATGAAGCAATACTAAACCTATTTTAAAAGAAATATTGAAAGGTCTTCTCCAAATAAAAAAGAAGCAAGAAGATATAAGGAGGAAATCACAAGTGGAAAGTAAATAAATTAGCCAGTATACAGATCAAAAAGGAAAAAACCTATTTGTGAAAGCAGTGACACAAGGAACAGCAAAAGGATACACATGGAGATACAGAAAAGAACATCAAAACCATAACATGTGGAGAAGGAAAGAAAAATGTTTTTTTTTAAAAATGGCAATAAATACATATGTATCAATAATTACTTTAAATAACAATGGATTGAATGCTCCAATCAAAAGACAGAGTGGCAGACTGGATTAAAAAAGCAAGAATCTACAATATGCTGCCTGCAAGAGACCCACCTTAGGGCAGAGGACACACACAGATTGAAAGCAAGGGGATGGAAAAAGATATTTCATGCAAACGGAAATGACAAAGCAGGAATTGCAATACTCATATCAAACAAAGCAGACTTTAAAACAAAGGTCATAAAGAAAGATAAAGAGCAGTATATAATGATAAAAGGATCAATATGAGGATTATACACTGGTCCACATATATGCGCCTAATATAGGAGCAGCTAAATGCTTAAAGCAAATACTAACAGATAAAGGGAGAAATTGGTGGCAATACAGTAACAGTAGGAGACTTCAATACACCACTCACAATAAATGCACACATCTTCTAGACAGAAAATCAGTAAGGCAACAGAGATCCTAAATGATACAATAGAACAGTGAGACTTAATTGATATTTTCAGGACATTACGTCCAAAAAAAAAACCAGAATAAATATTCTTTTCAAGTGCACATACTAGGGCTCAAAACTAATCTCAACAAATTTAAGAGTACAGAAATTATTTCAGGCATTTTTTTCTGGCCACAATAGCATGAAACCAGAAATCAACCACAGGAAAAGAAATGAGAAAAAAAAGATTACATGGAGACTAAACAACATGCTACTAAAAAAACCAGTGGATCAACAAGGAAATCAAAAAGTAAATTCAAAAATACCTTGAGACAAACGACAATGAAAACACAACCATAACAAAATCTATGGGACGCAACAAAAGCAGTTCTTAGAGCAAAGTTCATAGCAATACAGCCCTTCCTCAAAAAAACAAGAAAAAAATCTCAAACAACCTAACCTACCACCTAAGAGAATTAGAAAAAGAACAAAACCTGAAGTCACCAGAAGGAAGGAAATAATAAAGATCAGGGAGGAAATAAATAAAATACAGATTTAAAAATATAGAAAAAAAAATCAGTAAAACCAAGAACTGGTTCTTTGAAAGGATAAATAAGATTTTCAAACCTCTGGCCAGGCTCACCAAGAAGATGAGAGAACCCAAATAAATAAAACAAGAAATAAAAAAGGAGAAATCTCAACCAATACTGTGGAAATACAAAAAACCATAAGAGAATACTATGAACAATTATATGCCAACAAATTTGGCAACCTAAAAGAAATGGACAAGTTTCTAGAAACATATACAGCCCACCAAAACTGAATCAAGAAATAGGTAATGCGAACAGACCAATCATTAGAAGTTAAATAGAATCCGTAAAAAAACAAAAACAAAACAACCTCCCTACAAAGAAAAGTCCAAGGCCAGATGGCTTCACAGGTGAATTCTACCAAACATCCAAAGAAGAACTTATACCAGTTCTTAAACTCTTCCAAAAGACTGAAGAGGAGGGAACACTCCCAAGGACATTCTATGAAGCCACCATCACCCTGATACCAAAACCAAAGACACCACCAAAAAGAAAAAATAATTACAGGCCAGTATCTTTGATGAATATAGATGCAAAACATCTCAACAAAATATTAGCAAACAAAATCCAACAACACATAAAAAAGATCATACACCACAACCAAGTGGGATTCATCGCAAGTTCACAAGGATGCTTCAACATATATAAATCAATGTGATATACCACATCAAGAAAAGACAAAGACAACATGATCATCTCAGTAGATACAGAAAAAGCATTTGTCAAAATTCAACATTCATTCATTATAAAAACTCTCACTAAAGTGGGTATAGAGGGAACATATCTCAGTATAATAAAAGCTATTTATGACAAACCCACAGCCACTGTAATATGAAATTGTGAAAAACTGAAAGCCTTCCCACTAAAATCTGGAACAAGACAAGGATGCTCACTCTCACCTCTTCTATTCAACATAGTATTGGAAGTCCTAGCCACAGCAATAAATAAGAGGTATCCAAATTGGAAAGGAAGAGGTAAAATTGTCACTACATGCAGATGACATAATACTATATCTAGAAAACCCTAAAGACTCCACCCCAAAACTACTAGATCTAAATGAATGAATTCAGCAAAGTAGCAGGATACAAGATTAACATACAGAAATCTGTTACATTTCTTTACACTAATAACGAAATATCAGAAAGGGAATGTAAAAAACAAAAACAATACCCTTTAAAATTGCAATGAAAAATAAAATACCTAGGAATAAATCTGACCAAGGAGGTGAAAGACTTATGTGATGAAAACTATAAAACATTAATAAAGGATTAAAGAGAATTTAAAGAAATGGAAAGATACCCCATACTCTTGGGTTGGAAGGGTTAATACTGTTAAAATGTGAATACTACCCAAAGCAATCCACAGATTTAATGTGATCCCGATTAAATCACCCATGACTTTTTTTCACAGAACTAGAACAAATAATCTAATAATTTATATGGAACCATAAAAGACCCAGAATTGCCAAAGCAACCCTGAGGGAAAAAATCAAAGCAGGTGGCATAACTCTCCCAGACTTTAGACAATACTACAAAGCTACAGTCATCAAAACAGTGTGATATTGGTACAAAAACAGATATACAGCTCAATAAAACAGAATAGAGAGTCTAGAAATAAACCCACACACCTATAGTCAGTTCATCTTCAACAAAGCAGACAAGAATATAAAATGGGGGAAAGACAGTCTTCAGCAATGGGGGCTGGGAAAGTTGGACAGCCACATGTAAATCAGTGAGGTGAGAACACACCCTCACACCAGGCACAAAAAGAAACTCAAAATGGCTGAAAGACAAACATAAGACATGACACCATAAAACTCCTAGAAGAGAACATAGGCAAGACATTCTCTGACATAAATTGTACCAGTGTTTTCTTAGGTCAGCCTCCCAAGGCAATAGAAATAAAAGCAAAGTTAAACAAATGAGACCTAATCAAACTTACAAGCTTTTGCACAGCAAAAGAAACCATAAACAAAATGAAAAGACAACTTACAGTATGGGAGAAAATATTTGCAAACAATGTGACCAGCCCAGGCTTAATTTCCAAAATATATACACAGCTTATACAACTCAACAACAAAAAACAATGGGCAGAAGATCTAAATAGACATTTCTCCAAAGAAGAAATACAGATGGCCAATAGGCACATGAAAAGATGTTCAGCATTGCTAATTGTTAGAGAAATGCAAATCAAAACTACAATGCGGTACCATCTCACACAGGTCAGAATAGCCACCATTAAAAAGTCTACAAATAACAAATGCTGGGGAGGGTGTGGAGAAAAGGGAACCCTCCTGCGCTGTTGGTGGGAACGTAAGTTGGTGCAGCCACTATGGAAAACAGTATGGAGGTTCCTCAAAAACCTAAAAATAGAGTTGCCATATTGAGCCAGTAATCCCACTCATGGGCACATATCCAGACAAAACTATAATTCAAAAAGATACATGCACCCCTATATTCATAGCAGCACTATTCACAGTAGCAAAGACACAGAACCTAAATGTCCATCAACAGAAGAATGGATAAAGAAGATGTGGTACATATATACAATGGAATACTACTCAGCCATAAAAAAGAACAAAATAATGCCATTTGCAGCAACACGGATGCAACTAAAGATTATTCATACTAAATGAAGTAAATCAGAAAGAAAGGTAAATACTATATGATGTCATTTATATGTGGAATCTAAAATATGGCACAAATGAGCCTGTCTACAAAACAGAAACAGACTTGCAGACATAGAGAACAGATTTCTTGTTGCCAAGGGGGAGAAGCAGAGGAAAAGGGATGCACTGAGAG
Source organism: Hippopotamus amphibius kiboko (assembly GCF_030028045.1). Taxonomy (NCBI): domain Eukaryota; kingdom Metazoa; phylum Chordata; class Mammalia; order Artiodactyla; family Hippopotamidae; genus Hippopotamus; species Hippopotamus amphibius. Next base: position 21,197,398 of record NC_080195.1, read on the forward strand.
TTTGGGGTTGGTAGATGCAAACTATTACATTTAGAATGGATAAACAACAAGATCATATATTGCATAGGGAATTATATCCACTCTCCTGGGATAAACCATAATGGAAAAGAATAGAAAAAAAAGAATGTATATGTGTGTATGATTGAGTCACTTTGCTTCACGGCAGAAATTAACACATTATAAATCAACCATACTTAAATTTAAAAAAAAAACAGGAAAAGGAAAAAAAATAGGACATGGTACCATCTAGTAAATTGTGCCTGTAAGACAGCTACACCTTCGAGCCTGTTAGCTTTGCTGTTATTCTTTGGTAGTTGAGAGATGTATCATTTTCTATACTTCTAAAAAACCTATTGTCACCTCTCCTGCTATCCCCAACATTTTACCCTGCCACTATAATTCATTTTTGTCTCTTCATGTTTTATACTTCACTCTTCCTAAAACTATTGTTCTTACGGTCTTGCTCAGGAATTTAGGATTTACATTTGAGTTTAATCTAACTAGCATTTAGCAGGCACGTTCTGATCAAGCAGAGCTGTCCTGCAGGTACTGCAAGAGGCATGAAAGAAGAGTCCCTATCCTGGAAAATCTGGTCATAGTCCCACCAAAGCACTAAGTTTTAGGCATAAGTGTTTTTGAATAGAGTTGGATAAAATGTTTGTGGTCAGATGGGAATAGATTACATAAAGGAATGGTTGTAAATGAAAGTCAGATGGATAGAGAATTGATTCCCCTGTGATAGACTCTGCCTCACATTCTAGTTTTCAAAGGTTGGCCTAAGTTTGCCTGAATCTCAATTGAATCCTTCACCTGAACTTGACATGTCAACCTCATGCTGTCTCCAAGTTGAGTTCTCATTCTTTGTCCAGCATGTTATCAGCTGCCACATGCCTCTCTTATCCTGGCCACATGCCTGTCTTATCCTGGCTTCTTGAAGCTGACTGAACCTGAAACACCTTTTGATGAGCACAAAACTGAATAAGTAAATTTTAAGTGTTAGCAAACCAACCTGTAGGGAAATTCAACATTACTTTCCCATCACTTCCACCACCCTCACTTTTATTATGCAGTCCTCTTCCACTGCTTTCTGTTAGTCATATTGTCGCAGTCAGGATTCAGTCAGGAAAACAAAAGCAGCCACTCTCTATATCCCAGGAGTGAAGGGTTTGTTGTTGGAATTAGAGTTGACACAGCCCTTGGGAGAGCTGGAGGAGGTACGATCAGATCAGGGCCATTGTCAACAGAGCTCAGGGAATTTCTTGCTGACACAGCTCTAGAACACGGGCTCAGGACTTGAGGGGAAGCTGCTGTCATCCTTAGGAATCCCAGGGAAGTCCCCACCAGTGTCTCACTCTGCAGTAGTGGAGCAGGTGGTTTTCAAGAATTCTCTGGAAAGCTTCTGCAAATCTCACAACTGTTGGCTAGAGATGTGTTTATTTCTCACACAAAACTGGAAGCTGAAACTTATATCCTTCCTAGGATTCCACAATTCTTTGAAGACATTTAAGAATATCAATTAACTTCTCTTAATGTTTTGTTTACTTTTAAAATTTATTTATTTTTTGGCCACGCTGTGTGGCATGCAGGATCTTAGTTCCCCAACCAGGGATTGAACCCACACCCCCTGCATTGGAAGTGCAGAGCCTTAACCACTGGACTGCCAGGAAGTCCCTTAATGTTTTAAATATATATTTTAAGAGAGCAGTTTTCAACTGGGGACACTTTTGTCCCTGTGGGACATTTGGCAATATCTGGAGACAATTTTGACCGTCAGAATGGGGGAGGTGCTACTGGCAGCTAGTAGATAGAGGTCAGAGATGTGCTGAACATGCTGCAATGCACAGGACAGTGGCTGTAACACACATTGTCCAGCCCCAGACGCCAGTAGCCTGAGGTTGAGGCACCCTGTGTAGGTCAGTGAAGAGGAAGGAGTGCTGGCTGTGAGGCAGCTCCGGATTATCTCAATCTTGGCTCTAGCACATGTGAGCTGAGATATCTTGGACAATGTGCATTACATATATGAGCTTCAGTCTCCCCACTTCATACGGGCATAATAGTGCCCTCCTTACATGATTGGTAAAGGTTTTGAGATAGCCATTCTGACAGGTCTGTGATGATATCTCATTGTGGTTTTGATTTGCATTTCCCTGATGATTAGTGCTGTTGAGATATCACCTCACACCTGTCAGAATGGATACTGTCAAGAAGACAAGAATAACAAGTATTGGCAAGGATGTGGAAAAAAGGAAACCCTCGTACACTGTTGGTGGGAATGGAATTTGGTGCAGCCACTATGGAAAACAGTATGGAGGCTCCTCAAAAAAATTAAAAATAGGGCAACTGTGCGATCCAGCAATGCCACTCCTGGGTATATTTCCAAGGAAAATGAAAACACTAATTTGAAAAGATACATGCACCCCAGTGTTCATAGCAGCATTATTTACAATTGCCAAGATACGGAAACAACCAGAAACAACCTAAGTGCCCATCAGCATATAAATGAAGAACACATGGTGTGTATACACACACACACACAATGGAATGCTACCCAGCCGTAAAAAAAGAATGAAATTTTGCCATCTGTGACAACATGGATGGACCTAGAGGGTATTATACTTAGTGACATAAGTCAGAACACAAAAGACAAATACTGTATGTTTTCACTTCTATGTGGAGTATAAAAAATAAAACAAATGAACAAAGATAACAAAACCCACAGATACAGAGAACAAATGGTCGTTACCAGAGGGAAGGGAAGGAGGAGGGGCACATGGGGGAAGGAGATTAAGAGGTACAAACTACTAGGTATAAAATAGGTAAGTTACAAGGACGTAAAGTACAGCACAAGGAATATAGTCAACATTTGACAACTTCATATGGAGGATAATCTATTAAAATACCACATCACTATGTTGCACACCTGAAACTAATACTGTAAGTCAACTATACTTCAATTAAAATATTTTTAAATAAGAAAAAGAATCTGACATCTTGAAGTGCTCAGTATAGATTAGCTTGGTGGTGGTTTGTTACTGCTGTGATGACATAAAGATTTGTCTCATTAGCACTATAAAATGTGGATTCTTTTTAGGTGATCCCTAATGGACCCGCCTGGTGTTGGTGGCTTCTTGCCGTCCTTCCCGTCGACCCCCGCTACCAGCTGTCGGTTTTGTCAATGAAGTCTTTGAAAGAACGGTTGACAAAGATACAGCATATACTGACTTATTTTTCTAGAGACCAATCTAAGTAACCAACTGCTTGGATCTTCCTCTAAAATTACCCTAATCTGGCTGTGGTGATGGCCAGATTGTCTGCTGCCTTTGCACATCCAGTGCTGGTTTGAGAAATGTAATGAAACCGTTTTTGTTTTTGTTTTTTCCTTCAACCTCCTGAATCATGTGGTTCTGCAAACAAATACCTTCAACTAGGATTTAGACCACTAAGAACTTGCACAGAAAAACACACAGACTGTGTGTGTTAAACCTCTACATTGTGATGAAGTTGCACTATGTACCATACTCTAAATGAAATGAGAATTCTGTGTGTGTGTGTGCACGTGTGTGTGCGTGGGGTGGGTGGGTGCGTGTGTACACGCGTGTGTGGGGGGGGTGGGTGTGTTGGGGTATGTACGCGCGTGGAGGTGGGGGGGTGTTTGTGGGGGCGGTGGGGGTATGTGTGTGTCGGGTGGAGTGTGGATGGGTGGTTGTGTGTGCAAGCACACGCATGTGTACACGTGTGCATGTGGGTCGTATGGGTGCATTTTCTCTGGCTTTAAAATTTTAAAAGGAAAAAAAAAAAGCCATAGAGAGCTGAACTTGCCGAGGGTCATTTGTTGCCCAAGTTTACAAGGTAGCGATACAAGTTTTTGCAAATTGAATTTGCCTCAAATTTCTCTGTCCTAATGCTTAATTTGCACAAGTATGTAAGCTATGGTATTAAGTATATCACTCTGTCGGAAATACCGCTCTTGCTGAACTGTCTTGACCATTGACTATGACACAGTTTCTTATTTATGTAAATACTCGCATCCCAATAGCCAACAGGCATCGGATGCAGAACCTAGAGCCAGTTTTCAGGAACAATTGCAAACCTGACTTGGTACTGTGCATCTATTCATAAAACACTTAAAACTGTGAAAATATGGTTTACACTTAACTGTACATAAAGGTAAATGGAGAACTCAGTTCAGTTCCAGTTTGTACATGGGGGGGGGGGGCTTTTCACATTAACTGCCCATCTGTGTAATTTATAGTTTGACATGATGTATTTTAAAAAAATTACATAGTGTAAACCCATTAAGGATCTGAGGGAAGAGAAGAAGCTTAATGTAGAACTAAGCTTTTAAAGTATGTTTTTGGTTTTGGTTTTAATTCTGGTCTTGGTGCAAATGTTAGTTATGCCTTATTCATATCACAGTTCGATCACCATGCTGTGACATGGTCTGTATTCATGCTGCCCTGGATACTTTTGTAATTATTCGTTGCAGACTTGTGACTGTCCCTCTTAACTTTCTTTTATGTAAGTAATTTGTAAAAGTTTCTTAAAAATTTTGCTTTTGCTTATTTAATTTTGAATAAAAGCTAAATTCATAATACTTTTTTTCTTAATTATTAAGTCAATGTAAAAAAAAATCAGTGGAGGAATCAAGCTACACAGAGGAAAGAATAGATGAGTTTTACTTACTGTTTTGTGCTGTAAGACGTAAGCTATAGCTTTCAAAAAAAAATTTTTTTGGGGGGGGTCATCTTTTGACCAAACATGAAGTGTCTTAAGGAAGCTTTTGGCGTTGAACCATCCTCTAAAGCACATTTTTCAACCTCTTAAAAAATCCATGTCCCTTTAGGATAAAGATAAGACTCTTACATACATGTTACCCCCACTGGGGACTCCTCTTGACTAAAGAGCCTTGACTCTTTCAGTCCCCAATTTCCCAGCTGGGATTTTTCAAATATAAATAAATCATCTTTTAATAGTAAATGTTTTTATTTATTAAAAAGAAAAAAAAAGAGGCAGAAATGACTGCCTGGATAGAGGGCCACCCTTTGCCCTTACAATTATGCTAATCAAGAATCGATAGTTCTACAGAAAATGTCTAAAGAATGGGCCATTCCCCCAAAGTACCTTATCAATAGTTTCTGAAGTGTTAGATTGAACTTTCTTATCATAAAAAAAACCTGTTAGGGCTTCCTAGGTGGTGCAGTGGTTGAGAATCCGCCTGCCAATGCAGGGGATACGGGTTTGATCCCCGCTCCAGAAAGATCCCACATGCCGCGGAGCAACTAAACCCGTGTGCCACAACTATTGAGCCTGCGCTTTAGAGCCCGTGAGCCACAACTATTGAGCCCATGTACTGCAGCTACTGAAGCCCACACGCCTAGAGCCCATGCTCCGCAACAAGAGAAGCCACGGCAATGAGGAGCCCACACACAACAGAGTAGCCCCCACTCACCACAACTAAAAAGAAAGCCCATGTACAGCAAAGAAGACCCAACACAACCAATAAAATTAATTAATTAATTAATTAAAAAAAAAAACCTGTTAAATAGCTTAAATAGTATCTGGGTGGTATAAAAGAAGAGTTCAGTTACCAATATAGTTCTGTGTAGTTCTCAAAGTATGTTATCACATGGCAGTAGGAGTTACCAGGTGCTGAATCTACATCTGTGATTTGTACCTGCATGTGTCCACACATACATACACACAGCAGCATTAAATGGTCTGTCTCTGTACACACACATACTAATGGAAATTCATGGGTTTTATTTATCATTTGACCCTAGTTTTGTGGTAAATGATCTCTGCTAGTTATTCTGTCTGTGGACTTTCTTTTTAATCTCTGGAAATCTTTTTCCTACTGTACTTTCCATTCAGGTTATCAGAAAGAAAAAAGAGGAAAAGAATCTGACTTTTTTTCCCTTACCACTTTCACTGACCAAGTTCTGTCATGAATTCCGTATTTCAAGTCAAGGTAGCTGGTTGTTGATCTCCTCTTCTCATATACCTATCTCTACATGTCCAGTTCTTTCTGTTCCTCAAGGTCAACTTGAGTGCCTTCACTCAGCCGGACCCTGAATCCACTTGCACTCTCCTTGTACCTTGCTTATAGCACTTATGGAGGCTATCTGAATTAAATACATAAACCCTCTCCTCAGCATCAAGACCAGTGTCTAGCAGTGCAGACAGATTTAGTCTCCAAGACATAGGCTGACTACTGAACAGAGTTGAAATAAATGCCAGTTAAGAAGGGAAGTTGGATAAAGATGGTTAGACTGAGCAAATACCTTTGTCTTAACTTCCTCCCCAAGTTCAAGACAATGACAGTAAAGAAAATGAAATCAAGTAGCATTGCAAAACCATTGCAAAACCAAAGTCAGTGCTTTTTGAGGAATTTCTGAGATATGGAAATGGGATCTGACATAGAAGACCAGAGGAGAGCATAGCTTTACAGAAATGGTGGACCACAGGGGAGCCCCAGACTGGTAGAGGGTCTCGGAAAACTCAGGCAGATTCCCTAGGGTGGCTGCACTTGATATGGCTGGATCATTTGGCCTCTCTGCACTTGGCCTGGGCAGCAGGCAGCAATAGTGGCTGTTTTCAGGCCAAAGTACCGTATGTAGGTGTTGGGCCAGAGAAGACCACGAAACCTTAAATAGCCAGAGGTCCCCAGCACGATGACCAGCCCTCACGCACAGACAGCAAGCTGCTGACCTCGCTCACGTGGCGTGTGTTGCAGCATTCCCCACAGTCAGCAGAGGCAGGCCGCTGGGGACTGAACCAACACCCGCCAGAAGGAGCAGGGCTCCCACGTGACAAAGATAAGTAGACAGTCAGCTCCTACAAATTGGAGGAAAAACACTCTAAACAAGACGACACATCCAATGCCCTTCGATTTGAGGATGTGCAGTTCCAAAAATTATCTGGGGATCTAACATATGTTCCTCAGACAGTTCTTGGCATCAATAGAAACATTCAATGAAAGTTTTTCGAGTCAATGAATGAATCGTAAAAATAAACTAAGCAGACAGAAGGATGAATTCAGACAAACGATGAAGGAATGAGGCAGAGGGTTAAGTGGGGGTCCTTTCCAGAACACAATGCAGAGATCAGCAGAGGCAAAGTAGGGGGGAAATCGAGACATGGAGGAGAGTGTCACAGTTTTAACATCCGACATAAGTTTCTTAAGAAGGGTAGAGAAGGGACCTCCCTAGTGGTGCAGTGGTTAAGAACCCACCTGCCAATGCAGGGGACACAGGTTCGCGCCCTGGTCCAAGAAGATTCAACATACCATAGAGCAACTAAGCCCGTGCACCACAACTACTGAGCCTGCACTCTAGAGCCCAACAGCCACAACTACTGAGCCCACGTGCCTAGAGCCTGTGCTCTGCAACAACAGAAGCCACCACAACGGGAAGCCTGCACTCCTCAACGAAGAGTAGCCCCTGCTCGTCACAACTAGAAGAAGCCCTCGCGAACAACGAAGATACAACACAGCCAATAAAAAATAAATTAGTTAATTTAAAAAAGAGTAGAAAAGGAACAATACAACTAATTAGCTCAAGAGTAATAAAATATGTGCTTTCTTAAGGACCAAGTTCATCTATTTAAATAGGACAGTAAGGCAAACTCAGGTGACTGAGGACAGACAAAATAACAATAACTCAACTGTCTGGCTCATTGATCCACAGGGAAATGACAGGCTCAACAAGATGAATTCAATGAGATGAATTTTCTTCCTAAGCCAACATTTAAATGCCAACATTTTTTATAGATAGGACATTTATGACCCAGCTTAATAAATGAGCTCTCACAAACCTGCCTCCAAATAGCTTTTGGCTGTTCACCAAAATTTAAAAGTATCCTTAAGGATTTTGTTCTTTGTTTTTTTTTTTAGTCACAGTAGGATATTGAAAACCATACATGCTTCATTTCAAAATGTGGTAAACACTCACATTTAATCCTCAGAAAAATCCTGTGAAGTAGGTAGTGTCCTTGGAAGGTCGAGGAAATGGAAACACTAAGTAGTTAAGTCATTTGTCAAAGGATTACACAGCTACTATGTGGTGGAACTGACCAAGCCCAGGCATTCTGCACTACCTTACCACCACATCAAGTTCTAAGGCATCTAAGAAGGTCAATGTGTGAAGGGCCTGGAAGTGACTGACGTGACTCTCTGACTTTACACTTGGGGGAGGGGTGCATTTTACAGCGATGGTATTAGGACTCGTTTTTAAGCACCTCACCAAGATGGTGAGATGGCCAAATCGGGCTCAGCCCTATATTTTTGGGAGCAGTGTAAATCACTAATAACCTTTTTAGAAAATAATACTGCATGATATGTACCAAGGAGCATTAACATGTTCATAATCTTCAGCCCAATCTCATACTGTGGCGTCTTCTTATCCCCCATGTTTCAGGTTGCAGAGAGCCAAATAAAAACAAAACAAGGACTTCCCTGGTGGCACAGTGGTTGAGAATCTGCCTGCCAATGCAGGGGACACGGGTTCGAGCCCTGGTCCGGGAAGATCCCACATGCCGCAGAGCAAATAAGCCCATGCACCACAACCACTGAGCCTGTGGTCTAGAGCCCGTGAGCCACAACTATTGAGCCCGTGTGCCACAGCTGCTGAAGTTCACCCTCTAGAGCCCATGAGCCACAAATACTGAGCCTGTGTGCCACAACTACTGAAGCCTGTGTGCCTACAGCTGATGTTCCACAACAAGGGAAGCCACTGCAATGAGAAGCCCGTACACCACAATTAAGAGTAGCCCCCACTCACCACAATTAGAGAAAGCCCACGCTCAGCAATGAAGACCAGTGCAGCCAATAAATAAATAAATAAATAATCCACAACAGAACAATGGTATATAACATTGAAATTGGGAACATTTCATATGCTCATGTACCCCTTTGAAATGCATTTGTTGCTGAGTACTCAATGATTCCCAAATCTTAATCCACTTCACTGTAAACCAATGTCACTGAAGTTAGTCAAGATAGTCTACAGATTCTTCCAGAAAGGAAAGGAAAGGAGGGAGAAGGGGGGGGGGTGTATGTGAGATTCCTGAAGTGAATTTTATCATCACCCACAAATTGAATATGAAGACAGAGACATAATGATGTAGCAACATACAGAACAAATCGCTGTTGAACAGCCTAACATGCTACAACACATCTAAGCAAAGAAAACAAAATGGCTAGGGTGAAAGGTTGTAAGAGCTCCTTGTGCAAGCCAGCGAGTGAAAGAAAAACATACCTTTCATTCCAAGAGTATTTCCACATCGGTGGCGTTAGAACAGACTTAGGAATTACCTCTTGTACTCCAAAGTTCAAGCCTAAGATGGGGTGGCAAGTGGCAAGGGAAAACAGGTGTGCAATAACCAGGTCTCACGGTGGGCAACACTGGCCTTTGGTTGAGCTCCTCCTAAGTACCAGACCCCATACTGGGCACACACATACAGGCTGCCACTGAAAGTCTAATGCAAACCCGACTTTTGTTCTTTAAGTGATCTAGATTCTTACCTGGGCACACCAAGTTTTTGATAACTTCCCTGTTCTCTCTCAGGATGAAAAAACAGGTGAATTTATTTCGAGTTTCAGACTTGGTATTTCACTGTACATGTATTAAACTATGCCATAAATGAACATAGATATATACACACGTACATGTCTCCACATATACATTTCTTTTTCTTTTTCCCTTCTTCTTTACAGTTACATGCATATGTAATCCATTTGCTATTCGTTCACAGCTCTTTGATGCTCTATTTTCCCTTTCTTTCCTCTCTGTGTTTCAGCTTAGATAATTTTCTTTGCTCTGTCTTGAAGTCTGGGCATTGGTTTGTGTTGAGGGGTTCACTGAGCTACTCTGTAATACTGCTGCCTCAGCATCCACTTGTGTGGCTAAGTGGCCGGCGGGGGCACCTTGAACTGACACCAGCCCTCCCACAAGCACATGCCCTCCATGGCAGCCTCGGAGTCACAAGCTCCTGATATGACTTCCCCAACACCCCTGCTGGTAAACACTCTCTGCCTCCTAGCTGTCTCCACTTGTGCATAAGAGCCTCCTGGAGCTTACTTTAACCCTGCTCTTTATGGTTTGAATTAATGGATCCAGCCTTAATCCGGTACCTGCAAAGCAGTGCTCCTGTGGCCCCTAATAAAGGCATATGCCCTAGGTCCTGCTGCTTGCACTCTGTCTCCATCCTGTCTTAACCCTTCTGTGTGCCCCCTCCTGCTGTGGACCTCTGAGTAATGACGTTCTCTAGTTCACTTGCCCTTTCAATCTTTGTTAAACTGTGGCTCATCATTTGACTCAACACCCAGGGCTCTACTTCACAAATGTTAATTTAACACAATCACAACAGTTTGCCTGAAGTTTTTTCCTATGTGTTGGAGTTTTATACTCAGTTTTATGCTTTTCCTGCTGCCTGTGCCTCATAGCAGTTGGTCATTTTTCAGTGCTTACTTGCCTGGTGAATAAGGGGGGTTCTCTCTGATCTTGGGTCCCCCAGTTGGAGACACTCCACTCCAGCATGAACTTTGAAGATGGCTCTGCTGGTTTTGTATGTAGAGAATAGAGTCCTATTGTTAAAAGCCACAAGGTTTGTGGTACTTTGTTACCACAGCCTCAAGACATTAATACAGCACTCATTTCATACTGACAACAAGGATTATGATGCAAAGGCCATGTGGAAGTGGGTCTGAAACTGGTTGAAAACTTCCTTTTTCAGATATAATTGATTCTAGTACCTGGAGTTGGGAACTTTGTAAGTAAAGTTGCCAAAAATGAAAGGAAGGGATTTAAAGACAAATCAACAGATGACACTCAATAATTATGCTTTTGACTCCAAAAACATCTATTCACAAATCCATTCAGACTAGCTGGTAAATATGAGAAATGTAGACAAGAAAATCCTCCTCCTGACGTGGAGAAAAGGGAACCCCCCCACATTGTTGGTGGGAATGTAAGTTGGTGCAGCCACTATGGAAACAGCATGGAGGTTCTTCAGAAAACTAAAAATAGAGTTGCCATATGATCCAGCAATCCCACTCCTGGACATATATTCAGACAAAACTCTAATCCAAAAAGATACATGCACCCCTATGTTCATAGCAGCACTATTTACAGTGGACAAGACATAGAAACAACCTCAATATCCACTGACAGATGAATGGGTAAAGAAGATGTGGTAAGTATATACAATGGAATACTATGCAGCTGTAAAAAAGAACAAACTAATGCCATTTGCAGCAACATGGATGCAACTAGAGATGATCATACTAAGTGAAGTAAGTCAGAAAGACAAATACCATATGATATTACTTATATGTGGAATCTAAAATATGACACAAATGAACCTATCTACAAAACAGAAACAGAATCACAGACATAGAGAACAGACTTGTGGTTTCCAAGGGGGAGGGGGTTGGGGGAGGCATGGAGTGGGAGGCTGGGGTTAGCAGATGTACACTATTATATATGGAATGGATAAACAGCAAGGTCCTACTGTATAGCACAGATAACGATATTCAATATCCTATGAGAAACCATAATGGAGAAGAATACAAAAAAAGAGTATATATATATATATATGTATAACTGAATCACTTTACAGTAGAAATTAACACATTGTAAATCAACTATACTTCAATAAAAATTTTTTTTAAATCATCCTCCCATCCCAAGTCAACATATCTGAATGATTCTAGCACCTCATATATATATTAGTTACTCAATAAATACCTCTAGAATGATTGCCTATATGGATAAAAATACAAACAAATGACTTCATGTCACTAATAAGCTGGTTTGATTTTCAAAACTAAGAGATCAATGGGGCCTCTGGGGAAACAAATTTTATTAAGTCAACTCAAGTTACTTTTATTCTAAGTTTTACAGATTCTTACGCTACTTCTGTACCATACTGTTGACAATATATGAAGGTTAAGAATGTCAAGTGGGGACCTCCCTTGTGGCTCAGTGGTTAAGAATCTGCCTGCCAATGGAAGGGACACGGGTTCAAGCTCTGGTCCAGGAAGATTCCACATGCCACGGAGCAACTAAGCCCATGTGCAACAACTACTGAACCTGCACTCTAGAGCTCGCAGGCCACAACCACTGAACCCACGTGCCACAACTACTGAAGCCTGTGTGCCTAGAGCCTGTGCTCTGCAACAAGAGAAGCCACCACAATGAGAAGCCTGCACACTGCAACAAAGAGTAGCCCCCACTCGTCACAACTAGAGAAAGCCTGCACACAGCAATGAAGACCCAATGCAGCCAAAAATAAACAATAAAAAAAAAAAAGGTCAAATAGTTAGAAAATCTAGATCTAAGTGAGACAGTACTATTTTATTGTTGTTGCTGGGCAAGGAATAGCAACTCTATTTGGAAAGCCAGAAGACTGTGAAGATAGTGAACTAGTATCCCAAAGAACCATCTTCCAGGAGTTAGAATTCCGGCTTCTTTCATACTAAAAGTTCTGGGTCCCACCACACTTCGGAGGAGATGTGTTAATTTCTTCCTGCACACATTCACAGGATGTGTCTGGATGCTTCCTATGAGCAAGAGCCTACTTTGTGCCAGGTGCTCTCATAGTGACAAGGGACTTTGTGGAATAAAATAAATAATGTCTGTGCCCTCAATAAGCTTCAAACGCTAGAGTGGGAGACAGAGAGACTAAATTAAATAGTCCAAAGAGTGGCCATAGGGCAAGTCAAAGGGGACTGATCTGACACACATCACGTCACAACTGGCTTTCAGGCAGAGCTCACAACCCTGGGTCTGAGGATACTGAGCAGTCTTCTCCAAAGACCTGGGCTTCCTCTGAAGGAAGGAGGAGATCTGCAGGCTTCCTGGATCCCACTCTAGTCCTTGTGGCCTCTGGCCAGGACAGCCTCGCTCATGGCTCCCTGAAGGTGGTGCACATGCAGCCCCGTGTGACCACAGGAGAGGGTGTGCTGCCGCAGGTCTGGGCCCGTGCAGCTCTGCTGTGCCCAGCAGAGAGCCACAGGGTTAGGGGATAACCACCTCTACCTCCTGGCCCAGTACAGGCCTGCTGGGGCCATCACACCTTCCACTAAGGCCTCAGGGAAGCTGGATGGGGCTAGGAGGAGGAGAAGGCTCACAGGTCCTCCCCCACAGCCAGGCGTGGTCCAGGTGGGGTCAGTGGCTGAAGCTTGCTCACAACAGTGGTTGAGGGTCCACTGCTAGACATGCCAGAAGTCCTCCCAGATGGGGAAGAGGCCAGTTCTCCATACCACCTCCTGGTTGAAGCTGAGGAGGCCTCTGAAGCCAGTGGCCTCCTTAGCTTCTGTTTCCAAAAGTTGCCTTTGGGTCCACAGTCCTGCTTTCAGGCCTATGAGACCTAGGGCCTGCTTACAGGCCCTAGGGAATATTGATCAGTGTGAGGTCTCCTGGAGGTCACCATTTTGGCCCCAAGACCTGGCCCCACCCAACATCTTGCAGGTTCCAGAGCTAGGACACCTCAGACCAAACAACCAGCTGGGGTGGGGGTGAGGGGGGTGGGGGGACAGGCCCACCCATCAGCAGACAGGCTGCCTAAAGTCTTCCTGAGCTCACAGCCACTTCTAAATACACACTCCCAGAGAAATTAAGGAAACAATCCCATTTATCATCCCATCAAAAAGAATAAAATACCTAGGAATAAACCTACCCAAGGAGGCAAAAGACCTGTACTCAGTAAACTATAAAATACAGATGAAAGAAATCAAAGATGATACAGACAGAGGGAGAGATATACCATGTTACTGGATTGGAAGAATCAGTATTATTAAAATGACTATACTACCCAAAGCAATCTACAAATTCAGTGCAATCCCTATCAAATTACCAATGGCATTTTTCACAGAACTAGAACAAAAAAATTTACAATTTGTATGGAAACACAAAAGGCCCTGAATAGCCAAAACAATCCTGAGAAAGAAAAACAGAGCTGGAAGAATCAGATTCTCTGACTTTGACAAAGCTACAGTAATCAAAACAGTATGGTACTGGTGCTAAAACAGAAATATAGATCAATGGAACAGGATAGAAAGCCCAGAGATAAACTATGGTCAACTAATCTATGACAAAGGAGCCAAGGATATACAATGGAGAAAAGGCAGCCTCTTCAATAAGTGGTGCTGGGAAAACTGGACCCTACATGTAAAAGAATGAAATTAGAACACTCCCTAAAACCATACACAAAAATAAACTTAAAATGGATTAAAGACCTAAATGTAAGGCCAGATACTATAAAACTCTTAGAGGAAAACATAGGAAGAACACTTTTTTGACATAAATCGCAGCAGTATCTTTTTGGATCCACTTCCACGAGTAACGAAAATAAAAAGAAAAATAAACAAATAGGACCTAATTAAACTTAAAAGCTTTTGCACAGCAAAGGAAATTACAAACAAAATGAAAAGACACCCCACAAAATGGGAGAAAATATTTGCAAATGAAGTGACCAACAAGGGATTAATCTCCAAAATATAAAAACAATTCATGCAGCTCTATATCAAAAAAATAAAAATAAAAAATGGGCAGAAAATCTCAACAGACACTTCTCCAGAGAAGATATACAGATAGTCATAAAGCACATGAAAAGATGCTCAACATACTAATTATTAGAGTGATGTAGTTTTGAGGTACAGTGAGGTATCACCTCACACCAGTCAGAATGGCCATCATCAAAAAGTCTACAAACAATAAATGCTGGAGAGGGTGTGGAGAAAAAGGAACCCTCCTAAACTACAGGTGGGAATGTAAAGTGGTACAACGGAGAACAGTGTCGAGGTTCCTCAGAAAACTAAAAATAGAGCTACCATATGACCCATCAATCCCACTCCTGGGCATATATCCAGAGAAAACCATAATTCAAAAAGATACAAGCAAAACCACAGTAATCAAAACAGTATGGTACTGTCACAAAAACAGAATATCGATCAATGGAACAGGATAGACAGTCCAGACAGTAAATCCATGCACCTATGGTCACCTAATCTATGACAAAGGAGACAAGAATATACAATGGAGAAAAGACAGTCTCTTCAATAAGTGGTGCTGGGAAAACTGGACCCTACATGTAAAAGAATGAAAGTAGAACAATCCCTAAAATCATACACAAAAATAAACTCAAAATGGATTAAAGACCTAAATGTAAGACTGGACACTATAAAACTCTTAGAGGAAAACATAGGAAGAACACTGACAAAACTGCAGCAAGATCTTTTTCAATCCACCTCCTAGAGCAATGAAAATGAAAATAAAAATAAACAAATGGGACCTAATTAAACTTAGATTTTTGCACAGCAAAGGAAACCATAAACAAAAAGGCAAACCTAAGAATGGGAGAAAATATCTGCACATGAAGTAATTGACAAGGGATTAATCTCCAAAATATACAAACAGCTCATTCAGCTCACTATCAAAAAAAGAAAAAACAACCCAATCAAAAAATGGGCAGAAAATCTCAACAGACATTTCTCCAAAGAAGACATACAGACAGCCAAAAAGCACATGAAAAGATGCTCAACGTCACTAATTACTAGAGAAATGCAAATCAAAACTACAATAAGGTATCACCTCACATTGGTCAGAACAGCCATCATCAAAAAGTCTACAAATAATAAATGCTGGAGAGGATGTGGAGAAAAGGGAACCTGCATACACTGTTGGTGGGAATGTAAATTGGTACACCCACTATGGAGAACAGTATGGAGGTGACAAAAAACTATAAACAGAGCTACCATATGATGCCACAATCCCACTCCTGGGCACATATCTGGAGAAAACCATAATTCAAAAAGATACGTGCACCTCAGTGTTCAATGCAGCACTATTTACAATAGCCAGGATATGGAAACAACCTAAATGTCCATCAACAGAGGAATGTAGAAAGACGATGTGGTACATGTATACAATGGAATATTACTCAGCCATAAGAAAGAACAAAATAATGCCATTGCAGTGATATGGATGAACCTAGAGATTGTTATACTGAATGAAGTAAATCAGAGAAAGACAAATATCAGGATATCACTTATATGTGGAATCTAAAAAAGGTACAAATGAACTTACCTGCAAAACAGAAACAGAGTTACAGATAGTGGAAAATAAACTCATTGTTACTGGGGGGAAAGGGAGAGAGGAATAAATTTGGAGACTGACACTGACATATACACACTACTATATATAAAATAGATAACTAATAAGGACCTACTGTATAGCACAGGGAACTCTACTCAATACGCTGTAATGACCTAAATAGGAAAAGAACATAAAAAAAAAAAGAGTGGTTATATGTATATGTATAACTGATTCACTTTGCTGTACACCTGAAACTAACACAACATTGTAAATCAACTATACTCCAATAAAAATGAAAAAAGATACAGGCACCCAAGTGTTCATTACA
This sequence comes from Hippopotamus amphibius kiboko, assembly GCF_030028045.1. Classification (NCBI taxonomy): domain Eukaryota; kingdom Metazoa; phylum Chordata; class Mammalia; order Artiodactyla; family Hippopotamidae; genus Hippopotamus; species Hippopotamus amphibius. The sequence goes on from NC_080195.1 coordinate 21,213,820, forward strand.
GCACTATTTACAATAGCCAAGACATGGAAGCAACCTAAATGTCCATCAACAGAGAAATGGATAAAGAAGATGTAGTACACATATACAATGAAATATTACTCGGCCATAAAGAAGAATGAAATAATGCCATTTGCAGCAACATGGATGGACCTAAAGATTAGTGGACCATACTAAGTGAAGTAAATCAGACAGAGAAAGACAAACATCATATGACATCACTTATATGTGGAATCTAAAAATTTATACAAATGAACTTACTTACAAAACACAAACAGACTCACAGACTTTGAAAACAAATTTGTGGTTACCAAAGGGGAAAGGAGCGGGGGAGGGATAAATTAGGAGTTTGGGATTAACAAATACTCACTACTACATACAAAAGAGATACTCAACAGGACCTACTGTATAGCATAGGGTACTCTACTCAATATTCTGTAATAACCTATGTGGAAAAAGAATCTGAAAAAGAATGGATATATGTATATGTATAACTTAATCACTTAGCTGTATACCTGAAACTAACACAACACTGTAAATCAACTATGCTCCAATATAAAATAAAAATTACATTTAAAAAAGTGTACAAAGCATAAATGTACAGCTTAATAAACTATCACAAAATGAAGGTATCTGGGTAAAGCAATAGAACCCAGAAACCCCTCTTGTTCTCCTTCAAAATTACTAACCTCACCTGCTCCCCAAATGTAATTACTACCTTGACTTCTAAAACCATTGATTAATTCTGCCTGTTTTTAAATTTATATAAGTGGAATCACATGACATATTCTTTTTGTGCTTGGCTTATTTCAATCAATATTATTATTATAGCTTGTTCATTTTCCTTGTTGTATAGTCTTATTTTATGAGCTTACCACAATTTTTATATTTCTTCTACTGTCGACAGACATGTGGGTTATTTCCAGGTTTTTGCTATTATGAGTCATACATTTGTGTATGTCTTAATGAACACACACACACACTGGGAAGGTTAAAAAAGGCTGTGAGGCCAAGTGTGCTGGAATCACTCTCAACAGCTGGGAAAACCCAGGAATTGGCTGGTCCTGGGCTTTGTGCCATTTTGTTATATTAATGGAATATTGTTTTGTAATGTAACCCAGGGTTAGGAAGGAATCAAATGTTTTTGAGTTATTCTGCAGGGGAGGGCAAGTCTGAGATATGTCTGACTTTTTACCCGCATGGGGTCAACCTATGATTTGGAGTGAGGTGAAAATGCATACACATTTTGATTGCTAACCTAATGCCTACAATTTTAACTATTAATTTAGGATTTAGATATGGGGATCTTCAGATATAATCAGAATGTCATCTTAATTGAGGAGAAAAGACAATTTCTTACCAACGTAAAATTTTCCGCTCTGTTCACAAAAACCTGTCAAGAAACACCTATACTCCATTTCTGCATGGGCTAATCTGGTGATTTGTTAAATATCCTGAATTTCTAAAAATTTCTGTCTGGATTGTCACTCAAATCTCTTTCCCTGTAGAGACACACGAGCATCACCTGGTGACCAGGAAGATCAACTGCAGTCTGAGATGTCATGCTTTTAGAAAAGTCTCATTCTAGCCTTTCTATTTTCCTCCACAGTCCTGGGGAGGAAGGAGGAGGGGAGGGAATGGAGGAAATAGGGGGACTTGCTTGTAAATATCAAGGTTCACTCCTTTCCTGCCTCGGACTGGTTACCAGAAAGACTTAGAAATGCAGTGAAAACGATCACCCTAAAAAGCGAGGGTTAGGCTGACTGCTCACCCCAACGCTGATTTAGATAATTGTTTTGGTGACTTGTTTTAATGTAATTACAAATATAACACATTTTTATAAGAAAATTAAGTAATACAGATATATAATAAGCAATAAGCAAAATTTCCTCACCATTCCTTCCTAGCATTCCAGTTTTCCAACCCCGTAAGGGCTCTGTTCACTGTTTGGACATGTTTTTAGATAGAAGAGGCTTGTTGGAGGTTTCATCATACTAAATTAGGAGAAAATTGGAAAAAAAAAAAACTGTTGCAAGAAGCTCCATCTGCCACATTTCCTCAGTTGTGGAAATAAGTCTCAATTAAGAAATCTAAAAATTCCACCCATGAGCTTTCAAAGATCCAAAATTTCTAACAATTGATACTAACATATGAATAAATGCCAAATCTCAAACTTCATGCTATTAAAACGACAGCACTTAAAGACTATCTGTAGTGGCAGCTTCCCTGGTGGTGCAGTGGTTAAGAATCCGCCGGCCAATGCAGGGGACACGGGTTTGATCCCTGGTCCGGTAAGATCCCACATGCCATGGAGCAACTAAGCCCGTGTGCCACAACTATTGAGCCCACACACCACAACTACTGAAGCCTGCGTGCCTAGAGCCCATGCTCTGCAACAAGAGAAGCCATGGTGATGAGAAGCGCGCACACCCACTCTCCGCAACTACAGAAAGCCTGTGCGCAGCAACGAAGACCCAATGCAGCCAATAAATAAAAAATAAAATAAATTTTTAAAAATAATAATTAAAAAAAAAGACTATCTGTAGTGAATTTTCACCCTCATCACCATCTTTTACTAGTTAATCTCCCATTAGGTTGAGACTCTCTTGCCACTGATGTTAAAATATGAAAAGTCACAGCAAGCCCATTGTGAAATCGAACTTTTTAATAGTTCTCTGGGCCTAAAGACACATGCATTTCTGTAAGCTAGTCAAACCACACAGATCTCCCCTTTCACTACGTTAAACTATTGACTAGACCCTGGTTTTAGGCTCGGGAAGATAACCAGAAGATACTCCCTCAACAACCTATACCCGATGATGGTTCCTTATGACTCTTAACGATCGGGAGTGTATGTCGCTGGCATTCCTGTGATCCACTTAACATCTTAAATTCAAGCCAGTCCTCGCCTCCTCTCCCCCCGCCCCCCCAATCTGAGAAGCCACCGAGACCCAGGAGAGTTCCGGCTACAAAGCCACCCGCAAATGTTCTTTCAGGGTGGTTGTGAAGCCAAGATCACGTCTCTGTGTTCATTTATGAAATGAATGTCTAGTATGTCCCGCCAGATGCTTGGCAACCAAAATGAGGCAGGGAGCTCTCATTATAAGGCGGGTTTTTAACAAAGTTAAAAAAGACAAAACTGATTAGAATAAAATACTGATAACTTCTGGGATAGAATCTTCTGTCCGGAATATATAAATAGCTCCTATAAATCAGTAAGAAAAAGACAAATAATCCAATATGTTAGAAGGATATGCATGGCCAGTTCACAGAAGAAGAAAAAAATGATTACTACATAAAATTGTTCAACCTCAATAATGGTCAGGAAAATGCAAATTAAGATAATAAAGAGATGTCATTTTTAACTTACTAGGTTGGAACACAGTTTAATAGATCATTTGCCGTCAATATTAGGTATGGGGAGATGAAACTCCCAAGCTCAGCTGGTGGCCGTGTAAACTGATATGTCATGAGGAAGGGGCAACCTTTGAATTTTAAAAAAATACTCATATTCTGTGATCTAGAAATCTTTCCTTGAGGTATATTTCTAAGAGAAATACTCAAACATCTGCAAGGAGGATTACGGGATGTTCACAGCAGCACTGTCTGTAATGTCAAGACGTAGAAAACACCTAAATGCTCACCAGTGGAAGAATGGGTAGTTAAATATGCTCTTTAGTTCTAGACAACAGAATATTATGAAGCATTTTAAAAAATGAGCTCTGTGTCTGCTGACATGGAAAGCAGCTCTGTAGAGTGGACATGGAAAGTTCTGCCAGAACATTTCCCAGAACGGGATAACGCATCATTTTATTTATTTTTATTGATTTTTATTTATTTTGGCTGCATTGGGTCTTAGTTGTGGCATGTGGGATCCTCACTGAGGAATGTAGGATCTTTCATTGTGGCATGCAGGTTTTCTCTTCTCTAGTTGTGGCTCGCAGGCTCCATGTGGGCCCTGTAGCTGTGGTGTGTAGGCTCTCTAGTTGAGGCGCTTGAGCTTAGTAGTAGCGGCAGCCCTGACCAGGAATCGAACCCACATCCCCTGCACTGGAAGGCGAATTCTTTACCACCAGGGAAGTCCCAACCCATCGCTTTACTGAAAGACCTACTACATACCCTTCGTAATAAATGGCAAGGGCCCCGCCAACGTATATCACTGAAGGGTCATACAACACCTCTCTTTGCTCTTTTCTCTTCTCTCTTCCTGAAAATTCCATTAGACAGATTTCCCCCACTTAGGTTTGTTCTCAACTTCTAGTTTTCTTTTGTCTCCTATTTTCTATCTACTTTTTTTTTTTCCCTGCATTGGGTCTTTGTTGCTGCACACGGGCTTTCTCTAGTTGTGGCAAACAGGGGCTACTCTTTGTTGCAGTGCACAGGCTTCTCATTCTGGTGGCTTCTCTTGTTGCAGAGCAGGGCTCTAGGTACATGGGCTTCAGTAGTTGTGGCACGTAGGCCTCAGTTGTTGTGGCACACAGGCTCAGTAGTTGTGGCACACGGGCTTAGTTGCTCCGCGGCATGTGTGATCTTCCAGGACCAGGGATCAAACCCATGTCCCCTGCATTGGCAGGTGGATTCTTAACCACTGCGCCACCAGGGAAGTCTCTGGTCTTCATTTTTCGTGTCAGAGCTTTTCCTTGATTGTGTGATGACTTCTGGCCATCCATTCATTTGAGAGAGACTCAAACAAGTAGGACCGGGGATGTTAAAGGCTGGTGTTAAAAATTAATGAACAGAAACCTCAGTTGAATAGTCTGAAGACCAGAAGGGGGAGCTCTCGGGCCCTGTGACCACAGCAGAGCCCAATAAGAAGAAAGATTTCTCTTCTTTCCTGGCAAGGACTCAGCTAAGGAAAAGCCATGGACTGTGTCTGCTATAACCCTCCCAACTCCCTTTTCCCCCCATAAACGTGCTCTTCTTCCCTCACCATGTGGGAGACTCATGCTGTTCGCCATGGTTGCAGCCCCAGAACTGCAATTCTCTGCTGAACCTGAATAAATCCACCTTTGCTGGAGAAACAGCTGTGTATTTGTCTCAGGTCCAGGTTGCCTTCGCAGGACAGGCAGCATCGTAGAGCCAAATATTCCTCCTCATCTGAATTAACCAACCCCGAGAGCCTCCAATATGCTGTCTTTAAACATATAATATTCTTTATACTTTCTTCCTAACTTACAGAATATCGTTCTATGATTAACTTAAGGCAAATCACACACAAAATCTCAACGAATCATCTTTTTTGAGATGAGGCTATTTTGAGGTGATAAAGTGCCCTGAACTTGGATTTTGGTGAAGCCTGCACAATTTTGTAAAATTTATTTAAAATCATCGACCTGTACATTTAAATTGTGAATTTAATGCTATGTAAATTATATCTCAGTAAAGCTGTTTACAAACAAACACACACACTGCCTTCACAGAGGACACCAGGTGGACAGCCTTCTCCTGTGGCTGCATTTTTCTCCAGGGTTTTTCGGTTTCTCCAGAACAGAATGGGTGTGCTGAGTGCGGGAAGGAGGTTGAGGACCCACCATTCAGCGTGTGGATCTTTTCTTCAATTCCTGCCTCCTTACCTGCTGGTCTATGCGGGCCTGACGTCCCCGAGATCAGCACCTTGGGATCGAGTCCCCCTGAGTGTAAACCTCCTGACTCCCACGGGCGGCAGGTGAACAGATTAATTCGCACCCCCTCCGCACTGTTCCAGCCCCCTTCGCAGAGCAGACTGCCTCTACGTTCTGGGCCCCTTGGGCCATCTTATCTGTTATCCCTTCATGCAAGCCCTTGCCCTGAACTTCTTCTGTTCTGTTCGGTCATCACCTCCTGCCCTCTTTCTGTCTTCTTAGTATTTGTTGAGAATTTTTTCCAGATAAAGGAGATAAACATATTTGGTCATTTTATTTTGAATTGGAAGCCGCAGATTAATCTGTCACCCTTAAAATCGGGGTTCATGGTCCAATGAAGAAAACCACTCACTAGGGCTATGTCTTTCTTTGCCACTAGGTGGTGCTGCCACATCTGAAGATGAAACGGGGCTGTCACTGAAGCTTCAGAGGGAAGTGGATCCCTGTTCTTAAGAATTTTTCTCTCATTTGGACAAAACATATGCTCTTCCATAAGGCCGTGGTGTTTTTAAAGTTTTTTTTTCTGTTTTAGAAAAATATGCTCCATATTACAAGGGGAACAATTTTTATCCATAATCTTTGAAGCGTGAATGATAAATGAATATTTTTACTAATATTTGCTAGATGTGAAATCTTTGATGAGTTACCTTCTCGAAGCCTCACTTCTCTCATCTACAAAATGATGAAAATAATAACTATATCTCATTGTGTAGAAGCCATATATTCATTACATATCTCACAGGGGCATAGGGTGGGTACACAAAAAAGTGCTGAGAATGGCAACACTGTTAGAGTAAACATTAGGCTTTTTAAATGATCCCTTCAAAAGCCAATTTATGAACCAGGAAGAAATAGAAAATATGAATAGACCAATCACAAGTACTGAAACTGAAACTGCGATTTAAAAACTCCCAACAAACAAAAGTCCAGGACCGGACAGCTTCACAGGCAAATTCTATCAAACATTTAGAGAAGAGTTAACACCTACCCTTCTGAAACTCTTCCACAAAAATTGCAGAGGGAGGAACACTCCCAAACTCATTCAATGAGGCCACCATTACCCTGATACTAAACCAAAGATACCACAAAAAAACAAAAAGAAAATCACAGGCCTATATCACTGATGAACACAGATGCAAAAATCCTCAACAAAATACTAGCAAACCGAAACCAATAATACATTAAAAGGATCATATACCATGATCAAGTGGGATTTATCCCAGCGAATTTGCAAGAGTTCTTCAATATCCGCAAATCAATGAGTGTAACATGCACATTAACAAAGTAAAGAACAAAAACCGTACGATCATCTCAACAGATGCAGAAAAAGCTTTTGACAAAATTCAACACCCATTTATGATCAAAATTCTCTAGAAAGTGGGCACAGAGGGAACCTACCTCAACATAATAAAGGCCATATATGACAAAAACCACAGCTAACATCATTCTCAAGGGTGAAAAGCTGAAAGCGTTTTCTCTAAGATCAAGACAAGGATGTCCACTCTCGCTCAGGAGATAGAGGGTCCCCGGCTAAGCAGCTGGAATCTGTCCCCTGTGGACAGATACTCCAGGATAAAGATAACGGCAGAAGCAAGGAGGACCTGAGTCCTGCTTGAAGAGACGGTAGAGAGACCACATAGTTCTCATTCTTGAGGTCAAGGACACCTCCCAAACTACGCATGCACAGAAGGGTTCCCAGAGGTCAAAGAAGGACAAGGGTGCCAGACCACAGTATGTTCTTTCTAGAAACCCTTGCATTGGAATCCATCTTGGCTAAAAGACGCATGTGGACATAGCGGAGGGCCCTGAGTTACACCAAATATGGACTCAGAGCCAGGCAGAGCAAGGTGATTGCCCAGAGGAAACCCAGAAGAACTGCCCCATATAAGTGATTAGAACTATCCCAAGGTGTGCCTGCTTCTCTGAGCCTGCCCCTGTGTGTCTACACACAGGTGCTTTTTTCCCCCTCCTAATAAACACTTTACTTGTTTCACTACCTTCCCTCTCTTTGTTGAGATTCCTTTGTCCAAAGCAGATGACCCAGGGCCTTGTAACTAGCCACTGGCCCTTGAGGTCTAGTGGCTAGGATTCGGTGCTCCCAGTGCCACGGCCTGGCTTCAATCTCTGGGCGGGGAACTGAGATCCTGCTTCGAGCCGCTGTAGGCCAAGGCCACCCGAGACCATTTTTGGTGCCGAAACCTGGGAATTCAATGTACGCTGAAGGCTTCACCCAGCTGCGGCTTGAGGCCCCTGACTTTTGCTCTTAACCTCTTTCTCTCGCTCTCTGCTTTGCTTTCTTTTCAAGACCCGCAGGGCATAATCTCTGTCCACTCACTGTGTTATGGCTCCTCCCAACTGAGGGTGGCAGGGGCATCCCCCAGGCCATGCAGATCCAAACAACACTCGGGTGACCGTGGACACTGTCCTTTGGCACGGGATGGAAACATGATTTCTGACTGTGAAGGAGCCCAAGGAATGTATGTGTGTGTGTGTGTGTGTGTGTGTCTCTCTCTCACTGTCCCACATGGAACCCTCCTGTACGCTTTTCCTTCCCACCTTCCTTGCACAGCAAGGTCACTTCTCACTTCGTATCTCCGCACCCTTTTAGGACCTCATTCCTAAGTTGCATCCCTGCCGCTGCCAAAACTCGCTGTTGCCCATGTCAGATAACATTGGGAAGCACCTGATGATTTCACCCTGGCCACCAGACAGATGGGGCACTGGATTTTGGGTTCTTCTGCGGTCTAGTCTTTCACCTCCCTCAATGTCCAAAAATCTACTACGAGAATTTTTCCACCTCCAGGCCCCCAGGTCTTGAACTGTCTTGATGCTGTCTTCCACACCCAACTCCAATTCCTCTAAGGGTTCCTCTTGGCATCTCTCAGACTCCCTTCGCTGCAGGTCTTGGCAGCCTATACACTGCTACAGACAGCCTACTGGGCTGGCCACTACCCAGAAGCCCGCATTATAAACTTTGTAGATGCTCAATCACAAGGAATACACCCCAGCACAGGAAGACTTGTCATAGGGCATAAGTGCTGTAGACAACAGATCCTTCCTAAGGGGAATCCTGGCAACCAGTTGGCACTGGTTCAAATGTCCTCCCCTGGCCACATGGGGACACCTTGCACAAAGTACCAAGGACAACCGGAAATGTCTGGTTAGGAATCGATGGGGAAGTGGAGGACACTTCAAACTCCATCAGCAGTAAGACTGAAGGAAATTTAGAGGACGCTCTGAATCTCCTTCAGGTGCCTCCTTGTAGTGTTTCCAGGACACTGGATTCCATTTCTAGGAGAGCTCTTCTGTTCTCAGTTGCAGGTTATCCAACATGAGAGGATACCTCCCAAGCCAGAATAAACACCTTTGGAGTGTATCCTTAAGAACTGGAAACTTTTTAAAATCAATGGGTTAAGAAAGGAAAAACTTAAATTCTACTGTAACACTGCCTGGCCTTTGTATAAGTTCTGGGATGGAGAAAAATAGCCCGAAAATGGGTCCCTAAATCATAATGCCATCCTGCAATGGGATCCTTATTGCCACAAGAGAGGAAAGTGAACTGAGGTTTTCTATATTCAAGGCTTCACGGTCCTTTGACAAAATCCTGCCCTATGCAACTCTTGTAATCAAAAGCCTGGGGAACCAGAAAACTCTCCTGACAGTTTAGATGATCCCCTTCTAACTCCCCCAACTCTCAGGGGGGAAACCAAGATCGCCCTACTCCTGATGGCATTCCTACTTCTATAGAGCCACCCACTCCTCTGGTGCCACCTACCTCTCCGGATCCCTCTGACCGATTCCAAACTCTGCCTCCCTCTATACCCTCCATTACTCCAAGAAAGAGAGACGCGTCCCTCTGGGTAACTCGTAGCGGAACTTCCTGTCACCCAGGATCAGGGAAATACACCCTCTTAGGGAAATGGCAAGTGGTGAAGGGACCATCAGAGTACAAGTGACCTTCTCTTTAACTGATTTAGCCCAATGCAAACAGAGACTGGGCCAATTTTCTGAAGATCCTAGTAAGTTTGCTGAAGGGTTTCAGGCCCTAACTCTGGCCTTTGATGTAACTGGAAAGGATGTCCTAGTAGTCCTGTCTACTTGCTGTACTCCTGAGGAAAAACAGAGAATTTGGGCAGCAGCCCCGGGGGCACGCTGACCAGGTTGCCAGGGACCAACCCCAACATTTTCTCATGGGTGGAGTCGCCGTCCCAAATCAGAAGCCCCAGTGGAACTGTAATTCCCAGGAGGGAAGAGAAGCCAGGAAGCACATGATACGTGTGAATTGGAAGGGATGAGAAAGTGTATCAAAAAGCTAGTTAACTGTGAATGGGTTAAAGGAGTGACTCAAGAAGAAAAAGAAAATCCAGCCCTCTTTCTTGGACGGCTTGTAGAGGCTTTTAGAAAATATACTAACATTGACCCCTTCACTTCTGAAAGTCAATCCCTGCTGGGATAACACATTATCAGCCATTCTGCCCTTGATAATAGGCGGAAACTCCAAAAGTCACAATTGGGCCCACAAGCCCCCATGCCCCAACTCCTAGAGGTGGTCTTTGGGGGAATTTAATAACCAAGATCAAGCTGAGGAGGAAGAGAGAAACCAACTTGCGAAAAGACAGGCCAGGGCTCATGGAAAGCCAAGCGCTATTGCTGGCAGCCATGCCTTGCAACCTCAGGACAACCCAAGGGGGCTGAGAAAGTTCAACGATCCATCTGGAGCTAAGACCAACAAGCGTTGGTCTTCAAATGCAAGTCAACTGTGGCCCAAGAATGCCAAGAATGCCAGAAAGAGCCCCCTGGGCCATGCCCAGCCCGCAAACAAACAGGTCATTGGAAGAGGGTCTGCCCTCAGCCCTGAAGGGGAAGGGGGGTTCCCACCCGTGAGATGCTAGAGGGCTGAGATGGCCTGGGGGTTTTGGCAGCTCCCCACCACGAGATGTCTACCTCCATCAAGGAGCCCCAGGTGGTCCTTGACATGGCAGGTAAGAAGACTGATTTTTTAATTGATACAGGAGCCACTTATTCTGTCCTGATTTCTCACACTGGGCCACTTTCCTCCAAACCGTGACTGATGTCGACAGAAAGCCTCACACCTATTTCTTTAATGGGCCCCTCACTTGCCAGTTTGAGCAGCGTTTGATTTCACATGTCTTTTTAGTTGTGCCTGAGTGTCCTACCCCACTACTGGGGAGAGACCCTCTGGGCTCTCTAAGGGCCATACTACGGTTAGGAGGCCCCAAGCAGCCCCTTATCTTGACTCTAAGACAGACCAGCTGGAAGAGCAAGGTCCTATTCCCAGCCATGTTCTACAAGCAGTGAACCCTGCGCTTAGGACAAAGGAGTGCCCGAGAGGCCATAAACGCCCAACCTGTAAGAACTGGCCTTAGGCCAGAAGCCGCCTACCCTAGTAAGAGACAACACCCCATGAAGCTGGAAGCGAAGAAGGGTTTACAACCCCTCGCAGATAAATTCTTAAAACATGGCCTCTTGGTGCCCTGCCAGTCTCCACGTGCTAGCCCTATTTTGCCAGTTGTTAAGCCAAGTGGGGAATATAAGATGGTACCAGACCTTAGAGCAGTAAATGATCCTCTGGTCCCTATTCACCCCCAGGTGGCCAATCCTTATGACATATTAGCCCAAATCCCTGAAGACGCTAAATGGTTTACTGTGCTTGACCTCAAGGATGCCTTTTTTTTTTTTTTTTCCATCCCAGGTCATCCCTCATCACAATATCTGTCTGCCGTCCAGTGGACTAACCCCCACTCGGGCCAAATGCAACAACACACCTGGACAGGACTACCGCAGGGGTTTCGGGACAGCCCACACTTGTTCGCCCAGGCCCTGAGAAGAGAACTGAGGGAGATACACTGAAAAGAAGGGGCTATTCTACAGGATGTGGACAATATATTAATAAGCAGACCCTCCATGGAGGCCTCAGATCAGAATGCCACTGAAGTCCTTAATTTCCTTGGGGCCCAGGGTTAGAGTATCTCAGACAAATGAGTTACAAATCTCAAATGAGTTACACAAATCTCAAAACAATGAGTTAAATATCTGGGATACGTTATAAACCCCAGAAGTACAGAGTTAGCTCCAGATAGAAAATAAGCTATATTATGCCTAAGCTCTCCAAAGACAAACATCTTCACACTTTTTTGGGCACGGCAGGATTTTGCAGAATTTGGATTGCAGAATTGGGGCTAATGGCTAAGGCTCTATATGAAGCCACCAGAGGCCCAGATACAGAACCATTACTTGGGAATGCTGAAGAGGAAAAGGCTTTTAATAATATCAAGCAGGCCCTCACCAGAGCCCCTGCTCTAGATCTTCCCAATTTGAAAAAGCCATTTACCTTGTACATGACTCAAAAGCAAGGGACAGCTCTGGGGGTCCTAGGACAGAAACTAGGGCAAGTTCCTCAGCCTACAGGCTATTTTGCCAAACAACTAGATTGCATGGTCTGAGGTTGGTCTGGCTGCCTTTGAGCAGTAGCTGCCGCCGCTCTATTAGCAGAAGAAGCTAACAAGCTCACCTCTGCACGGCCACTGGAGGTCCAGAGCCCCCATCAAGTACAAGGGATCCCAGAGATCAGAGGCCACCATTGGCTAACTGGAGGCCTCCTTACTGAGTACCAGGCTTTGCTCCTTGACTCCCCAGACATAACCCTCAAAACCTGTCACACTCTCAACCTATTTACACTGATGCCTGCTGAGAGCCCAGAGCCTCGAACACATTCTTGCCTCGAAACCCTTGACCAGGTTTATGCTGGCAGGTTTAATCTAACAGATCAAGTCATAGAAAACCCTGAGGAAGGATGGTGAACTGATGGCAGCAGCTTGATTAAGGACAGGGTCAGGAGGCTAGGGTGTGCTATCATGAACACGCACAGTGTCACAGAAGTGAAACCTTTGCTACCTAACACCTCAGCCCAGGAGGCAGAACTGACAGCTCAAACCTGAGCCTTGAAACTAGGGGAAAGAAAAATGTAACTATACACACAGACTCAAAATATGCCTTCCTTGTTTTATATGCCCATGAAATTCCCCTATAATATGGGGCTGAGATTTTACATCTCATAGAAGTGGTTCGAAAACCGAAAAAAAAAAAAAAAGGTAGCAGTCATTCACTGCTGCAGGCACCAAAAGGGAACTTCTCAAATTACCCAAGGAAACAACAGGGCAGATCGGGAAGCAAAGAAGGCAGCCCTGATGCCCGCAGCAGAAATGGCATTGGTCCCATCCCTTGCCCCTTCTAACATCATACCCAGATACTCAACTTCCGAAGACACCTGGGCACGAGACCAAGGGGGAACCCAGGGCACAGATGGCTGGTGGCACATAGATCGGAAATTGCTCACATCTCTTTCTGACCAAGGGGACATTATTAAGGGGCTATACGATCCTCTCCATCCAGGGAGGGATGCCATGTCTGTAGTGGTTTCCCAGCTTTTTACAGGAAAAGGACTTCCAGATACAACCAAAAGGGTTCCTCGAGCCTGCACCCTCTGCGCCACCCATAATCCAGGAGGCACCCTCAAGCCTCCCCTTCTCGTTAGCCCAGCCCAGCAACGTGGCACTTACCCAGGAGAGGACTGGTAAACAGATTTCACTCAGATGCCCTCTTTCCAGGGCTTCAATTACTTATTAGTCTTCACAGACACTTTCACTGGATGGGTAGAGGCCTTCCCCACTAGGACACAGAAGGCAGCTGAAGTGGCTAGAGCACTTCTAAAAGAAGTCATTCCTAGGTTCAGGTTGCCCCACCACCTCCAGAGCAACAGTGGACCCTCATTTGCAGCAAAAGTTACCCAACAGCTTTCACAGGCCCTACGAATCAGATACCACCTTCATTTGTCCTGGAGGCCTCAGTCCTCAGGCAAAGTAGAACAGGCTAATCACACTCTAAAGAAAACCCTGGGCAAACTCTGTCAGGACACATCCAAACTGTGGTATCGCCTGCTGCCAACAGGTCTCTTAAGGGTCGGGGCAGCCCCTAAAACCACCACTAAGTTAAACCCCTTCGAGATGACATGTGGAAGGCCATTCCTCAGCCTGGACATGGTAACTGGCCCAGAAACCCAAGCCCATCTTAAATACTAACACATTATCAGTATCAGGTCCAGAGGGCTACACAAGACTATGGCAACCAAGTCCAGCTCTCCCCAGATAACAGCCCCAGTCACTCCATTGTAAACCTGGGGACTGGGTGCACTTCAAGACCTGGAAGAGTGAGTCCCCTGGTGACTATCTACTGGGAAGGGTCTTTACCAAATCTTGCTGGGCACCCCTACAGCAGGTAAACCCCAGGGAGTCACTAGCTGGGTTCACCGGTCCAGGATTAAACCTCTCTCCACTGATATGTTACAGGAACCCAAAGACCCACGTTCCAGCCGTTCCTATGAATCCACCCTTTCCCCCAGAGTCCACAGGACATGGAGGACCCTGGAGAGCCTGAAAAATCCAGCTGGACGAGCGAGACTCTCCAAAACCTAAAGCTCTTATTCAGGAAGGACAGAGGGACTTCTTAGACCCAAGGCTAGGTACCCATAGCCACTCTCTTCCTTTTTGCCTTCTGGTACTCTAGTCCACTTACAAAATAGCTGACATGCTCTGGCAGATTTAGACAGTTATTGTCTTCCTCGAACTCTGACTGGTGCAACTATGAAGGTATAATTACTTCAGCTTTTCTATACCTCTTTCCCTTGTCTGCAGGATGGACAGACAACTCCCTGGTTCTCACTGCACAAACTTTTGCTTCCTCTCCTCAGTTGACGGAATGCTGGGTTTGCTTACCCCAAGCTGAGTCCATCACTGACCACAGCCACCCCTCTGTCTGTCCCGTAAACAATTTTAGCCAACTTCCTGAGGGAAAATGGACTTCCACCAAAAACCCAAGACTCAGTGCTGTGATGTACAGAGTCAAATTGTTCATTTTCACACAGAAAAAATTTCTAATGTCTCTTGCCTACCTCTTTCCTTAGCAGCAGCAGGACAATATGAAGTCAAAATCGGGGGATGAAAAACTGGCATTAACACACCCCAGTGTGGGACTTCCCTGGTGGTGCAGCAGTTAAGAATCTGCCTGCCACCAATGTAGGGACACAGGTTCGATCCCTGGTCCAGGAAGATCCCACATGCTGCGGAGCAGTGAAGCCCGTGTGCCACAACTACTGAGACTGTGTGCTGCAACTATTGAAACCTGCATGCCTAAAGCCCATGCTCAACAAAGAGAAGCCACCGCAATGAGAAGCCTGCACACCACAACAAAGAGTAGCCCCCCTCACCACAACTAGAGAAAGCCCCTGCACAGCAACGAAGACCCGAAGCAGCCAAAAAAAAAAAAAAAAAAAAAAAAGACATCCTAGTGTTTTAAGATGCCCCCCACCCCAAGCCAGAGGTCCAGTTGCCCATTTATGCTCAAACCCTAACCCACTACCTGATGGAAGAAGGATCCACACTGGAGGAGAAACTGACAGATCGGACATGGATGTAGTGCACTGGGCATAGGGTTGGAAAATATTTGTGCCACAACAGGATCGGATGACTAAGCTTTAAAATCTTAGGCCAGTTAGTCTACTGTGCCCCAACAGGATACATTTTCGTATGCCACATAGATAAACAACCGTGGGCTACTAATGATTACTACGCAATCATTCCATACCCATGCAGCATATGCTGGGAGCCTCGATTACCTTTTCTCAGTCCACTGCTCAAATGAATCCAAGCACTGGGCCAGTTCATTAAAACTTCACCAGATTGACTCAAGACTTACCTGGAAATATCCCAGAGGCAGATGCCTATCTCGTTGGGTATGCACTTGCTACCGTGATGGGGGGCAGCTGCCCACCAACATGTCCTTCAAAACTTGCCTCGCACTCTTACCACCAGAGCCAGCGAGACTACTGAATCTCTTACTCCTTTACAGGAGTCTCTAGATTCCCTGGCCAAGGTGGTACTTGACAACCGACTGGCCCTGGACTATCTATTGGCAGAACAAGGAGGAGTATGTGCAACTGCCAATACTTCTTGTTGCACATACGTTAATACCTCTTCCCAGGTAGAAACCAACACTGAAAAAATGCAACAACAGGCCACCTGGCTTCAGCAGACAATTAACCATCAACCCTCGTGACTCAATATGGGTGGGGAAACTGAAAACTGGTTCTCTAGTTTGTTCTCTTGAATCCCACAGGGTATTAAAAGCTTTCTGACAGGAGCTTTCCATTTTCTCACAACCCTCCTCTTTTCAGTCATACTGAGTTATGTTACATTTCACCTAGCGCTTCGTTGTCTTCCATATTGTTGTAAATCTGTAACTAAGACCCTTCCGAACAGAAAGGAGGCCTGGCTACCAACAGGTTCAGACCTTCCATTTTAGAAGTAGAGAAACATGCTAAATTTTAACCCTGAGATTAACAAAAATATGCTGACTGGGTATAACCGGATTCTTACCCCTGCTTGAGTCTCTGGTTATAAGTCTTTTACTAGCCTTTAGCCCATGCTTCTCTGATCTACTTATTCAGTTTGTTTCCTCTAGGGCACAACAGGTTAATGATGATGCAGGGATTCCAGCCACTCCTCAAAAAAGACCCTGCAGAAGTCACCCTGGGGCCCCTTGACAAGACAGGGCGAGAGTTCCATGGCTCCAATTAGGTAGGGTCTGCAAGCCCCATGCCAGCCTGAAGAAGCTATGGAAGAGAGACCTTCGGCCTTCATCTTTCCAAGAAAGATTTCTTGGGGTCCACATCTCTAGGGAGGATTTGAGGCAGGAGATAGGTGGGCCCATGCTCAGCAGCTGGGATCTGTCCCCTGTGGACAGATACTTCAGGATAAAAATAACGGCAGGAGCAAGGAGGAGCTGAATCCTGCTTGGAGAGAAGATAAAGAGACTACCTATTTCTCATTCCTGAGGTCAAGGACACCTTCCCGACTACACACGCAACAGAAAGCTTCCTCGAGGTAAAAGAAGGGAGGGGGCATCAGACCATAACATCTTCTTGCCAAAAACCTTTGCACTACAATCCATCTTGGCTAAAAGATGTGCACGAACACAGGAAAGGACCCTGAGTTAGATTGAATATGGACTCAGAGCCAGGCAAAGCAAGATGAGTGGTCAGAGGAAACCCGGAAGAACTGCCCCATATAAGTGATTTGAACTACCCCAAGGGTGCAATTCCTTCTCTGAGCCTGCCAGTGTGTGTCTATCCACACATACCTCCTTTTTTTTTTTTTTTTTTTTGCTCCTAATAAACACTTTACTTGTTTCGTTTCACTACCTTCCATCTCTTTGTTGAAATTCTTTTGTCCAAAGCAGATGACCCAGGGCCTTGTAACTAGCCACTGGCCCTCGAGGTCTAGTGGCTAGGATTCAGTGCTCTCAGTGCTACAGTCTGGCTTCAATCTCTGGTCAGGAAACAGAGATCCTGCTTCAAGCTGCTGCAGGCCGAGGCTACCTGTGATCATCACCACTTTTTTTCAACATAGTTTTCTAAGTCCTAGCCACAACAATCAGAGAGGAAAAAGAAATAAAAGGAATCCAATTGGAAAAGAAAAAGTAGAACTGTCACTGTTTGCAGATGACATGATACTGTATACAGAAAATCCTAAAGATACCACCAGAAAACTACTAGAGCTCAGCAAATTTGGTTAAGCTGCAGGGTACAAAATTAATCCACAGAAATCTCTTACATTCTTATACATTAATAACAAAAGATCATAAAAAGAAATTAAGGAAACAATCCCATTTACCATCTCATCAAAAAGAATAAAATTTAATAATTACCATTTTTTTTGTTTTTTTTAATCACCATTTATTTTGTTTTTTTTAATCATAGATCTTTGTCAGTTAAATCAACTATATTTTATTCATCTCAGTCTAGGAAATGAACCTCAAACCAGTAGTGTGTTCACAGAGATCTGTAAAGAAAGTCTGAGGCATGAACTTAGCAGTCTGTTGAATTCTGTCATCCATAGTTATGTTATGAGAACTAAGGAAAATACTGCCATTTCAGAACAAGGAAGGGGAATTCTGAACTGCTGTTTGTACTGCCATGCTCCCTCTTCCACCCCTTCTCCAGGAGCCACAGCAGTAGTAGCAGTGGGGTCTTGATAAATATGCATCTGAGATCCCCAATGGCTAACCAGCCCCCACCTTACTCCAAAGAAGTATCTGTGGAGACAGTCATCTTTGCCACTCCAGTCAAGCACCCAGGAAGGATTATTCAGAGTTCTCACATATTAGTGGATTACTCATCACCACGTTAGTCTTGCTTTCCTTTCAACTCAGTTATATTATTGATATACCCTGAACTTCTTTGTTTTTAACTCCAAAGACTTTTTGGTTCCAGTTTGCCTATGGCTCTGTTTCCCCCTATATTTACTCCAAAATTCATAATTTTTAAATTTTAAAATTTTAAATTAAAAATGTTGGAGAAGTTGATTCCTTAACCAAATTATTAAGGCTGTTAAAATTTTTCTATGACAAAAAAAAAAAAAAAAAAAAAAAGAATAAAATACCTAGGAATAAACCTACCTAAGGAGGCAAAAGACCTGTACTCAGAAAATTATAAGATACTGATGAAAGAAATCAAAGGTCCTCACCTTTGTGAGGCTTCCTTGGTGGCACAGTGGTGCCGGTTTGATCCCTGGGCTGGGAAGATCTCATATGCTGCAAAGAAACTAAGCCTGTGTGCCACAACTACTGAGCCCACACACTGCAGCTACTGAAGCCCTCATGCCTAGAGCCCATGCTCTGCAACAAGAGAAGCCACCACAATGAGAAGCCCATGCACCACAACGAAGAGTAGCCACCACCCTCTACAACTAGAGAAAGCCCGTGTGCAGCAACAAAGACATAATGCAGCCAAAAATAAAATAATAAAAATCTTAAAAAAAAAAAAAGAAAAGAAATCAAAGATGACACAAACAGATGGAAAGATATACCAGGTTCTTAGACTAGAAGAAGCAATAGTGTCAAAATGACTATACTCCGCAAGGCAACCTACAGATTCAATGCAATCCCTATGAAATTACCAATAGCATTTTTCACAGAACTAGAACAGAAAAAATTTTAAATTTGTATGGAGACACAAAAGACCCTGAATAGCCAAAGAAATCCTGAAAAAGAAACATGGAGCTTGAGGAATCAGACTCCTTGACTTCAGAATATACTAACAAAGCTACAGTAATCAAAACAGTATGGTACTGGCACTAAAACAGAAATACAGATCAATGGAACAGGATTAAAAGCCCAGAAATAAACCCCACACCTACGGTCAGTTAATCTACGACAAAGGGGGCAAGAATATACAATGGAGAAAAGATAGTCTCTTCAATAAATGGTGCTAGGAAAACTGGGCAGCTACATGTAAAATAATGAAATTAGAACACTTCCTAACACCATACACAAAAATAAACTCTAAATGGATTAAAGACCTAAATGTAGGGCCAGATACTATAAAACTCTTAGAGGAAAACATAGGAGGAACACTCTTTTGACATACATCACAGCAAGATCTTTTTTGACCTACCTCCTAGAGTAATGAAAATAAAAACAAAAACAAACAAATGGGACCTAATTAAACTTAAAAGCTTTTGCACAGCAAAGGAAACTATAAACAAGACAAAAAAACAACCCTCAGAATGGGAGAAAATATTTACAAACAAATCAATGGACAAAGGATTAATCTCCAAAACATATAAACAGCTCATGGAGCTCAATATCAAAAAAACAAACAACCCAATCAAAAAATGGGTGGAAGACCTAAACAGGCATTTCTCCAAAGAAGACATACAGATGGCCAAGTGGCACATGAAAGGCTGCTCAACATCACTAATTATCAGAGAAATGCAAATCAAAATTACAATGAGGTATCACCTCACACCAGTCAGAATGGGCATCATCAGAAAATACAAACAATAAATAATGGAGAGGGTGTGGAGAAAAGGGAAACTTCCTGCTCTGTTGGTGGGAATATAAACTGATACAGCCACTATGGAGAACAGTATGGCAGTTCCTTGAAAAACTAAAAATAGAACTATCATATGACCCAGCAATTCCACTACTGGGCATATCCCCTGGGAAAACCATAATTCAAAAAGATACACATACCCCAGTGTTCACTGCAGCACTATTTACAATAGCCAGGACAAGTAAGCAACCTAAATGCGCATCAACAGATGAAGGGATAAAGAAGATGTGGCACATATATACTATGGAATATTACTCAGCTGTAAAAAGGAATGAAATTGAGTTATTTGTAGTGAGGTGGATGGACCTAGAGTCTGTCATACAGAGTGAAGTAAGCCAGAAAGAGAAAAACAAATATCGTATGCTAACACATATATATGGAATCTAAAACAAACAAACAAACAAACAAGAAATGGTACTGATGAACCAAGTGGCAGGACAAGAATAAAGACGCAGATGTAGAGAATGGTCTTGAGGACCAAGTGGGTAAGAGGAAGCTGGGACGAAGTGAGAGAGTAGCACTGATGTATATACACTACCTTTTAAAAAAGGAACCAAATTGGGTCATTTGTAGAGACATGGATGGACCTAGAGACTGTCATACAGAGTGAAGTCAGAAAAAGAAAAACATCATATATTAATGCATATATATGTAATCTAAAAAAATGGTACAGGTCAATGGATTTGCAAGGCAGAAATAGAGACACAGATGTAGAGAACAGACATATGGACACCATGGGGGGAAAGGGGGGGAGGTGTTTGGGTTGGGATGAATTGGGAGATTGGGATTGACATATATACACTAATATGTATAAAACAGATGACTAATAAGAAAAAAATATTAAATTGTACACTTTAAATATATGCAGCTTATTGTATGTCAATTATTCTCAATAAAACTCTTTTTAAAAGGAAAAAAAAACAGTATGGTACTGGCACGAAAACAGAAATATAGATCAATGGAAGAGGATTGAAAGCCCAGAAATAAACCCTACACCTATGGTCAATTAATCTATGACAAAGGAGGCAACAATATACAATAGAGAAAAGATAGTTTCTTCAATAAATGGTGCTGGGAAAACTGGACACCTACATGTAAAAGAATGAAACTAGAACATTCTCCAACATCATATACAAAAATAAACTTAAAATGGATTAAAGACCTAAATGTAAGGCCAGATACTATAAAACTCTTAGAGGAAAACAAAGGAGGAACAAACACTTTTTGACATAAACCGCAGCAATATCTTTGGATCCACCTCCTAGAGTAATGAGTATAAAAACAAAAATAAACAAATGGAACATAATTAAACTTAAAAGCTTTGCACAGCAAAGGAAACCATAAACAAAATGAAAAGGCAACCCACAGAATGGGAGAAAATATTTGCAAACAAAGCCACCGACAAGTGATTAATCTCCAAAATATACGAACAGCTCATGAAGCTCAATGTGAAAAAAACAAACAACCCAATCAAAAAATGGGCAGATCTCAATAGATGTTTCTCCAAAGAAGACATACAGATAGTCATAAAGCACATGAAAAGCTGCTCAACATCACTTATTATTAGAGAAATGCAAATCCAAACTACAATAAGGTATCACCTCACACTGGTCAGAATGGCCATCATCAAAAAAAATGTACAAACAATAAATGCTGGAGAGGGTGTGGAGAAAAGGAAACCCTCCTAGTGTTGGTGGGAATGTAAATTGGTACAGCCACTATGGAGAAAAGTATGGAGGCTCCTTAAAAAACTAAAAATAGAATTACCATGTGATCCAGCAATCCCACTCCCAGGTATACTTCTGGAAAAAACCATAATTTGAAAAGATACAGGCACCCCAATATTCACTGAAGCACTGTTTACAATAACCAGGACATGAAAGCCACCTAAATGTCCATCAGCAGAGGAATGGATAAAGAAGACGTGGTATTGTACATATATACAATGGAATATTAGCCATAAAAAAGAACAAAATAATGCCACTTATAGCAACATGGATGGACCTAGAGATTGTCATACTGAGTGAAGTCAGTCAGACAAAGAAAATATCATAAGATATCGCTTATACATGGACTCTAAAGGAAAAGGTACAAATGAACTCATCTACAAAACAGAAATAGGGTTACAGATGAAGAAAATAAACTTATGGTTACCAGGGGGTAAGGGAGGGATAAACTGGAAGATTGGGACTGCCATATACACACTACTATACATAAAATAGATTTCTAATGAGGACCTACTGTATAGCACAGGGAACTCTACTCAATACTCTGTAATGACCTATATGGGAAAAAAAGCTAAAAAAGAGTGGATATATGTGTATGAGTAACTGATTCACTTTGCTGTACACCTGAAACTAACAGTATTACTATAGTCCAATAAAATTTTTTTTTAAATGAACAAATAAAACAGAAGCAAACTCATCAATACAAAGAACAAACTGGTGGTTGCCAGAGGGCGGGGAGGGCGGGGGGATGGGGGCAGGATGAGGGAAATAGGCGAGGGAGGTTAAGAGGTACAGACTTCCAGTTACAAAATAAATGAGTCACAGGTATAGAATGCCCAGTGTGGAGAATACTGTCAATAACTATGCAATGTCTTTGTGTGGTGACATATCATAACCAGAGTTACTGTGATGATCATTTTACAATGTTTAAAAATATCAAATCACTATGTTATACACTTGAAACTAATAAAATATTGTAAGTCAATTATACTTCAATTAAAAGAGTGATACAAATGAGCTTACTTAGAAAACAGAAACAGAATCACAGACTTAGAAAACAAACTTCTGGTTACCAAAGGGGAAAGGTGGGGTGGAGGATAAATTGGGAGTTTGGGATTGACATATACACACTACTATATTTAAATCAGATAACCAACAAGGACCTGCTGTATAGCACAGGGAACTCTACTCAATATTCTGCAATACACTAAATGGGAAAAGAATTTGAAAAGAATAGATATATGTGTATGTATAAGTGAATCAATTTGTTGTACACCTGAAACTAACACAACATTGTAAACCAACTATACTCCAAAATAAAATAAAAATAAAAATAATAAAATTTTAAAAAAGAAGTTTTTTGTTTGTTTTTGTCTTAAGTAAAGCAATGACTTTTTTAAAAATTTGAAAACGATTATACATAAACGTGGCCTGTGTGTGTGATATACCCTAGCGTCAGAGGCCCACCTGAACTCTTATCTCTTCAAGGAAATGGACTCAGACCCTGTGGGTTCAGTAGGTCACATTTCTGAGGGTGTCTGGCAAAGTTATGTGCATTTCCCCTTCTGGGGGAATTGTCTTTGATCCTCAGAGATATGTGTTTTTACTGTGAGACGTGTCCCGAGGCCCAGATATTCCTCTTTGAGTTCCATAAGAAACCACTCTATGTTTACAATAAATTCCTAGGTTTACTTACCTCAGCTTCATTCGGATTCTATGACTCAATCAAATCAGCCTTAACTTGTGCAGCAAGGTGAAATAACAAATTATTTTAACAGCGCCAGAATTTCCCTAAGGGATGGAACTTTTTTTTGCCTGAGAAAAATACCTTGAGAAGTAGCTTAGAATTTATGGTGAAATTCCTAAGGCAGAATTTGGCAGGAGAGAGCTGAACTGCTCCAAAAGGAGTGAGCAGGAATTTGAAAGTGGGGAGCCGTGCCGTGTGCGTTTGCTTCCGCTGAGGACAAAGAACAGGTGGGCACATGCCGTGCAGACACCCACAAGCTCAACAACTCAACAAACATGGAGGGTGCCCCCGATGTGACCCCCAAAACGCTGTTAACCAGGCTCCTCTGCCCAGACCTGGTGGGAACTGGAGGGACTCCGCGCTCCCACTGCATGTGGAGTAGATTTAAACCAGTTTTACTTTGATGTCAAAGGTTAAGCTACTTCAGACATTGAAATGACACCACCAAGACAACCCAGAACACCCAACGTTTCCGAACACCCCCGAAGAAGGTGAAAACCATGAGAACTGTCAACCAGGCCCTAGCCATAAGGCCAGGTGTGGGCGAGTGCATGACACACGACACAACACAGCAGTGAGACAGCTTACCACACGGCTCGTCCGCCCCACTCACCCCATCCGGGCACTCCTGCTCTCCGCTGCAGAGCCAGGCCACAGGAATGCATCTCCCACCACATGCAGCTTGCCTCGTCGTGTGACCCTGTATTTCATCTGCAGTGAAGGACCAAGAAGCAAAGCTGTCAGAATTCCTGGCTTCCTTGGGTCCAGGAGACCTTTTCGTGATAAGCTACAATCACCATTCTCTTTGGAAGACCTTCCTTCACCTGTTATCTGAAGAACGCTAGGGGGTTCAGTACCCTAAAAACCCGCGCAGGGTCACCAGTGATTATCCTTGGAACCATTCTCTCTGATGCTGTGGAGCTGTCATACACCTCCCTGTTGTCTTGTTAGAAGGGCTCAGACTTATGTTTGTGCTTAAAAAGATACAACTACTTCTCAATAAAAGTTCTTTAAAAAAAAAGATACAATTACTTCTTCCAGGTCTGATTCAGAGTCTTAAAGACTCAGAGTATGAAGAGTTACAAGTTTAGAGATCAAGGCTCAAAGCACTTGACTTTAGTTTACTTTTAGATATATGTAAATACAGTTTCAAATGAAGTTAGGGTTTTGGGTCTTACATGCCATCTTTATAAGAATACCTCTAACAGCCTGGTTACCAATATTTAAGTTTTCAGTTATTTGCGGGACACTGACATGTATTATCAGTTTTATTCAAATCATGAACGTGTGTTTATCAACCCTGGATGATTAATGGTCAAAAATAAGCCTGTTATGGATGTGGTGCTCAGAGGGAAACACCAGTAAGGCCTGACTGTACTTAGTTTACTAATTTGTCCTAACTTTCGAAGAGATAAAAACCAATCTTTGGTTCTGAGAAAACTTAAGCCACAGGCCATTTAGTAGAAGCAAGACGCAGTGAAGACCCAGCAGTCCTAGCCCAGGGACAATGTGTGCATATGGGATGCAAAGTCATGTGCAGAGCTATGTGATGGGAGCTGACAGTGGACGCCCACCATGTAGACTACACCTTCTTTGGTAAGGAAGCTGACCTCAGTCTTACTTGCATCCCTCTAAGATAGTGCTTTTAGCATAGTTACTCAATGTTTAATTTTAAAAGGCTGGCTTATAAACTGCATTATAAATGAAAGACTCAGGAGGTATTGGTTCTTAATGAATAGCTAACAACTTTGCCAGCTACTCACATCCCATGCAGGCAATCCCACTTAACTTAACCAAACCATTCAATTGAGAGCAGGTGAGGTCAGCAACCCCCTAAGGTGGGATCCCAGGCTCAGTCGCCAGGCTACTAGGCTGGAGTTTTGGTTAGACCACTTACTAACAACATCACCTCGGGAGAGCTCCTGCCTCTCTCTGGACCTCAGTTTTTCTTGTCTGTAAAGTGAGGCTAGTAAACAAGTGGCTCTAAGAGGAAAATTCAAGGATTAAATGAGTACAAAGTCACTGGGCACAATACCCACCAAATAAATGCTCCTGAAGTGTTAACTCGTTTGCTACCTCTTCTAGCAGATCCTTCCAGAAGGATCCCAGTTAGGACTGCAGTCAACCCTCAAATACACACTGCTAGGCGAGTCCCTCCTGGAACACTATCTACCCTGGTCATTCTGTCTGGAGACTCAATGTCCACACGGATTCTACACACCATCTGCAGATGGGTCTCAAACATTACTTTTCAAATTTAGGGAAACATCCCTGGTGGTGCAGTGGTTAAGAATACGCCCACCAATGCAGGGGGCACAGGTTCAAGCCCTGGTCCAGGAAGATCCCACATGTCGAGGTGCAACTAAGCCCATGCACCACAACTACTGAGCCTGTGCTCTAGAGCCTGCAAGCCACAACTACTGAGCCCACACGCTGTAACTAGTGAAGCCCAAACAAGGGAAGCCATCACACCGAGAAGCCCGTGCACCACTTGCCATAACTAGAGAAAGCTCACCCGCAGCAACAGATACCCAACGCAGCCAATAAATAATGTTAAAAAACAAATTTAGGTACATGTTTGCTGTGAATAAATTAAAAATATTACTAATATACTTATATATTAAGTTTACAGTAGCTTTCTCATTGTCTGTCAATACACAAGGTACAATGATCATGTGCTCTTCTACAACAGACATCATAAAGATGTCTTCACACCAGAAGGCGCTGGAAAACACTGCTTAGTGAAAAAGGCAAGTAACTTTAAATCCTGTTTCAGGAGTGAAGCTAACAGACCACACGTGGGTAAGGGCTTCCTGCCTCAGCAGACACGTCCCACCAGATTAGGCAAAAAATTTGAGGGTTAGAATCCCTCCTGCTGGACAAATAACTCACAGATTAAGTGCCATCTCCTCCAAACCACTTTACCTTGATCAAGAAGGTGGATGCATAACTTAAAAAATGATTTAAAACCTGCCTCCAACCATGAGGGCCAATTGGGAGCACCTGTCAGGAGAGAAGAGCGATCCTGCCTGTCAGGTGGTTTGACAGACGCTGGGCACCTCCTGCACCTGGCTAAGTCACCAGCACCAACCCTGCGGGAACTGAGGGTGTCACCATCATCCTGGGACCCCGACTCAGCTCTCCTCTGCCTTGGGATCCGCCTACACCCGAGTGGTATCAACAAGTGCCACGGGAAGGGAAGTTGCTTGCTAACCGCACCCCGGGCGCAAGCTCCATTTCCCCCAGGGCTGTTTCTGGAGGGAGGCATCTCTTCCCAAGGCCCCAGGCCTCCAAGAGGCTAAATTTGTTGCCTGTTAAACCTGGGCGGTGGGCCCATCGGAGACCTGCACTAGGAAACCAACCCCACTCCCCTCGAAGCTGGGGGAAGGAACAGCCTAGAAGGGAGCCTGCGCCCTGCACTCAGGTGCGGAGCGAGCTTCCTCTCGCACCAGCTTGAGGGCCGGAGAGGAAAAGATACTCGATTCATCCGCTGAGCCCACCCACCAGGCAGGCTTGTGAAGGAGTAAAGGGCTGAAAAGCCGGGGCCCCTGCAGATGGCCCAGCCTCGCCCTCCCAGGTCACCCCAGGACGGGGAGACACGCCGCGCACACCCAGCGAAGGCGCCCCAAGCTCTCCTCCGCCCCCGCCCCGCAGCCTGCAGAGCGGTCCCTCCCGGGGCGCCCCACCTGCGAGCCCTACTCACCGGTCGCGGAGCCCCCGAGACTGCCCAGCACTGCCAGCACCGGCAGCAGGAGCAGAAAAAGCGCCCGGCGTCCCGTGGCTGTAAGCGGACAGCGCGGGAACCCGGGCGCGAGGCGCGCTGCGCGTGGACGCCACGGGCGGGCGGAGCGCACGGGGCTCCTAGACGGCTTTGCCCCGCGCTCCCGCCCCCCACAGGGAACGCCGGCGCCGGTGGGCGGGGTGGGCGGTGTTCGCAGGGAGTCGGCCCCACCCTATCCTTGGATCCCAGGGAAAAGCTGGTCGGTAGGAGCGGGGCTGCAGACAGGGCCTGGGCGCCTAGCATCCCTCTTCCCAAGGGTGCTCAGTTGGTATGAGCGCCTGGGACTTCGCGCCTCTCCTGCAGTGCGACGGCAGACTGAGCTCAGCTGATTCAAGGCTTCTGTCAGTTATGGCTGGCCATCCCTAGCTTAAGGTCAAGTTAGGGATGGTCAGCCATACTTAAGGCTTTTCAAACTTTTCTTTTTAATTGAAGTATAGTTGACTTACAGTGTTGTGCCAATCTTCGCTGTACAGCAAAGTGACTCAGTTATACACACATATACAGTTTTTTAAAATTCCTTTCCCTTATGGTTTATCACAGAAGATTGTATATTGTTCCCTGTGCTATACAGTAGGACCTCGTTGTTTATCCACTGTAACTGTAATAGTTGGCATCTGTCAACCCCAAGCTCCCAGTCCATCCTTTTCTCTCCCTGCCTCCCCCTTAGCAACCGCAAGCCTGTTCTCCTATGTCTATGAGTCTGTTTCTGCTTTGTAGATAGGTTCATTTGTGCCATATTTTAGATTCCACATGTAAATGATATCATATGGTATTTGTCTTTCTCTTTCTGACTTATTTCACTTAGTATGATAATCTCTAGTTGCATCCATGTTGCTGCAAATGACACCAAACCAAACTTGGGTCCACTTGCCCACGCGCAGTAAAGCCAATCTACTGACACTGGGTTGTGGTGCAGGAAGGTGCAGCATTTATTGCAGGGCCAAGAAAGGAGTCCAGGGCAGCTGGTGCTTAAAAGACCCGAACTCCCTGAAGGCTTTCAGAGAAAGGGTTTTAAAGACAGGGTGAGGGAGGGGGTTGTGGGTTATGTGATCAGCTCCTGGACATTCTTCTGATTGGTTGGTGGTGGGATAATCAGGAGTCAATATCATCAACCTGGTTCCAACTGGTCTGGGGTCTACATGGGGTCTACATGCATGTCGGCAGCATACAGTTAACTTCTCCCACCTGATGTGAGTTTCAGTATCTGCAAAACAACTCAAAGGACATTGCTCAGAATAGTCTCTATAGCCCTTGAGGTGGAACTAAAGGTCCTTGACTTTGTTTAATGGCTAAACTATTATTATTTTGTCTTGCTTGACTATTTTCCTTTCTTTCTGCACTTTTTCACGTCTCTGATTAAATTTATTCTTTGACTGAAGTTTTTCTACAGACAAAAGGCAGGCAGAGGACATGGGGCGGGGTTGTTCTGGGATAGGCCCCATAGGGTCCTTCTCGGTTACACAAATGGCATTATTTTGTACTTTTTAATGGCTGAGTAGTATTCCACTGTATATATGTACCACATCTTCTTTATCCATTCATCTGTTGATGGACATTTAGGTTGTTTCCATGTCTTGGCTATTGTGAATAGTGCTGCTGTGAACACAAGGGTGCAGGTATCTTTTTGAATTGCAGTTTTATCTGGATATATGCCCAGGAGTGGGACTGCTGGGTCATATGGCAACTCTATTTTTGCCTTTTTGAGGAACCTCCATACTGTTTTCTCTAGTGCTGCACCAACTTGCATTCCCACCAACAGTATAGGAACTAAAGGTCCTCCACACCCTCCCCAGCATTTGTTATTTGTGGACTTTTTAATAATGGCCATTCTGATCATTGTGAGCTGGTAGCTCATTATGGTTTTGATCTGGATTTCTCTAGTAATTAGAGATGTTGAGCATCTTTTCTTGTTCCTGTTGGCCATCTGTATTTCTTCTCTGGAGAAATGTCTATTTAGTTCTTCTGCCCATTTTCCACTTAGGCTATTTGGGTTTGTTGTTGTTGTTGTTGAGTTGTATGAGCTGTTTGTATATTTTGGAAATTAATCCCTGGTCGGTCACATCATTTGCAAATGATTTTCTCCCACTCCATAGGCTGTCTTTTCGTTTCGTTTATGGTTTCCTTTGCTGTGCAAAACCTTGTAAGTTTGATTAGGTCCCATTTGTTTATTTTTGCTTTTATTTCTATTGCCTTGGGAGACTGACCTATGAAAATGATAGTACGATTTATGTCAGAGAATGTTTTACCAATTCTCTCTCCTAGGAGTTTTATGGTGTCATGTCTTATGTTTAAGTCTTTAAGCCATTTTGAGTTTCTTTTTGTGCATGGTGTGAGGGGGTGTTCTCACTTCATTGATTTACATGTGGCTGTCCAACTTTCCCAGCACCCCTTGCTGAAGAGACTCTTTTCCCCATTTAATATTCTTGCCTCCTTTGTCGAATATTAATTGACTGTGAGTGTGTGGGTTTATTTCTGGGCTCTCTGTTCTGTTCCATTGATCCGTATGTCTGTTTTCATGCCAATACCACACTGTTTTCTATGTGACTGTAGCTTTGTAGTAGTGTCTGAAGTCTGGGAGGATTATGCCTCGAGCTTTCTTCCTTTCCCTCAGGATTGCTTTGACAATTCTGGGTCTTTTATGGTTGCACATAAATTCTAGGATTATTTGTTCTATTCTGTAGAAAATGTCATGGGTAATTTGATAGGAATCACATTAAATCTGTAGATTGATTTGGGTAGTGTGGCCATTTTAACAATATTAACTCTTCCAGTCCAAGAGCATGGGATCTCTTTCCATTCCTTTGAATCATGTTCAATTTCCTTTATTAATGTCTTATAGTTCTCAGCCTATAAGTCTTTCTCCTCCTTGGCCAGCTTTATTTTTTTACTTTCCCTTTCTGGTATTTCATTGTTAGTGTAAAGAAATGCAACTGATCTCCATATGTTAATCTTGTATCCTTCTACTTTGCTGAATTCGTTTATCAGTTCTAGTAGTTTTGTGTGGAGTTCTTAGGGTTTCTATATATACTATTATGTCATCTGCATATAATGACAATTTTACCTCCTCCTTTCTGATTTGGATGCCTTTTATCATATTTAAGTTTTTGAACGTATACAGCGTTCACCCCTGTGCAGCCATCTCACTTCCCCACCTCCACCCCCAGCAAGCACTTAGGTACTAAGCAAGCACTAAGTTGGTCTCAGTCCAACTCAGGCCTCCTGCACAATATCTGCACAGTGATGGGCATGTTTCTGTGGCCGAATCTCAAAAGCAGCAGGCAACAATTCAATTAGCTCCAAGTCAATACATCTCCATGACCCCCAGCAAGGCAGTAAACCGTAAGCCTCACTAGTAATTATCAGCAAAAGATTATTCATGTAGAACTACGATGCCTAATATTTGGCCGTACTCAACATAGAATATTTATAATTTTCTGACAATGACTAACAATGAAGAATCGCATTAAAATGCATCAGAATTAGTTCTCCTTGATTTAGAAACAACTCCCGCAAGAGGATGTAACACAGGAAAACCCCAACTGGTATATGGTCAAAGGATAGACAATTCACAAAATAACTTTGCAGTTGCTTTATAAAATTTTTCTCAAGTAAAGTGACTGCATGAAGATTTTATGTAGGAAAATGTTAACGCTCGTGGGAGTGGGCACACTGTGTTACTCATATATGTATTATGTGTAACTACCATCATATAATTCCCTCACTTGAATAATGCTTTATATTAAGCAGCCCTTGGAATCTGCCCCCAAATCTCACTGATAATGCTAAACACTGTTTGGGGTTAAGAGGTGATTTTTGGCTTCGATTTGAGAATTGGTGAGTTTCAATCAAAGAAATCTAGTGAGATAAACCTGATGGGCATGTGGACCTGGCACCCAGTTTCACCTCCCTCATGGTACACAAACCACCCCCCACCACCCAGTAGACACAGTATAGTTCAAATCCAGCAAGTGTACCTCAGTTCTTCAGAGCCGACCCCTTGTTTACCTATAGGAAGTAGAAGGTAGGAATTCTCCCTAGAGGCTAGTGGTATTTTTCTTGCATTCTCATAGGATCGATTATTCTCACTGCCTGATCTTTTGAGAGTTTTCACAGCCTAGTGCTGCTGACCTTGCTAGTTGGTATGGGTTAGGTTTGGCTGTGAGTGATGGAAAACTCAAAATAACATTTTCTTAAGCAAGACAGAAGTATTCCAAGCAGGTGGTAAAGGGCTGCGTGATTGTCCACAATGGCTCTGTTGCGCTGCAGGACCTGACAGGCTCAGGGCTCTGGAGAAGAAGAAAGGGGTCCTGGATGCCGGGGAGGGTGTGCTATAGAGCATGGGGAGGATTCGGTGACAATCGCATGTGAAGTGCTTATTACTGGGCTTGATGGCCACAAATAATTAATCAATATTAACTTGGTGAAAGGGCAGTGGGCAAGCTTCTGCAGTTCTAGAGAAACCAAAATAACCAGTGCATTCAACTCAACTCAGTGGCATTTGCTATAAAAATCCACTGCACTCCTTCCCCAGGAATATCCCACCCTATAATATTAGGCTTGGCTGATGACAGGTACTTGGGGTGTGGGGGACAGGAGGAGCCATGACACCTAAAAAGACCTCTAAAAAACCCTGCAGTGCGCTGAGGGTCAAAATAAGTCGTAAACAGATAGCTGTCCATCCCTAAAAGAGGACATCTCGATGGAAAATACCTGGGTCTTCTTCAGAATCTTCCAGCCCCGATGCTTCAGAAACCAGAGGTCCACTTGGACCCTTTAAGGTGTCAGAGGCCATCACCCCATGGCTTCCTGTCCTCAGCTTCCATATTCTGCAAACATACCAACCACACTCCACGGATCTCTGCTACCCCCAGCCTGCCTCCAACAACTGACCTTGAACATTCAATTCCGATAAAAGCTCTGGGAGTTTATCCACTGTGACCAGGGGAACCTCCTTCCACCTTAGAATTGCAAGCTCCAGACTTCTCCAGAGGCTTCTACCAGGCAAATCTAGGGAGATCCTGCAGGAGAAAGCCTGGTGGGTGTGGGGGGGGTTAGTGTTCGTTCTGAACATTTTGAGAGCTTCTCAATGCAGTCAGCCTGACCTCAAAAGGCTGCCTCCTTGGGCCCTGCCTGATACTCTCATTCAGCTGCTCTCTTGTTTTTCTAACCCATTTGGCACCTTACCTTAGTTCCCACTCATTACTTGGCCCCCAGGCTTGCTGACCCAGTTTAGAATGTTGATTTTGGCTCTGACTTGCATTCCTTCTGCGACTTGACTTTCAGTGTGTACCTGTCTGTGATTGCATCACAACTTTAAGCAACAGAGAGCCTTCATTCCTCCCCATCCCAACCCCCTCAGCGAATGGGGCCCTTTGCCAGTCCCGCCTGACCCAGGAAGGAGATTACAGAATAGAATTCTGGTGGGGAATCTACCTTCTCTCCTCCTACCCTGTGAACACTGCTGTTCCTGCAGGGCTCTGGAGAGGAGGAGGAGAGTGATCTGACTGCATTGATTCCATCTCCTCTGTGAATTAATAATACCCATTTAAAGGTGAAGCTTTTATCTTAGATGTATTTCTGGTTTTTAGAAGTAAATAAATGTAACAAAACAAAAGATAGTATTCGATATTTGGAGTACAAGGAGTCTCAAGCTGGTGTTAGCCCCTTCCTCCTGGAGGTGGAATCGCCCCGAGGCTGCCCTCAGCTGCATCTTATTTTTATCTTTCCTGACTCCAAGTCTGAAATCACAGATCCCATAAATGCTTCCATTTTTCCAATGACTTCTATAGTTGTCACAGTAGGTACACAGATATGGGAGAGTATAGATACTACATTTTTTGTGTTAATTGGGTGTTTTGGTAGCAAACCATGTATTTGGTCCTTTCCGGTTGTTTTGGGGTGCTGCAGGGGGCTGGCATATGAAACTGCTTCCAATTCCAGCTTGAACAGTCGCTCCAGTGATTACCTTTGGGTTTTCTGTCCCCACTCAATGGAAGAGCTCCACAGATCGAAAGACAAGAAGGAGATATATTTGACTTACCTTTAAAAAGCAATAAATTAGGTTTTTAAAAGTAAAATAATTGGTGTCTTGAATTTTAGTGGGTATCAGTTAAGGTTCTATTCCTTTCTTATATTTTGTGACAACGAAGTGTTACAAACTGCAGGCACATGAAACCTGCTGCTGGCCTGGCGAATATTCCCCCCCGAACCACTAGGGAAGATATTTCTAAGGTAGTGAAACTCATGAGGTTAGTGCGACACTGTAACATGATAATAAATATATATTTTGGTCTTTGTCCCCGGCTCCTGGCCAGAGCTCCCCAAACCTTTGTCATGTCCTAAGCGATGAGTATGCCAGGAGAACCTTTTATCCTCACATGTGGTTTCTGACCCCAGTTCCTGCTGCAGACTTCCTAAATCCCTTGGAATTTCCTGGGTGATAGGAGTGTCTTTTGTCCTAATAAGGTGACTCTTAGTGGGTTCCTCTAGGGGCTGGGGGCTAGTCACCAGGAAGACCAAGCGATGATTAGAAGCTTGGAACTTTCATCTCCACTCCTCATCCTCCAAGGAAGGGAAAGGGGCTGGAAACTGAGTTAATAATCACGTCTTCATGATGAAGCCTCCAAAAAAGTCACGAGACTACAGTGTAGGAGAGCGTCTACACATCCACATGCTAGGAGGGTGATGCACCCCAAATCCACAAGGACCGGATGTCCTGAGCTTGGGGCCCTCCTGGATCTCGCCTTGTGTATCTCTTCATCTGCTGTTTATCTGTGTCCTTTATCATATCCTCTATTAGATAAGAAACTACTAAATGTGAGTGTTGCCCTGAGGTCTGTGAGATGTTATAGAAAATTGTTGAACCTGAGGAGGGGTCATTGGGACCCCCAATTTGTAGCCAAGTTGGACAGAGTGTGACCTGGGGACCCACTACTTAGGATGGGCATCTGAAGCGGGTCTGTCTTAGGAGACAGATCCCTTAACCTGTGGCTCTGATGCTGACTCCAGGTAAACAGCATCAGACCTGAAATTGAATGGCAGGTCACCCAGCTGGCGTCAGAGAATTGGTCGACGTGGGAAAAAAACTCACACGTCTGGTGTCAAAGTGTTGTGAGTAGGGAGTAGAGGAATAGAGTTTTTTTCTTTCACTTAGTGAATTAAAGTCATCAGGGACTTTACCAGGTGATGTCTGATTATGCATATGTGTCAGAGATGCATATGAAACGTTGTGTAGTTTTGGAAACTCTAAGGATATGGAAATATCTGTAACTAACCATTATCTGCACTTTCCACCAAAACTTTACTGAGAAAGCCTTCCCAACCTCTAAAACCGAGGAACAGGAGTCTTTGAAATGATCTACACAGAGAGTTCTCTCAATAACTGCCAAGTCCAGGTCATTAGTTGTAATAACTCTAGATGGTTTTATAAAGCTGATTGATAAAAACTTAAGTATTCATATATAGCTTCCTACAGTACATAAGATCTGTGTAACTCTTCTAACATAAATGGATGTGATCATGCTATGGAGGCCGGCAAAGGAAAAGACCTGCTTTGGGGTTTCATTTGGTGTCCAAATGCAAGGTCACTGGAACATAACTAAACTCGGAAAATTTCCATGAGCCAATGGGCCATTTTCCAGTAACAGCTCAGGACTAGTGATAGTGAGTTGTTTATAAGGCCAGAGGTTTATATCAATATCGAGTTGGTATTAATATCAGTTTGCAAGTTTGTTTCAATTAGATGAGCTTCAAGTGTGAGAATAAGCACATGGTAGTGTAGGATGTTTATCTTCCTTCCTAGAATGATATAACTTTTGTTATCTCAAAAAAAAGGATAATTTCTGGAACATTTATCTATTTACCATGGCAAAGCCAGGAAATGTGTCTATTGACATTCAAAATAAGAAATATGCTTGTAGTTCAAAAAAACAATAGAGAAATGGTTTCCAAAATTGGATACCTTTCAAATGTGTGTAGATTCTTTGTTTAATTTGAACTACTGACAATAGTTCGTCAAACAGCATCGCACTTTTTATTTTCTGCTTGAGAAGCATAGACAGAAAGGAGTCAAAAGACTGAGAAATTGAAAACTACTATAAAACTGCCCTCATTTTTCCTAATTAAAGAGTAGGCTAGTCTGATTCAGAAAAGAGCCTGAATCAGTGAGTACTTCACAAGAAATGTAATTTATGGCGGCCCTTGACAGGGATACAAGAATCAAACTAAAAGCCTTAGAAAAAGTTTTAAAATTAATAAAATAAAGTAATCATTTGTAACTCATTGGTTTCTTCTTTTTTAATGCATTTTCTCTAGCACTTAATAGACTGGACATATACACCCCTTCTTTGAGTATCACTGGCAATGTGGTCTCTCTTGGATGACACAAAATTCCAGATTAATAGAGTCCAAATTAATAAACTATCTTGGCTTTGCCTTTATAATGTCAGTTAGAGATAGATCAAGTGCTGGCTTTTGGGGGGATATGTTTCCTAACATTCCTGGAGAAAGAAGTTACAGCTGTATGACAAAATAATTGTGCATTTCTACTAATGGCCGCCAGAGGTCTACTCACCACTGCAAACCCTCCAGACCTTGTACTGAAGTGTGAACCATAGACAAGCAGGGTGGGCATCCCTGCTGGTAAGAAATATAGCATCTCCAGCCCTCCCTCAGACCTATTGAATCAGCACCTGCATTGTAGGCGATTCGTACATACAGTGAAGTCTGAGAAGCACTGTCCTAGGTTACGGAAAGAAAACATTTTATATTCAATATATGATCAGAATTAAGAGACTTGGAAGCTCAGAGGATCTCGCTATCCAGTTACGTGCTCAATCTCCTGTCTTCTGACTCATTGGTTTTTCATAAAAACATTACAACTCAAAAACTTTTTTTTCTTAAAAGCAGTTGCCCTAAAGTGTTCCTTTCATGATACATTCTAATTCCATAAATTATTGTAGTCACGAATACGTTTTATCTAATCTTTGATTTATAGATTTTGGGAGCTGAAACAGCCTTAAGTATGATCTAACACTAGTCTAAAATTTCTCATTTTACAGAAGGAAACCCCTGGGCAGGGGATTTTCAGAATGTGGTGATCCAAGTGAGATTCCCTTCCCCTTCACTCCCAATCCAAGAGTCTTGCCTCTCAAGAGCAGGACCCACAGTGGGAGTAAATGAGGGCTTGGGCTTGCCGCATGGACTGCTCCCCACCCCCACTTCTTCTTTGCAAAAGAAGTGCTGCTGAGCTGGGTGAGCTTGGAGAAAGGAACAGAGCTTGTCAATCAAGATGTGCAGAACCCTAGGGTCTACTCGATCCTACTTGAGTGTGCCATGAGTCCCTAAAGGGACATAAAGGTTTGCATAAGCCCTTCCTGACATGGGTGCTGGGAGAGCCCAGCATGATGAGAGATCAAGGATGCTTCCTCCCAATGCGTTAGAGGCGGACTGTCAGCCTCTCTACCAGGATCACAGGGAGGGGATCTAGGAGAATCTTGGATCTAAAGGTGTCCAGAAGCCAAAGAAGACACATAGAAACGACATTCAGATCTTACACCCTATGGAACGAACCCACTAGAACAGACAAATGGTTTCCTAAAAAAATAAAATTAAAAAGAGCACTCAAGAACAAAACTACAGGACAACGAATGAAACAAAAACAAACACTTCCTAGAGCTTTAAGAAACCTTACCAATTCAGCAGGTGACTCAAGCGGGTGGATGGTAGCTGATGAGGATTGTATTCGTGGCCTGGAAGGTCAAGGACCATCAGCATCACGAATGCCAGAGCAAAACATGCGAAGAAATGGAAATCACGGGGAAAAGAAGAGACACTGGGAAAATGGATACAGGATGCCTGTCATTTGAATAACACACTTTCTAAAAGAAGGAGAACGCCAGAAGTGGAAGAAACAATTTTAAATAACTTAGGAGAAATTTTTCCTAAGTCAAAGAAAGACCTGAGTTTTCAGAGTAAGAAGGCTCAGAATTCTTGGCTGGATTGAGGAGACAAACCCACACGTAAGCATAACCTGGTAAAACAAGCTTCCAGGATTTCCTTTTTTTGACTGTCACTGGAAGCTAGAGGCCCATGAATTTGTACCTTTAGGCTACTGAAAGAAACTCCCAAGAACCCTATACAGGCATTTCAGTTGTTTATCTGTTAGAGTAAAAGAAAGATATTGAGGACATGCACTGACTCAGAGAATAAATCACTGAGTTTCCCATCTTAGGTAAGTAATTGAGAAAAGGACCTTTCCAAAGACCAAATGTTATGTACATGTAGCAATCATCTATTTATCTATCTATCATCTATCTATCTATATCTATCTATCTATCTATCTATCTATCTATCTATCTATCTATCTATCATCTATCTATATCTATCTATCATCTATCTATCATCTATCTATCTATCTATATCTATCTATCATCTATCTATCTATCTATCTATCTATCTATCTATCTATCTATCTATACATCTATGCTTATGTAAATAGACATCTACCATTTTTAGGTAAGTTATACTTAAAAAGACTTATCTGAATATCTTGTCTGCTGTGTTACCAGAAATGGAACTAGTCTGTGCGTGCACGTGTGTGTGTGTGTGTGTGTGTGTGTGTGTGTGTGTATCTGGGGGAGGGGGGCGGGGGGGCATGGCTTGCTCCAGGAAATCTAACCCTTCCCAGGGCCTTACCTTACTGCATGACTGACTGGTGTCTCAGCTGGACTGCCTCAGCCTCACAGTCCGTCTTCTACCCTATCCTGATGCCCTGAAAGCATTCTAAGACAGAATTTTGCTTTGGCTGGATTTTTGTCATATCTGGTAGCAAGAATTCAGAGGCCGTTTTCCAGTGGAAATGTAAAATGAGAATCACATGCTTCAGTGGATTTCTGGGCTACTGAATAATTTAATAATTATGCTAACTAATGAATGCCTGCCAAATACAGAAGTAAAGGCACGAAAAGAAGAGGTAGGTACGTGTCAATAACCAGAAAAAAAAAAAATAGAAATCTCTAGCTCTTGTGGGACACTGGGATACTGATCATTGATGATTGGTCATGATTGGAATTAGATAACGTTAAAATTACACTCAAGATAAGGTCATTTGATGTAAACTTGAAATAGTGGAAAGTAGCTCCTGTTTGGATTCAGGAAACATCTTTCAACCCCTACAGACTCACACTCAATAGCAATTCCAGCATAATATCAGTAGTTTCTTCAATAAAGTAATTGAGTTACACCGAAGGCTTCACTATATTCATTCCTTATTGCATTTTCTTACTGTTTGTTCTCAGTGCTTTCATGTTCACAGTCACCTTCTGTCTGAAGCCACCTCACGTCTTCTTTTTATCCGAATTTTGTCATCTACTTAAAAAAGGATAATTCTATGTGTACTGCTCTGTCTTAATTTCAAGGCAATATTCATTACATTTTCCCCACTTTCTTGAATCACGTGTTGTAATGTGCTTGTCTTCGGATGACATTTTTCCCCCTGAAGACACTCGCTGAACTTTCAGTATCACTCTGCTGATTCATTTGTGTTGTGGCATTCATCGCATGCCTTCTATAATTAATACTCAAACCGAGGAAATTAAGGAACGAAAGAATTTCCAAGAATTAAATTGCCTCAAATCAAATGAAGACTCTATTGTGGGTAGGTTTTGGTTTCCTAGTTGATGTATTTGATGCGTGGCAGGGTCATTCGCTGAAACATTAAAATGTGTTTCTTATTTTGCTTTCCCACTGATGTTCTTAGCAGCTGGATGCTGACCTTGCCTCAGGCACTTTGGGCAGAGCAGAAAGCAGAAGGTGATGCAGGACAAAGTCACTGCCTTTCCTTCACATGGGTTAGCAATCACTGAAGACAACGAGTTCTGTGTCCCAGGGAGGGAAGAAAGAGATGCTTTCTGTTGTTATTATTGTTTTCTCCTTCTTGCCTCCCTCCCTCCCCACCCTTCCTTCCTTCCTTCCCTATCTCTCTGTAGCGAGATCATTCCAAGTGTCCTGGAGACCCACACCCCCGCACCTCTGATGGAATCCATGTGGTATAACTAGGCACTGCAGTCTTCGTGGCAAAAGAGGAAGGCAGTCTTCTTGGGCTGAGAGTGAGTGGCAGCTCACTTCTAGGGACCGCGGGCTCAGAGAATTATGTGATGGGGCAACCGGGAGGCGCTGAGAAGCACGTGTGGCTCCTTCTCCCCTCTGAGTACTATTTTCAGTACCATTTGTGTTTCGGAGAGGGGAGGGGGGACATTTGCAATGATAGAAATGGAACTTTCTGCTGGTCCCCTCCAAATGAGAATCCCAAGTCAGAATTAAGCTAAAGTAAGAAAACAGTTACATTTCTTGGATACAGATATGGATTAAGGTTTGCAAATGCATGTCCTCTACAAACATCTGTCACAGGATAGCAGCACCAGATGACATTTTGATTCTTGAGACTAAGATACCTGCAGGCCATGTTAATTCTACCCACCTTTGAGGAAATGTATGCGAAAATCTGTGCAAAGTAGAAAATGCTGGAAGCGATTATAATTACTAAATAAAATATGTGTCAGGTTATTGCTTAAAGGATTTGGAGTGAGAGAATCCCTGTGAAGCAGTACTTGAAAAATTCCTTTAGAGTTTTACAAAACTGAATTTTAATAGAAAACATAATAAATCTTTAAAATAATTTCAGGGGTGCCTATAACAATGTATTCTGAATCTCAAAATTGGCAACTTCCCTGCACTTAAGTTTCTTCATTTGTTTGAGTTTGGTTGAAACTATGAAATTTCCATTCTGTGGGACCAAAATTGTCAACTGTCAGTGATTTCATGTAGTTTTGTATCCAGATAAATGAGGGGGCTCTTCCGGTTTCTGGTCAGACATGTAAAGAACATGAAAGTCCTCACAGCAAGAAAAAAGCTGAACAAAGTGAAGAGTCACAACTCTTCTTAGATCCATCAGAGAACTGAGGTTACAGCCCAGATGTCACCCCTAAACCTGGAAAGACAGGCAGGTGGAGACAGCGGGTCACAGCTCACTGGGAGCAAAAGACTGCAGCCAATATGGGTAAGAACATGTAAAGGGGTTATGGACAAGTTGCTGGAGGCTCAGTGCGGGTGCCTTGAGGGTTAGAAACTCCTAGTAGCCCAGGCTTAGGGAGACCCCCACACTTTCATGAATTTTACCTCCAGGAGCTCTGCCAGGTTCTCCTGTGAAGACTGGAGAAAAATCCCCTTGTGTTTTTGGCAGGCGGAGGGGGTGCAAATAAACATTCTGAAATATACCCGGAACATTCTGTTGCCCTTAGCGAGGACTGCCCTCAAGGGAAACTATTTTACCGAAGACTTCAACGACCAGGCGGAAGACAAGTACCAACTCCAGCTCCTTTTAGTCCTCAGCGTGGGGGACAGGAAATGCCTAAGGCAGGCTCAGGAAAAGACTGAGCCCTAATTGTGGGACTAATAAATGCCTCCCCTCCCCCACACCTCACCACCAGGTGATCGAGCTCCTGGCTAATAACAGGCGAACACAGTTTAAGAACTGCAAGTCTCAAGGCCCTTTTTAAGGAGCCTTTGGGGAAACCCAAAGACAACAGGGGAGACAAAAACAACAGCACGAGAGGAAATTTTAGCCTTGGACACCGCAGCTATAGGAAACAGTAAACCCAGCCTAACTCCTAGCCAGATAAACGTAAAACCTCACACATAACCTTTCTACCTCAGCTCCTTCTAAGGGTAAAAGAGTGGCATGGATAGTCAGGGAGCACTCAGGGAATCTCTTAGAGGTGAGGGTAGGGACACACTGAATCATTCCCACAGCATGTATATACAAGTTACCCCCAGGCTACAGCCGTTTTCCTGTGCAACATTGCAAAAGACTCACAAAGAAACATGACCCATCTTGAAGGATTTACAAATTACCAATGCTGAAAGGATTCATCGAGGGCTGGCCCAACCCTTATTTCGCAGATGAGAAAACTGAGTTCCAGCCATAGGCACTGCCCCGTACGATATAAATAATAGGAGAGTCACATCTGGGACCTGGCTTTCGTTGCTGAAGAAATATATGTAAAACCAGCAAATACATTGAACAGGCAGGACTCCTGGGATGTTATCTTAGAGTTGAGTTTATTTTTTGTCTCCCATTGTTGTGGTATATGTGCTCTGCAGTGGAAGTTCTTCCCTTACTTCCGAAGGAAAAAATACATTTATTTTTAATCAGCAGGTTCTTAATGTAGTAATTCACAGTGTTCAGACTTACCTAATAAGCAAAATTTCAATCCGACTTAGAGTAAACATCTCACACTGTCCTTCCTTCCATTCACATACCCAAGCTGGGCCTGCTGAGGATGGATCCCTTCAAATGGGAAAGGAGGGTGGGGTCATTTCCTCTCTTTTCTCCTCCTCCCTCAGTGGCATCTGGCCCAATGTTGTGGTTTATAATACAAAATATATATTTGATCTTCATCCCTGGTTCTGGCACAGAGCTCCTAAAACCCTTCAAATGTCCTAAATAATGAGAGTGAGAAAGGTGTCTTTTGTAATGTTGATCATGTGACTTTTGGGTGCATTTAAGGATGGAGGCTGGTTGCCAGGGAACCAACCATGTGGTTAGAGGATTGGCACGTTCAGCATCTTCCCCACCCCAAGAAGAGGAGAAGGGTTAGAGGTTGAATTAATTGTCAAAGGCTGATGATTTAATCAACCACGCCTATGTAATGAAGCTTCCATAAAACCCCAAAAGGATGGGGTTTGGAGAGCTTCAGGGTTGGTGAACACGTGGAAATTTGGGGAGAATGGCACACCTGGAGAGGGCGTGGACGCTCCGAGCCCTTTCCTCATATCTTGCCCTGTACATCTCTTCTATCTGGCTGTTCTTGAGTTTTATCCTTTTGTAAGAAACAGGTAATCTAGTAAGTAAAATGTTCCTCTGAGCTTTTTGAGACATTCTAGCGAATTAAGTGAACCCAAGGAGAGGGTTGTTGGAACCTCAGATCTACATCTGGTGGATCTGAAGCACAGGGAACAAACCGGACTTACCGCCAGTGTTTGGGGGAGGTGGGGGGCCGCGGGGGTAGTCTTATAGGACTGAACCCTCAGCCTGTGGGATCCGACACTGTCTCTGGGTGGGTAGTGTCGGGACTGAGTTGAATGGTAGGGCAGCTGGCTGGTGAATGGAGAATTGCTTGTTGGTGTGAAACTCACCCCATCCCCCATTGAAATTGATGATCAGAATCGTTTAGACCCGATGAGGTTAATGTAGGGAGAGCAAGAGTAAAAGGCGGTGAAGAGTTTTTTACTTGAACGGTAGTATTTTAAGGTAGTTTCATGCTGAGTCCATGCTTTCCCTCCTGAGGCACTTCTGAGAGTTTCTGAACATCTTTCCCCAGAGTCAGCAAACTTCTTCTGTAAAAGGCCAGATAGTAAATATATGAGGTTCTGCAGGCCCTACAGTCTGTGTTGCAGCTACCGAACTCTGCCATTATAATGCCATAGACAACACGCCAAAGAACAGGTGTGCCGTGTCCCATAGACCTGTGCAAAACAGGCAGCCGGCCTGCTGGCCTTAGCTTGCCAGTCCCTTATCTCTGCAACCCTGGGAAGCTCCCCCTTCAGTTGCCCTTGACCTGGGCAAATAGACTTGTCTTGTGACTGTTCACGTGCCTCTCAGGCCTTTGGGAAGCGCGGAGTCCCTCAACCTCTTGCCTCCGGAAGCCTGGTGCTTTCCTAGAGGCCACCTGAACAGGTCCTAAGGGAGGTCTTCATTTCTTTTCTTGGTCAGGGGTGCACCAGATCAGGCCCACAGGAAACACTCACAAATCATCCCCCATTCCCCTCAAAACTGAGCAGCCAGCCCTCATCCTGGTAACGCTGCCGTCAAAACAGCTGGCCAGGCAGTTCTGGACCTTATATTCCTTGGGCATGAGTGAGATCCAAGTCCACGCTGTCTCTCTGGATGTGGGGCACAAGGGTGCTGAGTGGTCCTTCAAAGCCCCCCTCCCCTTTCTCTGCTTGAGGTAAAAGGCATAGGTAGAACTGGTAACATGTTAACAGACATCTCCAAATAAATAATCTCCACAAACCTCTTCCATCTCCAACAAAGCAGCCTCTTTGACCCTTAGTGTAGATGAATCATCGGACATGCTTTCCCATTTCTATGGGAGAGTCAGTGTCACACACCCCTGGAACACGGCATCTATTGTCTTCACGCCTCAGATAAACTGAGACGGAAGATGCCCATTTTCACATGTGTGAATAAAGCACCATGCCTGGACTGTGCCCAAGTGATTCAATCCCCGTGTATCTCTTCCCTCCATCTGAGTTCCAGTTCTCCAGTGTGTCTCAAACTGGGGTCGTCTAGCTCTCTCACGTAAATTTTAATTTTTATTGTGATGAAACTCTAAATGGTGTGATGAACACACACAGCAAAGTAACACATGCATGTTCACAATCTCCCTCTTTCTTCCACTGCACATGTGAAACAGTGGGGAGGAGCTGCAGGGAGGGAAAAGGACAGAGGAGGGGAGAATGAGGAGGAAGAGAGAGTGAGGAATTGTGTGGAGTGGAGGACAGGGAGGCTGCTGCAGCTGAGACCCTGGGGCGGTGGATGGGGAGGAAGGCTTTTAGGATGCTTGGCTGTGAGTGTGATGCACTCATTTAAAACACTGAACCCTCCTTCCAAGAAAAGCCATAAGAAATATCTATATTACTCTTTGAGGTTTCTGGAAGAGTCTGCTTCCCCCCCCCCCCCCACCTTTTTCTTTGTTGCTGTTGGTGGGGAAGCTTGGCACCAGCAGGCAGAATTGTGCTTCAAGATGGTCCAGCTATATTCAGGCTGCATGCCAGGGTGGTGGATAAATACAAGTATTGCCACCTGACTTCAGGGCCCTTGTTTGTCTTACCAATTACAGACCACCCTTAGGTAGGGTAACCCTATGGCCCAATTACCCAGAGCAGTCCCTATTATCGCCTGCTGTCCCAGCATTATAATAGGGTGTGGTTACACCCTCTTTCACTTTCCAATGTGTCCTGATGTGCATGACACAATATCTGATCACCTTAGTGACAGCTTTTAACTTTATTGCGGTGCTTCTCACTGCTCATATTGCTGAAGATTATGTTTTAAATTCTGAAAAAAAAAGGAAGTTTATTTCCATTGACAAAATCAATCTGGGAATTAAAATAAAAACAACTGTTCAGAGTTAGTCACACATTGGACCCTCAAGGTTCCGGAAATGAGGAGTAATTTAATTAGCCTCTTTGCACAGGAAGCAAGCACTTGGATTCTACCGTGCCCCCACTGCGGTTATGGTCCACACGCTTGGATATATGTTAACACTGGTACCCAGAGCATGTATTCTGCTAACCTTCTACACACGGGCAGTTCCCTGCATGAACACCTCCTGTGCCCTTTCCTCCCGATCAACGTATTTCTGGGACTTCCCAAATAACCAGACTGTCCACATCAAAACCCCTAAGACATCTGCCATATTCTTCATCTCCTCCTCTGCCTCTCCCTTTTCCATGTCTGCTGCCTACAAAGGTACTTGAAGGAGCCACACTCTGCTACAGCTGATGGAATCACAAATAAGACCCAAGATCAGTGCCAAGGTGACCTTGCTCAGTGCTCCCCAAGCTGTCCATCCTCAAGGGGCCTCTGCAGAGCTGGCTCCGTGGAGGACTCAGGAAAGTCTCCTGAGCCAACTCACTGTTGGCAGCAGTTGGTCCCTGGGTCCAAAACTCAGCCCCATCCTATCACATAAGGACTTTCTAATAAGCAGAACTGTTTGAAAGCAGAATGACATGCCTGGTTAGG
Organism: Hippopotamus amphibius kiboko; assembly: GCF_030028045.1. NCBI lineage: Eukaryota > Metazoa > Chordata > Mammalia > Artiodactyla > Hippopotamidae > Hippopotamus > Hippopotamus amphibius. The sequence goes on from NC_080195.1 coordinate 21,258,468, forward strand.
TCATGATTTGCCCATCATATTGGCAATATTCAAGGAGTAGCTGGATCTGGGTCATTCCCAGGCTGCTATAGAGGGAGTCCCTTCATTGATGAGAACTTAGATGTCAAGGCCACCAGGCTACCTGCATTTCTGGGTCTGCTATTCTAAAATTGTTACTCACTGTCCATCGATACACTTAGAGATGTGAAAAAAGTTTTTTCAATCATGGTAAATTCTTTAGATCATGCAATTTATAAGCTAGCAAAAGAGCATGGACAAAAGATGTATTTTCTAAGCAAAGCTACCCTTTTGGCTTACGTGACTATCCTTCTCCGCTCTTAACTAATATTTTGCTTTGGGACAAGACATTCATTTTGGACTCTTTATACTCTTGGCTTCTCTACTTAGACCGAATGTCAGACCCTTTGATGCCTACACTCTGTAACAGAACGGAGGCTGTCTACAGCAGTGAGCGATGGATGGACCCAGCCCTGCACTGTGGTGTGTGTGGCAAGGTGCCTGGTGTGCAATCACTCAACGCCCCACCTTCGCCTTCAAGGAGATGGGGCTGGGAGGTCTTTTATCACTTCCTGGCTTCCCGGCTCGTACTATTCATGAGGGCAGGATAATTGACAGGATGTCTACCGAGTTATGAGTAATGATCTCTCCCCAACAGCACCTCATCTTTTATTTGGTTGCTATTGCCCTATCGTTAGCATTTCTTACCAGGACAAGAGGTCTGCCTAGTGGAAGAGCTGACACATTTGTGAGGAAATAAAGTTGCAATCAAGGTAACTACTTTAATTCCATTTGCAGAAAATTTAGGATTTAGGAGAAGGAAAAAAACAAAAACAAAAAACCAGGCCAAGACAGTCTAAATAGTTTTTAAAGGCTTAGTTATGCTCTCACATTTAAAAATACAATGTTACATAAGCAAACCATATGTGATATCCAAATCCATTCCCTCCTCTGTAGATGAAGGGTATATACAAGCCCTGTGCTCTCTCTCCACCCAACAATTTCATATGTACCCAAGCATTATGAACAAAGAAATAATTAATTCTAGAAAATGTAACTATCAATCACCGGCATTGGAATGTGTTTATGCATGCATATTTTTGCATTGCAAAAGCAATACAGTCAAATATTAAAGAATACATTTCCTCTCATAGGGGAATAAACTGGGAGAGTGACTGCCTTTGCTGGTGCACAGTGACATGAAAACCTTTCCAACAGAGCTGGGTCTGGTCCACTGACCTGCCTTCCTGTCTCCCTGAACCTCCTCTATTACACTCTTCCCTTCCCCACCTTGTTTCTATACCTTCTTGTTCAGTTTGTAACTTCACAGGGATACATTTTGGAATTGTGCAGCTTTATATAGCTTTATGATCTCTTGGGAGAAAAGCTGCTCTAAAGAGACAGGGAGAGGTCAAACCATATCCTGTAACTTACAAGGCCCGTTATGTAGAAACAAAGTGATTAACCGGGACCCCCAAGCTTGCCTCCAAGGGTACCAGGGAAAGTGCAGGAGTGGAAACAACTTGCTAATCACCCTTTCAACTGAGCCTGGGGCACTGGCATTAAGGGATTAGAATAACTGATAGTGAATTTTGGATGTCACAGGCTGAAAATCCACCGCATGTAACACATGGAACACCCGCACCCCCAGATTGCACGCACGTGACCCACGACGAGGCATGAAAGACAGTCACACTTGCACAGAGAACTCTTGCAACTTGCACTTCCCCCCAGTCATTTCTGAGCTTCCTCCACTGCTTGCTCCCTTGGACCACAATAAATACCCCACTCAAAAGCTGACTGGGGAGATCTGAGCACTGGTCCCATCCCCTTGCTGGGCTGCCCTGCAATAAAGACTTTTCTGTCTCTGAAATAGCCCATGGTCTTCCCGTTGTGCAACGGGCAACGAGCTCACTTGCTCCATTACAGAGACAGAGATATTCCTTTTCATTCCCTTTATCTGTATTCCCATGGACCTCTTTCTCCTTGCCTGTTTCTCTACCCTTGCTGTCTCTTTAAAACTGTTAAAACAATTTTATTAAGTCTAAATACATGAGAAAAGTGCATCTTACAGTTTACCACTTATGCGAAAATATTTAATCATTAGCCAACTGGTGGGACTGAGACTGAGAACTATTATCCTGTATTTTTTTTCTCCTCTGTCCTGCAAGGTTCTATCACCATTTGGGTACAACACGTGGTACTGCAAAGAGCACTAGAATAGGTCTTAAAAGACTGACTTTGGAATTCCTGTTGAGCTCCTACTAGGTCTGACTTCCCCATTTCATTTCTGCTATGCAGATTTAAGATATATGCAAATCTACATATGTATACACACATATGTAGATATACACACATATTTGCGTGTGACCATCCAATCACGACAAACTTCATCCTCTTTTTTTGCCTTATTCAGTATAAATTGATAAAGACGTCTTGCCTTGACTTTTACACAATGGAAGTTGATTTTCTGAGGGTATAGTAATATTGATTTTCATTTGGCTTTCAAATAATCAATATTAGGAATGAGAGTTGTATAATATGTATAAAGATGTGCTGTCTGCAGGAGGGGATGTCAGACGTATGCTAAACCTCTGTTGTGTAAAGAGATCATCTCTAAGTCCCTTGAGTGACTGTTTAGCTAAAGTTTAGAGTCTCTTAAGCTTATATTTGATGCTAAATCAAATAGGCCCTTAGGGAAGAATTAAGAACAAGCCAGACAGTATAAAACTTTTATTTGGTTAAAGTTGAATAGTATTTGTTGCATTAGGTATAACTAGGGTGATTATTCTGAGGGTTAGCTGAGTATTATGTGCACACATAGCCTCTAAAAGAAAGTGACCCAGGTACACAGGTGGACTAAAGAGATTAAATGCTTTTATCTTATTATTTGCCATTCAGAGAATCGCCCTTTCAGAAACCAAAATGTCATTCAGATTAATAGACAAGGTCATGCCTCCAATACCACAATGAATCAAAATCAGAGGGGGAAAATGAGGTAAGGCACAAATCTTGAGCTAAATGCCATGAACTTTCTTTTTGTATTCTTGAGTTTTGGATTTTATCCACAGAAACACTAACATTATTCAAACAACAGGAAACAGAAAAGATTCATCCATATTTAGCAAAAGTTTAAGGAGACAAAAATCAACAAACATTCCTTATGGATTTTTAAAACACTGACGCTGCTTTGGATTGATACTGTGATGACCAAAATACGTTCTTTCATTTCAGGAAAATTATTATTCATGAACATGTTTTTCTGTCAAAACATAGATTTTGCCTAAATTCTTAGTTAGAGCAACACAAGTACTTCTCCATAACACTAGTTGAATTTTCTTTTTTAATTAGAATTTACATGTTCAGTAATCACTTTGTATTTATTGCTCTTGCCACAGTTTTTCTTCAGGGATTCTTTGGAGTTTGTTCTTATAATATTTAATTGTGAATAAAATTATTTCTTTTTTTTCCATTCCTTCTGTTTGGACATACTTCTGCTGGGCGCTTCAATGACTGCCAGTTCCCACCATCACTTTCAGCTACCACAGCAGGTTTTGTTTGGTGCTAGGGTTCTGATCAGGACCTGCTGCCCCTCCTGGGTAGCAGGCTGCGTGCACTGGGTGCCTGGCCACACTCGGGCTGAGCACTGCCGGGCTGCTGGGTATTATAGTCTCTGTCATCCTCCTGGCATCATTGTTTCCAATGGTCACTTTTACCTCTTCCCTCCCAGACACTCTGTATGCAGAAGTTCTGCATCCAGGGGTCGAAAATATTACCAAAAACAATTCCGGAAATTCCCAAAAAGCAAAACTTGAATTTGCCTCACACCTCATGGCAACTATTTACATAGCATTTACATTGTGTTAGGTATTATAAGTAATGGAGAGATGATTTAAAGTATATGGGAGGATGTGTGTATGTTATATGCAAATACTGCATCATTTTACATAAGGGACTTGAGCATCCACGGATTTTGGTCTCCAAGGGGCATTCTGGAACCAGTCCCCCCCTGGGTACCAAGAATACTGAGGGAGGACTGTACTTCAGCCTTAAGGTGTCATACACTCTGTACAATGTAACCTCTCCTGGTAAGAACGGGAAGAGAATGAGGGGAGAATTTTCCCAAACCCCTTAAGTAAACTTACTCATTGTGAACTTCTGTTATCCACAGACTGTTAATACTTATCCATTGCATGTAACCATTCTTCTTCAATTCCTTTACTTCTCTGTGCTTCAGTCTCCCCATCTGTAGAGTGGGGATAATAATAGTATTCAACTCATAGGATTTCCATGAGGCTTAAATGAGTTAATAAATCCTTCATGCTTAAGAAAGGGCTTATAGAGTGACTGCTATTTAAGTGTTGGCTGTGATTATTTTCCTAACCTATTGTAATTCATTCTGTCATATCCTGTATTTCATTAGCTAACTGAATGGTTTTCACAGGTGACCTAAGTTTGTTTTTCCCTTTCTCTTTTTTATTTTTGTCTCCCTACTTCCTATGTGAGGATTTTCCTTTGAAACATCCTTCCTGCTTTTGTTTAGCGCTTTTGCTAGGATTCCTTATGTGGTTGATTTCTCATTCATTTAGTGGCTAATCTCATTGAGCTTTTCCTTCCCTTCCTAGGCAAAAATGGTAGGCAGTGCTTAAGAGTCACATCAGAGATAAGCTGGATTTGTGATAGGTGAGGCAGGATCCAGGTGGGAGGGATGTGTAAATAAATTATCCCAGAGGCAGAGAGGAGGAGGCGGGATGAGAGGAAGGTGCCCAGTGCTCCCCACAGCCTCCTCCCAATTCAGGGACTATATGAGACTTTCATGACTCGATGGAGAGTCAGGAAACGAAAGTCCCAGCACTGCCCCCACTCACCAGGTCCCCCGTCACTTCAGCCAGCTCAGGATGCCCTCAGCTGCTATCACTCTCCAAACACGACAAGCTTCTTAAATCCCAGGCCTTTGTGCATCTCTTCCTTCTCCCAGAACGAGCACCACTTCTCCCTTTGGCAAAACCCTCCTCCACCTCTCAAAACCCATCTCACAGCGTGGTCCTAACTAGCCTCTGAGAAGCCTTTCCATCCCCCCGTCTCCCTGACAGAGGCCCTGACTCTTTGTCCCAACTCTTCCTTCCTGTCGCCACCAGCACAGAACTTACGGGGGTCTTCATGATGAACTGGGATTATTTCTCCAACTCGAATGTGAACCCTTGGAAGGCTGGGACTTTGTATCCGCAGGCCTGCTAAAGGGCCTGGCAACTGGTAACCAAATCAAAGCAATGGTGATTACATGACAGACTGAATGACAGCAGAGGGAGGAGACAGTCTCACCTGCTAAGAGGTGAGACTGTCCACAAATAAAGAGTGAGGGACTTTTGGGAGCAAAACTCCCTTTTAAGTCCAGGATAGTAAAATATTGCCACATTGTAAGAAGTAAGGGAGAACAGTGGGAACAAGAAATTGTTAGAATTCAATGCCCCCCCTCCTGTGAATGAGGCACTTGACCCTTCTGTACCCTGAGAACCCCCATCTACCTGGCTGGTTTGGCTGGGGCTGCTACACCTCACCCCCAGGGCTGGACATGACTGAGGTCAAGTTCACCACTCCCCATACATCCCTTCCTGACTATGCAATTGGCCACTCCCAGGAGGGTGAAGGATGCTGAGAATGGACCACGTAAAGTGCTTGTGAGCCTGAAGAGCCAGGGAACCAGTGGATCTCGCCACATGCCGAGGGCTTCTTTCCCTGTCTCTGGTCCTTCATGTCCTTCACAGCAGTGGCTTTAGAGCCCTTCAGAATCAGGACCCCAGCTTGGTGCTGCCAGCAGCCTACTTGCCCCAGCTCCAGGCTTCGGGCCCCCCAGCCTCACTCTGGCCCGAGGCCTCAAGTCCAAAGCGGTGGTCCCGTGGCACCTCTGTAGAAACGACTTGTTTTAAAGTCACAGGCTGTGTTCCACAATGAGGCCTCTGCTGTCCTCTCCCAGCTGCCACATCACATCTTTGGAAGTGCTGAGCCCATGGGTACCATTTCTGAGTCAATGAATTAATTGTCTTGAGTTCCAATCCGTTCTGTTGAGAAAATGGGACCCTGCAAGGGTTTGAGGGGGCAGATGCCAGGAAAGTGGTGCAAGAGCAGACCTCCCACTTCTCAGCCCAGGGAGTAAGCATCGTTGATGACCTAACACATGCGGAGGACAAGGCACAGCCTCACCTTGTCCTCAACCCAACCATCTCTCGCTCCCACTCACTCCTGAGAAGCCCAGAAGAGCAAACCCATCCAAAGAGCAACCGAATGTTCGATTTGTTCCAAGAAGAGAATGTGTGGGACTCGGTGGAGGAAACTTGTGCTGGGTCCCCCGCCCCCGCCCCTGGTGCCCCGAGCAGAGCAGAGGGACCTGGTGGCGGTGGAGGGCCCGCCCAGCTTCCTCCTTTCCTGGCCCTGGGCCTGCCATGCAGTTTTGCTCATGTCTCAGTCTCACAGCCGGGATCCCTCTGACTCAGCTCTTACTCTGACCAGGAGGGTGTTACCAGAGCATTCCATCGGCCTGAACTCAGCGGCAGCCCCGGCCTCGCCCGCGGCCAGGGTGCCCAGAGTGCTGCTTTCTGAGTGGCCTGCCTCCCCTCTCACCCCTTCTTTCTGCGAGGAGCCAGCTTTCCTGGGACCTGGGCAGGTCATACCTTCCCAGAGGCCTTGGCCCATCCACGCGGAGGGAGGCTTTGCGCAGAGCAGCGAGACCCAGCTTTCTCAGAGCGTCCCTGGACCAGAAAGGGGAGGCACCCCGAGCTGCTCCACGGGGATCATTTGTGGAAGGAGAGGACATCTTCTTGGTCACAGGCACCCGTGTGGTGCAGAGAGGCTGCCAAGGGACCCTCCCCTTCAGCCAGGCCGGGAAGGACACCAGAAGACAGAGGGTGGCCGCGGGGAAATGGCGGGGGCGGGGGGATCAGCTGGGGGCGTTTCCTCTCCATCTTCAGGAGTCAGTGTGGAAGATTCCAGTTCAGGCATGAAAATGGAGCCCTCCCAGCAGCCATGGAAAAGGGTAGATTGGCCTAAAAGACATGATGAGATCTCCTGATTCCAATGAAATTTTTCAAAGAAAGCTGAAATTTTAGGCCTTCACTGGGCCTCTGAGTCCTGTGTAACCAGATGATGTGGTGACTTTGAAGTCCTTCAGCTTCCTTCTTTTTTAAAATGGAGTTAATGGTATCTCTTGTCATCACCCGAAAGGACACAGAAGGAACATAAGTACTTAGACAGTGGTGACATTATAGTAAAAAAAAAGATCACTAGAGTTGTCATCCCAAAGCAGGGCTTGGAGTGCCTGGGAAAGACCAGGTGTGGAGACCAGGTAGAGAAATTTCTCTCTGGGTTTTAACTACTGGGTTAGGGTTTGGATTTGAGCTCTGTCTGTGAAGGTGGGCAAACTCGGAAAGGAGATGAACGGTATCCCCTGAGGGCTGAACACCTAGACATGGTGGGTGCGTCAGCTGGAAAATTGTTATGGATGGGGGAACTCGCAGGGCAGTATTTTAACAAGTGGCAATGTCTTCCCACTTATGGAAGGTGGAAATCAAAAGAATGCCAAAGAGGTTAAGAGAGAAATATAATGTGAGACAGGAAAGAAGAAAGAACCAATGTCTAGTGCAGAGGGACTCAGTGTCAGGAGAAAATGAATCTTAACATTCCAAAAAGTCTCTCCTACAGTGAGCCATTCAGCCACCTTGAGAAAGCCTTAACCTCCTGGAGAAGGGCTTCAGCTAAACACAAAGCCCTGTGGATAAATATTCCAAAGGAATGATGGTGAAAAAGAGAACAGGATAGAGGCTCTGCTTTAGTGAGCTTAATTGTTAATAGTGGCAGTAGAAGATCTTTTTTTTAAATAACTTTATTTATGTATTTATTTACTTATTTTATTGCTTGCATGGTGTCTTCATTGCTGCACACGGACCTTTTCTAGTTGCGGTGAGCAGGGTCTATTCTTCATTGTGATGTGCAGGCTCCTCATTGTGGTGGCTTCTCCTGTTGTGGAGCATGGGCTCTAGGTGCATGGGCTTCAGTAGTTGTGGCACATGGGCTCAATAACTGTGGCTCACAGGCTTAGTTGCTCCACGGCATGTGGGATCTTCCTGGAGCAGGGCTTGAAACCACGTCCCCAGCACTGGCAGGCAGATTCTTAACCACTGCACCACCTACGAAGTCCCAGCAGTGGAATATCTTAACCATTCATTTTATATATATATTTTTTCTTTTTTCTTTAATATTTACTTTATTTATTTACTTATTTATTTTGCTGCACTGGGTCTTAGTTGCAGCTGGTGGGCTCCTTAGTTGTGGCATGCAAACTCTTAGTTGCAGCATGTATGTGGGATCTAGTTCCCTGACCAGGGATCGAATCCATGTCCCCTGCATTGGGAACACGGAGTCTTAATCACTGTGCCCCCAGGGAAGTCTCCCATTCATATATTTTAGTAGCTTTAAGCATAAGTTAAAAGAATGGTTGCATCTTGTCATTAACAGCTTATCACCTACCACCTTATTTGCCCCCCAGACAAGGCCCTGAGAGCACTTAGAAAGCACAGAAAAGGCCGACTCAGATGCCACCCCAGGATCACGGACAACAGGGAGGGCTCCAGTCAAAACAGGTGGATTCTAACTCTCATTCTCATCAGTGACCTCTGATTAGAGTCGCTCAGTAAGCCAGGAATGCTTGTCCTTTGGACATGGTCCTCAGCTGGGTCTGGCTGGTATTTAAAGACCACAGTCGTGTCCAGTCCCTTTTTTGGTTGGACTGAGCCAGTTGTCCAAGGAGACAAGCCTCAACATACTGCCAGGCTGTCTAAGTGAAGAATCATGGTTAAAACTTGACAGGAAAAATAAACCCCTGAATTCCCAGGCTAAATGTCCAGGTACCATGCTGGGGCTGCATTAATAGAGTTCCTGACATCTGTGAAAGGATGGAAACCTTGACTGTTTACAAAACAGACACAGTCATCATTTGTTTATTTAAGGGCAAAGAGCCTCTGGAGAACCACAAAACTGGAAAAGACATTACAGATTATCTTCTAAGGTAACCCCTAGGTTAAAATTTCCCCCAAAAGATTTTAAATGGACCCATTATAACAAAATAAACATATTTATATGTGATTACTCATAGCGAGGGGGTGTTTGAGAGACAGAAAAAGAAAAGCTGTAGTTTTAACCAGGCTTTAAGGAACTGCAAGTATAAAGACAGAAAAAAGATTCAGAGTTGCCCTGGCCTGGAGGGAACGGGGTCTTGAGAAGTGACGGCTAAGATGGGGGTGTCTTTATGGAATAATAAAAATGTTCTAAAAATGATTGTTGTGCTGGATGCAAAATTCTGAATTTACTAAAAGCGATTGAACTGTACACTATAAATGGGTGAATTGTATGATATGTGACTTATATCTCCATAAAGTCTTTTTTTAATCAAAATTAGACTTCATTTAAAGAAAGAGCATTGAAAATATATTTTTCTATTTTATGCAGTAACAAATGCATAGAATATATAGAACTATAGGCTAAATTACTGATTGAAATCCATTAACTAGAAAACTGTCTAAAAGAGATAATTAGCCAACTAGTACATGTTCAGAACACCATGTACACAAGTTGAATTTCTCTGTAGTATGATAGAAAATATCTCTTTTACTGAGTAAGAAAATAATAATAAAGCTTTAAAAAAGTAAAGCATTTGTATGATAACCAAGTATTTTGCTTAAAGTCTGGGGTCTAGAGAACTAAAAGAGTATAGCAGCACTTCCCAAATTTAATGTGCAAAGAAATCACATGGGAATCTTGTTAATATGCAGCTTCTGATTCAATAGGTCCTGGGTGGAGCCTGAGATTCTGCGTTTCTAGCAAACTCCCAGAGATGCAGCGCGTTTTGAAGGATGTCAAAGATATAGAGGATGAAGTCATTTTCCTTGAAGAATTTGAACAAGAATTGGTGAGACAAGGTGCCCAGGAACTATTGATTAAAAGAGTTTTGAAAGAGGGGTGTGTGTGTGTGTGTGTGTGTTTGTGCAAACTTTAAGCACTATACAATTTAGTGAAAATTATCCAAGTTCCAGCCCTTAAAACACTCTGAGAAAATGACCATAGCTTTTTTTCAAGCCCTGACTCAGTACTAACTTGTTTCGGCCATTGTTGCCTGACCATCCCTATCCTAAGCCCATGGTCCTTTCTTTTCATCTCTCAGTCTCACAGATAAAAGTCACAGGACATGGTCATGTCATTGATCTCTGTGGTTTTTTCCCCATATGGCTACTCTGTTCCTTACAAGGATGCTGGACAGGTGAGTGAGGGGGTGGGGGTGGGGTCTCACCTGGGTGTAAAAGTGACTTAGGGAAACTTTCTGACATTATCATAGATCTTAGTAGCTGAACAGTGGCATACATTTCTATCAATCAAAAAACCAATGACTTGAGGACATTACTTAGGGCTTGGGGCATCCAACAGTGATCACATTCCAGCTCAATGACTGACAGAGAGAAAACATGACTTCTCACCCCAGGATCGTGCCATGTCACATGTTCCATCGACTTTTTTTTTTCCGGCCACGCCATGCAGCATGCGGGATCTTAGTTCTCCTACCAGGGATCGAACCTGTGCCCCTGCAGTGGAAGCAACGGAGTCCTAACCAGTGGACCACCAGGGAATTCCCTCTTCAACTTTTTTTAATGCAGGCAAATTTCCTGAGGAGGTCTATGGATGCAAGAGTGAGTTAAATAGGAGATGGATGTGTTTCTACCCTTTATGTGTTCTTTAAAAAAAAAAAAATCTAATTTTAGCATCCCACAAGATCCCAGATTTTACCAAGAGCTGGATATTATCAACTCAGAAGCTTACAAAAGGTTTCTGATCTTTATGGCTTACCCGGCATCCTCTGCCCACTTTAGAGACTCAGATCTTGTCAGGGCACTTGTATTGTCTTAACTTCCTCTGCTCTTTCTGGGGGCTGGGGCAAAGGCATGGCATCCACAAATCCTCCCTGCTACGGCCAGAAAGGGTCTGTTGCAGTCAGCCCCTGACTCCGGATGCAGAGAATATCGTCATTCTCAGCCAAAGCAAACACTTCCCCATCTGGGAGGCCCACCGAGTGACAAGCAGCTTTTGATGTAGACATCACTCCCCCAGAGAGCTATTTGTTTGGAGGCTTTGGGGAGGGGTGGAAGAGGAAAGAAGATTGTCCGCCAAGATGCCGTGCTATCACATTTTTGCTTCCTGCAATGCGATCCTCATGGATTTGGGTAGAAGTGATTACCCTGACACTTTCAAAGGAAAGTTGCTTCTGAAACCAGATTCTTCCTGCCAGAGCTCGGACATGCCTTTATTAAGGCTGATGAAATAATCTGCTGAGGATTGAGCTCACAGACCTTTCTGACCAGAAATGGACAGAAACCAGGCAGAGGTCTGAACTCCACCAAGTATAGCTGTCAGGGCTGCTGGGCCAGGTTTATGAAGCCTTTATCCTAGAAAGACTGAGAAATTATTTTGGAAAACTGAATTCCTGCCGTAAGAACATCACACTGAGATGTTTGAGCTGTTTGAAGCAGCTCAAAAGGAAGACACTGTTGGGCCATTGCCAAGAAATAGAAGTGTGTTTTTTTCTTTTTCTTTTCTTATTTTTAAAAATTTATTGGCTGTGTTGGGTCTTCACTGCTGCACGCAGGCTTTCTCTAGTTCCGGAGAGCAGGGGCTAATCTTCGTTGCAGTGTGTGGGCTTCTCAGTGCAGTGGTTTCTCTTGTTGCGGAGCACGAGCTGTAGGTGCGTAGGCTTCAGTAGTTGTGGCACATGGGCTCAGTAGTTGCAGCTCTCAGGCTCTAGAGCGCAGGCTCAGTAGTTGTGGCGCACAGGCATGTGGGATCTTCCTGGCTCAGGGACCAAACCCATGTCCCCTGCATTGGCAGGCACATTCTTAACCACTGCGCCACCAGAGAAGCCCCAGAAATATGTCTTAAAGCTGGTCCAAATTTGGGGAAACTTGAACAGAGCACTACGTAATGGAAACTTTTGCTCAACAGTATTCCTTAAAAATCATTGATAAACATTTAAATGATCTGTAAACTTATGTACACTTATGAACTCAGGTGGTTCTCACTCAATTTCATCCTACATTTTACCTAAGCATGGAAGAAAAATGTACCTCCTATAGAGGAAGTCACCTGAAATTCTCTATTTCAAGTAACTAAGATGACAGTGTCCAGCCTTTCATCCCAGAGCCCATTTCAGAGGTTCAGTGCTGGGGCTGTTGGGACAGACTCATTAGAAACCCTATGTGCCACCAAGTTGGCATCTCAATGACACTCAGACTCAGTCTTAAGGAGGAAAATCTCCCAAAGCAGGGTGAGAAATAAGCAGCTTGAGAAGTGTGAAAACTCTTGCTCCCTTTCTGCCCAGGGAGCCTCAGTTCGGGGCAGGAAATGGAATTTGGTGTTTGGAGCTGTCTGGCCAAGAAACTGCGGTGCTCCCTGTGTCCAGCTGTCCTCCCTGGAGCTGGGTGCCAGGGTGACAAGCCCCAGGGAGGGAAACACCTCAGGAGAGTGACTGTGGAGTCACAGCAGTTCCAATGTGAGTACCAGCCTGGGACATCCCCCAGGTGCCCGTCACAGTCCCACACCAGGCCTCAGCGCGGGGGTGCTGCAGCTTGGCAACTGGTCAGGGCTGAGCAGGGGGTTCCAGGAGAGAGAATGTTCTCCCTCTGGGTACGGTGGAGGGGCATCGCCACTCTAGGAGTGCATTTAAGGTAATTCCATTGAAAATGGTGCTAATAAAATTTGTGTGCATCTGTTACAACCCACCTCATTCCTACACATTTTACAGGGACAGATAGCGTTGGCATGACGTGCCGGAGAAATTTTAAAATGTTCCTTTGAATTTAACTTTTGATATTAGTCCTGGAGCTCAGTGTAGTCACTACTGGAGTGGAAAAACAGAAAGCAGCTTAGGTGTAAAAGACAGAGGCTTGAGGTGGGTGGGGGCGGGTGGGGCCTTCCTGAGTGAACAGGAGTGAGTCAGAGTTCCTCAGAAATGTGGAGGCAAGAACAATGAGTTTGACCACAGAAGACACGGTTCTAGTCTGGGTCCTGTCACTCACCAGCCATAAGGACTCTCTGACAGGTCACTTCTTCTGAGGCTCACATTGTGCTCTGTCCTTGGGGATGTGGTACCACCTTGGAGGGCTGGCATGAGATAAGGCATGTGAAAGTGCTTTGCCAACTGTACAGCCCTGGATGATGTATGGGGCATCATTTTTCCAAATCAGCGGTCTCAGTTATCCACTGTAAACTGTGCATCATCAGCACCATCCACACCTTTATTAAGCACCAACTGTATACAATGTAAGGGGCTGGGGTTATTTCAGATATGGTTAGTGCCCTCAAGGGGCTCATGGTCTACGTAGTGAGAAAGAGTATACTCCATTGTCATTCTTACTATAATGAGATAAAAAACAGGACCCGCCTCTCCAAGGGTGAGCCAGGAATGAGTCAAGAGTACTGGGTCAAGAGTGACCTGGGGGAGAGAGAGGGCAGAGGTGAGATGGATGCTGGCTTTCACGGGCGGGGTAAGACTTGAGCTGAGTGTTGCAGGATAGCCAGGATGCTGATGGGTCCCCAGGAAACATATGGCCACAGAGTGATGCTTAGTGGAGACTGGAAGGCACGCAGTCTAGACACCAGTCCTGCTTTACACGTCACCTACCAATTTACCTTTCCAGACCTCGATTTCCTCTTAAAATGTAGGTTTCCTGTCTTGATTCCCACATATAACAGAGAAATATTCTAAGGAGGTAAAATGATATTTCAAACTCCAGGACTTGAAGTCTTTTGGAACAGAGAAACCAGGTAAACAAAGAGACTATTATTATGTCATTCATAGTTTTCCAATATTTTCATTAGACACGGAACTAGAAACTTCTGTTTATACAACCCAGGGAGTCCCCGAATGAAAGGTTGCCTGGATGAAGGCATTCCTTTCTTGGTGCTCAGACCACAGGGGTGTGTGAGTGAAAGGTGGACAAAGAACCTGGATTACATGGTTGGTTTCTGTTCACTAAACGTCGCGGTGTCCACTTACAGACACACCGACAGCAAAGAGCCCCGCGGTAGCATTCCCAGGGCTTGTGACGTGCTCTTAACAGCATCACTCCAGGGGTATTAAGTGTCTCTCTCCTACAGCCTTTCTTTCCCTTCATGGTAATGTTAGAGGTACCACAGAGGAGAAATACCAGACCTTCCAGGGCTTGTCCCCTGGAAGGTGATAATCCCGGCTCTCCAGCAAACTGCTGCCGGAGAGGAGCTTTCAGAGAAAGCCCCTTTGTAGGAGCATTTGTGAGCTGGGCATTGTTCAGCAATGCTTATCCTACCCAAAGGGCAGCAATCCCCATGTCACAATGGCCTTGGTTTTCTTCATTCCAACGCTTTCTCCGATGGGCTGCTGCCTTTTCAGAGTTGAAACAAAGCGGGGCTGCCCAGCCATCAGGCAGGGCCCAGCAGCTGGCTTGGGGCCATCTGCAATCAAATGTGTGATTCATAGCCGGGAGGAGGCTGCCAGCTCCAGCTGCAGGGGTAGTACCGTTGGCACTGGCCGAGAAGGCTGTCTCTGCTCTGTGGCCTTGTGTGCCTTCTGTGCTGGAAACGTAGCTCCCCCCACCCCGTTTCTCTCCCCCAATCCTGGTCTGCACGTGGAGCTGTTCCACCGGACAGAACAGCCAGCGAGCCCCTTCCTTCTGTCCATATCAATCAGGTACTTTTTTTTTTCTTTTCTTTTTATTTATTTATTATTTTTTGGGGGGTACACCAAGTTCAATCATCTGTTTTTACACACATATCCCCGTATTCCCTCTCTCCCTCGATTCCCCCCCACCATCCCCGTCCCAGTCCTCTAAGGCATCATTCATCCTCGAGTTGAACTCCCTTTGTTATACAACAACTTCCCACTGGCTATTTTACAGTTGGTAGTATATATATGTCTATGCTACTCTCTCACTTCATCTCAGCTTCCCCTTCACCCGCCGCCCCCCCAAACCTCGAGTTCTCCAGTCCATTCTCTGCATCTGCGTCCTTGTTCTTGTCTTGTCACTGAGTTCATCAGTACCATTTTTAGATTCTGTATATATGAGTTAGCATACAATATTTGTCTTTCTCTTTCTGACTTACTTCACTCTGTATGACAGACTGTAGGTCTATCCACCTCATTACATATAGCTCCATCTCATTCCTTTTTGTAGCTGAGTAATATTCCATTGCATATATATATTCCACATCTTCTTTATCCATTCATTTGTTGATGGGCATTTAGGTTGCTTCCATGTCCTGGCTATTGTAAAGAGTGCTGCAATAAACATTATGGTACGTGTTTCTTTTGGGATTATGGTTTTCTTTGGGTATATGCCCACTAGTGGGATTACTGGATCATATGGTAGTTCTATTTGTAGTTTTTGAAGGAACCTCCAAATTGTTTTCCATAGTGGCTGTACCAACTTACATTCCCACCAACAGTGCAGGAGAGTTCCCTTTTCTCCACACCCTCTCCAACATTTGTTGTTTCCAGATTTTGTGATGATGGCCATTCTGATTGGTGTGAGGTGATACCTCATTGTGGCTTTGACTTGCATTTCTCTGATGATGAGTGATGTTGAGCATCTTTTCATGTGTTTGTTGGCCATCTGTATGTCTTCTTTGGAGAAATGTTTATTTAGGTCTTCTGCCCATTTGTGGATTGGGTTATTTGCTTTTTTGGTATTAAGCTGCCTGAGCTGCTTGTATATTTTGGAGGTTAATCCTTGTCCGTTGTGTCGTTGGCAACTATTTTTTCCCATTCTGAGGGTTGCCTTCTAGTCTTGTTTATGGTTTCTTTTGCTATGCAAAAGCTTTTAAGTTTCATGAGGTCCCATTTGTTTATTCTTGATTTTATTTCCATGATTCTAGGAGGTGGGTCAAAAAGCATCTTGCTTTGGTGTATGTCATAGAGTGTTCTGCCTATGTTTTCCTCTAGGAGTTTCATATTGTCTGGCCTTACATTGAGGTCTTTAATCCATTTGGAGTTTATTTTTGTGGATGGTGTTAGGAAGTGTTCTAATTTCATTCTTTTACATGTTGCTGTCCAATTTTCCCAGCACCACTTATTGAAGAGGCTGTCTTTTTCCCATTGTATATTCGTGCCTCCTTTGTCAAAGATAAGGTAGGTGCCCATATGTGTTTGGGCTTACTTCTGAGTTCTCTATTCTATTCCATTGATCTTCCTTTCTATTTCTGTGCCAGTACCATACGGTCTTGATCACTATGGCCTTGTAGTATAGTTTGAAGTCAGGAAGCCTGATTCCACCAACTCCATTTTTCCTTCTCAAGATTGCTTTGGCTATTCGGGGTCTTTTGTGTTTCCATACGAATTGTAAGATTTCTTGCTCTAGTTCTGTGAAAAATGCCATTGGTAATTTGATCGGGATTGCATTGAATCTGTAAATTGCTTTGGGTAGTACAGTCATTTTCACGATGTTGATTCTTCCAATCCAGGAACATGGTATGTCCCTCCATCTGTTTGTGTCATCTTTGATTTCTTTCATCAATGTCTTAAAGTTTTCTGCATACAGATCTTTTGCCTCCTTAGGCAGGTTTATTCCTCGGTATTTGATTCTTTTTGTTGCAATGGTGAATGGGAGAGTTTCCTTAATTTCTCTTTCTGCTCTTCTGTTGTTCGTGTATAGGAATGCAAGAGATTTCTGTGCATTCATTTTGTATCCTGCTACTTTACTAAACTCATCAATGAGTGCTAGCAGTTTTCTGGTAGAGTCTTTAGGGTTTTCTATGTACAATATCATGTCATCTGCAAAGAGTGACAATTTGACTTCTTCTTTTCCAATTTGGATTCCTTTGATTTCTTTTTCTTCTCTGATTGCTGTGGCTAAAACTTCCAAAACTATATTGAATAATAATGGTGAGAGTGGGCACCCTTGTCTTGTTCCTGTTCTTAGAGGGAATGCTTTCAGTTTTTCCCCATTTAGAACGATGTTGGCTTTTGGTTTCTCATATATGGCTTTTATTATGTTGAGGTAATTTCCTTCTATGCCCATTTTCTGGAGAGCTTTTATCATAAATGGATGTTGAATTTTGTCAAAAGCTTTTTCTGCATCTATTGAGATGATCATATGGTTTTTATCCTTCAATTTATTGATATGATGTATCACGTTGATTGATTTGCGTATATTGAAGAATCCTTGCATCCCAGGGATAAACCCCACTTGATCATGGTGTATGATCCTTTTAATGTGCTGTTGGATTCTGTTAGCTAGTATTTTGTTGAGGATTTTTCTATCTATATTCATCAGTGATATTGGTCTGTAATTTTCTTTTTCTGTGACATCTTTGCCTGCTTTTGGTATCAGGGTGATGGTGGCCTTGTAGAATGAGTTTGGGAGTGTTCCGCCTTCTGCAATATTTTGGAAGAGTTTGAGAAGGATAGGTGTTAGCTCTTCTCAAAATGTTTGATAGAATTCGCCAGTGAATCCATCTGGTCCTGGGCTTTTGTGTGTTGGGAGATTTTTAATCACTGCCTCAATTTCCGTACTTGTGATTGGTCTGTTCATAGTTTCTATTTCTTCCTGGTTCAGTCTTGGAAGATTGTACTTTTCTAAGAATGTATCCATTTCTTCCAGGTTATCCAATTTATTGGCATATAGTTGCTTGTAGTAGTCTCTCATGATCTTTTGTATTTCTGAGGTGTCCGTTGTCCCTTCTCCTTTTTCATTTCTAATTCTGTTGATTTGCATCTTCTCCCTTTTTTTCTTAATGAGTCTGGCTAATGGTTTCTCAATTTTGTTAATCTTCTCAAAGAACCAGCTTTTAGTTTTATTAATTTTTGCTATGGCTTCCTTCCTTTCTTTTTCATTTATTTCTGCTCTGATCTTTATGATTTCTTTCCTTCTGCTCCCTTTGGGGTTTCTTTGTTCTTCTTTCTCTAGTTGTTTGAGGTGTAAGGTTAGGTTGTTTATTTGATATTTTTCTTGTTTCTTAAGGTAGGACTGTATTGCTATAAACTTCCCTCTTAGAACTGCTTTTGCTGCATCCCATAGGTTTTGGGTTGTTGTGTTTTCGTTGTCGTTTGTTTCTAGATATTTTTTGATTTCCTCTTTGATTTCTTTAATGATTTCTTGGTTGTTTAATAGTGAATTGTTTAGCCTCCATGTGTTTGTATTTTTTGCAGTTTTTTTCCTGTAATTGATATCTAGTCTCATGGCGTTGTGGTCTGAGAAGATGCTTGATATGATTTCAATTTTCTTGAATTTGCTGAGGTTTGATTTGTGACCCAAGATGTGATCTATCCTGGAAAATGTTCCATGTGCACTTGAGAAGAAAGTGTAGCCTGTCATTTTTGGATGGAATATCCTATAAATATCAATTAAGCCAAGATGGTCTAATGTGTCATTTAAAGCTTGTGTGTCTCTATTTATTTTCTGTTTGGATGATGTGTCCATTGATGTAAGTGGGGTGTTCAAGTCTCCCACTATTATTGTGTTACTGTCGATGTCCCCTTTTATGGCTGTTAGCATTTGCCTTATGTATTGAGGTGCTCCTATATTGGGGGCATAGATATTTACCATTGTGATATGTTCTTCTTGAATGGATCCCTTGATCATTATGTAGTGTCCTTCCTTGTCTCTTGTAATAGTCTTTACTTTCAAGTCTAATTTGTCTGATATGAGTATTGCTACTCCAGCTTTCTTTTGCCTTCCATTTGCATGGAATATCTTTTTCCATCCCTTTACTTTCAGTCTGTATGTATCCCTTGGTCTGAAGTGGGTTTCTTGTAGGCAGCATATAGAAGGGTCTTGTTTTTGTATCCATTCAGCCAGTCTGTGTCTTTTGGTTGGAGCATTGAATCCATTTACATTTAAGGTGATTATTGACATGTGTGTTCCAATTACCATTTTCTGAATTGTTTTGGGTTTGTATTTGTAGGTGTTTTCCTTTTCTTGTGTTTCCTACTTAGAGAAGTTCCTTTAGCACTTGTTGTAAGGCTGGTTTGGTGGTGCTGAATTCTCTTAACTTTTGCTTATCTGCAAAGCTTTTGATTTCTCCGTCAAGTCTGAATGAGATTCTTGCTGGGTAGAGTATTCTTGGCTGTAGGTTTCTCTCTTTCAGGACTTTCAGTATATCCTGCCATTCCCTTCTGGCCCGCAGAGTTTCTGTAGAAAGGTCAGCTGTTATCCTGATGGGTTTTCCTTTATATGTTATTTGTTGCTTTTCTCTTGCTGCCTTTAATATTTTTTCTTTGTGTTTAATTGTCATTAGTTTGCTTAAAATGTGCCTTGGTGAATTTCTCCTTGGGTTTATTCTGTATGGGACTCTCTGTGCTTCTTGGACTTGGTGAATTATTTCCTTTCCCATGTTGGGGAAGTTTTCCACTATAACCTCTTCAAATATTTTCTCAAACCCTTTCTTTTTCTTCTTCTTCTGGGATGCCTATAATTCGAATGTTGGTACGCTTAATGTTATCACTGAGGTCTCTGAGACTGTCTTCTATTCTTTTTATTCTTTTTTCTTTTTCCTGCTCTGTGGCAGTTATTTCCCCCATTCTATCTTCCAACTCAGTTATTCGTTCTTCTGCCTCAGTCATTCTGCTGGTTATAGCATCTAGAGTATTTTTAATTTTGGTTTTTTTGTTATCCATTGCTGTTTGCTTTTTGAGTTTTTATGAACTGTTTCTTGTACTTTCTCTATTTTGTTATTGAGATTTTGTATCATTTTTACTATCATTACTCTGAATTCTTTTTCAGGCATTTTTCCTATTTCCTCTTCATTTATTTGGTCTTGTGGGTTTTTTTCCTGCTCCTTTGCCTGCATGGTGTTTCTTTGTCTCCTCATGGTAGTCCAAACTTTTGGGGCTGCTTGTCCCAGCGATAGAGGTGTTTATAGAAGACTGTCCAAGCTTCAGACTAATGTCTGAGTGTTGGGTTAAACAAATACTAAGTCTATGAAACACATACCTATATAAGACACATAATTACTGAATCCATTAGGACATAAGGCTCTGGAAAGACCTGACAGAAGAACCCCAGTATGCTATCAGATATTCAAAGAGAAACCCAACAGAAGTTGACAACCAAAACAGAACAAAACAGAAACAAAAGCAAAAACAAACAAACAAACAAATAACACCTTACACATACAAACACTAATCCAGGGAGATTTTGTAAGCTAGGATCAAATATAAAAAAGAACTAGAGTACCACCAGACAGAATGCAGATTCTCAGAATGAAATTAGACAATTGTACTAAGAACTAAGATAAAGACAAAAACCTAATATTAAATACCAAGGCGGTGCATCATCTGGAGAATAGAGCAAGGAATCTGAGCAGATCGATAGTGTTGCTTATAAGTATGTTGATAAAATAAACTAAAAATGGCTGGAAGAAAGGGGAACAGAAGAGCGTAGTGTGATTGGAAATATGCAAATAAAAAGAAAGGAATAGAAATGTATAAAAGATAGAGATGAAAGGAAAGTGTGAGAGATATATTGTCCGTACTACCAAAAACTTAACTAGAAATAGAAGTATATAAAAAGGCAAAAAAATAAAAATAGATTAAAAAATAGCATTAAAAAATATGTTATAAAACTTGTAGATCCCTTAGGACTAAGATCAGAATTAATAAAGGAAAAAAAAAAAATCCAGAACTGATCCCAGAATGGACCAGTTCAATAGAATTTATACTACTATTTCTGTTTCCTTAGAGTCTCAGCTGTAAATGTCCTTCTCCTCACCTTGGGTTTTTTTGCATTATTCTGTGACCAGCAGAGCTTCCTTTATTGTTCGTCTGTAAGCATCGGCGTGTGGGGAGGGAGAGGGTACAATAGTGGCTCCTTCCCCTGGGAGTGAGTGAGCAGTGGCACACTGTTGTTTCAGTTGGGCTTGGAGGTGCCTGTTGCAGAGGGACGCTGGTGGCTCAGGTGTAAACAGAAAGTCTCAGAGTTGGGCCTGTCTCGGGTTTTTTTCTTTTTTTTCTTATCGTTAGCCTCCCTGCTTCTGGAGTTCCAAAGGGTTTTAATCTAGCCCCGCCTGAGTGCCTGAGGGTGCTTGTTATCCCTGAGCGCCTTAGGTGGCCCACCAGGGGTCCCTCCACTGCCCGCTGCAGGCGCTGAAAGAGAGAGAGAGGCTATGCGCGCGGCTCCTCCCCCCACCCGTGAGCCTGCAGCCTCCAGCCGCCATCATGGCTGGGCAGCTCTCAGGGGCGGGCACTCCTCGCCGCGGACCTTTTCCCTCCTGTCCTCTCTGTTCTTCACCTTTCTGTCAACAATATTTCTCACCCTGAACCAGCTCTCCGGTTCCCACACTCCCACTCCCGGACCCTCTGTTCAGCTGTGGATCAACGTCTCGGTCCGGGAATGCTGAGCTGCAATGCGGACCCTCCGTGTGTTTCTCATTCCCTCCTGTCTGCCACGGCTCTGCCGCTTCACCCTCTTTGAGCCATCGTAGATGCTTCCCTACGGGTTATGTCGGGATTCTTGTGGTCCTTTCTGGTGTCCGAGGCCGTCTGCTTGTGTTCAGTTGGTTCTCTGTGGGAATTATTGCATCTTTTGGTGCATTCCCAATGCATATGTCAATCAGGTACTTGAAACAGCGCATGACTCATGCTGAACTCAGCCAAGACCAACAGCATCAGACTTCTTTTGTTGAAGGGTTAACTCTAAGGTCCATAAACAATTTCTATGAGCGGAGTTCTTGTTCCTTACATGGCACTGTCTACATTCAGGGAAAAGCCACAGGAAAGCCAAGTTGCAGAGCAGCACAGTCTTCTCCCTCCATGAATGCTCCTTCTGGAAGATCATCGCAGAAGTGTTTTCCTCTGAGACCTGGCTATAGTCAGCAGGCTGAATTTGCTGTAACGGCTCAATGCAGAGCTTATCAAAGAAGTGCTGGTTTCCAAGTGCAAGAACCAGCAGTGCCACTCTGGAGAGGAGTGAGGGTCAAGGACAAAGTTCATCATTAAACTCTGTTGCCAATGCTGACTGTGGTTTGGGGCAAGCCTCAGAGTTTCTATCTGGGAGGAAAAACAGTCCATATCTCTCCATGGAAATGAAATGGGTTGTCCTAAGAGCAGAGAAGCTACAGCACTAGGGATCATTAAAACTTTGGTGGATGAATACTCTTCAAGCTGTGCAAATGATGCTTTAACATCTGGGCAGAAGGCAATGAAACCCTGTCAATTCTCTAAATCAAGTGAGAGATCAGGTTGCCTCCTGGCTTTAAGAAGGCTTCTGTTATATGATCCAGTAATCCCACTACTGGGCATATACCCAGAGAAAACCATAATCCCAAAAGAAACGTGTACCATAATGTTTATTGCAGCACTATTTACAATAGCCAGGACATGGAAGCAACCGAAATGCCCATCAACAAATGAATGGATAAAGAAGATGTGGCATATACATACAATGGAATATTACTCAGCTATAAAAAGGAATGAGATGGAGCTATATGTAATGAGGTGGATAGACCTAGAGTCTGTCATACAGAGTGAAGTAAGCCAGAAAGAGAAAAACAAATATTGTATGCTAACTCATATATACAGAATCTAAAAAAAAAAAAAAAAAAAAAAAATGGTACTGATGAACCCAGTAACAAGACAAGAATAAGGATGCAGATGCAGAAAATGGACTGGAGGACATGAGGTTGGGGGGGTGGGCAGGGTGTGATGGGGAAGCTGGGACAAAGTGAGAGAGTAGCATAGACATATATATACTACCAACTGTAAAATAGCCAGTGGGAAGTTGTTGTATAACAAAGGGAGATCAACTTGATGATGGATGATGCCTTAGAGGTCTGGAATGGGGAGGGTGGGGGGGAGTCAAGGGAAGGAGGGAATATGGGGATACGTGTATAAATACAGCGGATTGACTTTGGTGTACCTCAAAAACTGGTACAAGCTTGTAAAGCAATTATATTCCAATAAAAAAAAAAAAAAGAAGGCTTTTGTTGACACACTGCTAGGAGAGAAAAGCAAAGTAGTTTTGCATCTCCAGTCTACTAACTTCTGTGTGAGACAAAAATGTATTTGCATCTGCTCATTTGTGTACATAGCACACAGGAATGATAAAGAAGAAATTTAGTGAGTTTGGTGACTGCAAGGGATGGGTGGGAGCAGGGTGGAAAGGATGAAAGAATGGCAAAAGGGGATATGGGGGGGGGGGTGCAGTGATACTTACCTGAGTATATCTTTTTGAATAGTTTGAGCTTTTAGTGCCATGTTATGTTTTACATTCTCAAAATAAAATCAGTAAGACAGAGGGGTAGGGGAGAGGTGATCTCTGTTCCTCCTTTAGGAAAACCGAAAATTGTTTCCATCATCATGGTGATGCGAATGGTCAGTGAAGAAAGGACATAAATAAAAGGCACAATTTTTAAAGTCTTTCTAACTTTTAAAGGAACCTGCTATAAACTTGGAAATTGAAATCTTCACAATCTAGAGTTCTACAGCTTCCGCATGGCTGGAGCTTTTTGAGAACAGAATAGTGTCCATATGATTCCAGAAAAGGTCTTGACAAGAGTGATGCTGTAGACTGAATGTTTGTGTATCCCCCTCCCCCACCAAAATTCGTACACTGAAACTCAATTCCCAGTGAGATTGTATTAGGTGGTGCGGCCTTTGGGAGGTGAAAAGGTCATGAGGTTGGGGCCCTCATGAATGAGATTAGTGGTCTTATAAAAGACCCCCAGAGAGCTCCCTTGCCCTTTCTGCCACGTGAGGATACAGTGAAAATATGGCCACCTAGGAAGTGTGCTCTCATAAGAACTGAATCTGCTGGCACCTTGATCTTGGGCTTACCAGCTTCTAGAACTGTGAGAAATAAATTTCTGTTGTTATAAGCCACCCAGTTTATGGCATTTTCTTACAGCAGCCCTACTGGACTAAGACACAAGAATACCTTTTGTGGGGTTGTAGGAAGTCCTCAGGGCTGGATCCAGGCAAGTGGTAAAACAGATGTTTGTCTCAGAATCTTGCCTTCTCATTTCCTGCCTTCTCTCCCACCCTTAGAGGAAGAGTTCAGTTTCCATGCTCAGTTCCGCTAACCTGACCTCATGCCTGACTATCCCTGATAAGGCACCAAGTCGGGAGCCTGAAGAATGACCTTTAGGTCCTAAAACCATACATAAACATTTTGGTAGTCTAAGCACATCCAGTGTTCAGGACAGTGTTTTTGTAGCAAATAGCTGTAATCACTTCTGGTAAAAGATCTGGAAAGATTTGAATCCAGCATTCAGAATATGTGATCAGTGTACATGTTCAACTCATGTCCCACTGAGATAGTGCAATACCAAGTTGGCTTGCTGGTATGCAGAAAAATCCCAAGTAAACTTGACTTTGTTTCCCCTACTCCAGAAAGCTGGGATGGATGTAGTCAAGTCCCAGGAAGAAAGATGCAGATCAGAGAAGACTGAGTACCCAGGATCCATTAAGTTTCCAAACTGACCATGGAAGTTCTGGCGCATCCCTAACTCCCTCTCAATCAATGATACTGTTTGGGTTAATCTGGACTCTTTTCCTGAAGATGACCTGCTTTCCAGGGCACAGGTCCTCCAAAGACATCTCTTGCCTGGAGTAGGTCTCCTTGACTGTCATTACCTGCCTTAATTAGCATTGGAAAAGAGAAGGAAAGAGTAATTTGTCAAGAATTTTATCCCATAGAACTTGCCCCAGATGTTTTATCTTGTCTTTTATTTTTAGCAATGACAGCCGTTGGTTTAAATTTTGGTTTCTAATAAATCAGTTGCATTTACCTCACCCTCTGTTAAATATGCCAAGCAGATTTTACACTATAAATCTACTATTTTAATGAGATTTAATAAGCTTATCCTTAGATCTTCAAAGATTTACAGACATTCATCAGCGTGGGAAACGGTTGCTTCCTTTATTGGCTGTATATTGAAAGAGCACATTTCAGAGACGTCATTAAAGTAATGTGTGTCTTCCCTCTTCAAAATCTTCATAACTCTTTTGCGTACATGTGTGCATCACAAAAGAGCTTTCTCCAGCCCCAAGCCTTTGAAAACCAGGACGTATCACACAGTGGTAACTACAGTTCCCCTGAGCCCTGTCTTTTCACTTTTTATTTTTTGTTTTTTTGGCACACGGGCTTAGCTGCTCCGTGGCATGTGGGATCTTCCTGGAGCAGGGATTGAACCTGTGTCCCCTGCATTGGCAGGTGAATTCTTAACCACTGCGCCACCTAGGAAGCCCAAGCCCTGTCTTTTTAGATCTGAGCCATGTGTTATGATAAATAAAATCATCCCTGAAGTGTTTATCTTGTTATTGGCAAGGATATAATAATTAAGATGCCTGCTTCGTACCACCTACAGGAAAGAATTTAGGAGAAGAGGACGATTCCACATCTTGGCATGAAGAAGGGAAAGGCCTGTAAACAACTCAAATTACAATGTGGAAAGGATATGGGGGCGACTTGACTCAGAGTTGGAGGGAAAAACCTGGAGATTTAAATACCAGTATTTGGGTCTAAAGCCAAAAAAATAAAAAAGGAGGAGATGAACTCACAGATAACAGGACCATTAAATAGCCAGATGTTACAAGACTGTCTTTACAAAGGCCCCTGGTTATTTCTGAACCTCAGGCCTGTGGAAGAAACTTGTTTCTATTCGGTACTTGAGTTTTCTCTGAGGTAAATCCATGCATCCCAGGTATATTTTTGGGTAACAAAAAAACATGAGCCCCTGAATTTTGTGTGATTGAAGCTGTTTGCCAAATCTAGTGTTTGACTTACTGTTTCTGGAAAAGGCAGATCCCTGGAGAGGGGTGGGTGGCAAGTGCCCTGCAGAAGCACCTAGATGAAACTAGGCCTGAGGCTCCACATTTGGATTTCACCAATGGTGGATACAAGAAAGTGTCCTATCTAGAAAAATGTCTTTTGATTTAATTTAATTTTTTTAATGTGTAGGAACATTATTTAATGCCTTTAAACAAGGAAATTCTTGACAAAGTCCCTTCAAAACCAAGCACCTGAAAAGGTTTGCTCCTCCTGATGAACTGTTTCCGAAAACGACGCAAAGAATCCTGTGACCGACCGTTTTCTACTTTCCTAGGTTGGCGGGCAGCTCAGAAGTAAGTTTTACGTCTGATCACTACCATTCTTCTCAATCAGGATTTATTGCTATTGTTTGTTCTCTTTCCACTTTTACTTTTGGGTTCATTTTGGTTCTTAAAACCTTCCCTACCATCTCAGTTTTTTTTTTTTTTTTTCTGAAGTGGATGGCATATAAAAAAGGTGCAATTAATTCAGAGGTTTAAAATGTGACTCTTGAGACATTTATTTCCTAATAGCGCCACATTCCCCTGGCAGAATATTTGTCTCCTCCCTCTCCATCGTTTATTTATTTTAAGTGAGAAAGAACAAGAGAGCAAAAGACGGCAAATTGAGGGCGGAGGGTTTGCCTGGAAAATTCCCAGAATGAAACAACTGACAAAAT
Source organism: Hippopotamus amphibius kiboko (assembly GCF_030028045.1). Lineage (NCBI taxonomy): Eukaryota > Metazoa > Chordata > Mammalia > Artiodactyla > Hippopotamidae > Hippopotamus > Hippopotamus amphibius. Next base: position 21,284,955 of record NC_080195.1, read on the forward strand.
AATACCCCCGAAAGAGATGGGTCCTATGGAGAATTATGATTTTCATGTTTAAAACATAGTTGGATATGGGGGCGACTTGACTCAGAGTTGGAGGGAAAAACCTGGAGATTTAAATACCAGTAGTTGGGTCTAAAGCCAAAAAAATAAAAAAGGAGGAGATGAACTCACAGATAACAGGACCATTAAATAGCCAGATGTTACAAGACTGTCTTTACAAAGGCCCCTGGTTATTTCTGAACCTCAGGCCTGTGGAAGAAACTTGTTTCTATTCGGTGCTTGAGTTTTCTCTGAGGTAAATCCATCCATCCCAGGTATATTTTTGGGTAACAAAAAAACATGAGCCCCTGAATTTTGTGTGATTGAAGCTGTTTGCCAAATCTAGTATTTGACTTACTGTTTCTGGAAGAACTAGCCAGTGCTTCCCTCAATACTCAAGCAACAATTGAAATGACAAATGTGCCCCAAAGCCCCACGTTTCACCTCGGATGCTTGGAAATGTGGGTGTGTTTACCTGTAGTCCCAGGCTAGAAGGCTTGCAAAAGGAGTGAAATTAATATGGAGAAGGGGACCTGGGGGATTTCCCCATCCTGGTTGCCAGCCACATTCCTAGATTTCTAGGACATCCATTAAAATCTTTGCATTTGTTTTAAAATTGTTCATAGTTATTTACAAGGTTTGAGAAGTTAGTTCACAAATTGGAAGATTACTCTTTAGGTTACAAGGGTCTTGGGCTATTTCCCTTCAAATGAGTGTTTAGTGACTTTTTGAGTGTTTAGTTTTGAGGAGGAAAGATCTGCTGCTTCCTAATTTTCTTTGACCATTTTTGTTTATTTATTTAAGATTCATTTCATTATTTATTTTTATTTTTGGCTGCATTGGATCTCTGTTGCTGCACATAGGCTTTTCTCTAGTTGAGACTGGGGGATGCTCTCTGTTGCATTGTGTGGGTTTCTCATTGTGGTGGCTTCTTTTGTTGTGAAGCACAGGCCCTAGGTGCTTGGGCTTCAGTAGTTGTGCCTCAAGGGCTCAATAGTTATGGCTTGCATGCTCTAGAGCACAGGCTCAGTAGTTGTGGCACACGGACTTAGTTGCTGCACAGCATGTGGGATCTTCCTGGACCAGGGCTTGAACCCGTGTGCCCTGCATTGGCAGGCAGATTCTTAACCATTGCTCAGGCTACACTGATATCCTTGTTGTTCCTTCTGCCTAGAATGCTCTTCCCCCAAATTTCCACAGCGCTCATTCCCTTACTTCCTTCAGGTTTCTTGCTTCAGGCCTTGAAGCTCAGGTTCTTGATGTCTCATGACAGAAAGAATTCAGTGAGAGACAAAGTGAGAGGTAAGAAGTGGATTTATTTAGAGAGAAACACACTCTACAGACAGAGTGTGGGCCATCTCAGAGGGTGAGAAAGGCCTGAATGAGTTTTTGAAAATGGAAACCCAAAGGAGCTTCAAACAGCAGGGGGACTAGAGGTCTGAAAGTGGGAACACCTGAGTTGTATTCTTGCCCTGTCCTTATCTAAGACAGCAGTAACAGTGGGCTGTTTTTCACCTGGCACTGACCATTCTTCCCAACCCGGCCCAGGGAGGCTGATCCTGCCAACTGCGTCACCCAGGCCCCCTTGCCGTTTGGCGTCTCACTGGTCTTGGCCTGGGGATGGAAGGTGGGAAACAGGTTGAGTGAATCCTCCCCATTCCAGCCCTTACTTCTGTCTCATCATCCTTTGTTTTTCTCTTAATCCTGCCCACAACTGTCTAAGTGGTCCCCTGTTAAGTTCTTGTCATTTGAACCATCTGGAGTGGCTTCTGCTTTCAGCCAGGCTTCTGATACAAATGATAACCAGCTTTAGCAAACTGGAAATGAATTTCAAGCAGTGGGATTAAATTCTGAAACTCTGGGATCACACCAGCTATGTCTGAATTCTTCCTATAAGAGCCTGCTAGGTGGGGAGAGAGGCAGGGAAGGTTAACTGGTCCTGACATGCCTGGGGCCCTTGCAGCCTGTTGCCCCATCTTACCAGAAGTGTAAGCTCAAGGACAGTTCAAGTGGTCTTGAAGCCACTGCTTCAGGGGCTTAAAAACAATTTTACCCACCAAAAGTATTAACGCACTTGGGCACTTGAGAATAAAAGAGCTTTACTTACGATTCAACCAAAAGTTTTAATTAAAAGTGGAGGTTTGCTTGCTTGTTTGTTTTTTAAATAGCCACATGACAAGAGGGTAAAGCAATCCCATAATGGGGTAGTGAGACCAGAGTCCAGGCTTCATTCTGCTGGCTGCACGACCTTGCAATAAGCTAGAAATAAGCTAGAAAGGTAAAATTGTGTGTGTGTGTGGGGGGGGGGGGGGTGGGATTGCAAGACTAGGGGAGGAGAGCAGGCCAGACCAGAGTGGGCAATGCCATCCTCAGTCTTTTGTATTTATATCTTATATATATATATATTACATCCAAGTACGAAAGTCATTTGTACCATTTCCCAGGAGACGCAGATGTTTCCAAGGGGGGATGGATGGATGGGGGAGGATGGGCGTCGGGCATGGAGTGGGTTGGGAGCCTCCTACAGAAGCTGCAGGAGCTTCAGCGATTGTAAGAGGGCCCCGGGCTCCGCCGACGCCAGATACTGGGAGCAGAGCCAGTCCTCCAGCTCCACCCCGCGCCGCCGGTCCACCGCCTTCTCCGCGAACTTCATCATCATCAGGGCCCGCTTCATGTCGATCCAGTTGTCGAGCGTGGCGCACAGCACCTCCTCCGAGGTGCCCGGCTGCTCCACCAGCTCCCGCCGGGGCCCCCACAGCAGGCACTGCAGCACGCGCTTGGCCTCGCCGATGCGGATACGCTTGATGGGGTCGGCCTCCAGCAGCAGGTGGGCGAGCCGCTGCAGGCCCGGCGAGTACAGGGAGAGAGCGGGCAGCGGGGGCAGGTCCTCCTGCCGGTAGTCCTGCTCCCGCAGCTGGGCCCGCACCTCGAACGGGTTGGGCTGATGCAGCAGCTCGTAGATGAGGATGCCTGTTTGGAACTCATCGAATTTGCGGTACTGGGAAGCAGACACGATCTCGGGAGCCAGGCGGGCCTGGCTCTTTTTCTGCTGCAGGTTGGTGGTGCCGCCTGGCTTCTGCTTGGCCTTCAGGAAGTTGCTGATGATGAGTCGGGGCAAGTGCTTCTCACGGGGTCCTCCCTGACAGGCGGGGGCAGCCGGAGGGGTGGGGGTGACGCTGGCTGGGAGGGTGGCAGAGGGGCAAGAGGAGGGGGTAGCAGCAGACGCCAGGGACATGGTGGTGGGAGGGGCGCAGGAGGTGGCAGAGGAGGCAGGAGGAGCGGGGGAGGAGCCGGGGCAGGCCTGGGGGGCACAATGCACCAGCAGCAGGTTCTCCAGGCACAGGTCCCGGTGGATGATCCCGTGCTCCTTCAGATGCTCCAGCCCGTTGCAGAGCTGCAGGAGCAGGAAGCACACACGCCGCTCGTACACCTCGGCCTCAGACTGATGGCTGGTGGCTGAGTCCCGCACAAAGTCTGAGGCAGTCTGGTGGGGTACCTCTCGAGTGATGACCACCACGCAGTCTTGCTCCTGGGCGGGGGGATGGGAAGGCAGGGCAGACAGAGGGTCCTTAGGTGCATCGGGAGAGGTGAGCATGCTGGAGGGCACCGAGGCAACAAAGTGGCCGCAGTCCTGCTGGATGTTGAAGTGCACGGGCACAGAAGGGTTGCAGTAGGAAGCTGCTTTGGGCTCAGGGGTTTTGCAGATCTGTGGGGGAAAGGGGAAGTGAGGTCAAAGAGCCAGAGCCATCATTCGGTTCAGCAACTGCTGCTGGGACATTTAGATATCCACATGCAGAACGGTGAACTTAAACCTCTACCGCACACTGTACACACAACTTAACTCAACATGGATCACAGAGACTTAGGTCAAAATGGAGAGACTTAGGCGTGAGAGCCAAAACATACACACTTTTGAAAAAAACACTGGACAGAATCTTTGAGACCTTAGATTGATCAAAGATTTCTCAGATACCACACCACAAGCATGGTCCATAAAAGAAAGAAATGGACAAACCTGACCTTATCGAAATTCAAAACTTGTGTGCTTCAAAAGATACTAAGAAAATGGCAAGACAAGTAATATAGAGTGGGAGGAATATTTGCAAAACACACATCTGATAAAATGGTTTCTATACAGACTTTACCAACAACTCTTGCAATGCAATAATAAGCTAAATTACCCAATCAAAAAGTGGGCAAAAGATATTAACAGGCATTTCACCAAAGGAATATGTAAATGGCCATAAACACATGAAAAGATGTTCAACATCATAAGCCATGTGGGAAATGCAAATTAAAACCACAAAGAGTGATCAGGTGATGCCTACCAGAACGGCTATAATAAAATGGCAATAACAAGTGTCTATGAAGATGTGGAGAAATGGGAACTTTCATATACTGTTGGTGGAATGTAAAGTGGTACCATCACTTTGGAATACAGTTTGGCAACTTCTTAAAAAAGTTAAACCTAAAATTATCATACAGCCCAGCAAGAGTGAGTTACCTTGGTAGGAAGACATCTCCTTTTGTCCAGTGTGGGCTGGACAAATTCTCAGGAAGCCAGATAAGAGCTTACCCAGGCAGTCAGCCTCACTCCCCAGTCCTCACACCTGAATCAGCAGCTACCTGACAGCAGATATGTTTGACCGCTGGGATGTTCCCTTCTTGGGAAATCTCAGGGGCAGGTGCAGGCCCTAAACCTCTAGGACTTGGTCAGATTCTCACAGGCTGCCCTAGTTTCTAGATCCAGGTATATATGCCATGCCTACTAGCTGGCACAACCTGCAAGGCTGATTTCAGTGAAGCCACTAAGTGGAAGCCATGAGCTTTTCCTCCAAAGCTGAGTCATAGCAGCTGAAAGAAAACAGAAAGCTCTCCAGAGAATAGGGAACCCAGAGGCCCAAAGGCACCCTCTTATCTGAAGGTCGGAATAAACAAGCACAGGATCTCAGGCTCCTCTGGGGAGTTCCCACACTGTGTCTTTCCTGACTCTTCTACTTCTTTTTGTACTAATGACAGTGACAGCCACCTAAGGATCCTGAGCAACAGGAACCCTCATCTGGTGGCCGCACAACTGGAGAGTCTTGAGCCAGACACAATGCCCCCATCAGGCCTCGATTTCCCTCTAATTACACTGAAAGGGATGATGGTAGATGGTCCGTGAGTGCCCCTCTCAAAAGGAGATCGTGCAACCCCAGCCGTGCTTTGCAGAAAGGTAAGGATTGGTGTGTAATCCTGAGAAGAAAGGCATCTCGCCTCTGTCTATAAAATATCATCCTGCAAACAAGCCCAAAATAACCCTTCGGGCTGCTGTGTGGCTGCACTCGAACGAGTACAGCAGTGTTTGTTTACGGAGCACCATGATGCTTACAGGTGACGTTTTTAGAAGTTCTATTGCAAACACCTTTTCAAAGAGGTTGATTTTTATTGCAGCTCTACAAACCTCAGCATGAAACCTGGCATAAAAGAGCTCAGCCTCTGAGAAAACTTTTAAAAAGATAATTGGAGAGTTGGGGTGGGGTGGGGGGACACATTGATTTAGTGATCTCTATTAGAGAAGTAAAAATAAAAGGGAAGTACATTTTGTCCCAGACAGTGTGTCCTATTACGTTAACAAAAGTGATTTTGGAATACATATCCAGAAGGTGTTGCTTCAGCCTTTCTTATCCGAGCCCCCCAGCTATATTCGGTTTTTAAATGGCAGTCTCCTGGAACACTATTACACTAAAGGAAATTTGGGAGGGGTCCTCAAAAAATAGTCTTGCGTATAAATACCAACCACTGTGTATGGACCTGTCTGCGGTGCCATCTACAGATACTGATGTCGCGGCATCCCCTCCAGTGAGGGCTTCTCGACTACACCATATACCCACCCAACTCTTGCACTATACCTACAAAGCGTTTTCCATGTAGTATCTCGTTAAATCTCACTGAACAACTCAATGAGGTAGATGCTACTACAGAGGAGGAAACTGAGACTTCAAGAGGTTAAATTATTCGCCCTAGATTATACAGCTAAGAAGTGTTCTGGAGGTGAAAAGTATGGGCTTTGGAGTGAAAAGGATCTTAGTTTAAATATGAACTCTGCAAACATTGGCAAGTTTCCCTTGTTTCTTGTTATCTGCAGTCATTACACTCTATTAAGTAGCCACAAACACTGAATGCATGACTGCTGAACCACTGCTCCTGGGGAAATACAATGTGAAGTTCTTCCAAGTCTCTGGTCACAAGATGTTCACCAACTGGCCAATGTATAACCTTGTCATATGTGTGTTTCTGTTTATAGACGCCTTATTCATAGTTGTTGTTGATGCTCTAACACTGACTCACAGCCACCAGCAGTGTAACTCACTCCTGAACGAAGCTGATCTAACACCCTCTCAAAGGTGCATCACAGCCTGCCAGACCTTAGGAACATGGGACAGGACTTCAGCCCTCAGCATGGCCATCTTAAAGAGCGAAATCACCAACGAAAACACAAAAATGTGAAGATGCACTAAATAGACACGAAAAGGATACTTGTTTACAGTCTGAGAGCTGAAACAAGAAGGTAGAGGGTCCCACGTAGCACCTCGGCTAGGCATTTGTGTGTTGGATAACTCAGACCCCCCAGCTCTGGGCACAGCCAGGAATGGTTTAAAGCACCCAAAGTATTTATTAATTGGGGGTTACAAATACATTTCAGCATCGAATTCACAAATACGGAATCCTCGAATGTTGAGAATTGACTGTATTTATCTCAAAGTGTTTCTCCTCTGTGTCTCAGGGGCAGTGGCCCTCCTCACAGAGCCACTGGGAGCATTAAGGACACAACACAGGTGTGGCTTTCAACGCAATACCTAGGACTTCCCTGGCGGTCCAGCAGTTAAGACTGCATTTCCACTGCAGGGGGTGAGGGTTCTATCCCTGGTCGGGAAACTAAGATCCTGGATGCCACACGGCTCAACCCAAAACAACAACAAAAACACAATGCCTAGCCCAGGCGAGCACCTGCCCGCAAAGGTTGCTATGGTGACTGCCCTCGTGGGTCTGGCTGTAGCCATGCCTGGTGGTGCCGGGTATTTCAGAGCTGGCTGGCAGGTGACTGTACAAACCCGGGGGACGCAGCTGCCTGGGCTTGGCCTGTATTTCCAAGGATCCCTTTTCTCCAGGGTACCAAAGGCCTGGGCCCAGCAGACACTGCCCTAGGGAGCTCCAGGAAGTTTGCTCAGAGATGTAAATGAAGGAGCAGAGTGAATGACAACTGGCCTGGATGCCTTTTGAAATCAATGAGCTGGTCCTCTGGCAAGACCTGCAGCTTCCTCACTGGCTCGAACAAAAGATGGGGTGCAATGTTAACCCTCAAGATCATTCTGCAGTGTCAAATTAGGGGTGAGGGTGGTGGGGGGAGGGGGGAGGGGAAGGCTTCTTTCCATCCCATCTCCCCACTGCCCTCCAAGTTCATTTTCAGGGGGTCTGTGCTTGAGTTTTGGCTCAAGACCTTCACACAAACCTTTGGTTCAGCTCAAATTTCAAATGTTTCACTGAGCAAGTCTCACTTTGGTGCCACGGCCTGATTTGTGGTTGAAAATCTGGCCTAAGTCATGTCTGTTAAATAAAAAAGGCCCAGCCAGCTTAACACAGGTCCCTAATTACCAGAGCTCTGGTGGACTGAGGCAAGAAACAGCTTTGAAAGCACATACAGCAAAGGCTTTTTTCCTCCTCCAGCCCCATATTCGTGGAGCAGGGCCACACACGCTGGCTTCACCTCCTGGAGGCTGCAGGGCGCCGAGCCCACAAACAGAGGGACCAGCGTGAGTCCCAGCAGGTGGGAGCCTGCAAGCGAAGCGCCTGCTTCCCAGGCGCGGATGAAATGGGCTCAGCCACAGCTGGGCGGTGCAGGAAGGAGCCCCACTCCCCACTTCTGGAGACTCAGCTCATTCAGATGACCGTATTCCATCCAGAACCAGCACTAATGAAGCGGAACAGCGGCACGTGTGGAAGGATGCTCCGCGCACCACGCCTCCCCTCCCCCCCCACGCCAGGCATATTTGTAAATTGATATGGCTGTTCCCCAGGCTCTGAATATTTGAAGCTCTTCTCCAGATTTCCTTTTCACACATTACAGAGATGGTCCCTGAGCTGCCAAGGCTCCAGCAAAATCAAACAGGAGACCCTTGGGGCTCTCCTCCTTAAGAGGACCAAGGTCTATTGCTGGTTTCCTTATGGTTTAGCTTTCAAGTGGAATGAACCATGCTGCCTTTAAACAGCCTCTGGAAATGCTGAATTTTCTGCACTGTTCTTTGTGGCTAATTCTACATGGTTACGGGAGGTCCTACAATCCAAGCTGCACATCACCTCATGGATACAAAAACCAAACCAAACCCCTTTGCCAGGAAGTTGTGATCCAGCAGCAGATCTTGCATCAGGTGGCCGCCCCCTGGGCCATATCACGTTCTACCCCATGGGCAAGAGGGATTAAGCCTGTCCCACCAGGCTCTTTCCTCCTCGAAATGGAGAAGTCAGCTGTCTCTTGACAGTGAAGGAGCCCCCAGGTCCAACCCCAGGAGATGGGGGCGAGTAACCGATGCCCTAGAACACCGGAAAGGTTCATGGTGGAAGCGGAGAGATTATTCACAGATCCCTTTCTCAGGTCCACTGGGTTGGCAGAAGCAAAGAACTTCCTAAAAGCACCTCCATCCCCTTGACTTTCAAGGAGCTCAAATTTACATTCCTTTCATTGGATGAATACAGACCCCTGGCTCTGTGGGCCACCAGTGATGACCAGGCCGACCACATTCAGCTCACTGGAGGGTCTACTCACTCTTCCTCTACTAGATACAGCACCCTCCTAATAGGAAGGGAAACACTTGGATTGTTTTCCTTTTAATTGTGGTTGGGGGAGTGACCAGGAAGGGTAGCTCAACAAGAAAGGAGCTGCTGAGTTTAGATATAAAGAGGCAATGAAATCCATCTACTCTTTTGGGGCCTTGATTTCTGACAATGAACTAGGATCCTAGTACCCACCTTCCTGCCTAGTTTTTTCACAGGAAGGCAGCGAGAAATTATACAGAGCCCCTTAAACAAATAAATCAGGGGTTCCCATCTATATTTTATGGTGGTATCACTAATTTTTTTAAGAGAAAAATCTCAAAGTGAAACTCACTGCAATTTTCCCTGGCTAGTAATCATAATATTAAAAAAAATCTTACTGGTAAGAAGGAAGCTACCCTGCCAAGGCCATTTCATATTAGTTCACTTTTTACACTTTTTCTAACTAGAAATAAAATAAAATAAAAGAATGTCTTGGGGCAGGTGATGGAAGAAAAGAGTTCAGCGTTCCCTCCTCACTCCTCGCAAAAGCCTGCATTTATAGAAGGACCGCAGACCACCAGGTACTCAAGGAACACCAAAAGAAGATGAGAAAAGGCCACATGGAAGGATCAGAGTCCACGACAGAGACCAGAGGGGCTGGATGAGTACAGACCACTCCACCAGCTTGCTCAGAGCTGCGCCCCAAGAGAGCAACAGGGTGTGCTGGCAAGAGCCCAATCCAGGGCCAATGATGAAAGAGCTGTGTTACCTTGGACTAGTCACTTAACTTCTCTGAACTTCATTTTTCTTAACTGACAGGATGGTAGCATAGGCTTTGAGACAAGACAAAGAAGAGCTAAAATGCATCTTAGCCCCTTGCTAGCTCTGAGCAGATTACTTCGTCATTTGAGCCTCAGATTCCCCACCCGTAAGACCTCCCTACCCTGTGAGGACCCTGTGTGTAGTTAACACACCCATCCAAGAGTCTAGCTGTATAGTGACTATTCTATCAATGCTATTACTCTTATCGTTCAAGATGATGCCTGGGTCTAAGTATCCTTTCAGCTCCCTTTTAAGAACAATATCTTAACTGTCTATCTCCCGTATTAAATTATAAGCTCCATAGGAATCATATGTTAACCTCTATATACTCAGATCTTTACAAAATACCTGGCTCATAACAGGCACTCAACAGAAACCCGTTGACTACGTGAATGAACTCTCTGTTACATTAAAAGGCAACTGTCTTAAATCCAACTCGATCATGTAGGTTGGTTCCTGAAAGCAGAGAGTGAACCTTCTATTCACTGTACAAATCGCATTACCCCACGTCCCAGGCCAGGCAAGAGAGTGAAATCACTGAACATTTCTAGGAAACTACCCTCCTCCAGGAGCCGGCCAAGGGGAAATGACTGCTCAAGCCACAGTACTGCCCCAGCCAGGACCTGCTGGCTGCACCGTGGAACCGCAGGAGGGAGCGGTACCTACTTTCACAGCGTAGGTGCTGCCGGGGTCCTCGGAGCAGGTGGCACAGTAATAAATGGCATCCCCCGAGTCACAGCAGGGCTTGTTACAGGTCAGCTTGAACAGGGACCAGTTATTCTCGCTGAAGTGCAGCTCCTTCTTCTGGCCGCCCATGAAGAGGTCCTCACACTTGGCCACGAGGCGGACCAGGGACTGGGCGTAGAGCCCTCCCAGCTTGGCGTAGGTGCCTTCCTTGCTGCTGATGCTGCTCAGGAGGCTGTGGAGCTGCAGCTGGCTGCTGCCCGCGGAGGCCTGGCTCCACACGCTCCGCTGGGAGGCCGAGGCCGAGGAGGCCCCTCTGCCCTGCAGGCTTTTGCTGCCCGCCAGCCCTGGCGCGGAGCCCAAGTGGCCATTGCCCTTGAATGTTTTCTCCAGAGGCTCGGAAGCAGAGAAGATGTGATGGTGGCGGCCACTGGGGCCTGAGGAGTAGCTGAAGTGGGCCTCCTCATGGACGCAGACGTTGGTTTCCGAGTGGCTGAGGCTCAGCTTGGGACTTGCTGTTCTTGGCTTGGGGGAGCCTTGGCCCCAGAAGAAGCCATCCGGAGAAGAGGCCGCCCGGCTTACAAGCTTCTTCAGGGGGAGGGGCGGGGGCTGCAGGGGGCCGCCAGGGGACACATCCTCAGTGGAGCCCGAAGGGAAGGGAACGGGGGCGAAGAGCTTCTTCCCACTGTTGGTGGGCGAGTGAGCCGGCTCAGACGAAGGACCTGAAAAAGAGAAACAGAAACCATCAGGCTAGAGGTCCATGCGCTCAGTTCCAGGGTCCTGCGGACTTTTCTTTTCTTTTTTCTCATCACAGCAGTTTAGTTTATTTTGTTTTTATCTATTTCTTGAAGGGACAACATATGTACAGTGAACACAATTCAAAATGGAAAACTGGTATACAATGCAGAGACTTCCTAGGTGGGGCAGTGGTTAAGAATCCGCCTGCCAATGCAGGGGACACGGGCTCAGGCCCTGCTCCAGGAAGATCCCACATGCCGCGCAGCAACTAAGCCCGTGTGCCACAATTATTGAGCTTGTGCTTTAGAGCCCGTGAGCCACAACTATTGAGCCCATGTGCCGCAACTAGTGAAGCCCATGCGCCTAGAGCCCGTGCTCCGCAACAAGGGAAGCCACTATAATGAGAAGCCTGCACACCGCAACGAAGAGTAGCCCCTGCTCGTCACAACTAGAGAAAGCCCGTGTGCAGCAACGAAGACCCAGTGCAGCCAATAAATAAATTTATTTAAAACAAAAAACAAAAAAACAACTGGTATACAATGCCAATGAAGTCTCCCTCCTACCTGTCCCTTAGCACCCAGTCCCTCTCATCAGAGGAAACCACGGCTGGCAATTTCCCACACATCCTTTGGAGATCTGCCAGACAACCCAAACACACACACACACACACACACACACACATTCACACGAAGGAGAGCAAACGGGGCCCACTGATTGCAACATTCCTTTTCTTCACTTGCCACTATGGCTTGGAGATATTCCACATTAGCTGATGTTCAGGTCTATCTAATTCTTTTTAACAGCTATCCCATACTATATCATATGCAAATATGATAATTTATTTAACCAGTCACCTCTGGATGGACACAGGTTGCTTCTAATATTTTGCAAACAATATTGCAACAGCAACAACAAACTTGAACATGTGGGGTTTGGCTGGATTTTTTTTTCAAAAAGTCAATCTATAGAGGGTACAATTTAGCTACAGCATAATTCCTCCTTTTTAGTGTGTAATTCTATGAGTTTTGACAAACCCTCTCATGGCCTGGGGGACAGGGCAGGCCCATAGACATTTTAGAAGGCAGAGGAACGTGATTTTATAAAAGAAAAAACAGATCTCCAGGGAAAGCGAGTGGTTCCCAGGCCCCACAGTCCCCACAGAAGTGCACGTGGATACTGATGTGGTTCTGGGAAAGTTCCATCACTGCCTCAGGTCTCCGCAGAGCAGGTCTTCTGTGAGCTTCAGAAACGTCACAGAAGGTGAGACGGCGGCCAGTCTAGACAGAGCAAAGATTGCACTTACTCTTTGTCTCAATGTATGAAATGGAGAGTTCACAATGAAACAAGAGTTCCGGGAAAAAATGTGTAAGAAAAGGTATCGACATTGGAGACAGGAAAGAGCCGACTGAAATAATACTCATTTCTTTCATTCTAAGAACTGACTCAAAGATGTACCCACTATTTTAATAACAGCTTTTAGGGGGATTAAAAAAACATTTACTATATCTATATATTGTAAAATGCATCCTATTATCCTAAAGGTTAACATGCGAAAGAAACAGAGGTCTCAGATTCAAGGAAATAGGCAGTTACGATGTGTTGCCCCTCATTCAGCTGACTGTGTGTGTCACTTAAGGGCAGGGCTTGTAGTGCCTCTCTGGACCCCTCCCCCACCTCAGAAGAGGACTAGGATGAAAGATGCACAGCAAACAGAGGCCGGAGGCAAGTGGAGGCAAAGGAAGCAATTGTTAGTTTTGTGTCACTTCACTCAGCGGCACATGGCCTTTGCAGGGCTGCTTCTGAATAGGTAATAGCGGTCTCTGCCTGAGTCCCTCTTTGCTTTCTGCAGCCAAAGGGGGACAGAAATGGGCTGGCACCAAGCCTTGCATATCAACACGGGGGCGTGGGGGGGGTCTCCTTACTTGGGATGCTCCACAGGCAGGAGGGAGCAAGGTGGATGACCAGGTCTTCAGGTGCTGATGTCCGTGCCCCAGTCCCACTGACCAGCATTAATGAGTGACAGCAGTACAAGCCCCAGTGCAAAGCCCCTAGGGGGACAGAGCTGGTATACACAGCTCCTTGAACACAGAAGCTGGGAACCAGGTTCGTGCAAAGAGATGCATGATCGACATGCAGAAGATAAGGGTTGGGGAGGGCGCGGAGTGTGATGAGGATCACGATCAGGGCTTTCATCAGCATCTCTGGCAACAGGGACAGGCTGCCTATGGTCAGGACTCCTGGTCCCCCGTCCAACTGGCCGGGGAAGTTTGTGACAAATCAGTTTCTTGGCTAGTCCCCTCTTTAAGCCTTATGCTTATTCCCAGTCCCTTATTTGGTTTGCCTTCCTTGCCTTCCCTGCACAGCTCTCCTTGACACCAACGTGTCCCTTCCTGCCTCTACTCTGATCTGAGGGCGCACAGGGGAATGAACTCTGATGTAAGCTGTCACTCTCACTCGGCCATTTCCTCATTTAAAAACTGGCCGGATTGCATCCCTGTGAAGGCTCTTTCCAGCACTAATAGTGTATAATTTCAGCGACTCTCTCCATTTTCAACAGCTCCTCATGTGCATTTTGTCTCAAAGCTGCCTCTGAAATAAAATACCTCTAGGCAGATGGTTATCTTTCTTCCACTGTTCCTCTATCTCTAGTTCCCACAAGCTGCCGCTGGAAAACTTTTCAATCTTTAAGGACAGCAGGAATCTTTAAAAAAAAAAAATTGGTAACACTTCTTATTCCCTAGATTACCAAAGAAAACCAAGCGGTTGTGCTTTAGTACAAAACAATAACGTGTGTGTTCAGGCAGCTGGAAGGAAGTGATTTTCTCCTTTGCCCTGTGTGTGTTCTCTTGCTTTCTTGTGGGAACTGTGAGTCAGTGGCTTTGATCAGATCTCCATCCCATAACCACTTGGCTCAGTCAGGCCAGGAGTGCTGGGTATTAGAAGGAGGTGTGGCTTCAAGGATTAACATGTGGGCTGGTTCATTTTTCTTTCTTTCTTAGATGTTAGGTGTTTGTCACCCAACAATCACTGCCTAAAGCACACAGTAATCAGAGGCTGGCACTGCACAGGAAGGCTCCAGCCATGCACTTCCCCAGCGGATGTGAAGGACTGCATTACTCAGACCTCACCTGGTGAAGTGAGGCTCACCTGAAATGTGCACTTTCCCTGGTATAACTGGCCATTACATACACACATTGTGATTTTTGCATCCGAAAAAAAATTGCCTAGTTTGGTAACAGGCACACCATCTTCTGACCATTCTCCAGATGTGGACCCACACTTGGTGAAAAGACCATAATTCATTCTGATTGCCCCCCAGTACCCCAGCACCATATAACATCTCAGCTGTTAATATTCTTAGGGCTACTCTGAAACAGATGTCCACATGTGGCCCTTCTTGATGAAACTGTGATTTCTCCACCACAAGACAACCAGTAGCTGTCTTCTATGGGATCAGAGGGCACCGCTCAAGGCCCACTCTGGTTCTGTCATTTTCTTGACTCTTGCATGGGGTACCTCCTCACCAGCACGGCCGTGGGCCCCGCAGAGGCTAGGTTCTTACTTTTTGTGGCAGCTACCACCCTCTGCAGTTAGAAGAACCAGAAAGAAGAGGGAACAAATATGCCTTGACACCTCAAATAGTCTCAAAATTCACAGGCAAACCACTGGTTCAGAAAAACGTGCCTAAAAAATCGTGAAAAACTTTGGCCAACAGCCCATATTCTCAGGACTCAGATCCAAGGGCACATGAGACAAAGTCAAATATATCTTGGTTTTATGCTGGTGTTAGATCACCCTGTTTCCAAATTCTGGCTTACAATTAAGGGTGTAAAAAGGGTGAGAATGGAAAATACTTTCCTGGGAAGTCTGCCTATATCATAGTTACATCATTGGTAGTTTTTTTTAAATGACTTTGCACACTAATTGGGCCAATGAGCTACAAATCCCATTTCCTAAGTGTTCCTTCCAATGTCCAATTCTGCATATCAAGCCCACAGGCAGTTATAGAGCAGAATACCTCTGCATCTCTTCAGTGTCTGTGCTTCAGTGAAGAGAAAGTGTTTCTAGGAGGAAACTACACACGGATGGGATCTTAAAACGGTGGAGAGGAAGGTATACTAGTTTGGCGCCATTATATTTAGAAAGCAGACAAGAGAAATCAGGATTTCAACGGTTGGGAAAAAGAGCCTAACTCCTATGCAGAAATGCAGGCCAAAAGTTCAAACCCAGCACTGTGAGGTTTTCTTATTATAGACAGTCCTCTCTTCTGGCTGGGTTTTAATAGGTACTTTCATTGTTCTCTACAGCCAAAATGAGAGCTGGGTTGCAGGAGGAAGTGGTCAGTCCAGTTTTGAACCGTATAAATGAGCCCATGTAGCTCCCTCGGCGCCCGGCTCTGCCTTCTGAAAGCAGCTGGGCCAGAACAAATGTGAGGACAGAGGGCAGGGTCCCAGCTAAGAGTCCCCCAGCTCCAAACATCAGCTTTGGTGTCTGACTGTTCTCCAACTTAAAGTAAAGGAATGCTTCAGCAGAGTTTTTGTGTATTGCCTATTTTTTTATTAGAAAATTATTTTTGTCGTCTTCTCGTGTATCTTACAGTTTAAGAAACACAGTGTATGCTACTCTCTCACTTCGTCCCAGCTTCTAGGGAGGGTGGGAAGAAGTTGCAGGAGGGATGAGATATGGGGATATATATATAAATACAGCTGATTCACTTTGTTGTACAGCAGAAACTGGCACAACAGTGTAAAGCAATTATACTCTAATAAAGAGCTTAAAAAAAGAAAAGAAAAGAAAGGAAAGGAAAGCAAACTGAATTTTCTTCTGTTCAAAACACTTAGTGTTCTGTGGATCATTTTTTAAAATGAGGATAAGAGGTTGTCTGACTGGAAATGGTTGTACAGATTTATATATTCATTCACTCAGTATTTCTTGAGCACCTACTAAATGCAAGGCAGAGGGAACAAAGCAGATGGAGAAAACCTCACCAACACCCTGTGGCTTCTTTCAGTCCCTTCATGTTCAAGGTGAGAAAACTAAAGTCACCTTGCAGGCACCTTGCCAGTGTCACACAGGAAGTGGCAGTCTTGCAGGTTTTGGCCCAAACCCCTCTCCCTACCCCCAGAAGATATGAAGGGTGGGGGCGGAGGGGATGTTCTAACCTCACAGAGAGCAATTTTTTCCTCCAAAGGAAAATTGTGCAAACTCTTGTTTGATTCCACAATCAGAATAGATGAAACTCTAAAAAAATTTTTTTTAAAGGAAGGCAGCATAGCATTCCTTCAAGAGGAACCCTCGCTTTTTCAAGAAGGTAAACGTGGTCTGAAAATGGAAGCATGTTGTTAGCATTTTATAACTGAATGGAAAATGTGAGAAGTCTCTCCGGACCACTTAATCTTTCCAGGAAACAGTGATCAAGATGGGTAGGCAACTAACATGCAAAAAAGGAGAAGCGCTGTCTCAGCTTGGAAAACAGGCTTGTGGAAAATATTCCATGTCTACAGCCCATGTGTTGTTCCAGAATCATGATACTTCTCCTGTTAAAACACAATCATTAAGGGTTTTCTTCCAAATTAACAGTAAAATTAAAAGTTAGTTCAAGGCACTTTCACATGCTGTTGATAGAAGCATAAACTGACATTTTTAGAAGTTAATTTGGTAACATCTATTTAAAAATGCATATACATTTTGACATATTGATTCCACTTCTAAGAATTTATCTTACAGATATGCTCACCAAATTATCTTTGTGTATGTCACAGGATCTTACTGTAGACTCATAATACAAGTAACCTAAAGGTGCATTGACAAGAGAAGAGTTTAATTCATAAAGGAAAAAATATGCAGCATGAAAAAAAATGAGGTAGACCTAGAGGTTCTGATTTGAAGGACTTTAAGACACAGTAAGTACAAAAATGTGTAGAACTGAAGTTTATGATAGTTAAAATATGGGTAAGAATTTCTGGGATGATATAGAAAGAAATGTTCCAAGTGGGGGTGGGAGCTGGGAGTCTGAAGACTCTGACTTTTCACTTTATATCTTTCTCCATTGTTTGGATTTTATCACAGACACGTATTGACTTTATTGAAGTAATAATATATTTTTAAAAACTTTAAAGGGAATAGCTCAAACTAAAACAAAGCTTCGCTTTAGTGATATTGTGAGGTCTCAGTCTACAGACAATCTTAAAAATGAGTATCTTTTCCTTTAGGATAACTTCTCCATCCTTTAGTAATAGATCTCTCAGAATAGAACCCGTGACTCTGTCTCAACACCAGTGAAATATATTAGACTGAATCCACCAATTTAGGATCAAGTGCTCAAACAAGCCTCTTTGTCAGAAAACACACTATTTTTTGGCTGGAGAGTTGTAGATGCCTTTTTTAGGACCATCTTTTTTTTTTTTTTTGGTCCATGCTGTGCGGCTTGTGGGATCTCAGTTCCCTGACCAGGGATTGAACCTGGGCTATGGCAGTGAAAGCCCAGAATCCCAACCACTAGGCCACGAGGGAACTCCTAGGACCACCTTTTTAAAAATACTATTTCCTCTTATAGAGTCTCAGGTAACAGCCTGAGTGGGTGAGCAAGGCTCAGTGAGGATCAGGCTGTCACTCATTCTGACTGACGTCTGATCTTTGTGGACTTACGTCTCCCCTTGACAGGTGCTCCCACCCCTCCCCACCCCCTCCCGGCTGACTTTTCCCCCAGCACTTACTGCCATCGGACACACTGGCTACTCTAGCCCCTCATCTTCCTCACTGCTCATCTCTCGCCACTAGAATGTGAGCTCCGTGAAAGAAGGGACAGGGCATTTTTGTCACTGCTGGACCTTCAACATCTAAAACTGTACCCAGCCCACAGTTGGCAGTCAACAAATATCTATCAAACCAATGACTGAATGAATGTCTACATTTTAAAAATCTTCTTGGCATTATTATTGAGAAATACAAACTGACGACGGTCAAGATATTTAATTAACTTTCTGTGTTTCTGGTTTGCCAGTTACAAAAATCAGAACACAAACACTGCCTCGGTGCCTGTCTTCCTGGGAGTTTATAACTATATTCCCTACTGTGTAGTTATTTAGACCTCTCATCTGTCCCTTCGGCCCATACTTTCAGTTCAACACAGTACTCATCTCCTGTGGGAGAGGGGAACCCCGCATCCGTGATGTTTGTTTACCTGTGGAGCTGAACTGCAATGTTATCCTAAATCAAAACGGAAAGTGATCTTAGTGCAAATATGAGGTTTGCATATTTAAAAGTAACCATTTAAAAGCGCAAGAGTCTTCTGGGGACCATTCCTGCTGAGCAACCCCCCTCCTCCATCCATCCTCTGCAGGTGACCTTGCCCTTGGCAACGTTCACGGATCTATCCCAACACAGGCAGTGTGTCCCTCCCCGGTCAAGCATAAACCCGACAACTGCTTCCATGGATTTTTCCTTTCACCGAGCTGACCCACCGTTCAATGGAACTGCCCACATGGACAAATGGGATGACAGATGTCCTTGGAGGAGTATGGAATGCCATACAAGCACAAAGAGATGATGTTAACATTGATACAAACATATTTTGTCAACCTAAAGTACAGACAAACTCATTTTTAAAATGCAGCAAACTTATAACTTTCAATTATGTTTATTTTCTCATAAGATTTAAAACTTTTTTTGGGGGGAGGGGGCACAAAACCTGAATAGTAGAAAACTAACTTTCACCATTAACCCTGAAGAGCTTCCAAAAAGTTTACGCAAACTACTACTATGCTATGCCCTGGAATGGCCTTGTCCTCAGCTCACGCAGGGCCCCCCCCACCACAGAGGCAAGAGGTCCACGAAATGCACTGTTTCCATTAGTGAATTCTTACCGACAAAACAAATGTACAGTCAAATGGTCTCTTTTAACTTAACATATAATATTAAAGAGCTGGACACTACATTCTTGAACTAATTCTACCTCTCCTATTTGGGTTCCCTCTCTCAGCTTCAGCACTAGATGCCAAATAGTAACAAAAGGCACGATGGGTAAATATTTCAGCTACGAGGTAGACGTGAATAAGGATCCATGGGAAGGAAAGCTAACTGTTCAATAACAGATTAAAGCCAGCTGCCTTGGCTAATGAAGAGTGGCTGAATGAAGGGCTTCTTACATTTCATGACCGGCGGTTCTGGATATTCTCCAGATTAATGTTTAAGAGACATTAAAAAAGGAAAAAAATGCCTGTGGTCTCTTGCCAGTTTCAAAGCATGGTTCTGGGTACAGAGCCATACACAGGAGCAGCAGATAGAAAGTGTTTGCTCTGAGGAGCCAGGGTCTGGTAGGAAGGTACACACCTTTTTGTTGATCTAGGAACCTAAATTTGGAAGTGCACTTTCATTGAATAACTGGATCGTGATAAAGAGCTAACCCTGAAAATATATTCTTTTATAAAAATTGAGGGACTTCTGTGGTGGCGCAGTGGTTAAGAATCCGCCTGCCAATGCAGGGGACATGGGTTCGAGCCCTGGTCCGGGAAGATCCCACATACCACAGAGCAACTAAACCCATGCGCCACAACTCCTGAGCCCACGTGCTGCAACTACTGAAGCCCGCATGCCTAGAGCCTGCACTCTGCAACAAGAGAAGCCACCGCACTTAGAAGCCCGCGTACCGCAACGAAGAGTAGCCCCTGCTCGTCACAACTAGAGAAAGCCCACGTGCAACAACAAAGACCCAACACAGCTAAAATAAATAAATAAATAAATACATACATACTAAAAAAAAAAAAAATTGAAGTACAGTTGATTTACAATGTTATCTCAGTGTTGCCATCGTACTCATAACCCCCCAAATGGCTCCCCACTTCCAAACTCCACAAACTGGTTTTGAGAGCGTTGTACAATCCAGTCCCCAGCCTCCCACCACCTCATGTCCCACTGCCCCTCATCTGCTTCCACTGAAGCGTATCAGGCTGGGCTTACCCTTTTCCCATGTGCACTGCTAACCCTGTGCCTTTTCTCCTCTTGAATTGTCTCCTTAACCTGCAAAGTCCCCTCCTCCTCCCACTACTGCCTCAGTTTTAACCACTCTGGAGACAGGAGCTGAAGTTCCACCTCCTCAAAAAGCCTTCCCTGGGACTTCCCTGGCGGTCCAGTTGTTAAGGCTCCGAGCTTCCACCGCAGGAGGTGCAGGTTTGAGCCCTGGTCGGGACGAAGTTCCCACATGCCTCGGGTACAGCCGCCCCGCCCCCCGCCCAAAAGCCTTCTCCGAACCTTCCATCAGTGCTCACTGATTCCTCTCTCTCTGGAAGCTTTCATAAGAACTCTTGTTCTGAGCAGCCCAATTTCCTAGCACAGCCCATCCACCCACGTCAGGTATTTTAATCTTACCTTCCTGGCTAGACCATAAGAGCCCCAAGAGCAAACCTCATGATCTGTTGGTGCTGAGAAGCCAAGTGCTGGGGCAGTTAAGTCGAGTTCTCGCCAACACCAGCTGGCCGATGGCGCATGGAAGACCCTCCCTCAGAACTGCCCACAACCCCGAGAGAGCAGGTCAGGGCTGACCAGCACAGGGTCTATTGGTTCACGTGCCCAGCCAGCCCTTGATGGATGAATGTGCCTTGTAGAACTTCTGCATGATGGAATGGGAAAAGGAAAACGATAGAAGCCCAGGAAGATCTGCAGAGAAAGAAAATCCTCTTTTGCCACATCCCACTCAAAAGGCTAAGATATTTCCTGTTTTTAAGTCAGAGCTATCGGAAGTTTCCCATCAGAACCACAGGCTGACATAACATACGCTTTTGTCTTAGCAGCACTAATCTTTTAGACAGAAAAATCTTGGTGACAGTAAATTCACAATGGAACCTCTACTCCAAAAATGCCTACTGAGGAGAAACACTTCCTTAGGACTGTGAAAGAGTCACGCTAGCACATATCCAAAGCTAACATGCTAGGGCAAGTCGATGAGAAACGCGGGAGAGGACACACGCACACAAATGTTAAAGGGTGAAGGTTTTAGCCTCCATGCTTTAATTCAACACACATTCATGTAAACACCTGCTATGTGTCCAAGTA
Source organism: Hippopotamus amphibius kiboko (assembly GCF_030028045.1). Lineage (NCBI taxonomy): Eukaryota > Metazoa > Chordata > Mammalia > Artiodactyla > Hippopotamidae > Hippopotamus > Hippopotamus amphibius. The sequence goes on from NC_080195.1 coordinate 21,306,078, forward strand.
AGTGTGTGCATATGTGTGCGAGTATGTGTGTGTGCCCGTGAAAGAATGCGAGAGAGGATGGGGGAGGGGGAACTTGTGGCAGGCACGCACCTAGTCCCCTGTGAACTAATCCTGAGGACAGAAATGGAACACAGACCTATACACAGATGGCTCACTACCCCACCCAAGGAATCGGGAGTCTTTCCATTTGCTTCCGACTTCGGCCTCCTCCCACCTTGGTGCCAGGTGGATGCACTGTGTGTAATCGGAGACGGAGATAAGGGATGAGGCACCTTGTCATAAATTCAACAGGGAATAAATGTCGACTGCTCCTTGGTAGAGTCTACCTCGTGGGGAAGGTGGGACCAAGACAGTAGGTCTAGCTCAGCCCTTCCGAATCTAGGCAATTAACCCAGGCCTGGCCTGCCAGACTCAGAAGAATCTAGGCCTCTCCAACAGGGTCCAGTCTGTTACCTCCGTCGCTGCAGGTCCTGGAGTCGGAGGCCAGGCTGTCCGTGGAGCCCGTGGTGAAGCTGACGTGGACGCCTCTGAAGGACGGGCTGAGGCTCTCGGCGGAGCCCTGGCTCACTTTCTCCAAATCAGAGCTGCTCTTGTTCATTTTTAAAAGGTGCCTGGAAAATGTAGAAACAAATGATAAAAGTAATTAATCTGGCTTCTATTCAAAAACTAGCCAATGAATTATGAAGCTACTATGGTCTGGAAGGCTAATCAGTGCCAGCAAGTTTTGAAAAAATGATTCGGGGAAGAGAGGACAGGGGCTCTCCTGAAACCTTATGCACATGAATGGCAGGCAATTTCTCAAGTGTGGTTAAGAAGTAAGACTATTAAATTTAGAAAAGCACCAAAATCATGATTTGGGAGGAACTGCCTTCATATTCTGGCCCGGTCTGCCAAAACCTTTATGTCATCTACTGTATCCTGTGTAACATCTCTACAAAGAAAAACTGAACATCATCATACAAGCCAATGTATAGAGATATACAGAGATAAGGTAGGTGCCGCAAGATCACAGGACAAGGGAATGCAAATTCAGACCAAAAACAAGGGATTTCTTTTGTGCCTGGTACTCTCTTGACATAGCTTCAAAGGGTCCAGCTTATTCCTTGGAATTAAGGAAAATGTTATTTCAATTTTAACCAGACATCTAGTGCAATACTTAGATGGAACCATGTTAACATAACCCTTAATCCAGAACTATGGAACGAATCTTCCCTGAGGCTTCCTATGAAATCTTTGGTTGTGTCTCTAAAACAGCATGACCGAGCCATCAGGGACAGGAATACCAAGTTCAGAAAAAGGAACTTGCCCGGGAGAAAACAGTTTCATTATTAAGTAGAAGGTTTAGCTTATTGATTTCTCTTTCCCTCTTTCCAAGGACTACATGAATATTCACTCTGACCTGACATTTTCCCCATGCAGTGGGACAGACCAGAATCAATCCAGCCCTTTCCCTGTTGGTGGTAACCCAGATTTGTCTGAACTGATATTTCCTGATGACATTCCTGCTCCCACTACGGCAGATCTATATCTCAATATCTGCTGTAGGAAATACACAATACAGTATTGACTTGGTATCAGAACTGCCTTATTTGATGCATATGACCTTACAGCCAAGAATGTATCAATCGTTCTTTGTGTTCAACATTACCCAGTCCTATACTGGTCCTCACCGGCACTGGAATCCCTTGTTTGTTAACAGAAAATTTTAGAGAAAGTTTGCTTCCGTGAAATGTGCTTTCTAGAAATATGTCTCTCTCCCCACCTCCAACCCTTAGAACCACATTAAAAAAAAAAAACATTTTAAAGCTATTACACATAAGTGTGACAGTGATGGCAGTGTTACAACAAATAGTGTTCTTTGTATTTCAATGTCACTGTAGGGACCTTAGGGATATGACATCTTTAGGAAGTGCTATGGCAGTAGACTGTCTTTATTTTACTCTTTGGCAAAATATAATCATAGAAAGTTTCATAAAATATTTTCATCTGTATCAGATCCATCAATAACAGCTTTCGCAGATGAAGCCAAGATAGGAAGTTGTGAATAATGACAAGTCCTCAGTCTAGGAGAAAAGCCAGATCTACAGTGAACCAACTACGCTGCCCTCTTCAAGGTGGCGTCTGGAGCCTCTGGGTCTTCAGGCTCAGAAAGTTGCCAAGAAATTCCAGCACCATAGCTGCTGAGCTGGTGTGGAGAAACACTAGATGAAATGTATATAAATAGATAAAACTAAGAAACACATAAATGTGTGTATGTGTGAGACTATACAGACACACACATGCATGCACACACACAATTATGTACAACAGTGAAGCATTAAAAGAAAGAAAAATGCTCAGGTGCCAGATGCAAAGGGAACAATGATTTTCAAATGACTAGTAGAGAATGAATGGCCCAGTCAATTTCATGAGTCAAGGCAGTTTACCGACTAGCAGTTTATTTTAACAAGAACAGACCAGAAAAAAATATGAAAATATAGAGTAAGTGAAACTTTGTTTTGTGAAACATTTCTTTCAGAGGTGTGTGTGTGTGTGTGAGTGAGAGATCACAATATTAAATACAGTTCTTTACAATATATTTTAAAAACCTGGTTTAAAAAGGTTAAAAATCATTGTTCTAGAATAGGGATAAACAACCTCTTCCTTAAAGGCCAGATGGTAAATATTTTAGGCTCACAGATCATATAGTCTCTGTTGCAAGTATCGACTCTGCTATTGGAGCAGGAAAGCAGCCATTGCCTATGTGTAAACAAATGGCTATGTTTTCTAGTAAAACTTTATTCACAAACACAGATGGCTGGCCTGTGGGTGGTAGATTACAGACTCCTGATCTAGAACATCCTTGTTCAATAGAAATATAATGCAAGTCATATATATATATATACATGTGTGTATATATATAAATATACACACAAAATTAAAAACATTTTAGTAGCCAAATTATAGATGAAATTGATTTTAATAATGTATTTTATTTCACAAAATACATAAAAATATTGTAATTTCAGTATGCAATGAATATAGAATTATTAATGAGGTATTTTATATATTTTTTCATTCTAAGCCTTCAAAATCTGCTACGTATTTTATATTTACAGCACATTGCAATTTACACTAACCACATCATTTTAACTAGTGGCTACCGCACCGTGCGCTACAGATCTAGAAAAACTCATATATGGATAAGACTGTTCAGTGTTACTGACAGCAAAAACAAAATCAGTCCAATGTCCTTCAACGAAAGCATGAATACACTGTGGTATAACCTTACAATGGAATACTACATAGTATTCAAAAAATAAACTTCATTTTAATGTACCAGTATGAAAATGATTCTTAAAATGCTGAATATTTAAAGTAGCTTGCAAAAGGCTCAAGTGTGATATCATTTACATATACTTTTAAAACATAATGATGCTATATATTTTTTATATTACATATATGTGGTAAAATGGAAATAACACTCATCAACTTCAAGACAGTGATGACTCTGGGTAGCAAGCAGAAATTGAAATGGAAATTGAATAGGGAGAGATCTTTCACTGTACCTGTAATATTTTACTTTAAAATATCCAAAACAGATACCAAATGTTAATATTTGAAAAAATCTTAGGGGGACACATGAAGGTGAGTTAAATTATTCTTTGAACTTCATTGTGTGCTTGAAATAACTGATAAGCTGAAAATGAACACAGAAATGTTCATTTCTAAAAAGAAGGAAAGAAAATCACTAGGGCTTGTATGAGTTCAGGGATGGCCACTCCTGTTGACCTGTTGCTGAGCCTCTGAAAGGCAAGGAACACAGAGATGACACAGGGAGATGTCCATCAGTCCCATGGGACAGATAGGCTCTATGGGGATTGGTTCCACCAGAGAATAGCCTCATGGATGGCGAAAGTTATTTCTCAGTCCTAACAACTTGTCTGAGACTGTGGGGGTTAATTTTTCTGCATCTAGTCACTATGACAAGTCAAGCTTTGAAGCCCCACCAAATGAATGCAAACAAAATCAGACTGTTCCTGTGGCTGCAGGATAAATTCTGTGTGTGTGTGTGTGTGTGTGTGTAGGGAAGTGGGAAGCCTCCAAATGTAGACTTTGGTAAATCTTAGTAGCCAAGCCACAAGTGGAATTTTCATGTTTTCACGGCTTCTGGGGATATTACTACTGTTTCTCTACCAAAAAAGCTCAAGAAGCCCAGGCTCCCAACCAGTAACTAAAACCCAATAGGCAGTTGGGATGCTCAGATGTAAAGAAGGAAGAAAGGGGTGACCCTTTCTCTTAAATCTTTCATATGAACTGCATCAAGTATCTTCGACCTTGAAAACCTGCATGATCTGCTCTCTTAAAGAATCGCCACTTTAATTATCCAATGAATAAAAACACACCAGATTTGAAAATGAAAGGGGAAGCTGACCATCAAAGCAGAGACTGACAACGTTGTTTTTGGGTCTCCAATCTGTGTGTGCAATAGATTTCTTCAGAATCCCTGCAAGAGGCTTACTATTCCAAAGGTGACTTTTCTGAGCCCTAATGGATTGTCCTGTCAGATCCAAATGCACTCAGCAACGTATAACAAGGCTATACTTATTCTTTTTTAAAGGCACTTTTTCCTCATTAATGATAGTGTGATCTGCCTTTCATAAAACTATTGCAAACCATCTGTAAGATGAACTCTGAAGTCATGTTATTTAAGGAAGTGGTTTCATGGGGCCAAAACCACACACTCTAGTCTTTCCTCTCTTATCAGCTGCAGTGAGAGCTTGGCCCACACAGATGTCTTTGCTCTGCACTGTGATAAATGACTTGTTCTTGCTCAGACTTCCTTCCCTGCCTCCCACCGCTGATTAGACACAGTCACAGGAGAGCAGCGTGAAACACACAGCCAGTGGCACAGCGTCCTCAGAGATCTGAGCCCTGCAGCTGCTGCCCAGTGTTTGCAGAATGGCTTTTCCCCCAATTGTCCTTAGAGAAAGAAGCCTTGCCAGAGTTTTCTCCATACTGTATTGGTAAAAAGCTGCAAATAATAATAATAATCCAGCCGGAAGAGCCATCTGCCAGACTTCCTCATTCGTAGGAAAAAGCCGAGTCTAAAAATACCCCCCGGGTTTTCAGAATGTCCGAAGTCCTTAACCGACACCAGACCCCAGTGTGGGGCAGAGACTGTATCTCAAACTTCACACGGCTGCTAGAATCCTCATAAGGCAGCACAACTTACAGTGTGACCAAGGCAAATTTTCATTCTCACCGCCCTGACTTTGGCTTAGTTCACAACCATTTGGTTGAGAACTTCTTGCCTCTGGAGTAGAAGATATGAAAAGTCACATAATGCCAGAGTGCAGTTTTAGACTAGCTCTCAGACCCTGGTACACAATCACACCACCCAGTCTTTGGATTGGTCAACTTCACTGATACGTTTAGTCTTTTGGAGAAACCCTTGCAGGTAGCTCTGAAAGCATGAACATGTTAGAAAACTCTATATACCCTGTTTAAATTACCAGGAAGTGAAAACAGACTAGTTTAGACGCTAATATATCAAGTCATGTCTAAATCAAAGAGCAAGAGCCTCTTACCATCCCGGACTTCAGCCTGCGGTGCCGTGCGGATGATCATGGGGACGGGCTGGGCCAGTGACTGCGGGGGACAGGAGCTGGGCTCGGGGACGGGCTGGGCCAGTGACTGCGGGGTCCCGTGGAGCAGCCCTGAGGATGAAGGGCCAGCTTCAGAGGCGGCGAGAGTGCCCTGTCAGCCTGCTGTGAATTCACCAGCTCAGAGAGCTCTCCGTTTCCCCTCAGTTCCTCTCTGACTTTTCTATAAAATGCACTTCCTGCAAAAGCACAGGAAAATAGGGACGGCTCTGCCTCTGTGACCTGCAGTTTTCAATCTCCAATCGTCCTGTTGGCTGCATCATGAGAAGCAATTCAAATACCCTCTCAAATACACTCAGTTTCACCCCATTCATTCTCTACCGTTTAGCCACATCCTAAAGTCAATATTATTTAACGATCTGAGCTGAAATACCGGGTTTGCTTGGTGAATAAGAGCACCCCATTTTCATTTCTCTTATACCTGTATGACCTGCAGTGCATCCCCCCACCCTGTCTCTTCTGATTTTCTCAGATTTTCCAACAAATAAATATTGACTGCCAGCTGTGTGCTGGGCACTGTGACAGGTGTTGTGGATACAACAGTGAGTAGAGGTGACACCATCCCTGCTTCAATAACCCTACAACCTGATAGATAATTATCTGTCAAGCTCCTCTAAAAAAGCATATAGAGGGTTCAAGCCATGTCTTCAGAAAATATCTGCAGCCTTGGGACAGATCATCCTGACTCAAAATATTTCCAAAATTCTGCTCTCATAATGCTGGCCAACCTGAAGAGCCCTTACAAGAGCTCTTGTAAGTATTCTTGACCTTGGCTGCCATACTGGATCAGCTCTGGTCCCCCATGGTGACAGAAACACACACCCCAGATTTCCTTTGACATTCGATTTCAAATATTTTCCCTCACGGTCTACACATTAGAACACACGCCTAGTTTTTTGTTTGGGAAAAAATTTATTACCACTTTGATTAATCAATACCTACTACTTCTGCTCATATACACTTTGCTCCAATGGGGCTAGTCTCCCATTGTCCCCAAGGCACCCTGCATTCCTGTCCCCTCCCCACCATGGCACAGAGGAAACATTCTCTCTCCCCTTCAGACCTTTTCCATCCCCAAGACCTAGCAGCAGGACCAACTTACCTACAGACCCTTCCCAAGCCATCTCAGTCTTCTCTGACTGGTCTGCCCCCTCTGGAACTCACACCAAACTGAGTCGGATTCACATCACCAAGCACTTGGTTATAATCCTGGTTAGGTTATTCTGTTTCATGTGAAATAGGCTTGTTACCACCACAATTATAAACTGTTTGAGGAGCTGTGTCATAGTCAGGACATGCTGGAACACAGAGTAATTACTAAATACTTCTTGATTAAGTTTATCTGCCCCTGTTTCAATAACTGGGAGGCATCTAGGAGGATAAATGTTTCCTTTAAGAAAAGAATTACACTTGCTCGGCTACACTTGCCAGGCAAAACTTGCAAAAGGCAGGAACACTGAGTAAACAACGGCCCTCAGGAAAACTGGACGCAATAGCTGAACCTTTCTCAGGTCTACAAAATACATTAGTCCCCAAATATCCTGAATGTACACAATTTTGTAGTTAAAAAAATTTTTTTTTCAAGAGATGGGATGAGAAAGGCAGATAGCTAAGCTGGAAAGGCTTTTATTGTTTTTATCTTTAGTGCTCTTTGATGAAGATGCTATGGGAGTTATTTTGCAAGTGTCTAAGTGCCAAATGAAGGAAGTAATGGATCCAGTCTGCGCTGGGGGCAGGTTTCCCCGTTGATTTACTAGCATGTATAAACATAGGAAATCAGTTTCATTTTGGGTCAGATGACCTTTACGGTCCCACAGTGCAGGCTTGTTAATTTGCATTTGCAGTTAGTGCGCTGGTGACTGCTGGGGCTCTTCAAGCTGAAAAAGACTGTGGTTCAACCCCAAAATGAATGCGCTTTGCATTCAGTGGAAATCATTTAAAAATAGGAATAAAGCCATGCTTATTTTTAAAGATAGTGGTGTTGCAAGTCCATGCATGCATGCACGCATGCCCACATCTACACAGAGATCTTTAGGTTACTGGTTAGCTAGTATAAACATGGATAAAAATGCTTAAATCGGTCAAATGGAAATTTTGCAGCCATTTGCCCTGACTATATACAGATGTACCTTGGCGCTGAGAGATACAAATGGTTTTAAAAGATGACCTTTCATGTCTCGGAAAATCAAAGTCTCTTATTTGTGGCCGCAAGACTGCATGGCTGTGTCCCTTCCCAAAGAAGTTCTAGTGCAGGAGTGAGGAGGGCAGATGTTTGCAGCTTCCTAGCATGAGGAGGTTTCAGCTTAGGCTGAGGACAGGGAGACCAGCTGTTGAGAGCAGGTAAGAGACTGCGAAAGAACTCAGCGGCTGGAACCCATCACCTGGTACACTTGCACCTCCAATACTATTTTCTGAGAAAAATGTCTTTAACTCCTGGCCCAAAAAGTCAAGGAGAAAGCTCTTACACCTGTTCAAACAAGGGGCAGATGGGAAAGAAGGCGATGAATAACTAATGGAAGTAAAGACTGAACAACTGCAATCTACAGAGGGACCCCTCCCACCAGCTGCCCGGCCCACAGGCCAGCACAGTGTGGAAGGACCCTCTATAGCCTTTGTTCTACAGAACAACGGCAATGTAAGCATTTGAATAGCCTCCCAGATGGATTTCAGGGTCACCTGGGAAGGCCACTGATGTGGTTAAGAGTACGAACGCTGGAGCCGCTGCCTGGGTTTGGGGTCCTCTCTCCAGTGGAAAAGACATTTAATCTCTGTGCTGCAGCTTCACATCCATAAAATGGAGATAACAACGCTAGTTACCTCATTGAGCAGGGGGTGGGGTGTTGGAGTTCAATGCGTTAATATGTAATAAGTGCTCAAAACAGCACCAGGTACATATAAAGTAGTAGTTATACAGAAAGATGGGTGGGTGGGTGGATGGATGGATGGATGGATGGATGGGGAGAGAGAGAGACAGAGAGAAGACTTCGGCAGCTTCCAGCAACTCCAATACTTTGCTACCTGGACAGAAGCAGAAAACAGATGGGCTAGAGATTTCACTCTCTCGGTACTTTGAAGAAACCCAAAGAAGAAAGTTCATCAGGGTGATTCTCTGAGGACATGCATTATTCTAAAGTAACGAGGAAGAGTTGACTTGTCCATCAACCAGACCTCAGTTTGAATCTACATATGCGAGAGCCTGATAAATTGTAGTGTAGTCCCAGGTTCAGGGGCCGACAGAAAGTCATCAGATGACCAGGTAGCTTAGCTCCATTACACGAAAATTTCGAAACAGAAGAACCTCTTTTATTGTATTAGCCTGCCTCCCTGCTGTAATAAAAGAACCTCCCATGATTCCTTTCTGTTTCACACCACCTCCCCGCCCCCTAACACACAGAGGATGCCAGTGATGGACTGAACGAAAACAGGAGTGACTTGCCGCTCACCAACCTGGGAATCACTGCTGTTCTAGTCCTGACCTCTTCCTGTTGGAATCCATACACCACAATGATCTCTGCCTGGCCAGAATCTTTTTGTTTCTAGACTATTGATTTTGGCAACGCTGCTTTCAGAATGATCTTTCCCCTGTTTTCTTGACTCAGCAAATGCTTCAAGTCCACTTTGTCGACCCAGCTTCTGAGCCCAGCTTTTGGGCTTAAGAAATCTGTGTGTATTTATGTTAGATTTCATTCCTACTCTCCAGGCTTGGGAGATTCAGGCTATTTGTAACTAAGCTCCTAGGATGATCTACTTCTCTACTCTCCACTCTGGTCCAGCCTGTTGCCTAACAAGGATAAGGTTCCCTTCCTAATCCCAGGTCAGTTCTTCAGCACCTTCCTACCTGCTCCTCAACAGCTTCATCTCCTGTCTGCAGCCTTAGCTGAACCCTCCCCACCCCGGTAAGTGTTCTGGTCACCCAATTCCAAAATGGGGTGGTGTGCTCCCCACACCATCAATTCTCGGACACCAGCCTGGGTGTTCTACCATTCAATTCAACTCTGACTCTATATACCCAGAGACAGCATCAGATTCCGCAGGTTAAGGGCTCAGTCCCACAAGACTGCCCTCTGTTGCAGACTACCGGCTAGGGTTAGACAGGTTCGAGATTCCAACGTTCCCCTCACAGAACACAGAAACACTTTACTTAAAAGGATATAACTCAGGAACAGTCAGATGGAAGAGATGCCTCGGGCAAGGTCTGGGGAAAGGGCGGGGAGCTGCCGTGCCCTCTCCTAGTGCCCCACGCTCCCACATGTCCCGTGTTCGCCAACACGGAAGCTCCCTGAATCCTGTCCTTTTGGGTTTTTATGGAAGCTTCATTACATTACATATGCATGACTGATTAGATCATTTAAATCATTGGCCATTGGAGACAGATTTGACCACCAATCCCTCTCCCCTCCCTGGAGGTGGGGATGGGGGTGAGACTGAAATACCAACCCTAACCACATGGTTGGTTCCCCTAGCAACCGGCTTCATCCTTAGGTGGGGTCCAAAAGTCAGCTCATTAACATAATAAAAGACACCTTTATGGCTTTCAGCACTTAGAAAATTCCAAAGGTTTTGGGAGCTCTGTGCCAGAAATGGGGATGAAGACCAAATGTATATTTCTTATTATAAATCAAAATATCACACTAGGTACCTGCAAACATCTCCAATCCTCACTCTTGCACTAGGCAGCCCAGTGCTTCTCTAGGAAAGCACATGCAGATGGGACCACACTTAACTCATGCTTCCTGACCAGCTAGCTCTTGGGGCTCCCTGGCCATCTTTTCGCTATTTGCTAAGCAGCTATTCCAAACATTCATCACTTTTCTTGATCATCTCAGTCACCATCCTCTCCTCTCTCAAGTAAGCCTTTCCTCCATCTCTCCACGATTCAGTCTTTCTGCATGTTCGTCTGCACTTCAAGTACAGAGAGGTGAGATGATCACATGCCTCAATTAATGATACACCTTCACACTGATCTGCATCATTTTTGTTTTTCCCTTCATCCCCATCTCTACTCTAATTCTCTGCTTCCCAATTTCCCACTTCCAGGTACTCATGCTCTATAGTGTTACTTTACGTTTTAAATTTACAGTAATTGCATTGTGTTACAGATCTTGCTCTGTTTCTGTTATTTCACTCAATAAATGATGAACCAGTTTAAGGTTCATCCATGTTTCTGTCTATACACCTAGCCCGCTGCTTCTGACTGCTATTAAGTATTTCATTTCACACACGTTTTACTTTTATTTCTCTAGAGATGAATACCTGGATTTGCTCCAGCTCCCTGCTACTATGAATGACGTTGTAACGATCCTCATTGTATACGTCCCTAATTCATCTGTGTGTGCGTTTCTCTAAGTCATCACTCGGGAATGAACACTGTGAGGGCACAGTGTGTTCTTATACTTAATTTTCCTGGGTAATTCATTTTAGCTCCACTTACACCAAGTCCTCTATACTTAGTGATTAAATGACTATCAAGATCAAGAAAGTCTCAGACTGCACTGTTGGAAGAGTCTCTTTCATCAGACCAGCACTGAAGGTAGGCTAAGAAGCTGGATCAAGGGGCTGGATTTAGGATTTACGGTACAGGCAATTCCCTGTTTCAAGAGGACACAAATATAGAGGAAGCATTTTGAGAGATTCGAAGGGAGGTCACCCAGTAAACATAACAGATCAGCAAATATTCCTATCCCGGTTTTCTTCTACTTTGTCTTAGTGAGATGCATTTTGTCCTCACGTTGAACATTTTTATAAAAAAGATGGCCTAACTTACCACCAGTCAAAAAGACTTGGAAAAATTATATGTAACATTAATTATGAAAACAATAATTGTTTTCAATGTCTAAAATTTAAATGTATATGATAATATTTAATTTCAAATTTCAAATTATCCCTCCAAAAGACTCTGACATACCTCTTGTCCCAATCCCCTTACCCCTCAATCCAGGGCACAGAAAGTCAGTGCCATGAGTCAAAGAGGGTGAGGCTGAGTGGACATTCTTTGTTTCACATTATTTAGGGACTGAACATTTTCAGTAAATTTAAGATCTATAAAGAGAAATAATACTTTGAATGTTGGATACTAGACTTTAACTGTTGTTTACTAAAATACAGAGTTCCAAAAATTCATGGGATATTCATGATCCCTCATTAAAATTCACAAACTATTCATAATCACTCATTAAGAGGAAACAAAACATTTTGGCGCAACAAGACTGAAACTGGAGGCTGTCATCAGAGACGAAAACCATCTTTTACAAACACGCCTGCTTAGGGTCACATGGGCTGGAGAGACCACAGATCTAACCCCACCCCACAGGTATGGAACTTTTAAATGAGTACAGGAGACAGTTATTGACCACCAATGATTTTGTATTACCGATGGCACATTTTAGATTTTTAAGCTCAACTGGAAAGTAGGTGGCCCACGTCTGCACTCCCCGACACATAACCTGCCGACAGTACCGATGGAGGCTGGCACGCTCTCCCGCAGGATGGGCACGTGGCCTCACCGTTTTCCACGCGGAGCTCCAGGCTGCTGCGCCACCTGACTGCAGCTGGTGTGGATGATGCACCCTAAGTGCCCTCGTGGTGCACGAATATGCAGTCACAAACCCCTTCTTTTGATCTGCACACATTCATAAGGATTATTTTAAGTAACCTCCTCACCATGAGTGATTTTAAAATTCCAAGGACTCTTCTTCCCTTTCTTTCTGATCTTCAGGGTCTTGCTACTAATTATTGTGTCCATTTATCTCAACTATTCTTGTCTTTCTCCAAGGCGGATGAATGTTCATTCATTTCGACTGTCTACAGAGCTCCTGAAATCAGGAGCCATTCTGGAGGGTTTCTACCACTCAGCGCATACGGTGGACACACTGCCAAATACTTGCCTAAAACACATGTTTTAAACTCTAGGAAAAGCTTTTATAGCACATGCATGAATGGGCATGAAATGGCAAAAAACCAAACTGCCAGGAAGTCTGGGGATCATTTGATAGTGATAGATACTAAAATTAACTGGAGAGTAAAATATCTGAGTAAAAAGGGAAGGATTTTTTTCAAAGTACTCTTTAATCTGGAAGTTCCCCTTTCCCTCCAACGGAGAACACTTTATATAAGTCTGCCTTGTTAAAAAAGTACAGAGAATAAACTGTCCGGGGCATCAGACGAAAGCTAGTAGAAGCAGGGGATTTTACAGAGCTGCACGGGGACATCACGAACACCCTCAACACCCAACATTTTTAGGGATCTGCCCAAAAGTCAATAGAAAGAAATAAGGAGCAATTTTAGCACAGAGGATGAAGACTCTGACCTTAAACTCTGAAAATTATTAGCTGCCGAAATGGCTGTTGACGATTCTTTGTAGTTGGTCTATCCATCCTGAGAGAGGGAAATACAAGTCTTTTCCTGATTGCCAAACAACAAACGTCTTGCATTACAAATAGAGAAAATTTCTCACCAGTTGGTGAGTTCCACACCTCAAAGGTACTGTTGGTTATTTTAGGGAACAAAGTGCCTTTGATCACTTGATGGGCAGAGGGGGCTTGATCACAAGGCCCATGTTTGTGTTTCCCAGCCCACCTTGGAAAGCATGGAAAATTTATTCTCAGAAAAATGAAACCACACCCTAGAATTCCTTGCAATTTATGGGTGGGGAAAAAAGTCCTTAGGTGATTACTGTCTGAAAGGAACATTCTTGTGGCAAGAGAGGGCTGGGCTCCACACACCTGTTCAGCTTTTAAAAAAAAAAAAAAGCAAATGCGCAATCGTTAGAGAGTAATTAATCCATGAAAGGATGCATTGTGCCGTCCTGGTGTTTGCCCACCTTGAAGCATTAATAATTATTAACTTCAGTTTCTTTAACTCAAGGCGACGATGTTTTGTTAAGCAAGGCTGGCCACAGACTTATAACGGGGTGTCCAGGGGAAAATAAGGCCAAGATCTGTAGTTCCCTCTGGTCTTTTCCCCCGCTAATTCAATAATCCTTTATTGAATACCTACTATGTCCCAAGGTATCCTGTGGGAAAGTCAAAGAAAAATGTATAAAACATGGTTCCTGTACTCCCACGAGTTTACGAGCTCTTAGAGAGATATAAATATCAATCCAGTTTAATTCCAGACACTGTGTTAACTGCCAAAACAGAGGGATGAACAGAGTACTGGGGCGATACAAAACCTGGGGTATCAGAAAGATACTGTGATACAAGTATTTAATGATGCTACTTGTCTTTTCTCAAATTTTCTTCATGTGTAAAACATAGAGTCAGATGCTCTTGGACAAAATGAAATAAATAGGGTATGGCCTCTGCTGACTACTGTCTACTGAATAAAAATTTCTTGAGCATCTATGTGTGCCAGGCATTGAACAGGATATTTTGGAATTCCAGATGGCTAAGCATGTTTTTTACCTTCAAGGAGGTAAAAAAAAAAAAAAAAAAAAAAGAAAGAAATGGTTATCTATATGCCTGTACTAAGTGCGATCTTGTATCAGGTCAAAAGACCTTAAAAGGAAGGACTATTTTTTCACTAATCCTGGGCACCAAGCTGAGCTCACCTTGGTTTTACTGAACAAAACAGAGAATTTGGTGAGAATCCAGCTGCTATGAAAACCAGTCTCATCAAAGGCAATCAAAGCAGGAGTGAGCCTTTGGTGGTCACTTTGCACATCTGCTGATTTAACTCATACCAACTCAACCCTCAGGCGCCGTAAGTGGCAGAACCTCCGTGACTGGCTTTTTAGCGTCTTGCACAGAGCATAATTGAAAGGGGGCAATTAGTAGATATCTGATGAATTACAGAATCTCTACTCCCATGGATGCCTGCTCAAAAAGAGAGAATATTGTAAACATTTCATATATACTACAGTTCCACTCAGTGATTTTTTAAAAAAAAATTACAGAATAGGAAGATAGAAATCAATTTTAGTTCTCCCTGCTTCAGCGTCACCAGATGTCCCATGTCAGGTTCTATCCACAAACTCATGGGAAGAGGCCAACTATTAATTTCCCCCTGGCATGGAGCAGGATATAAACTTGAACTGTTGATACACGTGCTTTGTTCTGTTTGCCAACCTTTGCGTGTGTGTGTGGCGGCAGGGCGATTTCCCCTCCTGAAGTTCACCCAGGATTCAGTCTCCCCTGGATCTACTTGACCTCCAGCCGACTTATTATAGTTTTGTCAAAAAGGCTAAACAGAGAGAAGATTCTTGAAGCACATATAGTGCTTTCTCATACAAACTTGATTCCCAAAACGCCACCCAGAAAAGCCCATTATAAACGAAGACTGGGGGATTTCCTAGTAAGCTGTTGCCATGCTGCTGCAGTCCACTACAGTAGAAAGTGCCTCAAGAATCAAGCATTTGGAGGTTTAATCAGATTGGACATGGGGTATGGAGGCAATGACTCATCTCACTTATCTGACTCCCATCCTCAAGGTCATCTTAAGAGATCGTGTTATTGAGAAGACCACACAGTGAAGTCCTTTTGGTTCCTCTGGGTAGCAACATGGCCACTTCTGGGTGCAGAAAAGACCTCCAACTTTGACACCATCACACCTGTCCGCTGAGAAGCCACATGGGAGGGAGGGAGGGAAATTAAGAATGAACAAAAGCCCAGGACAGACTCAGTCTCTGCCCCCAGAATCCCTGCAGAGGAGGAGGAGAACTTAGTAAAGTATTGGGTTAAAATTACAAGAAGCATGAGTGATACCATAAGCATGACTTTAAAACAGTCATCCCTCGCCTTCTTGAAGAAACATTCTTTTGTATAGTCTCACCTGGAGCCAGACCATTTGAAAACTAAAACCCTATAAAGCTGTCTTATTTCTCACTCACCTGTCATCCTCTAATTCCACTTCTGAGTCCAGGTCTACCAGCCTAATTTGGGCTTTCTTTGTGAAATGCCTGTTCTGCACTAATCAGATGATTTTCCCTCAACTGACCTTGTCATTCAAAAGCCATAAGTCATTTAAAACCCAGTTTGCATCTGCAAGGAAATAAAAGGCAGAAATAAATTTGATTTTTTTTGCATCTTAATTACTCCCCCAGGCATTGGCTGCTCTCATTAAACTGCCTTAAGTCTTGAACGTGACATTTAAACTAAGAAGTCCGCGCTTCTTTCCTGCAGCTTTCCATTTCCTAACCAGCAGGATTTGTTGATCCTCACCTAACTTGGCCCGAAATTGGAGCAGGGTGACCCAGAGACTCCGTAGGGTCAGTCAGTCTGAGTTGGTGTAAGCCTGCACAGGTAACAGGCTGCCTTGCTAACAGCAGATGAAGGACCCAGGACCCTTACCTGCCCGGGAGGAGGGCTATACATGTACTTAAACACCTCTAAATGGCTTTCAGGCATTAAATGCGTATTGAGAGCCTTCGTCCTACATAGCATTACAGCAAGAGTTTTCCCAGGAATCCTAATGGGAATTTACAGAGGACAATATCTCAAACAGATGGATCAGCTACTACCAAACATTCAGAACAAGAGCACAGGAAAACCAAGTCACTCTCAACATCTATTTTTCCCCCTCCAAGTCAGTTTTATAAAACGGAACCACAGGAAAGCCAGCAAATGATTCTTTGCTCTTCCATAATGGCCCAAGAAAGCCGGTGGATCTGCTTAAGTAAGTGTCAGTAAAAAGCAACACTACGCTGCGTGAAACAGCCCCTTTCTCTGGCGTTGTGAGTACACATAATACACACCATCACAACCGTTATCTTTGTTCATGGGTGAGGCTGATCCTCAGAAACAGGACCCACTGAACAGAAGACCCACGTGAAGAAATTAAGTTAACCTTGCAGGTAGCTCAAAGACCTTCCAACGTTTTTCCATCTTGGAAAACCGACATCAGTCTGCCATGGTTACCAGTGTGGTGCTGGTATCGGCACCAGATCAACCGTGGGCTGCGTTCTCATCAATACTCTGATTTGCCGTCACCTGGGTAGGTCTGAAGGCTGTGGGTTCCCGGCACCCTCCTCAGAGGAATTCAGGACGTACGGTACTGTGTTCCAGAATCAAAAGTCAGTTTATGGTCCTGAGCCTGCCCTCGTATCTCCTCATAGGAGAGATGTGATGATTCAAAAGAGAATGTTGGTAATGCTTGAAAAATCTTCCTCAGGTGAATATATATACACTAGTTTGATTTATTTTAAATAGTACCAGATGCTCTTTTCTTTTTCCTCTGTTCCCTTGCGCTAGTTAATTTTATTTCCTAGATTTTTCTCTCCAACGTTCTGAAAATAAAAACTTTTTTTTTTAAGAGCTGGCACCTAGAACCTCTGAGATTCCCACCCGTGTGAGTTGTATCTAATCCAATGGTTCTGTCGTAACAAACTGGCCCCCCAAACTCTGATCTCAACCCAGATGCTAACGAAGATTCTACCCAAGTCACACTGCTGTGGTGACAGTGGTCTCTTCAAGCCCTATGGTTCTTACCCAAGAAAATTTTAGTTCCTTCTCCAAGGCTCAGGTGGTGCTCCTGGGATCGGGCCAGGCCCGTGCCTATAGGGTGTGGGTGTCCCTGCCACCGTCGACAGCTCGGGGTGGCTTCTGCCTATGTGACTAATCTCTGCATTGGATCCTGCTCATCTCATCTGAGGCTTTCAACAACAGGGTATTACAGATGTATTGTTATCATTAGCCCATTTTAGAGAATAACTTGGAGGCTTGTTCACAGCGAGTGGCCTGCTCAAGGTCACTTAACCTGTAGGTGAGACAGATACAGCATGCGCTCAATTTTCTGACTCCAAAGCCTGTGCTTTCCACCAGCCTTCCCAGGTTGAGGTAGACAGATGCAATGCCCACATTCTACTTGCATGCCCTGCCCACAACCTATGCCCACTGATGTGCCTTAGGTGTTTGCAAGCACAGACTTTGGAGACTGACCGCCAAGTATGGCCATGTGACCTTGGCAGGTTACTCAGCACTTTCTGTCTCCATTTTGTCATCTGTAAATTGGGGATGGAAATTCCTACTTCCTAGAGCTGTTCTGAGCATCAAATGAGTTAATATGTCTAAATCCCTCAGCTCCGTGCCTGGCCAATAGTAAGTGCCATGTCCATGGGAGCTCTTCTGTGCTTCAGGGCCCCTCATTCATTCAGGGAGTGAGAACTGTAGCCCAACAGTCTGCGACCTCCCGAGGGTCTGGAGGATGGCTGTCTACTCCGCACAGCAGGAGGCCAGCTCCATTCCAGAGCAAAGTAGTGGTCCCAGAAAAGGCCCATGTTAGAACGCATCGCAGCCCAAGATGCCTTGATGTTCAAAGTCAAGTGTCACAGCCGCTTCCCCCTGCGGTAGATTCCCTGCTTATGACATCAACCTAGAGCACATGAGCTGAACCAGAATCACTGGAGATGACCCGACGACAGAAAGTCTGTTTGGAAACGCCATCATCTTTTGAAAAACAGCAGGTTGTTCTTTTCCCCGACAGGAATCAGTTTTGCTCTAATAGAGGGCCATTCTATTTCCCCCCAGAATGTGAATTCCATGCACAACTCAATACCTTAAAAAAGGCATTTATTTTTCTTGGGCCTTTGAGAGAGACTTTAAACTGGCAGGAGAGAGCAGTGAGGCAGCGCAGAAGGCTGTGAGTTTCAGCACGCTACCATGAAACTACATATATTTTTTCTTTAAAAACCCACATCTGAGGGTTCCAAACCACGTGCAGCACCCCCTACTATTCTGCTTTTGGCCCCAAAGCCTAATCACCGTCATGGTCACAGTTTATGGAGCACAATGGCTTTGTTCCTTTGCCTCCCCACCATCTTGTCTCTCGAGATTCTGCACCATAGCCTCCTGTAGCCTGCTTTTGCATGTTTAAATAAATGGGGAATTTCAGAATCTGGGGGGGGGAAAGCCTGCTGAAGACACTTCAGAGGGATGGAGAGAAAAAGAGCACCACATTATAAGAAGATGAGCACCTGGAAAGAGCAACAGCTTTGCAGTGCTTCTTGAAAAGATGCCTTCTGAACAGCCAGTCCCAAGCAGGGCACTGCTTGTAGGTTTGTGCGCTGAGCACCAAGCAGCAGAAATTTACGCAAAGGCACAAGGGCCTTTGGGCCGACACTGATGCCTGGAGTTAGGACTCTGAGCCTGGGCCTGATGCCTTCTGTAGAGGTGGCAAAGACCAAGGTTTCTGGAAGAGGCCACTGTCTTGACAGACAACCCCACCGCCCCCAGAGCTGCACACACACAGCTGTACTCACCGCGACTTTGGAGGCGGCGGGGGAGGCGAGAATGCCTCAATCCCACTTCTGTCCTTGGGAAACTCAAAGGCAAACGAGGCCGATTTGCTTATTCCGGTCCCGGCTTTGCTGTTCTGCCCAGAGGAGCTGTCTGTGGGGTGGAGGCGGTGCCAGGTGGAGGAGTTGGACGGGTCCGTGGGGCCATTTTCCACCTCTCTCCCCCAGCTTTGACTCAGCAAGTCCTGCTCAACCTCGTCCTCTTCCTCTATCCGGCACTGGCGGCTCCAGGCCCCAGTCTGGTACCGGGGTCGCCTCTGGTCCAAGGCTGATGTGGTAGCGGCAGGCGCGGGGCCTCTGGCAGAGTCACTGGTGAGGACACCATTGGCCCGGCAGAAAGACGCGGGGTCAACGGGGCCCTTGGATGGAGGCTGGGGCCCAGTGACTCCTGAGTTCCCTTCGTTGAGGTCGGACAGTGGGGAGGCCGAGAGGGACACCGGGGACCCTCCGGGGCTGCTCTTGGACAGCTTAGGGGGGATGGCAGGCCTCCCCTTGGGTGTGTTCTCACTGGCACCGTGATGGTGGCTCTCCCTGGAGCTGAGACCCTGCCCAGCTGAAGGCTCCCCTTCCCCGGCCTCGGAGGCCTGGCTCAGGGGCCCGCGTGGCCACTGCACCCCCACCGAGGAGTCAGGGCTGCTCAGGTAGATGGTCCGGTGGTCCTCTTCTGGGTGGGCCGCCATGACTGTGATGGTGGCCGCCACCTGGGGGGCCACCTCCGGGCCTTCCCTGTCCTGGCCCCAGCCAGACGCTGTTTTCTGAGCCCAGGTGTTCGGCGTCCGCACCTGGCCCTGGCTCTGGGCCGCTGCCGCCTGTTCTGCCTTGGCCGGTGGCCTGGAAGGCACTGGATGAGCCTTCTTCCTCTTGGTGCTCTCAGCATAGATGGGTTCAGGCTGTGCAGCCTGCCTGGAACGGGCTGGGGGCTGGAGCTCCCCCGTCAGCATGAGGCACCTGCTGGAGAAG
The DNA here is from genome assembly GCF_030028045.1 of Hippopotamus amphibius kiboko. Lineage (NCBI taxonomy): Eukaryota > Metazoa > Chordata > Mammalia > Artiodactyla > Hippopotamidae > Hippopotamus > Hippopotamus amphibius. The sequence goes on from NC_080195.1 coordinate 21,325,911, forward strand.
CCCCCGTGGCCGCCAAGGTCCTGCTGCTTCCCGGGCGCGGGTTCCTTCACGAGGGAGCAGTAATCGCTCTCAGGAGGGGGCACCGCGGGGCTGCTGGCGCGGCTGCTGGCGCTCCCGCACGAGAGGCCATCCGAGGAGCTGGCAGCCTCGGAGGCGAGGGACTGCTCCTTGGGGCCCAGGCGGGGCGGGTTCTGGGCCGGGCCCTGGCTGCAGCCCTCCCTGGGGACGCTCAAAGCCCGCTTCTCCTCCTCGGCTGGCCTCGCACACACCCCCTGCTCCCAGCGCGCCGGCGAGCAGTCCCCGCCGCCCGGTCTGCGACGGGAGCCCTCGGCCTGCGCGGCGGCGTCCGCGGCATCCGGGCTCCCGGGGCGACAGTCCAGGATGGAGCAATATTCTCCCCCTTCGCTGTCGCCCGAGGGCGAGCACCTTTGATCGCTGTCATCCTCCGAGGGCAGGGACTCCCGCAGGGGCTGTGCGGAGGGGCAGGGCCCGGGGCCCTTGTGGCAGCCCGACGGCATCCCGGCAAAGGCGGCCAGTTTCTGGTGGAAGCTCTCCTGAGGGGAGGTCAGCTCTTGGTGGGGAATCGTGCGTTTTTCTCGTCCGAGCTTCTCCTCCGGGAAGCTCACCGGGTGGAAGGCGGCACTCCGTTCCCCCCGGGGCTCCAGGCTGCGCACGCCGACCATGGCATAGGCTGGGGGGCAGCGAGGGTGGCCGTCTGTGGGGGCCGAGGGCCCAGCAGGCTTCTGGACGCCCCGGAAGCTGCCCAGGTAAACGACTGGCACGTCTTCCTGCTTCGGGAGGGGGAGCTTGCTGGGGGCTCGTCTCCAGATGACCTACACAGCCCCAAGGTTAAAAGACTTACATTAGACCTTGTCAGAGAAAAAAGGAAGAGAGAGAAAGTGAGAGGGCAGGGCCACGACACCACAAACCGCCTTCCGAGCTGCCGTGAAGCAGCCGGGCAGCACACCTACCCTCTGATCTCCCCACAGCCTTCTCATCCTCCCTGGGGCCCCGTGGAGCCGCTGGTCTTCCCAGACACTGCACGTCCCACCCGTGTCTCTAATCCCTTCTGCTTTGGTCTGTGAGGTAGGGGGGCAAAAAAACACTAAAAGAAGAACATTTTACCTTCTCCCTTGAAACTGCTGGATAAGATAAGTTCTCCTGAGGCTTTGAAATAGAGTTTTGGGGTTTTGTTTACTTTTGCTTTGTGTTCATTAGTCTTTTGATAATGGTGTCACGACACGAAGAAAACAAAGTCATGAGGCTTTTAAAAACACCTTGGGTGGACGGTGGGGTCAGAGGGCAGGAGGGTGAGGGGTGGTTTCCGAGCTGGATCCCAGCTCACGTGCTTTGCTCTGAGCCGTGCTCTTTCCCCCAGTTACAGGCAGTGACCTCAGTCTGCATAAGTGGCTGGACCAGTTGAGCTAGAGACAGCAATGTGGGCTGGTCATTCCCATCACTGAAATCACTGTCCCCTCCTTCCCCTCTAGTCTCCCCTACCCAGACTTTTAAAGCAGCCTCAAGGTAGGGCTGGCCTCTGGCTCTTTCCAAGATGATTCTGAACGGAAAGAATCCCTGGTTTACATCTGTGATGGTCAAAGGTATTGAGAAAGGCCTGGAGAATGGGTGTAACCAGCTTCCAGAGAATGGAGCAGCTCTGAAGGGGATGTGAGGCTGAACGCAGCCCCAGGAGATGGCTTGCCTCACTCAAGCCTGCCTTGATTTAAAACTGAACTCTGATTTCACATAAGCTCACACATCCTTCCAGACCCACTCACCGTGACAGCTCAGGAAAACGAGAACAGGCAAAGAGGTCAAACAGGTCACAAGCGGTTCTTAGAATATGCCCTAGACATGCAGATTCCCAGCAGACGTGTCTAGAGGCAGCAGGCTCCACGTGCTCTCTGAATAACTAGACCTTGGTCAGGGTCACCTGGAGCGTGAGCAAAGCGGTCTCATCCCTAAGGATGTGATTGTCTTTAGTGATCCTGGGTCAAAGCTGGAAAAATCCAAGCTTCCAAACTGGAAATATGAACACTGGCTGAGAATTGGATGATATTACAGAGCTGTTGCTGACATTTTTAAGTGTGATAATGATATTTCGTACAAAGACTTTATTTTTCGAAGAGGTACCTACTGTCATGATGCAATATCTGGGGTTTGCTTTAAAATCCTGGGGAAGGGAGGGTGGGGGCGCGGGTAGAGACGGAGCAAGATGGGTCATGAGTTGATGATTGTTCAAGCTCATGCGGCAGGGTGGTGGATGCATGGGATTCCTTAAGCAATTCTTGCTACTTTTGTGTACATTCAAAATGATCCATTAAAAAAATTCTTTTTTAAAACTTTTTAGAAAAAGCTTCATTTTGGTGTGCCCTGATGCAGTCTCCAGATGAACTTGGAGGGACTGCATTAATGGTTCTCAGCCTAAAGGGACCGAGAGAAAGGAGGGCATAGAGAAAAGAGGCGGCGGCAGTCAGGAAGGAGCGGTCTCGGGATGAGCCGATGGGAAGCCATCCTGCAGGAGTCCTGCTGGAACAGCCCTCCCTGGCTGCCTGCCCGTCACCAGTGTTACAACAGGAGCAGCCCCGGTAAAAATACCACGGGGCTGAGTCAGCCTCACCTGCGTGACGTCAGCACTCATGCCAGCCTCAGTCCACCCATCAGAGGCCTCAGAGCTTATCATGGTGGGCTTTACGGCAATGGTGGGCTTGGAGTAGGGCGAGCTGCTCAGGCCGTCATCTTCCGGGCGGCCACTCTCCGGCCTGGGGGGCAGGCGAGGTGGAGGGGGCAGGCTGCCGGTTCGGGGCTGGGGGCGGCCGGGCGCCAGCTGGTGGTCGCTGCGCAGGCAGAAGCAGTTTTTGCAGGACCCGGGCTTCCAGATGTGCTCCACAAAGTCGCTGCACGCAGACATTTTCGGGCCCTCGGGGTTCAGTGGGATGGTCTGGAGCATCCTGAGCAGCGGACGGGGGGCTGGTTCATCTTGCGACCGGCTGCCTGGCGTGGTCTCGGGGGAGGCAGATGGGGCTCACGGGGCAGCATCCTGGAAAGGCAGAACACTTGCCTGGTCAGAGCGCGCCCCTGCCAGAGGATGGGGGCATGTGATCAATTAGAGTGTGATGATGTGACTGGGGAGCAGATGGGGAAGGAGGCAGAATGGAGGAGAGAGAGGTAAAGATGAGTATTCTATTCATTCCGAGGCCCTCACCCACCTGTCACGAGGCTCTTAATCACGTTCAAGTAGTGTGGCCTTAGAAAAGCTGTAAAAACTAAACACAGCTCTGTTGTGTGAGTGGAGAGTGTAAAAGACACTTCAGTCCCCTAAAATCCTGAGTGCTCAGAGGTATGGGGGCCACTAACAGGAAGAAATCACACAGGGCTGGAGATGAGAAGACTGTGGTTGACCCATGCATCCCCTGCTGCTAGGGGTCTCGAGCCCGGGTCTCTGCCCTGGAGAAACAAGAACTACCAAATAGGACAGCAGGTAAAAATCGTGGCTTCTGGAAGATAAGCCACAAGTTTTAACCAAGAACGATGTGCGTGGGAAGGTATGCCTGGGCTCTGAAATCACCCTGCGTAATCCATACCTGTGACGCGGGGGAGACAGAAGAGGTGAGACAGAGGAGAGGTGTGGTGCCGGCCTGCCCCCCAGGGATCCTGGTCAGGAGGTCTGGCATCTTGGGAATGCACTCCCCACCTGCGGCCCGCACCTTGCTTAACAGGCCTTATTCAACCCAGGGCTCAGTGAGATCAATACAGCCAGAGCTGCAGGGCCGGGGGGGAAACCGAAAGAGAGGTTCATGGACATGACAGCCCTGTGGTCTAGGGTTGGATAGGCTATAACAGGAGGAAGAGATGATCACAGTTATTTTCCCTACGAGAATCCTGGAGGCGAGGCAGTTAGCTAGCTGAGTGTGTTGCCTCTGAGAGTAAAACTGAAGGCAGAGAGTTTGCATCACTCAGTAAATTCACCACTGAGGGGGGACTCAAAGAGTTGCAGATTTTAACCCGTTAACCTGAATAACACCCATGAGATAGCTGCCATCCCCATTTTACAGATGGGAAAACAATGGCAGCAACATAAACTAGGACCTGTCCACAGACACAGAGAGTTTAGGGGTTCCAGAGAGAGAGAAGCCAGCTCTCCTGGCAGCTCCTCATGTCACCACTTCACTCGCAATGTTAAGTCACTCGCCATTATCATGTCTGCTGCTTTTTGCTCTTCTTTCCTCATTTAAATGAACTGTCTTCTCAGAAGGGGAGTGTTAGGAAAAAATTGTCCTGAAGACTCTACAGCGAATAGACGCTCTTTAAATAGAGAGGGTTTGGCCCTGGGGTCTGCTTTCTGCTTTCCTCCTGTGAGAACTGGCTCTGAGGTTGATGTTCTCCACATCTTCAACAGGACTAACCAGGTGGAATGAGCCAGGAGCCACAAAGATCATTCCGGAATCTCTGTGGGAAGAGCTCTCTTTCTGGTCTCCCACACTCGCAGACAGCGGTGCTTATTCAACGAGCGCTGAGGCTAAACTGGCCTCTTTTCCCTCCAAAGTTAACCAGGAAGCCCACTGCAACATCTTTAAGCTAAATGAACTCTCTGAAATAAAAGACAAGTATGTGTCTTTCAAGACTGTTGTTAGGATCTTATGCATCAAGATGACTGTGGGTTCGGTCTTCCAGCTCCTGTAAATACACCCAAGAGGCAGGTTCATTCCTTGCCAAGTTCCCCAGAAGAGGTCACTAAGCTTCAACAAGCAGAGGAGGAGAGCAAGCATTTTTCTTTCTCCTACAATCCCAGCCATGGAGAATTTTAGGCTCTGCTGCTAAATTCTGGAAAGAGGAGAAAGTGGAGGAGGTATTTTGGTGTTCAGTAAGGCAAACCTCCATACCCCTGCCCTGAGGTGGGGAGAAGTTTCTTTCCTGGGGGTCCTGGCCCCCCTTCTACTTCAGACAGAGCCTCCCGCGCCCCAGGGAGGGATGGAAGGAGAGAGCTTGCGAATCGGTTCTGCGTGGGCTCCTCTTGTTCCTGCGGCTCCTCACGGGGCTGGGCTACCTGAGGAGGGGGCATCCTACAGATTCTCGCAAAGAAGCCGCTTGGGGTGGCCACACCTCACTTCCTGCTCCACAGGCAACGGACCCACACTTGTCGTGGTTGCTTGGTGCCGGAGGTCCCCCTCCTGTGCAGCAGATGGCCCACGGCCGCCCTGGCACGGTTGGCAGGTTCTGGACTACCAACATTCGGGAAGCTTCCAGAACCCCTCACCAGTTCATGAGCACTCTCCTCGCTCCCATCCTCAGCTCTGAAGTTCTCTGACGGTGGGTCCAACTCTCACGACACAACTGCTCAGAGACTGGAAAGGTTTTTCAGGGAAAAGGAATGAAGACAAGAAAAGAATGAAGCTCTGGGCTCTGCACCATCCCTGACTCACTACACATCCTGTTAAAACTGGTTTCTCCGTCACAGCAAACAGAATTTATCACTACATCAAGCCAGAAATGATTCTCTCTGTCTAGAGAGGTTCTGTGCTTGAAATTATATCTGATTTAAGTAAAGCATGGTGGAAAAACTCAAGTGGCACTCACAAAGCAGGAGCCCTGCCCGCCTCCCGGGCCAGCTCTCCACAGCCTCGGAATGGCACCTTCCCAGCCCACATTCCTTGCCTCTGAGGGTAGGCAGCCCCCAGAATTATGCAAATTCCCCCATTTCAGTGGGAGGCAGCAGTGTAAGATGAGAAAAAGATCTCAGCATTCTTTCTGATCCAAGTCATGATAAAATATCTTTGCCTCTGCAAACTTCTGCACCAGATTTGTGGCTAAAATGTGCAAGATTGAAGCTGTCAGATACACGCCCACCTCACTGGAAAAAGAATCCGAAGAATGGTGACCAGACCCATAAAATGAAATCTTTGGGCTCCAAATGCCCCTTGTACTTGCATCGAAAGTTGTTCACGCCTCACCCTGAAGGGACAGAATTCCAGAAAACACTCATCTAAAAAATTTATCTGTATTACAATTAAATGAATGCAACACTGGAAAAAGAGAAATATTTATGAAACTGTTTGTCTGGATTTCAACACTCCATTGACAGGGGTTGCCCAGGCAGAAAGGAGAAAGTGACAGCCTTACCTGTCCCTCCCTTCCACCGCACACACAGAAAGTCATGATATTCACCCAACTTTTTATTTCCTTTTTCCTTCTCCAGTGCTATGTAATCCAATCTCAGCATTACGAATGTGGTTTTTGTGGGTTAGATCCATTACATGCTAAACTAGGAAGGAAGATACCTCCGTTCCACAAGACCCTATGATAGTGAAATGACCGCAGAATTCCCAGTGCTTCCTGTCAGATTTCCGGCTCAAAAAGGGAAGGGGTTTGTTAAAGATAGTTCAGGCCAGTGATCAATAGGGCCTTCCCAAGCTGACTCTGGGCTGGACGCCTTGCAAAACTCCTCCCTCCTAGACCTTTGGGCTTTGCTATCCGCTCTGCAAAGCCATGTGCTTGCTGGCTGAGCTTCACCTGAGAGGAAAATACACAGTGAGCCGGCCCTGCTTCCATTCTCATCCAGGAAAGTGGAGAGGTTCTATTTTTTCAGTGTGTGTCTGTGTGTCGCTGGGGGGGCGGCAGCACAAGCAAAGGTTAACAAGGTACCCACAGTAGCCTTTCAGAGGGCTCTGCCACGGCGCAGGAAGAAGGCATCGTCTCGTTCCCCCTGGAGACCCCCAGGCTGGCATCAAACTCGGGGCTGCCTAAAAGGCAGCTACTAACCTGGGGCCCCAAAGCATCACCCCCGGGGGCCTGGTCCGAGCCGCCCCGGGCGATTTGACAATCTTGCGACCGCGGAAAGGCAGCCTCCACAATAGCAATCCCCAAAGCGCTCCGACCTCCTGCCCCAAACCCAGCAGCCAGACCAGCGAGACACGCACAACAGTCGGTCCCCCTGCGGGAACTCGGAGCAAAGTTTCCCCGTTCGAAACAGCGTGATTCTCGAATGAATCGAAAACACCCCTCCGGCTCCCCGGTTCTCGGGGCTCCGCGCCTCCTCCTCGGGCGCATCCCGGGGCGCACGCGGTCCGGACGCTCCACCTTCCCCCAGTGGCCGCCTGTCACCCCGGGGACGCCGACGGGGGTCGCCCGCTCGGCAGTCACCGCGCTCCCCCGGAGCTCCCCTCTGCGGCCACGTTTGCCAGACAAAAAGAGGCCGACTTTGGAAGAGGCGCCGCGGGCTCACCTCGGGGCCGCGCTCCCCCGGCCTCGCTGCTGCTCTCCGAGCCGCCAGCCGCCCCGCCGGGCGCCGCCGAGCATTGTTTGGAGAGAGTGCGCGCGCGGTGCGTGCCCGGCCGCGGGCGGTGTCGTCTGCCCGGGCCCGGCGGCCGGGTGGCAGCTGCGCGCGCGGCTCCGCCCCCTCCGCCTCCGGTGGCGCCGCCCGCCCGGCCCCCGCCCGGCCCCCGCCGCACCTCCGCTGTCCCTGCCGCCGCCCCGCGCCCCCCGCCGGCGGGCACGCTCCCCGGCCCCCATTCCTCCCCACGGTCCCCGCCCCGCCCCTCCCTCCCTCCCTCCCGCTCCCGACGGAGGCTCCGCCCCCAGCCCAAGACTTGGCGCCGTCCGACCCCCCGAGCGAGCGCCCTTTTGCACCCCTTTCTGCGGAGGGCCCCGCAGGGTTCTGCAGGGGCGAGTTTCGGTGTCTGCAGCCTTCCTTTTCCCATAAATGTGCGCATAGGTATGTAGGTGTCCTGCATCCCTTCATCCTCTCTGCTCGGCAAGACCCTGAGAGGACGAGAGTGGCGTGGAGGGTACAGAAACCAGAGGGTACGAGAGAGGCGTGGAGGGTACAGAACCAGAAAGCGAGGGGTCTGGAGGGGAATGATGAGGTCAGGACCGAGACGCGTTCCGAAAGCTGCGTGGGCACCGAGATTGCCAGTGACTGTTGCAGGTGGGAGGAGGCTGACGCACGACCCAGCCCGACTGGGAGTCCTGACAGAGGGTTTCAGGTTCTGCTCGGCCCCTCGGCTTAGGCCTCAGGCCAGTGGCTTAATCCCGTGAACTTTAGTTTTCTGAAAGTGGAATACAAGGGTTGGAGTGGAAAGAGCTGGTCTTCCTCCACGCGGGGAGAGCGAGGGCTTCTGCGGGCCATATTACACCTGTGTTTACACCGTTTCCAGTAAGTGACTCATTCACTGAGATAGAATGAGTTTGAGATAGTCCTCGGGCTAAAAATCTTTTAACTGAGAGTATGACAGCCTACGACCCAGTTGGTCCCCTCCCTTCCTCCTGTGCCTGCAACAGGCTTGCACCTTGACCTGGGTGTTTCCTCAGGCAGCCGGCACCAAGGTCACCACCTTGCGCCCGCCTGCTTGGGGGGGAATTCGCTAAATGGAACAGGAAAAAGACCCCAGAAAAACACCTGTGGTCTTCTCTCTGCTCCTTCCTCCTCCCGAGGGGCAGTGTATAGAAACTCCAGTGGGGATCCTCTGCCAGGCAGCCCACCAGGTTGTGCCTGTGAACCTCTTCCCAGCCCAGAGGAGGAAGGCTGGTTCTGCTTGAGAAGCCTGCACTCTTAGTGATCCTGTGGTGACATAGCAGGACTGGGAGGTGGGGAGAAGACATGTATTTACCGGGAGTTTCTGTGTGAGAAAAGGAGAAAGTTTAGAAGGGATATTAAAAAATACTACCTGTGCTCCAATGTCACTGATTTCTCCTTAGTTTGAATAGAACTGGTGGGTGGGAGGTTTAGAGGGATGGAAGTAGTACTAACATTCATTAAATACCTACCCTGTGCCAAGCAGCTCCTTGAGAGGGACATCATCCCCATTTCACAGAGAAGACCAAGGTGCAGAGGGACACATAATTTGCCACGGCCTATCGGCCGAAAAGTCATGGTCCTGGGATTGGAACCAAGAGCTGTCTGGCTCCTCTGACTGGCAACTCCACTCTGCCACTCTGCACTCCCCTAGTACTGGTCGTCCAACTCTGTTTTTCTTTCTTCTGGAAGTGAAGGGAAACCATTTGAACAAACATGGAAGGAAAACTCTGTTTAGGCTCCATGAGCATCTGAAGGGTCAAAACTGAAGGGTCAATCCCACTCATTTACGGAGAGACCAGGAGGGGAAGGTGTGGATAAGCAGGTAGGGACAGAGTGGTTGTCACTGGAGAAATACAAAAATGACATCAGGAGGTGCATGCAGTTCAGCTGCAGTGGAAGAGGGCAAACCCAGGTGTTTGAGAAGTTCCTAGTTCCCATGATTCAGGTTAGATATTTCTGTTCTTCCTTTGAAAGTCCCGATGGGGACACCCACCTCACAGAACGGAGCACACAGGAGGCACTTATGTTCCCACTTGTTTCCTTCTCTTTACTTAATTTGCCTTTAAGATATTAATAGGCTAAAGAACGTAATTATGAGAAGCAAAGGCTATAGTATGACAAGATTGGCGGTTCTATGGCATGGGACAGCAATTGAAGGGTTAATTGAGTCTCCAAAATAAACTGTTTTCAAGCATTTTGTTGTGCTCACACAAAGTAAATGCATTATACTGTAGCTGCTGACATATAATGTGCATCTTTTAACGTCAGCAACATGGCCTTAAAGCTGGCTTCATCTCGCCTAATGAAAAGAATAAAAAGTACTTCAAAAGAGTCGCTTAGATCCACACAAAATACCCATTCTCTTATGCAGTGCTCCACCAGTGACCGTTAAGTATGTTATCTCCTCGGTGAAGCTACGGTAAGCTCATGCATTTTAATAAACAGTTCTTGCTTGAACTTCCAGACTGCACCCTGCAATGCAGTGCAATTTGTGTATATGCAGCATTCTTCTTCTACCTACTTATCAGTTCATTTTCACGACATTTTTAACTGCAGGGCTTGGCTTCTCTGATACAGATCAGACCTTGAAGAAGAGTGATTCCCTTCAGGGTTTTAGTCCTGGAGCACCATTCTGTACAACAGAGCAGTTAAATCTGGGGAAATTACGACAAAGGCTGGGGCAGGTGGTGCTTTGGGGTGGATAGGGGAAAGTAGTTTGGAATTAGAAAGGCAAAAATGTAGGATGAGGAAATGCGTACTGTTAAATTATACAGAGAAAATAATGCTCACTGGGGTACTTGAGGGGTTAGCGTGAAGATTGGACCAAAGTAATCCAAGCCTGTATCTCCCCAGCTTGATAAGAGACCTCAAATAATAGAGAGGTGTTTAATTTTAGTCAACAGATATTTATTGAGTGCCTTCTCCTTATGAAGCACAGAATGAGGGAATATGGGGGGGAAAGAAAGATGAAAAAGAGACAAAATATAAGCTCTATGAGAGGATGATAAGCTAGGGGCAGTGAGGAATCAAAGGAAGAAAAGACAAAAATACAAAAAGTGGTTTCAGGGAGGAAGGGGCTTTGTAGGATGAGAAGGATTACAATTTGTGGACAGTGGGGACTTTCCAGACAGAATGGTATCCGCAAAGGAATGGACGTGGGCGAGGCAGAAGACTTTTTGAGAGATTTCTTATCTAATTTGGCTGGAGCATGATTATTGGAGACAAGCCTGGAGATGGCGTGGGGCACTGGACAGGAAAGGCTTGCTTCCAAAGTGAGCCAGTGGGAGAGGATTGACATTTCCGAGCAGCTGAATGACACTCTCCAAGTTAGTTTTTCATTAGCTCTGTCTGGATCTTATGTCTCAGGTGGATTACGAAGTGGGAGAAGAAATTGGAGATGAGGAGACTGGCTTAGAATTTCTAACCCTGGTCCAGATGGGAGGTCAGGGCTTGATAAGGGACGCGGCAGGGGGAATGGAAAGGATGGATGTTGGAGGGATGGTTTTGAAAGATATCAAGAGGGAGATATGGGAACTCGATTCTTCCTGATCACTGTGAGCGGTAAGATCTTAACCGATCATAGCTTACAGAATGGGGTGGTTTCTCTGTGTCAGGCCCTGTGTGCTAAATGGTTTACATGCTTTCTCTCACTTAAACTGCACAGAACCTCTGAGATTGGTGCTGTTGCTGAGGGAGAGGAGGAATCAAAGATAACTAACAGAACTTCTGCCTCAAGAGACTGGCAGAAAGGTGGTGTCATTAGTACAAATAAGGAAGTCAGAGGATTTCGTTTGTGGTCTCTGAAGTCTGAAGGGTACGGAGCCATCTGGTGAATGAAGCAGGAGTGGTGTCTGGAGCCGCAGGAAAAGTGAAAGAGCTTGGAGAGGTAGGTGAGGAAGGAGCAAAGATGAGGCGAAGAGGGGGAAGACTGGAGACATGATGATCTAGAAGGCCTTGAAACAGAGGAGCTCTCTTCCAGACCTTGTGTAATTCAGAGCAGTGTGAAGACAGGTCTCTTGGAGAGGATGGAGGAAGCATTGTCAAGGCAATTCCAGGTTTCTGCTAATTGCATGAGGTGGGGCGTGTTCAGGGCCAGCTTAAACTCTTAGTTACTTTCCTTATCACAGCAGGAGTTTCCAGCAGACCCCGTGGAAGAAGTAAATCAAATGGGAGCACAGATGGGATGGGAAAGGTGGGCTTGATAGGGATGCAAGTAGGCAAAAGGTGGGTTTAACAAGGGGAGGAGGGTGAGGAAGCTGAGAGAGGATGAAACTCCTGGAAGCCATGGGCGTGTACCAAGCCTGCCTTGGTGGCACCTGGAATCCCAAAGGCATCATGGAGGGGATTGCCAGGATAAGGAGGGAAGGAAAAGGGTCTGCTGAAAATTTTCTGTGAGGAGGCCTTCTGGGTTCCCTCTGTCCTGCTGGAAGATGGTATTCTCAGCAAGCCAGTTAAAGGTTCATTTGGTAGGTGCACACGGCCCCACTCCTCTCGCTTTCCTCCCGAGTGATAATCAGCTCTTTAAGTTGCCAACCCTACATTCTCTCTTCCTTCTCGAAGGTGTGGAAATTCAAGTAATCTGATCCGTTCATCCCGGCCTGGTGATTAGGGCATCCCATCTTTGTGTCCCAGCTCTTTTTTTAAAACCATTCCCAACATCCCATTCTTCCCCATCTTTAGTCCCAGGCAGTGCTACCCAGGATAAGCCATGTTAAATACTTTACAGTGTTTTATCCCGAGCACTGAATAGATTCCCTCCCCCAAATGGAAAGCTGTTATTTAAGTAACTGCAGATGTCAGAATCTCAACCCACAGGGGACTGAAAGCCAGGGGTTCAAGTTTGTTATGATGTTTCTTTGGGCCCATGTGCCATAGAACTCAGATGTCAGGTGTTGAGGAGGAAAATATTTTTTTCCCTTTTGTAATATAATTACAGTTAGATGTGCCTTCAGTGACAGACACCTTATTGCAAACCTCATTTTTTTCCAAAATGTTACTGTTATGGATTGACTTGTGTTCCTCTACCACCCCCCCCCAAAAAAAAAGATACTGAAGTCTTAACCCCCAGTACCTCAGATATGACCTTACTTGGAAGTGGGGTCTTTACAGATGTAACCAAGTCTAAATAAGGTCATCAGGGTGGGTCCTAACCCAATATGACTGGTGTCCTTATAAAATGGGGAAATTTCAACCCAGAGACAGACACACAGAGGGAGGACAGTGTGAAGACACAATGGGAGAGAGTGATGTGAGTAAAGTGATGCATCTACTAGTCAAGGAAGGCCAAGGATTGCCAGTGCACGGCAGGAGCTGGAAGACACAAAGAAGGATTCTTCCCTAATGCTGTTGGAGACAGCTTGGCCCCTGCAACACCTAGATTTGGGACTTCTAGCCTCCAGCACTGCGAGACAAATTTCTGTCGTTTTAAGCCACCCAATTTTTGATACAGCCCTCTGTTTCTAGGGCTTTCGATCCAAGTTGGTTGACTCCAAGGACGTGAAACCCAAGGATACGGAGGGTCGAGTGTATTCATTGAACTACGTCATTTCATATAAGGGACTTGGACGTGAGCATCTGCGGATGTGGGTATGCAGGGCACTCCTGGAACCAATCCCCCGTGGATACCTGGGGACGACTATACTTTGTTAGAGCAGCCCTAGGAAAGCAATGTAGTTCCTAAAATAAAAATGTCCCAATGAGTGATATACACTACTGCTTCTAGACAGATGATCAAGATTTTTCAAAAATCAACTCAAAAGAACATGACCTACAGAGGCATGTTAATTAATGCCCACCATGAATGTGATGCCTGACAGTTCACTGGAATAAGAAAGTCAGAGTGTCCCTTCATTCAACACGCCCGAGGAAGAAAATGGTCGTTCTTTCATCTGTAGCTCCGTCTTTCTCCAATTTTAGGGTGCATGGTTAGGGGAAAGTCCCAGTTCCTTAAATGAGTTTGCATTTACACGGTTGAGAAACTCTTTACCTCCACACCCAGGCAGTGTGAACTAAGCATCTAGAAGCCCATCAAGGGATTGTTCTGGGTCCACAAACACTTCCAGAGATGCCCTTAATGGACATTAGAAGTCATCTTGGTCTAATCCTGCACTAACAAATGGGGACCCCAAGGCCCTAAATGACCAATGTGACTTGCCCAAGGTCTCATAGGACATTTCATAACGCTTCTTCTGAACTTTCAAGGTTGTTTGGTTTTAATGTGAACTCAGCTGTGAGTTAAGGATGTGAAAATGAGAACTATGTGAAGAATTAATTCATCACGCCCACTGCTTGGCTTTCTGACTGAGCTGGGGTCAGAGTTGAAAAGCAGCAGAATATTTTACATTGGGAAGGGTCACAAAGGGAAAACAAATTCATTTGCAAGATCTGTTTAGTTACCTTAAAGAACAGCTACTAATGGCACAGCCACTTTGGAAGACAGTTTGACAGTTTCTTAAAAAGTTAACTCTAAATTTGTCACATGGCCCAACAATCCCACTCCCAGACATCTACCCAAGAGGAATGAAAATATGTCCATACAACAACTTGCCCACCAACGTTCATACAACATTATTCATAATAGTTGAAGAGTGGACACAACCCAAATGTCCATCAACTGGCCAATGGATAAATAATATGTGATATATTCATATAATGTAGTACTATTCAGTAATAAAAAAGAATGAAATACTAATACATGTGGCAACACAGAAGGACCTCAAAAACATCATGCTTAGTGAAAGAAGCCAAATTGTGTGTGTGTGTGTGTGTGTGTACTTTAAAAAAAAAAAGCCAGACACAAAATACTACGTATTGTATGATTCCAATTGTATGAAATATCCAGAAAAGGCAACTTTTTAGAGACAGAAAGTAGATCAGTATTTGCCTAGGGCTGGAGGTGGGAAACAGGTTTGGGAGTCAAGATGAACTGGAAATGGGCAGGGGGGGATCTTATTGAGATGATGAAAATGTCCTAAAACCAGATTGTGATGATGATTGAGCAGCTTGACAAATTTACTAAAAAATATTGAATAGCACGCTAAAAATCGTTGAACTTTATGCTAAGAAAATTATAACCTCAATAAAGTCATTTATAAAAAAAAAAAAGTTTTCAGAAAGTATTCCTTCCTTTTTAGGAAGGAAATTCAGACACATCCTGCAACGTGGATAAATCTCGAGGGCATTATGCCATGTGAAGTAAGCCAGTTACAAAAGGACAATTGCTGTCTGGCTTCACCTAAATGAAGTACCTAGAGTAGTCAAATTCATAGGGACAGAAAGGCGAATTGTGGTTGCCAGGACCTTTGGGAAGGGGGAGTGGGGAGTTATTGTTGAATGGATACAGTTTCAGTGTGGGAAGATGAAGTTCTGGAGATGGATGGTGGTGATGGTTGTACAACTATGTGAATGTCCTTAATGCCATGGAATTGCACATTTAAAAAAAGTTAAAACGGTAAATTTTATGTTATTTATATTTTATCACAGTTAGAGAGAGAGAGAGATCACCCCTGTCTCTCTGAGAGAACTGCCTGTGTGTGAAAAATGAAGCAGGTCTGAGAAACCTCATGTATCTTTGGGTCAGTGAGCTTTAGTCATTCAAAAGGCCATCAGGTTTTACACTCCTGTAGCAGACAGATGGACCCACAATTGTCTAACATCACAGAAACTCCAGGCTGATTGCGGCCTGATAAATCAGGGTTGAGAAAACATCACATGCTTTTTACTGTGGTTCAACAGTCCCGTCACTGTCCCTTTCCCCTCGTCTTCCCCAACGCAGCTTCGGTTTCGGTTTTACTAGGTCAATAGGCTTCCGAGTGTCCTGACCTCTGTGTTGTTGACTTTTACAGGAAGCTTTCTGTGTAATGTTACCTCTGAGACCTAGTTATCAGTTGCCAAAACCCAGCCATGAGAATGTCATTCCATGGATCACATCTTAGAGGTTTTTACTTGCAAATGTAAGCCCGTGCTCTAAGTCAAGTTTTTCTGAGGATTTTTCAATCGTAGAAAAAAAAAAGGTTTCTATTTATCTAAAAAGAACATGTCACTTGCCATCTGTTGTAAAGTTTTCTAAACCTGTTGAAAAACTGTTTCCTTTGCTTATTCACCCTTGAAGTGAGGTGGCCTTTTCTCTTTCCCTTCTTCGGTTTTTTTTTTTTTTTTTTTCCCTTAGATTCTCATAGGAAATATACCACAAAAGGATCTCAAGACAATTTTTTGGACATAGAGCATTTTACCAATAACCAGCCTTGGCCCTTTGCAGGAATAAAATCCCATTTTGATACCGCACAAGGGACTCTGGGGAGAGGTCTTATTTCTCTCCCGGTACATTACTTGATGAAACCAAAAAAAGACTAACTTGCTTCCTCCTTTTGGGTTTCTGAGTGCATGCACTCTGTCATGAGACAGATGTTCAGATGTTGCTTGATTTCTGCATGGGGTGGGATGCAGTGATGTGGGGGAGCAAATAAACCTCCTCTCTAGGACCTGCAGGTGCTGGGCAGCCTCCTTCAATTTCAGGTCCACAGTACACAGCTGACACAGAGTATCTACCTATGCCAACCCCTGCACCTTCTACAAACACTGACTCATTAGTAAATTACTTCTTCCCAAGTCATAATGTCACAGAGTTAACATTCTCATTTTGCATCTCAGTCAAGTGTGGGGGGAGGACTTGCCCAGGCAGACCAGTTAATAGAAGACCAAGTATAGAAGACTGGAGGGGGAAAAAGCACAATTAATTTCTCTTCCAGACCCTCTGTATAGAGCTCCCAGATAGCGTTGCATGCAGTGTCGCCAGTGCTGCACTTTGTGGAATCAGGATGAACTGCTTGTGGATAACATTCCTGACTGGTGCTGGCATGTGATAATGGTGGCTGAGAAGCTCCTGGAGAGACACTTGGTGGAGTGTCCAGTGACCACAGAATGTCGCAGAGTCAACAAGCTTTGCAGTGACCAGTGAATGGGGGAATGGGGGCACCATGGTTAGAAGAGAGAGCAGAGCAAAAGCCTGAACTAATTTACTGGAAAGCCCCGGGCCTTGCTAAGGAATCTTTAAGATAATAGCTCTTTTGACTGGCTGTCCCGTTTTTTCCCTTTTAGAAGTAGCAGTGGTGGTAGGCTGGGAGCGATGTGGAGAGAGCAGGGTAGGAAGGGGGTCAAGAGACACGTGATGGGGCTGATTAACAAGTAGGCTTTGTGAGCAATGGCCAGGGGACACCTGCAGCTCTTCCAGACATGCCTGCCCAGTAGGGGTGGTTTGAATGAGAAAACAGCTTCCAAAAAGATGTAACACAAGAGCATAAAAGGAAAAGAAACCTGTGCATTTGTGAGATGAGGGAATTGTAGAGTTTTATCTCTGATTTTCCTTTAAATAAACCTTTTACTATCTAATACTCTCACCCGTAGGTCAGGGCTCACCAGATGACGAGAGAGAGGACTCATTACCAGGGCTCCAAGCTGGTGTTTTGCTCAAAAAGGAATTTGCTTTCAAACAGACATGTATTCACTAATCTCTTTTCTTTAAAAAAAAAAAAAAGTAAAACAAACACAAAATCTCTTCCAACTCAGCTGACTAAGTCTGAGCGGGGATGACAGCAGCATTCACTGGCGTGATCCCACAGAGCGAGTGTCCAGAATGAAAATAAATGTGACTTTTCATATCAGGGCATAGTGTTGCTTTGTTTGTAATTCAATTAAAGAACAGGCATTACAGTGCTCTTGTATGGCAGAGGAGATAATAAAGAGATCCACAGCTTCAGGGCTGAAATTCAGCTAGGCCTGTGGTTGACAGATTGGAATCAGTATCTTAAGAGAGCCAGAAGGGGACAGTCCTTGGTTTCCAAGGGGCTATACTTGGGAGAGCAGGGAGGAGCCAAAGAAAAACTCCCCACACCTTCCATGGTCAATCACCTTAGCCCAGATCTATTCCAGATGGTTATTTCTCATATTTAGTGACATTTTCCATAGCTAATAGAGCCTTGATAAATTGTGTGATCATATATGTGAGATATCAATTCATCTACCAATCTCTCTATCTCTCCCTGTTGAAATGCTAATTTGTCCAATAAGGTCATCCACTTAAATTTAGTTTTAGCAGGACATGGAAGGAATTAAGTGAGGTGTCATCACTGTCACCTTTGGAAAACCTTTCCTGACTGTGGAAGCTGAGCTGGATGTCCCTTCTTGGTGTTTTCACTGGCTTCAGTTTCCTTGTCCGTAAAACACATTTAGTGGTACCTTCCTCTGGAGGTTGTTTTGAAAATTAAGTAAGCTAAGTTATGTAAAATGCCTAGTTCAGAACTTGGTGTCTTAGTCCATTCAGGCTGCTATAACAAAGTACCATAGACCGGTAACTTATAAGCAGAAAATATTTCTCACCATTCTGGAGGCTGGGAAGTTCAGGATCAAGACACTGGCAGATTCATAGTCTGGTGAGAGCTTACTTCCCAGGTCATAGGAGGCTACCTTTCTGCTGTGTCTTCACACAGTGGAAGGGGTGAGGGAGCTCTCTGGGGTCTCTTTATAAAGGCACTCATCCCATTCATGAGGGTTCTACCTTCATGACCTAATCATCCCCAAAGGATCCCCCTCCCCATCTCCTAGTGCTATCACATTGGAGGTTAGGTTTCAATACACAAATTTTGGGGGGACCGAAACAATCAATCTGTTATTGGCATACACTCTCAATAATTGATGGGCACTGTTAGAGCATAGATTAGAAAGCTAAATCCATTCATTTACTCATTTGGCACATTTTTTTGAGGACATACCCTGTGCTAGGCTCTAAGAGAGGCCTTGATGATACAGCAATGAGCCAAACAGATATGCTTCCTGACTTTCTGAATCGGACAGTATGATGGCGGGGGGCGGGGAGGGGAGGCAATGACATAGCCAAACAGGACCATGCACTTTTTATTGATTAACTGATTGATTGATTGGCTGCGTTGGGTCTTCGTTGCTGTGCATGGGTTTTCTCTAGTTGCAGCAAGCGGGGGCTCCTCAATGCCGTGGCTTCTCTTGTTGAGGAGCACGGGTGCTAGGTGCATGGTCTTCAGTAGTTGTGGCACATGGGCTCAAGAGTTGTGGCTCATGGTCTTTGTTGCTCTGTGGCATGTGGGATCTTCCTGGAGCAGGGATTGAACCCTTAGGACCACGCACTTTTGATGACAGACTGTGACGGGTGCCTTGAAAGGATAGTGCCTTGTAAGGTCACAGTGCAGGAGAATTCCATCATCTAAGGGGTCTTCCTTTTGAATGGACGTCGTTGCTGAGTTTGCAAAGATAAGGGTTGACCTGGAGGGTAGGACATGAGACAGAAGCAGGATGTGAGAAAGGGTACCTGTTCTGTTGTGGTTTAATTTCATGCTCAGGATCAGGAGATTTACTTGTGTGGACTTAGACTAGATTGCTGCACGGCCTTTTCTGGCATGAGTTGCTTTCCTCTGGTGTCACAGGGATGGGTATGGAGGGAACAGAGACAATGCAAGGGAGGTGGTTTAGGGGTCTGCGGGGAAGACCCCTGGGGTGGTGGATTATGCAGGCAAATAGGCTTGTGGAGTTAACACAAGGAACACCGGGCTGAGAGGCAGGAGACCTAGATCTTGTCCCCAGCTAGCAGTCCTAGTTTACAGATGAGAAAACTGGGCTTCCCAAAGATTGTGTATTTACCCAGGATTCACAACTGGTAGGTGGTAAAACTTAGACTAAAGTTCAGGCCTTTTTACTCCAGGTCTCTCGACTACATCACAAATGGAAGGATTTGAGAAAATAATTGCTGAGGTCCCTTTGAGGTCTAAAGTTAAGTATTACGAATGATTCACATGGTTCTTCCTCAACAGTAAAGAGAAAAAGAAAAAGAAAAAGAAAGGAAGGAAAGGTAATGTAAACAAGGATGGAAGGAAGGAAGGAGGGAAGAAAGGAAGGATGGAGGGAAGGAAGGAAAGAGAGAGAGAGAAAAGAAATGAAGACACAGAGACAGACAAAGAAAAAAGAAAAAGAGAGAAAAGATAAGATAAGATAAAAGAAAAGATCTTAAATTCTACGACTTTTCTACTTTGGAATAGGCCCAACTTAATCATTTATAGAGCCATTAAAATCCACATCAGAGCTCTCACCAGTTGAGTGTTCTGTCTCCAGCCCTGCCGTCAGGGCACTCACTAGGAGAGATGCGAGACTTCCCTGCTGTATTGTCATAATGGTTATTCCAGCCAACGCTTGATTATCTGTGCCAAACGCAGGGCAAGCGGTGGAGACACGAACCCCTGAGAGAGTTCAACACGGTTCTGAGTCATTAGCTCCAATATCCTCGCAGCTCCAAAAGCAGCCAAGCTGGAGGCTTCTGCTGAGCTTCAGTCCCTTAACCACTTCCATGCTATTGTGTTGAGCCTGTAGGTTCAGAAATGAGACACAACACAAGGCAAAGAAACAATTTACTTTGCACCCGGAGCAGACAGCAAGTTAATCACCCGGCTAAAATGAGGGTCTCGGGTGTAGGCAATGGCTTACCCTTTAATTTTTTTTTTTCCACCAAACCTCGTTTTGGCTACTCCAGGTATAAAGCAAATGTGCTTCTCCTCCAAGCCTTTTTGTCATTTCCTTTTTCCCTAAGCCACGGTGACCAGACACTGTTCTTCACGCCAATGTCTGCTTCACTGCCCTCCCTTGCCACACACACACAGTTTTTCAGTTTATGCTTTTTGTAAAAAATTTAAATGTGTTGCCAGTTAACTACAATATCAAAGGCCCCAAGTTATTTATTTCCATTTTTCTATTAGAAGAAAGGAATCATGATAAAAATTGTGCTTTGTGGTTCTAATGGTATTTAAATATTTTTTAAACAAAATGTTGGTAAGAGACGCCTATCTCCTCCTCACCCAAAACCCTCATTTTATAAAATAAATGTTTAAAAAAGTTGAATCTGTTTTTTTGTGTGGAATAGAAACTCAGGAGTGACTTTGAAACTTCTTATAATACATAGCAACGGCTTCGGGGCTGCCTGTGGTGTAGAAAGAGCAAGCTAATGACTAAAACTGAGATATTCTGACGTGATACTACGTACAAAAATAAATCATCTCTGAAAACAGTGTATTAATAGCACACTTATTTTTAACCAAAGTTACAGTTAAACAGAAGGATCTTCTCAACACTTATCCCAAATTCCATTAAGTATTTCCAAGTGCCGGAGGAATATCTGGAAATGTACAGATCAGAAAGTACAAGAGAGTCAAGAGAGAGAATAAGGTCAGTTCTTACTAGCACACAAACTACTTCAAAGAAAACTGGACATCTTTTAAGGAGCAAGGGACTGTCTTTTGGGGACTTAGGCCATCAGAAAACAGTTCTGTTCAGAAATGTCATCTGTGTGTCATGGAATCCCCAGTCTAAGATTTAACTCAAGACTGGCTACATTGGGTCATGTCATTGGAGAGTAACCTCCTTTACTTTAGTAAAGATGTTGTTTTTGTTTGTTTGTTTGTTTTTGTTTTTTTGGCCATGCAGCATGTGGGATCTTAGTTCTCCAGCCAGGGATTGAACCCACATCTCCTGCATGGGAGGCACAGAGTCTTAACCACCAGACCACAAGGTAAGTCCCAAGACACTGTGTTTTAAGAAAAGACATTACTACCCTTTGTGATGCTAACCGCCTGTTCAGGATACAGATATATCCCTAGTTCCCCTTAATAACCTATGATGTGTGTATAAACTATGAGTTTATAGTCACACTTCTGAATGTATATATATATTTAGTCTGTATCTTTCAAGGCCAGCAAGTTTTATAAGGTTTACAACTACTTTGCAAAGTAATACTTTATTTTACTTTCTCCAAATGCTGTCATTTTCTGTCTCCAGAGGGTGATCCTATATCCCCTTTGGGCTTCAGGGAAGCCATTCACATTCTTTCACTACTTCTGGAAGCTTTTTTAAAGTCTCTCTTGGTCTCCCCCTAAATTTCAGTACACAAGTTCATCCTAGACACGCCCGCCCCTTAAATCTGTTATCATTGACGGAATGCGTTGACCCTATCAACGATTTTTCCTTCCGTATTTTCTGTTCTAATCAGTTCTAATCGTTCTACCCATAAAGTTCTTTCTCACCACCCTCCCCAATCTAAATTCCGTTCATTCTCCAAAGTTAATCTTTAGGTCATTTCCCCCACCATGTCCTTTCCCTCTTAATCCAATCCACTCTGAATTCCTATACCATTTCTGTGGGTTCCCTTTCATGCCACTTCCAAGCCTCCTTTCATTGTTCTTAACCATTTTAGAGTTTTCTCTCTTACTCTTGCCTTGACAGTGAGAGACCAAAGGCTAGATACCCCAATTTACACTTGTTCTGTACCTCCTCTAACCTGTAGGAGGGAGCTTTGCATCTAGGAAGAACCATACACTGTATTTTAGTGTCATTGATGGTTTCCCTGTCAATCTTTGTCAAGAAGATATTTAGTCTGTCTGTCCTCTTGCTAAGTTAATTCCCCACCTGAATCATTTTTGTTGCATCTATACACACAAGGACACAGCTATGATAACCATGGAAGCTGGTTATCTCAATATGAAGAAGCAGGAAGGGAATCAGTGGGTTATTCATGCTGGTAGATGAAGACTATGCAGTCTGTAGAGCATCCACAGACTTCATGAAGGTGTTTGATTGAAAATTTTGTGGTGTCTTTGGGTAAAAGAAGGGAAATAAGTTGTGTTGAATCTAAGCATATCAGGATCCTGAAGCAGTTATTACTCATTTTGAATTAACTCACTGGCCTTCTGGATTTTATATAATCTCACAGGCTTGTCCTGCCACAGGCAGCATAATTGATCTTCAGGGTGCTGATAAGGTCTGCATTCTCTGCCCTGGTCAAACCCACCACGCACACTCGATTCTCATCACCACTTTTCTGAGCCAGGTACCTCATCTTTTCCTTATGCAATTTCTATCATTGCAAGCTCAGGGTTAAGCCAACAACAAAGTGATGTATTTCAAAAAAAAAAAAAAAATTCAATACAATCTTAGCCTCATTGCAACGTTGGGTGATGGCATCCTGGGCAGAGCTGAAGGTCTAGCAGAGCCAAGAGTCTGGACACTGTTGATAAGGCACAGTTTAAAAGGCTGGAAGCTGGATCACCCAGAAAAGAGGATGTGATGTAGAGAGTGAGCAACCGGATTCTATTTTTGTCTATCCAGGGCGGGAGGTAATGTGAAAGTGGAACTCTGTTCATATGAAAGCTAGGACTAGTGAGGTTAAATTATAGGAGGCTCCATAAGTTTAAAAATGGAAGGAATTGCCACGTAACTGGTGAGCACACTCCTAACACGAGTCAGATGTAAGGATCTGTGTTCAATGATTAATCAAGTTATTATGAAAGAGATGCCTGCATTTCATGGGACTAAAGAGACACAAATCAATTCCAACTCCAGCCTTCTTTGAATCTGTGATGGCTTCCAGTTCATTTATGTCTTTCAAGAGCTGCAGCACTTGAAAACAAGTAAGATTCCAGTTCCAGACATACAGATGAAAAGATTTTATGCAAGGGCAGAATTGGGAGGGGGGAATGGGAAGGGGGAAGGCTTGTCTGAAATCAGTCTTGATGGTTTTATTCTAGTAGGTCTATCTTGAAAAAAAAAACAGCGCTCACTCACAAGGCAATACTAATTTTGTTCTCTCCTTCACAACTGGCGCACAACTCAATACAGTCACCCCTCACTATTCACGGGGGATTGATTCCAGGACCCTCACGGATACCCAAATCCACAGATGCTCAAATCTCTGATATAAAGTCCAGTAGCACTATCAGTCCTCTGTATCTGCGGGTTCTGCATCTGAGAATTCAACCAACCACGGATTGAATTTTGGCTATAAGTACCCCAGGATTTCAGGCATTCTAAAACCTTTAAAATTATGAAAAATAATGTTTGGTTGCTTTTTCATGGCAATTTACAATGACTAGAAGTACCAGCTAATTAGACTTTTGGGGATTTATTCTTTGGAGAAAAAGTACATTTTATTGAATTGCTTTCATACATATATCACATTCAATCTCTAAAATAATTCTACAAGGTAAGCATTTTTTATTCCGATTTTACAGCTGATGGAGTTGGGGACAGCAAGCAACTTATTCAAGTTCACAAGACCATGATGTTGCTGAGCTAGTATTTGAATCTGGGCTTATCTGATGCCACAGTCCTTTCACAGAATCCCATGGCTCTAATCATATATCCTGCATATTGTGAAAGATGGAAGGCAATGTTTAGAGATGCGTGTTACTTCTGAAAGACATGACTTGGTTTTACAAGGATGGAGGAGTATTTACTTAGTGAGAGAGAATGCACTAGCATGGGTTTGAATATCAGCTCTTCCCTCTAAATCGCTGAGTGTCCTTCAGCAAGTTCAATAACTTGTGTAGGTCTCTATCCTTATCTGAAAAACGGGAGTGCTAACAGTACCTTCCTCATAAGGCTGTTTTTAATAGTAAATGAAATAATACAGGGAAAGCAACTAGCACAGGGTGGACATGGTAAGTTTTAGCCATTGCTAGGTTGATACGGGTTGACCCTTGAATGATACAGGTTGGAACAACACTAGTCCACCTATATGTGGACTTTTTTCAATAAATATGTTGGAAAAAAATTTGGAGATATGCAACAACTTGCAAAAACTTGCACATGAACCATGTGGCCTAGAAATGTAAGTAAATACGGTACAGTATTGTAAATGTATTTTCTCTTCCTTATGAGGGATTTTCTTAACATTTCAAGA
Organism: Hippopotamus amphibius kiboko; assembly: GCF_030028045.1. Classification (NCBI taxonomy): domain Eukaryota; kingdom Metazoa; phylum Chordata; class Mammalia; order Artiodactyla; family Hippopotamidae; genus Hippopotamus; species Hippopotamus amphibius. The sequence goes on from NC_080195.1 coordinate 21,349,949, forward strand.
TATAGTAGTTCTATCACCCCCTCAGAGTTCCCTCAGGCCCCTTTGTGGTCAACTGCATCCTGCCATTTCTAGCCCCTGGCAATCACTCATGTACTTTCTGTCCTTATAGTGTTGCCTTTTCCAGAAAATCATATTAGTAGAATCATACATTATGTCACATTTTGAGTCTTTCACTTAGCATAATGCTTTTCATATTCATCCTTGTTGTTCCATGTAGTAATATGTTCTTTTTTTATTGCTGAATAGTATTCCATTACATGGATATACCACATTTGCTTACCCACTCATCCACTCATGGACATTCAATTTCTTTCTATGTTTTGGTGATTTTGAATAAAAATTCACTTTGAAAGGGTTTTTTGATTGTTTGTTTTGCAAGTCATCAACCTTTTTTTTTTTTTAGCAAATTACCATAACTTACTCATGTAGCAATTAGCAATTGTACTTTTAGCTTGATTTGATATTAAGGAATTATCTTTTGCCTTTTCAACTGAAGCATTCATTCTAAAATATGATGATAACTAGGGCAGGCTGGTCAAGGGAACTTAGCATAGATGTTCCATTAGGTATCCTTCTTCCTGTACTTGTCATTCCAGGCCTGCGATTTTCCACGTGGAGAATAGAACACCACTTCTCCGTATCTGAACAGGCAAATATCCTGCTGGATGAAGGGACTCAGAAGGTAGTGGCTGTAGCTGCCTGAGATCCAATAGTCGCCCTTTGCAATAAGGCTGTGATGTAAGTAATCGCATGTAAATGGGTTTTCAACTTGACCAGTGGGAAATTGGGAGCCGAACTTTTGTTCTTCAAACTCTGTTCCATTTTGAAAATTACCTATCTGAGAAGTAGGAAGAAGAGTATGTATGAAGACATCAAAGTTCTAAGATAGGTGAGTGCTGCTTTATTACATAGTGTATTCATTTGAAATGGAATTTGTCGTTTAGATTCACTTGCCTCAGGTATCACAGTGTTGCAACAGGCTGCAGTATCACATTGCAAAACTATGGTTGCTAAAACCTCTCTCTCTGTCTCTCTTTCTCTCTCTCTAACCTTCTTTTCCAAGAAAAAGGAGAAGGGAGGAGGAGAAGATGAAGGAGGGAAAGAGGGTAAAGAGTGGAGAAGAAGGAAATAGAAACCCCGGGTAATTATATAGCACCTTTGATGTTAGAATCTCGAGAGTTATTTCCAAAATCAACTCACTTGACACTACTTGACCGTCAGGACGGGGGAAACCAGGCAGGAACTGGAACGGGTTTTTTTAGAGAACCACAGTACAATGGTGAATTTTATGTGTCAACTTGGCTGGGCCATGGGGAGCCCAGATATTTGGTCCAGCCTTATTCTGATGTTTCTGTGAAAGTGTTTTTGGAGGAGATGAACATTTAAATGGGCGAATTTGAGTAAAGCAGATTATTTCCATAATGAGGGTGGGCCTCATCTAGTCAGTTGAAGGCCTGACTAGAACAAAGACTTGACTGCTGGAACAAGAGGGAATACTGCCAGCCCTTGGCACTTGAACTGCAGTTCTTTGTTGCGTCTCCAGCCTGCTGGCCTATCCTGAAGATTTTGGATTTATCAAGTGTCCAAAATTAGATGAACCAATTTCTTAAAATAAATAGATGTATAGATATAGATATAGATACAAATATAGACACACACACACACACACACACACACACACACACACACACACACACACATATCCTCTTAGTTCTGTTTCTCCAGAGAACCTAAACTAATTCGCACAGCAGGTCAGTGGCAGAAGGAGAACAGCCATCTGGATGGAGACAGGAGAGTCCAGTGGTTAATGGTAAAGGCTCTGGAGCCAATTAACTGACTTCAAATTAAGACTCTGACAATTATCAGCTGTTTGCTCAATCTCCTTATCTGGGGAGCAATTCTATCAACCTTATGAAGATGTGAAGGAGTAAGGGCTCTGGAAACCCAGTTGTAATTACCGTTATAATTAATATCTGAGTCCTAGTGGCACCTATTTTCTAGGTCTGCTTCCACACTACAATGGCAGAGTTGAGTTAGACACCATATGGCCTGCAAAGTTGAAAATATTTACTTATCTGGCCCATTCTTGAACTATGATATGGGGAAATCTGACAGTAATGCTTCACAAGTAATTTGACTAGATAATGTTCTTTTTAATCAGAAACCACATTCTTGCAAATCTATCTTGAAGTTCCTCTCCTTGTTTTAGATTTTTAAAAATTTTAGAGGCATCAGACAATGTAACTAAATCTCTGCGATGCAGTTTATCACATTTGAGCAGAAATTAGTCATCCTTATGTTTTCTTGAGTAGGCTCCTTCTGAATCTATTAAAAGTGCCAATATCATGAGTAACAGACTTCTCAGAGCTCTCATTTTTGATTAGTTTGGGAATTAGTAATTCGGCCTAGCCGCCTTTGAGAAAAGGACAGAAATAATTACTTTAAAACTTGGAACATCATCTGGGTTTGGGAGTGACAAGGTAAGGGACTCTGCTTGGATTATCTCATTTGAATTAGTGCTAGTCAAGGCATGCCAAGAATATTTCTCTTAAGAGCAAAAGGAAACATGTCTAGGGTGGCTGGTATACTCATTTACTAAACGACACACACACACACACACACACACGTGTCGCAAGTGCATATATGCACATGTACGCATTTCAGGCACACCAGTCTTCTTCCTTTTGAGATTTATTCTGTTATGATTTTCCTATTGCTTCCAAGAGACAGAGGTAGCCAGGTCTTCATTCTGTGACTCTTCTAGTCCTAGACTGACTACATTGGTGACCACACTGGTGATTTCAGAATAGGTTGCACTCAGCCTTGCAAGTCCTCCTCACCAAAAATTTCCCATCACCCCTTTATCACCATTCTCAATTGTCTTTAAGTTTGTTTCCTGGGCAAATGTCCAAGCAGTAACTGGGAAAATGATGCATTGCTAGGGGAATGACATCATAAGGAAGATTCAGGGGGTGCCCATCCACCCAAGGGTGGTACCTGCCACAAGTTGTGATGGGAACAGGGTGATGGAGATGGGGAAGACTAGTTATCGTGACACAAGGGATGCTTGCTGGCAGATGTGTTATCTGATTAAAATCTTAAAGGGCGAGTGATGGCTATTGCCAAGAAAGTGAAGACGAATAGCAGGGAAGGGAAGGGACAAGCTTGAGTCGAAGGGTGCAGATGGTCAGAAGTCCCTGGCAGGCACTGGCCATTGGTTCTGCATTGCCTCTCCCTGTTTAAATTCCTGCCTCCCCCTCACTGCCATGTTTCCAGGGGAAGATGAATGAAGTCAACCCTGTAATTTAGGAAGTGACTTCTGACCTCTGGTCTCTGTTAAACCCTACCTTCTCTGTTTCTTCCTCCATAACAGTGCCTTGCAGTAGGAAGCACCACCGTCAGTTCATTCCTCCACGTGCCTTGAGTGGCAGGCTCGCCCTGGGTGAGGCCTGTTGCAGCTCTTTATCTGGATTACATGAGAGACTTGTTCTGCCAGTGGTGCCGTTTAACCAAAGAACTGCCTTCAGGACCTTCCTTATTTATTGAAACTATTGTTGGAAAACCAAAAATGCATGCAGACTCACATCCACAGTTTATTCAAGCCAGGTAATATGCTAAGCACATTGTGTAAGTAACAGATTCTTTCTTGTTGGAAGTCATGGGCTAAGATGTCAGTCTGTTGGTTTCATAAACATCTTCCATGAAGATTCAGTGTTAGGAAAGTGTCTACACGATCTGATTTAAACATGCGATAAAACACAGTGGGGCATGTGTAATTGACATGTACACATAATTTACATGTTTAATTCTTTTCTGAATTTTTTCCTCTGTTGTTCACAAACTTAGACATATCTCTTTCCTGAATTAAATAGTAAGTAAGAATTTTAATAAAACGCTCCCTGAATAAAAACTTTAGGAAGTCTACTGCTAACTTTGATGGTTGGAAGATAGAGCTGTTATGTCAGTGTTGATATTTGCTGGCGGTCCTCATCTCGCCTACATAATATGGTTTTGTGTAGCATGTCCTCGCACAGTAATGTGACATGATCCTTGATATTCAGCACATTTTGGAGCAAAAGCATGACACTAAGACCCTTTTGACAGGCTTCCACTTTGCCCTGTGCAACATTACAATGGGGACATTCTTTTTCCAAGACAGTCATTGAGACCAGCACTATCAGATTATGGCTTGATAGCTGTTTATCACTTTGGGTTGATGTAAAAACCTAATCACTCATAACTTAAAAAGGCCACAATGTTATCAGAAAAGAAAGTTTTAAAGAAATATTTTAAACATTATTTCACAAACTTTCTAAACCCCGAAAGAAATCTGGCTTTCCATTCGAATATTTAAATAATACACGAAGCAGTTAAATTTGATCACTTTTAAATTCCCTTCTATTTTATGTATTTACTGTGGAGAGGGCTAGGGGACAGAAAGAATTTCACCCCTCCTTCTAGGGTTTAATCACAAACAGCTTGTTTTTTACTTCTAGGAGATATTATAAAGGGAAGTTGGGACATGATAAGAAAGGCTTGGCTGATTCGATTACATCTGATGCATTTGTCAATTGATTGAAATGATCAGATTTCAGAAGTACCTAGCACAGACAAAGCAATCTCCTGAAAGTGATAGCCCAGTGCTGGGTGAGGGAGGGGATTGCACAGAGAGGACTTCCCCCACCCCCAGTCTGAGTAACAGCCTTCTATTCTGTGCTCCCGTCACAAGTGTCCTTTGCCCATTCCTAGTCTAATACTTATATCACGAGGTTTCACGATCTGCTCATTTATCTGCTCCTACTAGGCTGTGAGCTCCTTGATACCAAGCATGTGCTCTTTATACTGTTTTCCTAAATCCTGGGCAGAGTAGATGCTCAATGAACCTTTTGGAAGGAAGGAAGGAAGATAGGAAGGGAGGGAGAGAGGAAGGGAGGGAAGAAGAAACAAAAGTTTACCTATAATGTTTACAAAGATATTCAACAAAGTAGAACATGTACTTAGTTTGATGAATCATTTTATTAATAAAGAAGTATGATTTATTTAAGATTCAAATACAAGTTATAATTTAACAGGTACTCTGGGCCTGACATAATGAAAAATAAGTGTAATACATTTTAAAAGGCTTTCAAATCCTAAATATAAACTAAGCAGATGAGATTTTTCATCCTGAAGAATTACCTGGGATATTATCTTTGGAAAGTGTAAAAGGCAAAAAGAGGGGAATTGCTGAAATGAGGTCAGGTGGATTATTTGCATAAATATGTACAGTCACTATAAACTTCCAGAGGAATTTAAAAAACACATAAGGAATAATTGCTAAAAGAAAGCAGCTTTACTTATTGTCTTTACAAGTTAAATCAGAATATTTTAGTAAGTCTTACTGATAAGTGGTTGATTTAATTCTTTGTAAACAAAGTTCTTTTTTTTTACCTGGATGATGTAAGTATGTTGGTTAATCATTGGAGGACTCCCAGTCTTCTTCTTTTGTTCCACTTCTTAAACAACCAGAAGATTGTAAATCCTTGAAGTTTCCTTGGAGCTATCTTAGGTAAAGTCCAAAGTTTGAGGTAATGTTTCATAAGCCATAAACATCATCACCAAAGTCCCCTAAAGCAGAGAATGGTCAAAGGACACAGCATTCTGGATTAGTCCTTACTTAGCCTGCCTTCGATCTGTTTCTTTAAAGATTCGTCATACTTGGCTTTTCACCCATGACCTATCCAAATTTTCTTTAAAATAAACTTTTTTATTTTAGAACAGTTTTAGATTTATAGAAAAATCACAACAATAATACAGAGAGTTCTCATATGCTCTGTACCCAGTTTCCTGTATTATTCGCATCTTACATTAGTAGATTACATTTGTTACAATTAATGAACCAATATTGATGCGTTCTTATTAACTAAAGCCATAGTTTACTCAGATTTCCTTAGTTTTAACCTAATATTCTTTTTCTGTTTCAGGATCCTGTCCCGGGTACCACCTTACCTTTTGCTGTCAAATTTTCTTAGGCTCCCCTTGGCTGTAACAGTTACTCAGACTTGCCTTGTGTTTGATGAACTTAGTTTTAAGGACTGGTTAGGTATTTTGTAGACTGTCCCTCAGTTGGGATGTTTTTCTCATGATTAGATTGGGGTTACAGATTTTTGGGAGGAAGACCCCAAATGAAGGGCACTTCTCATCATATCAAATCAAGAGAATGTACTATCAATCTATCTCTGTTTATGTTGACCTTGAGCTCCTGGCTGAGGTAGAATCTGTCAGTTTTCTCTGCTGCAGTGTTACTCTTCTTCCCTTGGTTCCAAACTGTCCTCTTTGGAAGGAAGTCACTAGGTACAAGCCACACTTAAGAAGTGGGCAGTTATCCACCTCCTGGAGGGAAGAGTACAGAAATTATTTGGAATTTTTCTGCACAGGCAGTTTGTCTCCTCTCCATTTATTTAGTCAATAATTTATTTATATACACATAGACTTATGGATATTTATTTTTACTTTCGGTTATAATCCAATTCTGCTTTATTTTCTTGCTCAAATTGTTCCAGTGTTGGCCATCAGGAGCTCTTTTAGTTGGTTTCTGTGTCCCTTTGACATACCTCTATCATTATGGGGTTTTCTTTTTCTTTTTTAATCACTTAAAAAAAAACTTTCCAGCACTGTAAGATACTCCAGACTCATCTTGTGTGTTTTCTGCCCCAGTCCTAGAAGCAGCCATGTCTCTAAGGAGTCCTGGTTCCTTACATTAGAGGATGCTATAAAAAACCAAGGTTTGAAGTCTAGGTGTTCTTGGTGTCCTTGATCTCGGTCCTCTCAGCTGACAGAGCAAGGAAATTCAGGTGTGGGTATTAACTTGCATTTATATGCATGTCTGTAAGTATTTGTATATGTAACCGTCCAGACACATCTATACCCATATTCAGGTAAACACACAGTGCTTCCAATGTGGATCCAGTAACACATGTATCATCCTAGCCGTCTCCCTTTGCTTATCTGTAAACTCTCATGCCAACAGTGAGAAATCTGACTCCCGCTGTTGGTCATTCATTTAGTGAGTTATCAATTTCCAGCATACAGGTATAGGGAATCTGAATTGTTTAACCGCACCCCTGTGGGAAACAACTGTATCAACTCCAGCACAAAGCTTGCTTACGGTTTCTTTTGCCTTTCTTCTTAGAGACTCCTCTCTTTTCCAAAGTTACTAGGGTCAACACCAATTTCCCTCAAGCCCCGAAACCTCTTGATGGGTTGTTACATTCATTTACAATACAGTTAACTTGTTGCATCACATTCTGCATTCCACCCTGGGACCCTCAATCTCCTAGGTGATTTTTTAAAAATTTTACATACATTCAAGTTCATGCTTTAGTATTAAAATAATGTTTTAAACTACTTAATGTCTAGCAAAACTGATAAACTATGGCCTACCTTGTGTCAGGCTCTATAACAATGTTGTTCTGTGGGGCTTTATCTTGTAGTTTCCTTGGAACAGCCCTGGTGTGTCCCTGCATAATCAAGGTACAGGCATCCCAGTTTAGGAAGCACAGACTACAGAAATGGCCTTGTGATATTTATGGCCATCTCTCTAAAATTCTAGGATTCCTTAGGTTTGAGTAACCACATCTCTCTTAGTGGTTCCAGAATCTGCAAAACATAATCTCTTTGGAGATCTGCATTTACATAAGGTAAGAATTTTTTTCTTAACTGATCTTTTGCTCCTAGTAAAAAAGTAATTTGAACTGCAGGGGAGAATAATAACTACTGAAGTCAATACTAGCTTTTGTCTCAAACAAATGCCATCAGCCCAACTTAAATTATAATCCCCTTTGTCAATCTAGGTTTGCTGAAAACAACTATTAAGTTGCTCTACACTCGCAAGTGATCTGCTATATTGTTTTTTTATGGGCTTTATTTGTTGCACCAACCATATTATCTAAACAGCTAATGAAATCGCATGTGCAAAATTATACCAATAAAGGAAGGAAAGGCAATGGTTATTTGTTGCTGTTATTGTTGGGTGGGAGGTGGGGGAAAGGACTGGCTGGAATTAGCAAATTAACAAATAAATTGTCGTTCTTAAGGACATTCATGCTTTGTAAATCTTTCCAACTTCATCTTACCTAACTCCCAGGGGATCATCCACCACATGATGATACAAGGTTGTCCCCCGTGGGGAATATTTATTTCTACTGCTGCCATGACATGTTGCAGACTTGGTAGGAGTGATGCTCTGGAGTTGCATGATCGAGTTGAAAAGTTTAAGAAAAATATACTTAAAATCGTAACATTTATGTAAGAAGACACTGAACTGAATCTTTTGATGTGCAAAACACTGCCATATTGAGAGATGCAAGCATCCCTGGGGGTGGAGCCTCCCCTGTGGTAGGAGGGACTGCTGTGTGGGACTTTTCTGCATGTTAGTTATAGAGCAAATGGCCATCCCTTGTACAAAGGGAAACTTGGAACCCAGAGAAAAATCCAGGAGCAGATGCTTCCAGTTGAGGTGTCCTTTGGTGCTTAGCAATGTTGATTAGGTATAAAGAGCACTCCACGTCTGAAGAGGTAGAAAATGGTTTCCCCCAAACTTTCCAGAATATTATTTTTGTTTATGAGAGGTAGGCATACTTTGTCATTCAAACACTTGCTTTTGAACTATTAGGAGGAAGACCCAGCTTAGTCAGGAAGGACAAGCTTACCTGAGCTTCTGTCCACTTCAGGCTGGAGGAAGCGCTGAGAAAAGGAGTGGCTGGGCTGGGTCATGCAGCCTGGACTGTTGTCACTGCCCCTATGAGTGGTGATTTCAGGTGAAATGCACCTGACATTGGGAGGGTTCTCAGGACTCTCATGATTGCCATGCCTGAGCTTTGAGGTCAGACTACACCTGGTTAAGACAAGGGTGGGATTTAACCCAAAGGAAAGAAACAGTGATCACTTACCCCAGGGGAGGAGGGGGCTGGGTTTGGACCAGGATGGGAAGAGTCTTCTCTTTTTTCTGGGAACTGAGTTGGGCTTGGACTCTGAACTGTGGAGGTGCGGGGGAGGGGGGAGCCCCATGGATCCTAGACCAGGGTGCAGAGGTTGGGTCTGAGCCTGAAATCCTAAGAGTATCCAACTCTAGAAGCAGTTGTGAATTTCACTTAGCTTATGACCAACTCTTCTGTACAGTTTTATGAAAAGCCTAATCTCAGATGCGCTATATACAGATGTATTACAGGGAGTTAAGGAGAATCAGGCCCTCTAGAAGGCTGGAGAAAAGGATGCTTATAAGGACAGAGATGTCTGACCCAGTAGAGCTGCACTCCTATTTAAGAAGCAGCAGCAGCAAAGGCTGCAGGCCAAGAAGCAAGTAAAAAACAAACCCCCAAAACTTGCCCCCAAGAACACATGTGATGGCACCTTGAGAAACCTCAGATTAGCTGGGAGGCATGGGGTGAGGTTGTATGTGGGTGTTGGGGAGTGGGGGCCACATTCGAGTAACTTAATCAGTAGGGGCTCATGCAATAATATCTTGGGAGGGCAAAGATGGGAACCTAATTTCAGTTCAAGGTCAGAGTTTGGAAATGCCAGGGACACAGAAGTCACAGTTTTCTTCAGCTCCTAAGCATGTCTCTATGAATTTTCTACCATGAAAGGAATGCTATTGCACATCAGAAACAAATTCAGTGGCTTATCTGAAAAAGCAGACATTTAAAAATAGAACAATATTTCAAACATTTTAAGCTAACAGCAGCCCATAGGAGTCACATTGCCCCCTTTCTCTTCTTCCCATAACCCTGACATATGTGCTTTGCTGTGCACGTAAGTTCACTCTTCTCTCTCAAACAGCCTTAGTGCAAGTGGAAGACTTATGTTCTTATAATCCTAAAACCTTCTATTATAACCCCTGCTAACATAGCAAAGGTAATAAAATGTGGAAGCTTGCCACGTACTTCACAGAGTACCATGCCATTCATGAAGCACTATAAAAATATTTGATCTCATTGGAATAACACTTTCTTGCCAGTGTAGCTGTGTAGGTTTCTTTCCTTTCTTTTTATTTTATTTATTTTATTTTTAAGCAACAGCTCATTTTTAAGGACTGGGCAGACATGAGCTCCCGCTAGCTTTCTAGGTCCAGCACACAGCAAAACAATGTTCAGTTTCCTTTTTTGGTATCACAGCCTTGATCTCTAAACAAATACATGAAGTGGGTCTCTAAACTCTGAGTGGAAGTAAGCTAATCATTGACATTTGAGACACTTGCTACTTGACACACTTAAGCAAAAAATACCCAGCCGCTCTGCAAACTAAGTTTCTACTGTGGTGAAGAATTATCCCCTTAAGGAGCCCACACAGCTCTGCTGAGGTTCCTGGTAGACTGTGACCTGTCTGCTTTTTTGCAACATCCCTCAGAGTGCCTGGCTCAGAGACTGGCATAAAGGGAGTGGTTACCGTTGTTGCACAGGAAAAAATAAGGTAATTGCCACCCAAGAAACACCCCTTCAGTCCCAAGGGTTTGTTAAAAAGTGACAGATTGAATCCTCTTAACTACCATGTGATGTATTGATTATAATCCTATTTCACAGGTGAAAAAAACTGAGGCTGTGATACTGTGATACAATAAGAAATATATATTTGGTCTTTGTCCTCAGTTCCTAGCACAGAGATCCTACAATCCTTGTAATTTCCTGAGCAATATAAGGGTGATAAAGAGCATCCTTTGTTATCATGTTTATTCTTAGTTCCTACTTCCTGACACGAACTATAGAAATGATCCCTGAAGTATAGTCTTTAGTCCCTAATTCCTGACACAAGGGCTTCTAAGCTTTCGGGATCTCTGGAGTGAAAAGAATGTCATTCTGTATGCTAATGAGATGACTGGTGGCTGGGGTCCCCTAGAGAGGATGGGGGCTGGTCACCCGAAACACCATGATTAGGGGATCGGAGCTTTCATCCCTCCCCCTGACTTCCAGGTGGAGGGGAGGAGCTGGAGATTGAGGTAATCACCAATGGCCGTGATGTAATCAATCATGCCTACATAGTGAGACCTCCATAAAATGCCCTAAACTACAAGGGGTTGGGGGTGAGTTAAAGAGCTTCCTGGTTGGTAAACTCATCGAGGGGCAGGGAGGGTGGTGCCCACATACCTTGCCCTATGCACCTCTTCCATTGGCTGTTCCTAAGTTGTGTCCTTTATAAGAAGCTGGTTATAGCAAGTAAAGTTTCTTCCTGAGTCCTGTGAGCTGATCTAGCAAATTACCAAACCCGAGGAGAGGATGGTGGGAACCCCTGATTTATAGCCAGTGGGTCAGAAGGATAGGACTATTGCACTTGGTGTCTGAAGTTTTGTGGGACTTAACCCTCAGCTTGTGGGATCTGATGCTAACTCTGGGTAGCTAATGTCATAACTGAGTTAAATTGTAGGACACAGTTGGTGTCCAGAAACTTGGAGAATTGCTTGGTATGGAAAACCCACACTTAGTATAACAACTGTTGAGTAAAAACGGTTTATAGAGGCTCAGAGAGATTAACTTGTCTAACTTCACACAGCCTGAGAGTGGGAGAGCTGGGATTTGAACCAAATTCCCCAGATTTTAATTCTGTAATACCATGTTCTCTACTGTTTTATCTGTTTAACTTATAGAACATTCTTATTAATCCTGGTGGTGATAAAAAATGTATTTTATGAGAAACCCACAATGGCACTTCAAAACAAACATTTCTGTAATCTTTACAAGAGAAAAACAAAGCATAAATGCACCACTGAATGTCACAATGAGTGGCTGAAGTGCTATATCTGGAAATAAGTCTCTGGTCCCAGGTTCACTATGGACTAAAAATATTAATTGTGATAAAATAGATGGTCACTCACTTTTGCTCATTTTCTTCTACTCTTTCAAAACATAAGCAACTCATTATCTGTGTTTTTGCTTATGAAATAATGTGAAACTTCAGGAAACCACATTGTTCTCTTCAGTGGAACCAACTGGGCATAAGGCATGATAAAAATTAGAAGGATCACTTCCACTAACAATAATTCCACCACCAGCAGAAAAAGTGACAGCATAATCATCACGACTACCCTACCACCAGTAAGACCACAACCGCCACCACCACCATCACCATCAGCATCAAGTCTTCTTAGGACAGGACAGAAGGGCTGATTTCTCTTCCTCATGTGCAGATCATATTTATAATTTTCCTTTCACTAAAAATTTATATCTCATCACTATCCAAGCCTGTTCAGACTTCAAACGTTTAAACATGGCTTTGACAGGATACAGAGTTTTAGTAAGTAAAAACAAAGAACCAAGCCCCATTAATGGCAGAGGTAGTTTACAAACTTCTTTGATCAGTCAAATTCTTCTCATCGTTTATTTAGAAGTGGTCAGCCTTCAAAAATGTCTTTGAAGTAAGTTTGAAAATATGCTTTTTCTGACTCATCTCCCCTACATCTACCAAAGTGCACACACACACACTCATGCGATTCTATAACAACATTAAGCTCTTCCTTATGAATTTATGTTATACAAATATGAATGTCTCTCTCACTACCTGCCTTTCAAGGTCTTAGATTAACACACTCTACGACTAATAAACTGGGGAACAGACTTTGCTCTCTGTACAGTGTAGCTTCTAATCTATAGTGACCTGTGTAATGAGCACAATCCCTATATTTAAAAGTGTAACAAGTAGATATGACTAAGATTAATTTTCTTAATCAACTGATTAGATTTTGAGCACACAAACAGATATTGTCCTTTTCTAGATATCAGTATAAAATCTATTAAGACTCCATCTGAAACTGTTCTCAAAGTCTGTGACATCTCTTATTTTCTGATGGCAAACTCTCCCTATTCAAAATGGATTTGAGTTTTGAAAAAGGCCTCATTCAGTGGCAGGCTGTTGAATAAACAGAATAATCAAACAGTATGAAACTGGTTTTTGTTTTTTGGTTAAAAATAAGCTTTTACTAAAATGTAATATGTTGATTCTGAGTAGGTAAGTAAAAATTCTGGGGATGGTGTGTTGGTTATTTTGAAAATGCATTCTGAGATGGCAGATAGAAAAAGGAAGTCCTTGATTTTATTAAATGAACAATAAAAAATAAATTTCAACTTACACTTTCTAGGATGGCATGATCAGTGTAGTGGGGTTTAGGACAGAGAGCAGCTGACAGTCTTTAAAATTTTTTCCACATGTCAAAAAGAGGTATGAAAGGTTAACGTTGTAACAAGACTTTTTCTTGTATGTCTTCCAACTTGATTTTAAAAGCAATTCACAAAACAAGACTCCAGAAATATTTTGAGAAATGGCCTCTGCAGTGATGTAGAGGTATAGCTTTTTTAGGGCGACTATTTTGAAGATTAATGCTCATTTTAATGTTAAAGTTCTAGTATACCCACTTAAAAATTAGATTAATACTCGATAGCCATCTTTCTTATCCAGCTGTCTCCTCCAAGAGTTGAAGGGCTTTGCAGAGTATAGACTACAGTTTTCAACAATCCTTGTGAAAAAATAGCAAGTTATATAATGTCTCTTTATATAGGTTCTCAGGTTCTCTGAAATGTCGGCTGCCAGAGAAATACCAAATGTAATTTACCACAGTTTAGTTGTTTTTTGTTGGTGGTGTTTTTAGTCCGTATATGGTCCCAGGTGCTATGGTTATAATACTGCGATTCTGTAATTTCTGTTGACACATCTAAGTGAGCTCGTGATTTCTTCTGAAGGAAAATGGATCTCGGCAGGCTTTTCCTGCTCAGATGGAATCAGCTGGTGTTATCAATCACCCTAAGAAACACTGTGATAGAATCTGGGTAAAGAAAGACACACATTGGGAGATTGGGATTGCCATGTATACATTACTAAAAAGAAAAAAAAAAAACATCAAATCGTACACTTCAAAGAAAAGAGAAGAAAAGAAAGACACACATGCTGGCTCCTACTCTGTAGTTTCGCTATCTAATCTGAGAGGCAGGATGGGCATCCAAGCGTGATGTGTTACCACACCCCAAAAGGAAAGAGCAATATATTTCCTGCCCAGCACAACTGCCTTATTCTGGACATACAGATTTCACCAGTGTCCAATTTCTTAGACAAGAAAATAGCTGGTCCAATGTAACGTCACTAGTGACCAGTGTTTCTAAAATCTACAACCCTTTGTTTCAGCCCCATGTGGCAGTTTTGCATCCCCCCCAGGCAGCTGTGCATTCATGGGAATCCACGGAAGTCATTTGTCGGGAAGGAATTCCCTGATTGGGCTCGGAACATGATTCAGCTATTTTTAGGGTTTCAGCTGGTGTCCTTACCAGTTCCACATGATCTAGAAGTTGCTCCACTTCCTTCTATTGAGATAATTTGGGAAGTGAGTGTTAGATGGAATTTCAGTCTCTGTACCTATCATTATTGCTGCTGTAAAAGAAACAAGTTCTTAGAATTCTTTCCTCTAGTTAGAGAAAATCTAGTTGCTGCCTCAGGTCTGAGTGCCTTAGGAAATTATGGGAAAAATCAGCTAACGTGAGTTGAGAATCTTGGACCTCTATCACTATATGAGTGAATCAAAGAAGGAGCCTCACTTGGGACCAGCTTGCCTGGTAATTTTCACACTGGCCTCTGCTGAGCATCACTGTAACAGGTGATGGATTGTGAGATGGTAGGGCTGGTCACAGCCTCTACATCCCCTGGGGTGCTTGTTAAGATTTAGCCTCGCAGACTTCACCCAGATCTTTTGATCAGACTCTTCAGGGGTGAGACCCAATAACCTGCATTTTTTATGGACTCCCAGGTGACTCTTAAACACATGCAAAAGCTTGAGAACCACTGCTGACTAGGAGTCCATAGTTTTAGGAGCTGGAAATTGGGGTTCTGGTCTGCCACCATTCCCATTCCACATTCATCTACTTTACACATTGGGAGAAACACTTCTGTGGCCAAAAAATTTAAACAATTAGAAATAACTATTCCAGCTTAAACATCTGAAAAAGACCTTCTCATATTTATCTTCACTGATGATTTCTTTCCAGTTAGAATGCAAATGAATGCATAAGAAAGTGATTTTGTCTAGATAACTTCAGGACACAGTAAACCACTTACTTCATCTACTATGAGGACCCAGTTCTGCATCTCCAGCTGCAAATGATCTGTAAGATTCGGAAGACTCCCAGGAGTGTTGGCTGGGGTCTGGGATTAATGGCTGGACTCTATTTTACATCTAGGACCTTACTCCCCCATCCACTTCTCACATTTGGCCTTCAGCCCAAGAGCTGCTCATTGCAAAGTTTAAGAATGTGACATATACAAACATGATCACAGAATATATTCCATATGCTGGCTTTTGGGTCACATGGAATGAAGACATTAAGAACATGTTAATATGGTTGCTTGTAAGGCAGTTTTGTGGTTTTAGCTTTCCTAAATGCCTGAAGTAAGTCTTTCTTGTTGTGTCAAATTTAGCAAAAAATCTAGAAGATGAAAAGAAGTAGTGGAACTAAAATTTTCAGATTTTAACTCATATAAAGTACAACTGAGTTACACATGTTATAAAAACTTATTAATATGATTCAGATAAGTTTGGTAGGGTAAAAACTTCAAATCCATAAAACTATGGTACATAGTAACTCACAAATGTTAATTAATTTATTAAGCATCTGTTATATACAAAGCTCCATTCTATATATTTAGTGAGAACTACAAAGGGAATAATATATTCATTCAGGTCTTCAAGGAATGTACACTTGAACAGGGTGTAGGTGAGTAATGCTCATATAAGACTCGGTAGCAAATGCAAGGATTAGAGCTCTGTTATATATGAGAGAAGGGAAAGTCTGAGTGCTTCTTTTAAGCTGTTTTACTCTCACAAAGGTAAGTTATACTTTTTAAAGATGATACTTTTTTCCATGAATTGTTTGCTGTATTTGTGTGTGTGTGTGTGTGTGTGTGCGCGCCTTCCTCTGAGTGTTTTTTTGTGTGTTTTGGCTCCTGCTTTTATTTTACAGGTTATTAAAAGAGTGCACATGCACTAGAATATTCAAAAGTTAACCTAGAGGTGATAACTGTTGTCAGTTTCCTATATATATTTAGAGATATTGTATGAAAATATAAGCATAATGTATATACATGTTCTTTTTTTGGTCCCTCCTTTTTTTAAAAAAATGATAAATATCAATAGTAGCACATGATATGCACAATTTTTGCTTTTACCTTGGAGGTTATTTCCAAGAAATACATATATAGTTATTGCACTTTAAAAATGGCTGCATAGTATTTTATCTGAATTTTATTCATAGTATTCTATTATCCATAATTATTTTAACTAATTCTCTACTAATAGTTATTTATAACATTTTCAGCTTGTTGCTATTCTTTTTTTTTTAAGCTCTTTATTGGAATATAATTGCTTTGCACTCTTGTACCAGTTTATGAGGTACACCAAAGTGAATCAGCTGTATTTATACATATATCCCCATATCCCCTCCCTCCCGAGACTCCCTCCCGCCCTCCCTGTCCTGGTCCTCTAAGGCATCACCCATCATCGAGTTGATCTCCCTTTTTTATACAGCAACTTCCCACTAGCTATCTCTTTTACAGTTGGTAGTGTATATATGTCTATGCTACTCTCTCACTTCGTCCCAGCTTCCCCTTCACCTCCCGCCGCTCAGCCCTGTGTCCTCAAGTCCATTCTCTACATCTGCATCTTTATTCTTGCCCTGTCACTGGGTTCATCAGTACCATATTTTTAGATTCCATATATATGAGTTAGCATACAGTATTTGTTTTTCTCTTTCTGACTTACTTCGCTCTGTATGACAGTCTCTAGGTCTATCCACCTCATTACACATAGTTCAATTTCATTCCTTTTTATGGCTGAGTAATATTCCATTGCATATATGTGCCACATCTTCTTTATCCATTCATCTGTTGATGGGCATTTAGGTTGCTTCCATGTCCTGGCTATTGTAAATAATGCTGCAGTGAACATTATGGTACATGTTTCTTTTTGGATTATGGTTTTCTCTGGGTATATGCCCAATAGTGGGATTACTGGGTCATATGGTAGCTCCATTTTTAGTTTTTTAAGGAACCTCCAAACTGCTTTCCATTGTGGCTGTACCAGCTTACATTCCTACCAACAGTGCAGGAGAGTTCCCTTTTCTCCACACCCTCTTCAACATTTATTGTTTCTAGATTTTTTGATGATGGCTATTCTGACTGGTGTGAGGTGATAAAAATTTCTAGAAGTAGGGTTGTGGAATATATACATTATATTCCTTTAATGGTTACATTGGAAATTTTTAATATGAATGTAAAGTCTAAAATTAATCAACACATTTACCAACTATCCAAACAATCCAATCTATAAACACTTTAACTCCGATCATCTCCTCCTTCTTTATAGAAGAAGTAACATGGCTGTATTTTTTGCTTAACTCTGAAAGTATATTATTATTGTTGTTTTCCACATTAAAACTTTGTTTATGTATACCCACAATTTTACATATTTCTTTACTCACGATTCTTTCTTTCATCCCAAACCTTTTGTCTGGGACTAGTTTCTATGTGAAATGCTTATTTGGAAGTTCTTGAAGCGAGGGTCTGTTAGTTGGAACCTCTATTAGTTTTTATTTATCATAAAATATCTCTATTTCACCCTCATATTGAGTGATAGATTTGTGGGTATCAAATTTTTGTTTTTGAGTTATCTTTTTCTCAGCATATTGAAAATATTATTCCACTGTCTTCTGACTTTCACTATTGTGGCTAAGAAATCAGCTGCCAATATAGTTGTTACCCCTTTACTGATGATACTTTTCTTTCTGGCTGCTTTTAAGATCCTCTTATTACATTTCTTCTGCAATTTCATTATGATGTATATGGTTGTGGATTTTAAAAATTAACTTAATCTTCTTTAAAAGATTCATCTTTCAGGTAGGAGAGTTTGAATTTTTTGACAGTGATGGAAAAGTCTTAGCCATTTTCAATTTGGATATTGCCTCTTCTCCATTCTCTTCCTTACATCCCCCTGAAATTCTGATTGCGATTTGGGGATTCTGAAACTCACTCTATACTACAAGGTTCTTAATGTTTTCTCATTTTTTGCACTTTATTTTCTCTCTATGCTGCGTTCAGGGTAATTCCTGCTGAACCATTTTCCATTTCAGCAAATCAGTCTTAAACTGTGCCTGTTGTGTAGCCTGAAAATTGAGCTTTGACTTTCAATCACTATATTTTTGTTTTTAGACATTCTTTTGGATTCTTTTTGAATTTTCTTGATTGGTCTTATAATCTCTCATTCATGATGCCTTCTGTTCATGTGTTTGTTGTGATGTTGACTATGGACTCATGTTCCCTGGAACTTTCCCTGTAGTAATCTTTGAAGCCTTAATTGGAAGTAATTTCCTTCAAAGAAGATATGCATTTACTTCTACCTGGCACAGCAGGGCACTACCCACCAGGAGCTACTTTAAAATCAGTTATAGATTTAAAGTAGTGTGAATTTGGGCTGAAATTCCCATGAAAACTAGATTATGGTTATGAATTCTCAGGAGAGATATTTTCTCCTTCAGCCCAGCTCCTCCAACGTTGAGAGAAACAAGCACTTTTTAGTGGTCTCTCGTGTGGGTTCTAAGGTTTGTCTGATATTCCTATATTACTCATGGGTTTTCCTTTCAGCCTCCCCACTTTGGTTGGGCATGAGGATTTTTCTTATGCCTCATGCTTTGCATGGTTGTCAAAAACAGGAACTCAAAGTAATCATGATTTAAAAGATTCCCCCAGAAAAAGCCAGATTCAGTGCATAGTTACCTATATATATTTCTCCTTTTAATTTTTACCCTTCATTGATTTTCTTTTCATAATTGTTCATGAATACATTTATAAAGAGGTTTATTTTTTTTAAATAAACAAAAGCAGCATCTATCTTTGTTGTTTTCAGTCAAAGAGCAGATCAGCCTATCTCTCCAAAATTATGTTGAGAAAGAGCAGCCCATAAAATTCTCAAGAGCTGAGCTTCAGTCTCTAATTACTTCCCACAGGCACTTCAATTCTTGTCTCTCTGAGGCACATACTAAGATTGTGATAATGGGTGCAGTTACAGTGCAGTGCAGTGGGGCTGCTGGTGCCTTTCTGATGGAAAAGTGAGGGCTTGCACCTCTGCTGTAGCAGTAGGACTGCACTGGCCCTACATTCCTCTGCTAGCCCAGATCAGGGGGATGTTGTGTGAGTTCCTCATACCTACAAACATCTCTGACACCACAGAAGTTTCTCACCTGATACTGACTGTATGACCAACTTTGAAGAAAGTATTAACCTCAAGTTGAATGACTGTATCTATCTATATTTACAGCGCTCAGTTTACAGGAATAATCTGGCGAGTTTGCTGAGAGTGGATTTGTCTGCTCCCGATGCCATAACAAAATTCCACAGACTGAGTGTCTTGAACAACAGAAATTTATTTTCTTATGGTTCTGGAGGCTCGAAGTCCCAGATCGAGGTCTGGCAAGGTTGGTTCTTGGTGAGAGCTCTCTTCCTGGCTTGCAGATGGCTGCCATCTTGCTGTGTGCTCACATGGACTTTCTGAGGTGCAGGCTTGGGGGAAGAGAGAGCTGGAGCTAGAGATGGGGGGTGGCTCTCTTCTGTCTCTTGCTATAAGACACTAAACCTATCTAATCCAATTGGATTAGGGCCCTACCCCTATGACCTCATTTAACCTTAATTACTTCCTTAGAGGCTGAACTCCAAATACAGCCACTCTGGGGGGTTCTGAAGCCCTAATGAACTTTTTGGCTGGGCAAGGGGGTGGGAGTGGGGTCAGAGACACAACAATTCAGAATGACGGGTGGTGGGGGGGACTATTACAGGTTATAATCCAAGGCAGTGACAGCCAGTTTTAGCCCTTGGAGGGCTGTGCTCTGATGTTTACCTGCTTGGTGATACACTAGGCCTGTGCTTCAAGGCAGGATGTTTAAATCTCAAAGGGGAATGACAGTGCATTTGGAGAAAATAAAATATTAGAGTCCTATTTATAATTATTTCATCTTATTGTTTTACAATTTATTTTTGTGTTTTTTATATATATGGAAAGTATTCTACTACACTTTTACATGTATGTAATTTATATAATCATGAATGTACTCATAACAAGGAACATGTCTAGAATAATTACTGAGCGGTAAGGCGTCACAAAGGCTCAGGGATCACTTGTAAGGAAGGAAGATGGCCCTTTTCAAGGTATAGGAATCCATGAACACAGTTAAGATATAAAACTTGATAAGAAGACTAGATCACAAGAAAAAAATCATCAAAGAAGTAGAGACTGTTGACAGAAGGAATAAGAAGGATAAACCACACCACCCTGATGCAGGAAGAAAGGAAAAGGAAAATGAGAATGAAGGAAGTATAGTTATTATTTCCCAGCAGCATTTAGCTGTCTCTATTGTGTTTGCCCTACTGATTCTTTTTTTTTTGGGGGGGGGGGAGGGTTTAGATTTTATTATTATTTTAACATTTTTTTCTTAATATTGTTGCTAATGAAGCTAAATCACAGTACCATTACCATCACCAAAACACAACCATCACCACCAACTCTGTTAGCAACATCCTTTTTTTTTTTTTTTTCTGATTATGTTTTTTTTTGGGGGGGGGGTACACCAAGTTCAATCATCTGTTTTTATACACATATCCCCGTATTCCCTCCCTTCCTTGACTCCCCCACCTCGAGTCCCCTGCCCTACTGATTCTTAATAATCCCATTGGGGGTGTACTCCAGCTAACCACATATGATAATCAGATAAGTGTTTACCCTCACAGGGTGCCATGATTTCTTGCAGAGGGTTCTGAGTTGCTCACAGAGTTTATCCCGAACCATCTCTTTGTTTACTTCATAGAAAGAATAACGTTTGGCCTTGATCCAAACGTCCTCTCTGCTGCTTGATTCAAGAATTGAAAAGCAGAGGTTACTGCACTTCCCTGATACTCCTGAGATGCAGGAAAACACATTAAATTGTTTTCTTTGAGAAGGTATTTTAAAACTTTATGTGTTGAATACCCTTCTTAAAAGGAAAAAGCCAGTCAGGGGATTAGCTACCCTGCAGTAATGGGTGAGAAGGAGTCCTCGATGGGCTTTTAAAGAGGCCCAAAGCTTCCCGAGCCCAGGTCCTTTCCTACCTGGCCCCCACGAGGATGTGTAGAATTTTATGTGCAGCCCCCAGATTGCCTGAAAATCAAATCAGAGCGGCCACTTCTACTCAGATCCCGCAGTCAGCACTTGTCTCTCGGAGGCAAAAACACACGCATCAATGCACAAAGAACAAATGTTTTTGTTGGCACCAGGCATTTGCAGAGAATCAGGGCTGGATAAAGGGGAAGGGAAGATTTTCTGTCTGTCATGGTACCACAGAGAGTCAGTGTGCATGCCTGCAGCCAGCGTGGAGGCAGGCTGGGTCTAGCTCAATGAATCTATTCTCCGCTAGGTGTTTAAGGTACAGAAACAAACAAAGCAACTGCCCTTCCAAGAAGAATTCACACATTGACAGGCCTCAGTAATTTGCCTAAAATTTTATGCCAAATTATGTGTATGCTTGGATATAAGCATTTGTTTTTTCTGGGGAGGTACTTCATAGATTGCAAAAAGGTCTGTGACCCCCAAAAATGTTCTACACAAAGTTTTTTCTTGGGCATCTTTTCATTCAAAAGGGATGCTAGTTCTTAGAATTAGGTAGAAGCAACCAGGGCATGAAGAGGGAGATACATAGAGTCGGCAACACCTTTTCAGAGGTCAGGTCCTCTAACTCTTACCCCGCTGCTGAGGGGCCAATAAAACGCTTCCAGGCAGATGGAGCTAGTGGCATTGGTGGTGACGGTAGTGGTGGGAGATTCTATTTTTTAAGGACTTCTAGGCTTTTATCTTTTTTTGACATTCACATGGATGACGGATAGATGTCTCATTAAAATAAAAATTTGTTAAATCCCAGCATAAGCACCTTGAGTAGAAGGAGAAGTCTCCATCATAATATTTTTAAACTCTTCTTACACGTCTTCAAGGAAGACAGATCTACAATAAGAATAATGTGTGCAGCAGGGTGTTGATTAGTGAGAAGCTGTCATTTTAGTGGTTAAGGGTACAGACCCTGAAGCCAGGCTGCCTGGGTTCAAGTCCTAGCTCCTCCAATTTGTCACTACTTAACGTCAGTTTCCTCACCTGTAAATTGGGAATAATAACAGTATCTGCCTCGTTGGGTGGCAATGATTTGATGAGCTAATATGTAAAGACCTTAGAACAGTGCTTGATTGATTATAAATGCTACCTTAGTGTTTGCTCACATTCTTAATGATGACCCCGCTCCAATTCCTCTAGACCCTACCCCTGGCTCTCCATTCAATAACTGCATGTGGTGGGTGATCAATGTCACAGGGAAGCGATGTGAAAGGAAAGATCAGAGGAAAAAGTCTCATCATGGCCTTTGAGTTTCAGAAGAATAGGCTTTGAAGAAATGGAAACAGGACAGAGGTAGTTGACTATCAATCTCAGATGAGTGGTCAGAAGTGTTCTCTCTTCACCCTCATGTACACACTGGCTAGAAAAAGATGCCGCAGACTGAAAGAGGAACAAATTGTTTCCGGGACTTATGAGAGCTTAGATGCTGGGAGGTCCCTGAGAAAAGGATGCCATGAGCCCTGTTCCATGTCAAGTGTGAGGGGTGTTGGAACCTGAAACCAACCCAACAAAGAGAGAACAGAGTGAACCCATGTCCTACTTCTTTAAGGTTCTGGGGAAGTGACAATGACTCTAGTGTGACTTGGCAGATGTGGCCTTACAGAGTTCTCTGGGCCCCAACATGACCTCAACGTGGTTTTGTGGTCCCCCAAGTGTGGCAGAGAGGATGGGCACAAAGACTACTGGGGAGGACTTTGTGAGATGAGATGAGGCTTCCCAGCAGGAACCAAGATGAATAGACAACACTGAGGATGAAGACCAGGTCTGCCCTCACCCCACACCACATGAACCCCACTAGCACTCAGATGCCACACCAGGGAAAAGGGGGAGGAGGGGAGACTCACTCTGCCGTCTTAGGGGAAAAAATGGGACTTGAAATAGAAATTAAGTCGAGTTGTGAAAAATTCAAGATAACTTTTTTGCACATTCAAATTTGCAGACACAGACTCATACCTGCTCTACCTGGTTGCTTCGTGACTCAGTCATTGCCCTCCTTGGGGGAAAGTCAGCTGAGTTTTGACTTGAAAGATTTAGCTCAAAATCCGAGTCAGGAGGGTGCGAGTGTCCCCACTGCCTGTCAAGGCTGCACAACAAGGAGAAGAGACTGGGAACTTGGGAGCAGCGGACCGCTCAGATCACAATCACAACACGTCTGGGGAGGGGGCAGCAGGTGAGCAGGTGCTGGGCGGCTCTCCACTGGGGGGGACGGGGACGGGGAAGGGGAGCGGTGCTGGACCTCTATCCAAGGCAGGGGCTGTGGGAACACCTGCACCGGCAGACGGGTCACTGCCATCCTAGCTTCCTGTTCTGTTCCAGCCAGGATTCTCTACACAAACATTAATGGATGTCTGCTCTATTCCACGCACTGTGTTGGATGCAGGGAACATTCCTGGGTGAACGGCACAGGGTCTCTGCCTCCAGAGTGTCTATTTGTGATAGGGGTGGGGCAGGCACGTGCCTGTTAGCTGGGCCACGAGGTAGTGGTCCCGCTCAGCCATTGGACGGCCTCGAAGAGGCCCCTCCCCCAAGCAACTGACAGGGAGCAACCGTTAGGGAGTGACCGTTAGCAGTCCTGCTCAGCCATTGTCAGCGTTGCCGTGGGCCCCGGCCCCTCCCCCTCCCTCTGTTTGAAAGGAATCCGAATTTGGACTGGCAGAAGATAGTTTTTTGAGACACTAGCCCGCTCTATTCTCGGTGTGCTAGCTCTGCGGTTGAAGTCTTATTCCTTCCCCGAATAACTCACCTCTGGACTTATTGGCAGTTGGGCCCTGGGCAGAGGGAGCTTGGGCCGAGTAGCACATTCCGGGCTCACAAAGAGACCCTTCCATGTTAAGTAGAGGGTAGGCAAGATGGGAGCACGAGGAGGGGAGTTCATCCCATTTGAGAGCTCCGAGCAATTCCTAGCAAACAGGGCTCCTCCGCTGCGTCGTGGGAGGAGAAATGGGTGTTCATACAGGAGACAGAGAAGCAGGGGATGCAGCCTGAGTGCAGGTGTGCAGGTAAGGAGCGGCAGAGGAGCACAAAGCAGTCAGCGTCTCTGCTCTGTCGGGCCAGGTCACCGAATGGAGACAGGGGGTCAGAGATGGAAGTTTGGGCCAAGTCACAGGGGGCTTGGATGCTGTGATCAGGAATTTAGCCTCAATTCTGGAGCCGACAAGTAGCTGTTGACAGGTTTCTGGGCAGAGAGCGCTGTAGCCGGGTGTAATTTCACAACATGTCCGGCAACATTTGAGGGGCAAACGGGAGAGGACTTGAGGGGTGACCAGAATATCAGTCAAGATTGTCTGCAGCCCCGCATTCACCAACCAGCTCCAGCAGGTCCCCAGATTGGACCACCGGCTCCCCAGACCCATCCACCAAGTCTTGCATGTCTTGGTTGTAAACGAAGGTCCAAAGGCGGTTTCTGACTAAATGGGAACAGTCCAAGATCAGACATATGTGAGCTGAGGGCTGGTACTCAGGCTGGTTTCTGATGAGTTAGAAGAGCAACAGACAACTCTCCTTGGCATCCAGACTCCTGCCTGTTCCCCCTCTGGCAACCTCAAGATCCAGACTCCCGTACTTCCCTGAACTTGCTGCCAGGTGGAGTTTCTAGTACCAGCCCTTCTAGCCATCCTGTCCAGCTGCGCCCACACAGGGTAGTGATGCCATTCCTGTAATGAGGAAGCAGGCCATCCTGCCAGTGACTGCACTAGTCCCTCAGTGCAGTGGGGTCGGCAGGTATCCCCACAGCTTCCAGAGCTCCCAGCTTCAGCCCAGAGCAGGGTGTGACGCTTCCATCAGCCTTGGGAAAATTGCAGATTCATACTTCATCAAAACTGCATTTTCATAATTACCAGTGTGTCCTGGCCTTCTGGGGATTGCAGTAACTCGACCCCTCCTCTTGCTAAATCATTTGGCTGCATTTCACAAATAACTGTTCTCAGTTCTGACTGGCTTTGTTCTGCCTCTCCCAATTCATTATTCATGCCTGTGGTTCAGATTTTCACATCCTCACAGCTATCAGTGGCCCAGCAATCTCGGCTGGGAAATGGAGAAGTGAGAGCATACAAAATAGGGTGACTGGGAAATGACCCAAAAAAAAGTAGGGTTGGGGGGGAGGCACAAGAAGGATGGAGGGGGACAGGTCTGTGGATGATGGGACATGAAGATGGATGGGTTAAACGGGAGTAAGAGGGAAAAAAGCTCTGAGAGACAGGAGAACAGGGCAGAGGGAAGTGTGGTGCTGTCCTGGAAAAGGAAATTATGTGACTTGATTGCAAGATTTAAAGCATGCAGGGGGTGCGGGTTCGATCCCTGGTCGGGGAGCTAAGATCCCACATGCCTCTCAGCCAAAGAATCAAAACATAAAACAGAAGCAGTGACAAATTCAATAAAGACTTTAAAGTTAGTCCACATCAAAAAAAATCTTAAAAGGAAAAAAAAAACCGCAGCTATTGCTATTGATTAAATTAGTTTATCCCTGCAGCACAGCGGTGGGCTGCAAAAGAGACGTGGTAGCTGGATGTGAACAGGGAAATGAGCTCCCCGTGCAGAGTTCCCTGCAGCTTTGCTGCTGTCCCACAGGTTTCTTAGGAACCATGATGATTACCTTTAAACAGCAGATCCTCCCTCACCCCCCGTCACTCCTCTCTCTTTAGGTTGGGTAGTCCAGTTAATGATCTTGACTGTTTCCACAGATCTTGTTGGAGCTTCGGCCCTGATGACTTATGCATATGGAATGTTCCATTGTATAGAGAATGGCTGGGCAGGGTGGACCGCTGAGGAGAGAGAGCTGACCCAACGGACGAACACCGGGTCTGACGGAACAAGTCCTGCAGAGCCGGTGCTGGAGAGACTTTGGCGATCACTCAGCCTCAGTTCACCACCCTGGCTGCACCTAGGCACACCTGGGAACTTAAAAAATATTTGTTTCTGAGTTCCATCCCTGGAGGTTTAATTCAAGTGGTCTGGGGTAAGGCCCTTGCATCATCATTAAAAACAAGAAAATCAAGTGAGGCTACTGTGCAGCCAGAATGAAGACCCCTGACTTAGTTCAAACTTTTCATTTTACAGATAAGCCTCCCAAAGTCAATGTCATGTGCCCTGATTTTCACAGATAAGGAGTCAAGGCTCTCCTGGCTCCCCCCACCCCAGGTCAATGCTGGGTCTGCCAGGCTAGAGGCATCTCAGCACGAGAGCCTTCCCAGCATAACTCCTGAGCCTTCCTAGGAAGAGGTGACGGAGCAGTTACTCCCTGATCTGTCCATCTGGGTCTTAGCACCTTCTGGAGAGGTTCATTCCAGCCTGCTGAATATTTTATAAGCGCCTGAAGACAGGTTAGACATGTAAATAACTCCTGCGCAGGAACACACACACACACCAGGTGCCCCGCATGCCAGCGCACATACACATACAAGCACACACAGACTCAGCCTTCCCTCACTTGTGTTTGAAAGCAGGTGGCTTTGTTTCTGAAATGTAGTCACCACTAACAATAAAAAATGTGGAGGGGAAAATGTGAACAAAGGGAGCTGCTCTGCTGATATTCCATTCCAGAAGCATTCTGTTTGATCCTGGCTGGAGCGGGGCATTTCTTAGATGGCTTTGGACTTCATACGCATTTGACTGAATAAGGAGTACTGGGGATGCTCAAAGTGAACACAGGCTGAGAAATCAGGCAAAAGCATGCTTGCCTCTCTGCAGGAAAAATCCAGTTTATTAACAGTTTGTGGAATTTCAAGTGTAGAACACACTGCATGGCTTTCTCTCTTTACCATCAACTCCATTTTTTCCCTTTTTCTTTTAATAAATAGAATAGCTTTGCTGCCTAATAATACTCAGGACAAATATTCTCTGGTAAATTACAAATAAGAGAAATCAATTTGATTTCATACAAGGCTGCATTTCATTTTAGAAGAAATTGTCGTCACATTTAAGTGCAAGAGAAAAAGATAACATGAAATAGCTTCATATGGAAATAGAACATTCTTGAACATTTGTTTTAATTCATTCCTAAGTCCAGCTGAGCATGATGCAGAATAATGGTTTTCACAACAGTGAGTCAGGGCAACCCCTTCTGCCTGGCTCCAAGAATGTTTCTAGTTACATTCAAAACCATAGATGATGGAGGATGAAAATAGCATCTTTTAACACACCTGTCTGTGCAAAATTCATTCCTGGGAGAAATATCTCCCCCAAATGTTGCAGTGGGAGGCTTAATTTATATGCACCACAAAATTCATATTCACGTGTGCCCCATTTAGGCTTCATTATGTTTACAAATCTTCTGATGAATGAGAAATCAATAATCCAAGGAACCGTAGATGTAGAAACAGAAGAAAAATAGAGTTCACTATCCATGACAGTAAGTGCCAGTCTGTAGGTGCAGTGTGATGGAGTCTAAAACAATGACGAATGTCAAGTTCACTTGTGCAGTTACCTCGGTAAATTTTCTAAATATTTATCTTAAAAAGGGACACTGGAAAGTTAAACTACAGGTTCATTATAGAGATTCTTATGGCTTCAGTGGGCAATTTCAATACCCTCTCTGGAAATTTTCCAGGTAGAATTCCTTCCAAAGTTCTATGAGAAAGAAGAGCTAAATGTCACCCATGACTGCAGACCTCCCTGGGGCCTCAAAGTCAGTGCAAAAGATGAAACAGCACCTGCAGGCTGAACAGGTAACGTTATGCAAAGGCATGCCATCCTGTCTCATCATTATGCTTTTTATTATTACAACCACTATTATTTAGAAGTATGAAACTTTTTAAAAAATAAATTTATTTATTTATTTATTTATTTGCTGCGTTGCATCTTTGTTGCTGCACGCAGGTTTCTCTAGTTTCAGAGAGCCGGGTAGGGGGTGGGGGGTTACTCTTTGTTGTGGTGCTCGGGCTTCTCATTGCAGTGGCTTCTCTTGTTGCAGAGCATGGACTCTAGGTGCGCGGGCTTCAGTAGTTGTGGCACATGGGCTCAATAATTGTGGCTTGCAGGCTCTAGAGCACAGACTCAGTAGTTGTGGCACACGGGCTTAGTAGCTCCATGGCATGTGGGATCTTCCTGGACCAGGGCTGAAACTTGTGTCCCCTGTATTGGCAGGTGGATTCTTAACCACTGTGCCACCAGGGAAACCGCGAATTTTTTTTTTTTTAAAGATATTCTGTGCTTGCAGAGGCTAGGAACTCGGCATATGTTTTTGAGGTTTGATGACCCCATTATTTGTGTTTTAAGTGCATTCTTAAAACTGTTTACTGAGGGATGTCTCGGTTTCCTTCTGTACCTTTTTCTTTTTTGGTAGGTGGGGCATCTAATCAGATACAATGCCTGATGCGCTGCTTCATTTTAATAAGGTGATACAAAGACCTATGAACTTGAAACAGCACTGTCAAGTTTCTGCATTTCCATTTCTTGCCGCAAAGTCTAACCCTCATGTTTTCCCACCTACTGTGGTTCATTGGACCCCTCCTACTTGAAACACTCAAGTGCAGGGGCTGGTGGATGATCTAAACCCTGTGGGTTACTCTGCTTCATGGTTCTAGACCCAGTGACTGTTCCAGCAGGTGGGTACGTGACCCAAGCTGGCTCAGTTTAGAGCTTGTGTATGGATCTTCTACATTTGAAGGGGAGAGTATGTTTTCTCTTCCTTGTCTCATGGGCTCTGAAGTGCCTAGAATTGTGCCTGATGTGGATTAAGTGTCTCTTCTCATTATTGCTAATGGGGTGTGCCTTCGGGGCTGCTAGTGGCCATGGCCCCTCCGCATGAAGGAGCCTGGAAGGGTGAGAACAAACAAAAACAAAAGCTGAACAATAATGTTAACTGAATGGATAAATTAATGAATTAAGTAAACTTACCAGTAGGGAAAGAGTGTTATCCTTGCCTTGAAATTCACTGAGAACTCCTAGCAATTATTCCAAGCATAGCTTAGTAAACACTGATTCTTGAACTATGAACTTCCAAGATGTCAGATTTTTAGATTGTTTTGAAGAAGCCTGGGGATCCAGAAGGTTTTATTCTTGTTTTTGTTTTGTTTTGTTTTATTTTGCTGATTAAAGCCTTAAACTTTTCAAGGAAAAAAACAAAAACAAAAACGAAAAACAAAAGCTGAGATGAGAGGTGGAGAGAGAAATCTGGTACCATTCACACGAATTCATCCTTTTTTTATGGTTTGGTTCCATGAGCTAATACATTTCTTTTTCTTGTTTAATTTGAGCTGGGATTCTGCCATTTGTAATAAAAAGTTCTGACGGAGAACATAACATGATGTTATTTAGCAAATGCTTGGAAATGTGGACTAGAAAAAAGTAAAGATTGATGCAGGAATTTCTAGTAGGATAAACTCAGAGACTAAGACAGAAAACACAGGGAGACAGGTTTGAGGGATGATTAGGAACTTAACCTTGAATGTATTGAACTTGAGGATCTTTGGATTTTGTCACATGGAGCTGTCCATTAGAAATAAGGATAGAAAGCTCAGGAGAGAGTTCAAAGGTGGACGTATAGCTGTGCAGTCAACAGAATGGAGCTAAAGCTGAAGCCCATGACACTGCATGGGGGCCTGAGTGAGACTGGAAGGGGCACAGGAGGAAGAACAGCAATGGGGGGTAATGTGGTCCAGTGAGAGGACAGGAGAGTCAGGGTATATAACTTGAGAGACATCAAAGAGGATAATCCTAATAACACCCTCAAATGATAACAAGAGACTTGGATGGGTGAGAACTCAGAAGAGGCATCACATTTTAACAGGTAGTTTATTGGTAAAACGAGAGAAAATTTTGGTTTAGCAGGAGCAGAATACAGCACAGGGTTGAGAACTGGGTGAGAGAAATGGGTGGGGGGGTGGTCAAAAGAGGGAAAAGTGTGGGAATTCCACAGTTTCAGTGGTGTCAGATCTCTTTTTTTCTTGAGAGCAATTGTGATTTAAGCACATTTGCATGCTGAAGAGAAATCAAAAGGCAGAAAAAATATATCTGATGGGTACTGATGGAAGAAGCATGCTAAAGAAGGAAGAGAGAGAGGGTAAAGGAAGAAGTCTCAGAGAGAAGGAAATACATTTCCTTATTTAAGACAACAGGGCAAGAGAAAATGACCACGATGAGCTGGGGAGAAGTTAAGGTGGGAGGTGAACGCTAGCCGGAACTCCATCCCATGATGCTGAACCCAGGAAGGTAGACAACAAACATGCGCTACATGATGGGCAGGTGAAGGAACTTTGTTGTGGACAGAATTTAGAACCAATGTGAGAAAGTAATTGAGTTTATTATAATATTTTGGAACAGCACTGAAGTTAGAGAGAACAAATTGGCAGTGGATTCAGTCAATTGCTACTAGCAGCCCAAGATAAGGAACAGCAAAAACCAAAGATGTATTTACCCAGTTCAATGGAAAGTCAAGGAACAAGGAAATCTAGGATGCTAGGGAGTCTTACTGAGTGAAGGGAGCAAGTTTGTCTCACTTACTAGCTTGCTTACTGCGGACTCAGTGCAGGACGGTATCCGGCACTTAAGGGAGATGCAATAAAGATTTATGCCACTGAATAAAAAGGCACTCGTTAACTTTTATGATGTGCTCTTTCATCTAGTTTCAGCTCTGAAACACAGGAATCACTTTCCTTTCTTCTTCACATTTGTTCTGGCTGTTTGATTAAAAAGAACAAGATGTTTTTTGAATCATCCCTGTGGAGAGAGAGGGTTGTGATGGCCATGGGAAAAATGGGAAGTAGAAATTCGAGAAAAATAAATGAATGTATTTGCATTCACATTGTGAGGAAGGAACTGTGTGTGCGTGTGTGTGCGCGTGCGCTAAGCACAAGTGCTGATGGTTTGAGATGAGGCAGTGCATGAGTCACACAGAAGGGGGGGATTTATAGAGAAATAGATGGTGAGCAAGGAGATCTGGGGAGGATACAGGGTGACCAACTGTCCCAGTTGCCCAGGATGGAAGGTGAATGTGGGACTTTTAGTACTAAAATGGGAAAGTTCCAGAGTGATCAGGATGTTTGTTTAGCCTAATATGTGCAGAGAAACAAGAGGAACACAAACAATTATATTATTTATCCATTTGGATATTTATCCATTTCTCTTTAGTAGTTTCAGAACTCCTGGAGACTTTGTGGAAGATGGCACCCTAGGGAACACCTGAGAAGGAACATTTAATTTACATCGGCAGACTAAAGAGTGTTAACTCCATGAACTAGACACATTTCTAAATTGGGCTTCTTAAAGAGTTCTAAAACTTCCAAGTAATTGATCTGAAGCTGAAAATGTAAGTCTAGCCTTTATGATGACATCTTAAATAAACTAGCCTATTGCCCCATTTTTTTTTTTTTCTAGCTGTGGCTCATGGGCTCCAGAGTGCAGGCTCAGCAGTTGTGGTGCACGGACTTAGTTGCTCCGCGGCATGTGGGATCTTCCCTGACCAGGGCCTGGATCTGTGTCCCCGGCACTGGCAGGCAGATTCCCAACTACTGCGCCACTAGGGAAGCCCAGCCCCATTTTACAACATATTTTTATTAGGATCTGGAAGTGTCACTTGAGGCTTTCTTGCAGTACAGTTCACAGGATGCTAGAGGAAAGAATTGATTCTTTTTTCCTCTCCACCCTCCCCCAGCTGAGGAAACACTGTGCCCATCTACTGTCTGCAATGTTAACTAGCAGGTGAGATGCTCTCATGTGTCAAAGGCGAAACAAAAAATACACCAGGCCTTATTAGCCTGCTGACGCTGATATGAACCAAAAGTTGAATAAAATGCATAAATATACTAGGAACACTGTAGACAAAACCCAACAGAGAAGAAACACACATATGACAAACGTAAATTGTCTTCAACTTGTAAATTCACATTGGACCTTAGAACCTGGAATAAATAGAACCTTTTCTTGGATCTTACCTTCGGTCAGTGATTTTAGTAGCGTTAACGATTGCATGGTGGTAGCGGTGGGTGAATGAGTCGGGGGGGACAAGTGTCTTTAGAACTTCTCTTGGGGGTACAGAACCTGCAGAGGACAATCGAGGAAGTAGTGGTGGGAAAAACAAACACAAAAACTCTGACCAAAGGAAAAGGTGGTGACTCCCAGCATTCTGAGTCGATTGATAGGCTCATGCACAAATGCTGTGAGTGACTTGCTGCTTCATTCAAATTCTTGCTCCAGATCAGTGGGTCTCCGGCTCGGCTGCACACTGAAATCACCTGGGGAGCCTTAAAAAACCTGGAGCCTGGGTTCAATCCCAAAGATTCTGACTTAATTGCTCTGGGTTGTAGACTTGGCACTGGACTGCTTCGGTGCAGCCAAGATTGATAGCCACTGTGCTGTCAATCAGGAAATCAGGAGAAATAGTGCAGGCCAGTGGTTCTCAGATAATACGTGCCTAAGGATAGCCTGGAGGGCGTGGTAAAATCTCCTGGAGACCACCTTCAGAGGTTCTGATTCAGTAGGTCAGGGTGGGGCTGGAGAGTCTGTATTTCTAGTAAGCTCACAGGTGCTGCTGATGCTGTTGGGCCAAGCACCAGGCTTTGAGGACCGCTGGCCTGGGTGGATCTTAACATTACTATGTCTGGAGTTAACTAAGCCATTCAGCACTCCTTGTGTGCCCTGGGATCTCTGTGGACCCTCATTTATGTGTGCTTAGAGGACACATCTGAATTAATTTGCCCCACTCCCTCAAGCAGCCAGTGGGAGGCAGCCTCTTTTTTTTTCCCTAGCCTGGAAGTGTAAGGGCTTTATTCTTTGCTGATCTTGCTGATTTTGGGGAAAGCCGTCTAGTTATCTTCATGGGTGTCTGGTAATGCCAAAGAACACAGGGTCCCAGGCATGCACCAGCCAGCTCCGTGGAGTCCCTCAGACCTACCAGCACCCCAACTAGCCAGGGCAGCCTCCCTCCTGTACACCCCTCCATTCCACCTCTGGGCCTGCTGCCCTCATCCAACAAGCAGGACCCACAGTGCATTTGGAATCCTGCCCTGTTGTGCTCGGAGAACTGTGGTGGCCCAAAGACTAGTAATAAATCATAGCTATTGTTTATGGGGGCACTTATTCTGCCAGAAACTGTGCTGGCACTTCACATATGTCCTTTAATTTAATCCTCATGTCAACCTTGAAAGATGAGAATTATTATGCCCATTTTATAGATGGGGAAGGTGAGGCTCAGAGAGTATGACTTGCCCAAAGACTTAGGGCCATTAAAGGAAAGATGGGTTGTGTGGCTGGGCCTGGCCCCAAAGTCCATGCTTTTCCCCCTACCCTTCTGCCTTCCTGGAGCAAGTGGACTAGGGTGGCAGAAAGAGCACTGGATCCCAGCTGGTAAATGGTCCGGCCTCCACTTCCAGACCCTGCTGAGTGGCCAGGCAGCCTTGGACAGGTTGCTGGCCCCATCCCTAGTGCCTCTGTCCTCAGATCCTTATCTTGTGAAATGAGGAGTTTGACCAGATGGCTAAAGTCCCTCCCACTCTTACTTTCTAACAGTATCTCTGTGACTAATGCAATTGTGCTTCCCTTCCTGGAACTCTGCTCTGCCTAGCAATCACATCATATATTCAGCAAACCCGTTTCCAGGGAGAGCACCTTCCAAAGGCCCAGGCTGAGCTACTGCGGCGCCACTCAGCCAAGGTAGTGGGAGGTTGTGTCAACCTGTCTGAGAGCCCCCGATGACAGCTTATAACCCACTTGTAAAATGTTCATTCTCTGGTGAAACTTGGCATTCAATTGTCTAAGTCGGTACTAGGTTGAAAGCTGGTCACCTGAAACCTGAGGGAGAGGAGGACAGGAATCAGACACACTCCAGAGCATGTCCCCTTGCCTGTCGGCCCTGGAGCAGCAGCCTCAGGGGGGTCCCACCCAGAGGAGGCCAGGGGCCCGGGGGCAGGGGTACGGAAGGAAGTTGTTCTTACAGCTTTTTATTATGATACTTACTAATATTACAGTTATTGCTACTAATAATACATAGAATGATGTGCTACTTTTCCACAGGTAAACAAAATCTGACCTGAAATTAGGAACCTTAAATTATTCATTCATATATTTTTAATTGAAGTATAGTTGATTTACAGTGTTAATTTCTGCTGTACAGCAAAGTGAAAAATATATATATATTATATATAAAAAAATATGTGAATATATATATTCAGTTATTTATATATAATGGAAAAGAATATATAAAAAGGAATGTATATATACACATTCTTTTTTTTAAGAACTTTTATTGAGGTATAATTGACATACAATAAACTATATGTATTTAAAGTGTACAATTTGAGGCACAACAGTGTAAAGCAATTATATTCCAATAAAGAGCTTTAAAAACAACGTGTACGATTTGATATTTTTTTCTTACTAGTAATATATATATGGCAATCCCAGTCTTCCAGTTTATCCCACCCCAACCCCCCCTGCTTTCCCCACTTGGTGTCCATGTTTGTTCTCTATCTTTTTTTATGTTCTTTTCCATTATAGTTTATCATAGGATACTGAATATAGTCCTCTGTGCTGTACAGGAGGACATTGTTGTTTATCCCTTCCGTATATAATAGCTTACATCTGCTAACCCCAACCTCCCATTCCATCCTTCCCCCAACCCCCTCCCCCTTGGAAACCACAAGTCTATTCTCTATGTCTGTGATTCTGTTTCTGTTTTGTAGATAGTTTCATTTGTGTCATATTTTAGATTCCACATATAAGTGATATCGTATGGTATTTGTCTTTCTGACTTACTTCACTTAGTATGATCATCTCTAGTTGCATCCATGTTGCTGCAAATGGCATTATTTCATTCTTTGTTATGGCTGAGTAGTTGTCCATTGTATATATGTACCACATCTTCTTTATTTATTCATCTGTCAATGGACATTTAGGTTGTTTCCATGTCTTGGCTATTGTGAATAGTGCTACTATGAACATAGGGGTGCATGTATCTTTTTGAATTATAGTTTTGTCCAGAAATACACCTAGGAGTGGGATTGCTGGATCATATGGCAACTCTATTTTTAGTTTTATGAGGAAACTCATACTATTTTCCATAGTGGCTACACCAATTTATATTCCCATCAACATTGTAGGACAGAGGAACCTTAAAATAGAGGGATCTTTTGGTTCAAATGGGCCTCGTTTTTCATCTGTAATGTAGGAGGAAGGAGTGAGATGGACCACTGATCTTCAAGTCCCCTCCCATGCTCTGTGAGATTCCATCACAGATCAGAGAAGCAGAGGCCAATGAGCAAAACATGGGGGCACAGAGCAGGTTGATGCCAGGAAACCTTTCTAAACAGTCAAATAATAGAGATTTTGTTGTTGACTTTTTATATATTTACTTTAAAAATTGTGGTCAAATACAGCATAAAATTTACCATCTTGACAACTGTAAAGAGTTCAGTTCACCATCACCACCATCCAGCCAGGAACTCTATTTATCTATAAAGATATGTTAACACTGCACAGCACTAAAAATAGCATCTCCAAAAGCAATAGTATTTTGAATTTATAAACCTCCTTTGTAGAAATTTAAGGCATTTCACAAACATTGATTTGTCCATCCATACAATGACCTTATATACAAGCAGAGAGAGAGGAGAGTGGACAGATCAGACAAAAAGAAGGAAAAAGACCCGGGGGACATGCAAGTTTGCTCAATTTCGCCATGACCCACAGAGACTCAGTGAATCATCCAAGGTCTCATAGTTTTTTCAGGTAGCTGAGGATCTTAGAACTCAGATACGTGCCTTTAAGTTCAATTTTCAGTTTTCGAAGACTATGTTGATAACATCAACCAGAGAAGGAAGTTAGAGGACAGTGTGGGCTTGCCCTACCTCAAGGGAGGAGTTTTCTTCACGGATACATTGTTGGGAGGGGTATATCAGTGTGGGAGTGGGGACTTGGGGGGGACAGGGATGCTTTGGCAGAGGTGGGGTGGGGGGGTAGGTTCTCAGGGTCTGTCGGTTTCTGGGCAGCTGCTAATAGGGAGCTTTGGGTGGAAAGGGCTGACCTAGTTATAATGCTGAGAGAGGACTGCTCACAGGTGCAAAAGATTTCATGGCCTGGAAATGAAAGCTTCACAGTTCAGGCTGTGTGTGTCTGTGTTTGTGTGTGTGTGTGTGTGTGTGTGTGTGCGCGTGTGTGTGTATGAGAGAGAGAGAGAGAGAGTGCCAGGTGGAATTCAGATATAAAAAATATAAAAGAAAAGGTATGTGATTTTTCCTGGCTATGGATAAGGGGTCAGATGACAAAGTTAGTCATCAAAGTTAATAAATTGCATTCTTTTTCTCAACTTGGTGGGTTTTTTTTAAATGATTTTTTTTTGTTGGAAAAGAAAACAGAAGAAAATTGTATTCATGGAAAGTTGTGTTTCAGTTAGATTCAACGTTTGGCGACTAGAAAATTTCCAGTGAATTTCCAGGAATAAGAAAATGGCAGTCAGTGTTCCAGATGTAAAGTCTGAATCCCCAAAGTCCAGGAACAGTCATGCATAAACTGCGATTATAAGGCAGAAAATGAACTTAAGAAACAATCTAACAACTAGAGCCCGGCAAGTAGGATGCTGTCACTTAGTCTGGAATATATTCATCAATGTGTGTAGGAGAATGGGCTGCTTCTTCGTGAACAGAGTGGATGATTAACTGGTCTGGTGGTCTCCACTCAACCAATTATGTGTCATTGGTTTCCCACTGAAAGCACATGGAATAAATATTAGCTTTCCTGTTGTTTCCTCTGCAGTTGGCCACATTTTGGTGTATCAACAGGGAGGCCAAGAGGAGTTGGCTTCAGATATTCTCCCTTCATTCACTCCATTTCTTAAGAGCTTGCTTTGTACCAAGCACTGTGCTAGAAGCTGTTGGGCAGAGCTCCAACCTTGACCTTGGATGAGTTTACAGATTAGCAGAGGGAGACAGACAAGTGTTATTGGTGCTGTGAAAGACGTGTGCAGAGATGCTCAAAAGGTACAAACTTCCAGTTATAAAATAAATGTCATTATAACTTCCAGTTATAAAATAAATGTACATCACAATAAATGTGATATACAGCATGGTGACTATAGTTAATATGTATTGTGCATTTGAAAGTTGCTAAGAGAGTAGATCTTAAAAGTTCTCATCACATGAAAAAAATTTGTAACTATATATGGTGATGGATGTTAACTAGACTTACTGTGGTGATCATTTCACGATACACACAAATATCAACTCATTATATTGTGTACCTGAAACTATATAATATATGTCAATTGTATCTCAATTAAAAAAAGAAGTGTGTGTAGAAAATACAATGAAGGGATTGATTAGTTTGTTTGGAAGGTGTATAAGGAACAGGGAGGGCTTTTGGAAGAGATGACACATCTAAACTGTGTTAAAAAAAAATAAATCGGAATTTTCCAGGCAGAGGGGTTCTCCAGGAGGAGAGGTCAGATGCACTGAAGAGAATGGGGAGCAACTGAAGGGAAGGTTTGGACTCCATATACAATCTTTAAAAAATGAATACCAAACAGCATGGGGCACTGGCAATCCAAATTGCCTGGAGGGAGTTGGCCACAAGTTGGCCACAGATCCTTACAAGAGAAGGGGAAGGTGAAATTGAATAACAGAAAGAAGGAAAATGATGAACGAGTACATGAGAAAAGTCGAATGGGAAAGGAGTACAGAAAAATGGAAAGTTTTAAAAATCATGCATTAACCCCCCCCAAAAAAACAACAAAGTGGTCAGAACTGGAGCAGGTGATCAAGAGACAGACTCTTCCAGTTTAAAGCTGGGATGACATGGTCTGCATCAGACAGAAAACCACCAAAACAGAACTAGGAGAAGATGGTGCCATTTGGTGGCACAGTCTGTAAAGACCAGAAGCCTGGTCCCAATGCCTGGTGGCGCTGAACCTGCACAAGGGAGGGAGCCCTCAGATGGCACCATGGGGCAGCAGCGAGGCCCATCATCTGCCCTGGGCCTGAAACTTTCCTCACCTCCTCCCTGTGAGCTTTGCACACTCTTGCTCCCTCCAGGAGTGGGAACGGGGCCCAGAGGCTCAGACAGCAGAAAGGCCACTGGAATCTGGCTACCCCTGGACAAGCAGTTGCCTGCCTTCACCTCCTGTTATTGGATCTACCATGGCAGAGTCTGTCCTAGCACGTAAAGCCACAGAACCACAGAATTTCAGTGTGAGAAAAGAGCATAAGTATCTCCTAATTTAATCGTCTCCAAACTCTTTTGATTGTCTACCCTCAGCAATAAAAAACAATTTGAACATGTAGCTTCAATTTGAGCATATTCATTCATTTTTAAAGACATATTTAGCCTTCTGTACTAATATATTTTAAAACATACACCAACATTATATTTACAAATAAATAAAAATTATATTATTTTCTTCCTGTCCCCTAACATATTATCTTTGTTTTCTCTGGGGTACGTGAAATCTATTTTTAAGACAACTCATCAAATTCAACCAGATGTTTTTGTCTCTTCTGTAACTCTCTTCCAAAGAAAAACAATCTTTTTCTGGAACACCTAGAGGGACACTGTTCCACTTTTGGGAAACTTCTAGGAGTTCCCTGGTTACCATGTCCCAGGTGGCCAAGGTTGGAAGGACCTTCTGTACAGGATCACACCAGGAGTTTGTGTCGGGCTCAGCGCTTCTCTGGGAAAGAGCCTTGGTTCCTCATTTGGCTCTCCCTGGCGCTTGCCACAATCTGGGCTGTGAGGACAGCAGGAAGGCCTCACTGCCACGGTAAATATTATGGTTGCCTCTGGTATGCAGAAAAGCAAGAGGGGCCGCATTTGCTGCTTCCAGGTGGCAGACGGACAAGAATGAAAGCAGGGGAGGAGAAGCTGGAGGGGTGTCTGGGAAAAAAGAGATCAAGAAAGCCTCACTAGTGTGTGATATTTACTGTAAACAGCCTGAGGTTGTTTGGGGTAAAGAAAACTGTCAACATAGATCCGTTCTTTCTCAGCGAGTGTGGGAGCAGGTGTTGAAGAGGAAGGATGAGCATGGCAGCCATGGTGGGTTCCATAATCAGGCCCTGATTGCACAGAAGTTGCTGGATGTTAATGTGGACAGGGTGCAGGCTCCCCTGCCATTTGTAAAACTTGCTTTTCAAGATCCTGCATTACCACAATGTGTAAATTCTTCCAGATCATAGACTGTTTCCTCAATTCTTCACAAGAGTTTTTCCAAAGCACAACAAAAAAATATTCGTGGTGGAGCTGGTTTGGGGCCAAGAATCCTTAACTGACCAAGAGTGCAGAAAGGCCCAGGGAAGATAAAAATGCAGGCTGAGCCTGCTCTAAAACATCTCAGGATGCTCAGAGAACTGAACAGAATCACTTCTCTGTTCAGCTTTTTTTGAAACCATTTGAGAGAAAATCTCTTTTGATAATTACACTGGGGGAGAGGGAGGGAAATCACAGATCTTTCTGGCAATTCGAGATGAACTTTCTCTCTTACCCCTCCCCAATCCACCTGGTTTCTAATGACTGACTTAGCCAGATACTGAGACCAGATTTAAAATTACTGTAACTTTTAATTTGAGTTCTTACTGTTTGATATTGAAAGAAAAATATTTCTTTTGGGGTAGGTACCCCCAGTTGAAGCTGCTGAGTTTAGGGAAAAGGCAGAGTCTTCAGGAGCCATAGGAATTGGAAAAAACTCAAAGGGAAAATAATTTGGGTTTCAGTTGTGAGGGTGGTTAGACTGTGGTAACAGTTGGTTTTTGCTTGTCTGGAAAGCTTTACCTAACTCCCCAATTCCAGTAACTCACCCTGCTGCCCTGGCCATGGGGATGTGTGTATCCCAGGCCTGGGCAATCATTATATCCCATCTTCCTGACAACAGTGATTGGTGCAAGGGTTGGATCCATGACTCAGACAGAGCTTTACTGAGGTCTGATACATAAATATGAAGTAAGCTTCCATGGCCACTAAATGGGAGGGTGTGGATTTGGGGCCCTTGGACATCATGTTATCACATGCCACGTGGAGAATTAGAGAGAAGCCAAGAGACAGGCGGAGATGGATGGATGCTTGCGTGAGGATGCCTGAGGAGGGAGAGAGTCCTGGTGTAGCAAGGCATCAAACGTGATGCGGTCTCCTTGCAGCCCAGGTGGGATCTGTTAGCACATCCTTTCATCTCCACCTTTGAACTAGAACCTGATCCTGATAATGTGATGAGGTCTCATCTCCATCATGACAACTTTAGGTGTAACCTTCATTGTGTCTCCCCTGGAAAATGACAGTAGCCTTTTCCTTGTCCTCCTACTCCTGCTTTGCCTCGATGCTGTCCATTTTCCATACAGCAAGGAGGTTATTTGGTTGTCTGCTGCAACAGAGTTTTGAAACATTAATTACACCCTGTCACTCCTCTGTCAAACCCTTCAAAGGATTCTCATCTCACTCAGAGGAAAGCCAGAGTCTTACTGTGATTTTCCCTGCACCCTCTGTCCCCTCCTCCTCGGAGCTCATCAGTCTCCTCCGCTCATGAACGATTCTCCATCCTCTGACATGGCTAACTTTTAATTTTTGCTCACTATATGTTACCTCTCTGGTTTTTATTGTTGCTTTCATTGTTGTATCCTGCATGACTCAGGGACCCTGGAACATGGCGAGCACCACGAATTCCAGAGCTGGCCTCCACAGCACTGGCGTCCACGGCACTGGCTCCCTCTACTCTTGCCTTCATTCTGTTCCCGAGCGCTTCAGGGCCTCCTGAGCCTACATATTCCCTTTTTCTTTGCTTAAGCAAGTTTGGGTTGTGTTGGAAATTTTTAAACCTGGAGATTTGGGGGAGACCTGTACATCACTAAAGATGAAAAAAATGGATTTTTCCTCAATCTTTTGATGTTGGTTCAACCTGAGCGCTCTAAAGATGCCACTTGTTGAGCCATCTCCCCACCCTACCCCCAAAACTTAGAGCTTATTAATATTTATCATAATATTTTTTATTCTTAACTTATGTGCTCTTAAAATTTTTGCTACATTTTTAAGCTTGAGCCTTAATATATTTTAGGGTCAGCAATCTCCCATGGGAATTTATGTCTGAAATCAAACTTAATTCATTTATCAAATGGGTTCAATTCAGAAAACTTCAGTGTGTGGGCAGCTTTCCGGGTGGGTAACTACTCTTGTAAAATGAAAGCCACTGTGGAGTTAACACCCCATCTCCCTATCATCTGGATGGTTTAGGGCTGGAGGGAGATGACTGACAAAGAAGCATCCAGGGATCATCTTTTTTTAGCAATAGTTACATTGCTCATCCAGCTGGCTTCCTTTAGGCTGTGGACCACTGCTTTCCCTTTGCTGTGTGTTTGTGTCATCCCGGTAACTTTTCAAACCCTCTGTACCTAGGCTGCACCCCGGACCAATTAAATCAGATTTCTGGAGGTGAGAATGCAACAACAATGAAAAGAATAGTAGGTAACATTTATTGAGCACATACTGTGTGCCAGGTTGCATGCTACATGGCTTCATTTCATCCTAACAACAATTCTATCAAGTAGTACCGCTATGATCTGCTCTAAACATATGAAGAAATAAATTGCAGCACACAGAACTTAAGTAGATTGCCCAGTATCTTACAGGAAGCCAGTGGTGAGAACCAGTTACTAACCCAGGCAGTCTGATGCCAGAACCTAAACTCTTTTATAATTTGGTTTCTATTTTTTTTTATAGAAAATTCAATACAACATAGTTTCAAGAGTCAAACAGTCCTCAAAGCTCATTGCTAAAAATATCAGCCTATCAATCCCCTAGTACCACATCCAGCTGTCCTACTTACTTGTTCTCAAGGCTATCACTTTCAGTTATTTTACTTTTTCTTTTCATATTTATGTGTGTCTCTCTCACTATTACTGTTCATCATGGGATGGTTTGCTTTTTTCAGTTTTAAGCATTAGCTCTTACCTTCCTACATGGAAGATGAAGGAGGCAGAGATTTTACTGTCCATCACTGTTCACTGTTCCTAGTATAGTTGCATCATATTTAGATGATATCATAGCAG
Organism: Hippopotamus amphibius kiboko; assembly: GCF_030028045.1. Classification (NCBI taxonomy): domain Eukaryota; kingdom Metazoa; phylum Chordata; class Mammalia; order Artiodactyla; family Hippopotamidae; genus Hippopotamus; species Hippopotamus amphibius. The sequence continues at coordinate 21,392,078 of NC_080195.1, forward strand.
ATTACATCATTCGGATTACGTAAATACTGCTTACGGCTGAGCTATATAGTATGCTCCCTATGTTATTATTTTTCTCTTTCTTAAACAATTCTATTCTTGTTCTAAGTTGTTATCTCTGTTGTTACCTGTCTAAGAGTAACAATGACAGTTTTCTGTTTGTTTTTGACAAGGGTGGGGAGTAATTCTCACGTCCTTGCATAGTTTCTGTTTACTTCAAGTTTATTTTTTTCTGTTTGTCTGTTCTGGAGTTTGCCTTTCATATCTGAGACGTGCCTTAGGTGTCCTGTGATCCTTGGCTGTTTGTTTCCAGGTGTTAGAGGGGTTCTAAAAATCAGAAAATCAGACTGGGAACCATGTGCACAAGGGCATCTATGGTGCGTCACTGGGCATTTGAATGTCAGGCTGGTCATATTTCCCAGAGGAGAATCTTCCAGCAGAGTCGAGGAGGGAGGTTGGGGATATTTCAGTTAATCTTTCTGTTTTCAACCAAGTACTCTGGCCCAGCTGCTCAACTGGTCTGGTGTCTGTAGATCCTCTGTTTTGTCCTCCTTAGAGAGTAAGACTCCAAATCTTCTGGGGAGGCGGGTAACAGGGAGACACTTACCATCCTTGCAGAGTTGGGGAGGGGAATCTGTGAATCCTACTGCTTTGTAAATAGACTTTTAACCAACTACCTCCTTTTCTGCCCTTTGTTTACCCTCACTTCTAAAGGCACCTGTGCTACCAATTCCTGAGGCTTCTGAAGGTCCTGGATACAAACTGAGTTGTTTCTCTGCTTTGCTCTTGCTGACTTAGAGTGATTCTACCTAGAAAATCTAAGCCACTTCTCATTTGTCCTTCTGCTTTTTTTTTAAATTAATTAATTAATTTATTTATTTGCTGTTGGTCTTCATTGCTGCACATGGGCTTTGTCTAGTTGCGGTGAGCAGGGGCTACTCTTCGTGGTGTGCGTGCTCCTCACTCTTGTGGCTTCTCTTATTGCAGAGCACAGGCTCTAGGTGTATGGGCTTCAGTAGTTGTGGCACATGGGCTCAATAGTTGTGGCTCACAGGCTTTAGAGAACAGGCTCAATAGTTGTGGTGTATGGACTTTGTTGCTCTGCGGCATGTGGGATCTTCCTGGAGCAAGGATCCAACCCATGTCCCCTGCATTGGCAGGCAGATTCTTAACCACTGCACCACCTAGGAAGTCCTGTCCTTCTGCTTTTACAAAACATTGCGTGTGCACACACACACACACACACACATGCACACACACACAGATATGCCTGCGTGTATTTGTTATATTATCTTCTGGCCCAGTCTCTTTGTCCTAGTAACTTTATGCCCAAGCTTCATTTTGCTGGAGATACAAACAGGAAGGGAGTTAGATGAGTGAGTTCAGACAGCATCCTTATGGAGGGGTCAAAGCCCTCAGTCACCACCTCCATTGGAATGATAGACAATCAGCTATCTTCAGGCTCCTGAATACATGTATTAGCACTTTCAAATTCTTATTTCATTGGCTTTTCTCAACCTAGTTAGACAGGTCATGAGGCCATCATATGCCTGCTCACAGCACAGATGAAGGATGACCTGGAAACAGTAAGGGGCTGTGCCAGGATCACACTGCAGGCCTTCTGACTTCTATCCAACACCGTTTCCGCATTTTCATATTGTGTCCTGGCCTATACTGAGGAGACCATCTGCCACTAGGAAGGATGATGCTCTCGGATCCACCAGTGATCCTGGGAAACCGTGATTCTCTTTATCGCCTTGATTCAAATTTCAGGTTCACTGCCTGAGTCTACAAAGAAAAGAAATAGAAGAGGGAAGTGTGGTATACAACTCTTTTATTCCATTCTGGTCTTTCTTTATCTGCTCCAACTGTTCAGGCTGCTTAACATTTAGGAGCAGATAAATGCAGAGATGACCACATTTGGAGGAGCTACAAAGGATGCTAAAAAGGCATGGGACTTCCCAGGGACCGGAAGAATGAGTAAAACAGTAAACTTTGTTCCCAGACTGAAGAAGGATGCTGTGCTGAAACTGAAATTGGCCCTTGGGATGATAGTTGGAAGCCAAATGAACTGCAGCTCTTTAAGCAGTGAGGTCAGTGGCTTAGCTAATTGTGGAAACGTGGGGATTCCCCACTGACCCAGAAATCCTTGTCATCCATGGCTAAGGACATACATTATGAAAGCAATGTGTGCAGTTGATCTTCGAAAACAGGAAGACCTGGGCAGCTCTGGCTTATGCACATGCCTATGCTGGCCTTCTCCTGAAACTTAGAATCACTGGCAAAATCCAGCTCTCTGGCCTAAACATAAAAAAAGGACCAAACAGTAAGAAGAAATCTAGACATTACGGCAAATGGGCTAGGCTTGATAAGGTACACGCAGGAAACTGTGTTATTTTGTCGCTCTCTGGTGTGTTTGAATTCCTTCTCTAGTTCTCTAGGCAAGTTCATTCCCATTGCTGGGGCAAAACTCAGGCAGGTCCACTGACTTTGTCACTGCCGGTAATAAAAAGTCTCTGGATCCTTTACATCTCAAGATGTCTCATTTCAGAAATTAAGCATTTCAATAATTAAAACAGTCTGTCCAGTGTACACATCAAAACTCAAAACTTCATCCAAAGTTAAAACTTTTTTCCTGCTTAGTGTCTACTTTGGGTTCAAGATCTGACATTGGGATTTTTTTCCTCCGATTTCTTCTTTCTGGCACTGCTCCTGGCTTCTCTGGAGCTGGAGCTGGGGCAAGGGAAGTGTGAGGAGAGACCAGAGGTCTTTCCTGACGGACCCAGATGTAATCAGACAGTGGATCCGACATGATCTTAGGTGACTGCCTGCTCCTCTCTCACGGGGGCCCTTTCTGACTGTGGACCACGTGGTGAGGACAGAGCTGTTCTGCTGGCTGGTCCTTATGATGACTCCTCCCTCAGTCTTGGGGTCTCTGCATGGTGGTCACTCTGTTGGAAGGCAGTGCCCCTCCAGGAAGCCCTGTTGGGTGGAGTGGGGGTCTTCCATGGCCCGTGAGCAGCGCTTCTCCACTCAGCCCAGACCCACTTCCCTTTCCCTCAGCTCTTCCTGCCCAAGCCTGTGGTCACAGCTTCTGCCCTAAGGTCTCCCAGGCAGGAATGAGGCATAGGTGTCTGTGTTCTGCACACTCCAAGGGGACGCAGTCACATTAAAAACTCTGTCACCATGCTCTATTCTGTTCCGGGCAGCACCTTACATGGCCTGCAAGAGGGGAGGGTCCTCTTTTTTCTGTGGAGGTGGGAGTATATGAGTAGCATCCTGGTGACCCTCTCTGGCATCTCCAGCATCCACCTCTGGATATCTGGGTGATGGTATTTGACTTTTTTAAAAAAACCTTTTTGGTTGCTTTTTGAGTCCTGTGTTGGCCCGGCACCTAGTGATTTGTTCTTGGCCTGTGGGAGCTGTCGTGGCTGAAAAATGTCCCCTAAAGATATTAAGCCCTAAGCCCCACAACCTGAGAATATTACCTTACATGGCAAAAGATGTGGTTAAACTAAGGATCCTGAGATGATGTTACCCTGGATTATCTGGGTGGGCTCTTAATGCAGTCATAAGCATTTGTCTACAAGGGAGGTGGAGAGGGATTTGACACATAGGGGATTAGGAGGCAATGTGATCATGGAGGCAGAGGTGACAGAGCTGCAGCCACATGCCAAGGAGTGCCAGTGACCCCTGGGGATCTGGAAGAGGCAAGGAGACCGTTCTCTCCTAGAGCCTCCTGAGGGAGCATGGCCCTGGCCTTGATTTCAGCCCAATGATACTGATTTGGGACTTCTGGCCTCTAGAACTTGGAGAGAGTAAATTTCTGTTGTTTTAAGCAACCCAGTTTTGGGATGATTTGTTACAGTAGCTGCAGGAAACTAAAACAGGAGTGTCAGCCAGAAGAAAAGCAGAAAGAATCCCATTTTAAATTATATTGTGAAAGAAATAATTTTTAAAGTTATCTCAGTGCCTCTGAAAGGGGCTGCTTTATCACTCTTGCTGGTCGTGTTGATATAGCTGACTTTGAATGCGTGTGGATCAGTCTGAGGCTCATGGCTGGACGGCAATGTCTCTGCATTTGTTATTGCCTCTGATCAAGGGGTGGGGCACCTCCTGGCAGGTGTTTCATCACTTTCTGGCCTCAGTCATTCTTTCTTTGACATAATCTCTGTAGTTAGAACCTTCTTAACAGTCCCATTCTCAGGCAGCATCCTTGACCCAACTGTGCTTGAAAATCACTGTCTATGCACATCTGTTTCTTTCCTTGAGAGGTTTAATATTAATTTTTCCCCAGGGGACCTCCCAGGGAGAACATGGAACAACATGTCTGGTCCACTCCCTGCAGAGGGAGGAGGATTGCCTCGCTGGAGATAAGAGATGTGATTGACATCTCTGATGCATGACTCATGCCCAGTTCTGCCATCCTTACTGTTGATTCACAGAAACTTAAGATTCGTGCTAGAACCTGAAATTGTATAGTCGAGCTCCTAGGTTTTCAGATGAGGCCTCCAAGACCTGCTGAGTTCAGTGTCACTTCCAGGCCAGGCTTGTGGCACCCTGCCACTCGGTCACACAGGTCCCCTCCCTGGGCTCATTTCCTCATCTCCAAGGAGGGAGGGAAGGCAGGGTTGGGGAGCATCTGCTCATTCAACAAACAGTTGTTGGGCAGCTACCACAAGCCAGATCTCCTGCCAGGTGCTGGACACCAACCAACCTGTCCCAGACTAATGGGACTCAGCCTGGTGAGCTACATACTCCTTTCAGACCCTCCTTTCAAGCTACGACTTCCATGGAAGTCCACTGTATACACAAAGAAAAACAGAAGGAGGGCAGGTGGGCTGGGAAAAGGGATGGAGACTGAGAAACTGGGTGTACCGCAAGCTAGGTACCTCCCACCCCTGACAGTCCCCAGTCTTAGGAACCCTAAGACTCAGTGGTTTCTCAGCTTGAAAAATGCTATTTAAGAGCCCTGCTTAGTGCAGAGCCCACAGGTGCTGACTCTGAGGACATTCTGCTTGGTTTCTAATCCTGACATTGCTGCTTCCAAGGGTTGGGCTCTCGCTCAAATTACTTAATCCTTCTGTGTTCCAATATCCTCATCAATAAAATCAGGATAGTACCTCATTCTAATAGTTCCTAACCCCTTTGGTGTAGAAAAGATTAAATGAACCCATTCATTCACAATACTGCCTGGCAGTTAGCACTCAGGACATGCCAGGTGATAGAATTTATGTGTTTGTGAATTGCCCTTTAACTCTCCACTGTCCTACATACAGTCCTCATTCTTCAATCAGGGTGGACGATGTCAATGGAATATACTTAAAAGTTTAGGAAAATTCCACTCAACTTCAAAGAACTTTGATGAATGATCATGTAATTCCTGCCTTCTGATGGGCAGGGCTGAACTTCAGCAAACCCTGGACACTGATTGGAGTGAAATCCAGTCAAGGGGAACAGAAGGGAAACCATGTGGGGCTTCATCTCACTCTACCAAGGAACAGACTTTTCACAAGTTAATGCCAGAGAGTGAGAGGGAAATTGTTTTTGTTGGAGGGTTATGCCTTTGCCACTAGAAAAATTTTCCTTCTTGCCAAGCCCTTAGCCAAGATCCAGCAAAAACATTAATGACAAAGGCTGGGAGTGTTCCAAAGCAGACCAGAGAGGAAATTTAATTTTGGAGATAGAATGGGAGTTGGGGGAGAGGACAGAAAGGAACAGGAAGGGAAACAGGCTTAGGCAAAGTGTTAGGGATGGGAGGGGAGGAGGTGAAGGAGGCTGCGTGGGTCTGCTCAGTACGGAAGCTCATCTTGCAACACAGAGTTGGTGCTCAGGGCCCCAGGAGCCCGTATCCTGGATAGTGGTAAACACATGGGGCCTGGAGGGCCTGCAGATGATTCTGGGGAAACTTCAGCTGGTGGCAGATGCAGCTGGGGCCGGTGGCCACCTGTACTCTGGTGCCCACGCTACCCACCTGGCCCATCTGCATTTACTCAATCCGCCAATTACAGCTGCAAAGCCCCAGGGGCTCCAGATCAAGTTCCTAAGGAAGGCTGACATCAGACCTAAGGAAGGAGTGCTTCCTTTCTGGTGCACATTCTAACCAGCCACGCAGCCTGTGGCAGGCTTCCCTGAGTTGCAGAAACTGTGAGGAAAGTGAGCCTGGGCTGAGTGTTCCCAGTTCTCACCTGGGTGCCCTAGCATCTGTTTGTTCCCAGCCAGTGGGAGGAAGAGGTGGAGGAAGAGGATGGGCACGGGGGTTGCCTCAAATCCTTGACCCTGCTGGAAAATAACCCCATGTTTCCTGGGGGAGTGTCACTTTCACATATCAAAAGAGAACATGGGCACAGCAGTTGGGGATGAACCAACAAGAAGGAAGGTCAGCTTACCAGGTATTGAATATCTACAACATCCCATACACTGGATCTGGAAATTTACATGCATTCTCTGGCTTATTCTCAGCAATGATGCTTTAAGGTTGTGATTACATCTTTACTTTACAGGCGCAGAAACCCAGGCTTACTGATTTCAATCACCTTCCTAAGGCCAATGTAGCTGGATTCCAAGCCTGTCCTAGTCCAAGGGATGAGTTCTTTCTATCACCTGAGTGGCTCCCAAATGTTAGACTGGTGTTGGGGAGCTGTTTAACGCTACACATGTCTGGTCTCATCTCCAGAAGCTCTGAATCAGAAATTCTGAGGTGAGGCTGGGGAACCTGCCTCTGCAGAGTTTTGAGGCCCTCCTGGTAATTCTGATGTTCAGCTCCATCAGGAACCACTGCAGCATACGGCCCCTCTCACCAGCATCTCTGACTGCCACTTAAAGAGTGCTTTTACTTGTAATGGGACTTGCATCTGGGGGAATTCCATCACCAAATCTGCCTTGATCTGTTATAATTCCCTTTATCCCAGATCCCCAACTTTCCTTGGAAGGACTCTGCTGACGCCTGGTCGACCTGCTTCTTACTGGGTCCCTTGTACAGCCTCCCTAAGATGGCATCTGGCCTCTCTGTAAACTCAGACAGGAATTTCTTCATTTCACAGACACCTCTGCAACAGTAACTCTGTGCCTGGTGTGCTTTAATCCTTTACATAGGCAATGGATTCTCATTTTTGCAATAATTGTGTCTTTAAAGTCACAGTGAACACTGAATTAGCAAATACTGCACCAGTGTTCCTGGGAAGATTCAGGGTTACGTTCCTTCAGACCTCTAGCCACAACATTTTCATCAACTGATCAGTACATAACTTGTTTTATCTGGATTTCTGTTTAAAGACACCTTGTTTAATAGACACTGTGGGCTCATTAACACTGAGCTCACAGCCAACAGCACTCTCATGCACCCCTGGATAAAGCTTCTCTAATGTGTATTTTCTCTGAAAGATCCTTCCACAGCTTTCTGTACCTACAAACACCAGTTAGAACTTTTCAGTGCTCTGCTTAGGGGCCACTATATACAGCAGAATCATTAATAAAGAGCACAAAAATGCAAAAACATGGCCCTAAATAGACTTCAGAAAGGACACTTGTTTACATTCTGAAGCTGAAACAAGAAGGCAGAGCATCGTCTTGCTCCACTGCACCTGCGAACATGCATGTGGGGAGACTCAAATTCCTCACCACCGCACCTTCCCAGAACAACCACAGAAGCGCCACGAGTATTGCTTTGGGGAGGGGGGTTTACAACAAATTTAGGAAGTTGGTGAATTCTCAAATTGTGAGGATGAACTGTATTAACGTGTCTAATCCTCACAACAAAAATATGAGGTAGGCACAATCATTGCCCCTCCCCAATCCTGATGACCTTTAGAAAAAGTTACCAGCAAATTCCAAAAATGTCATTCCCATTATAACAGATGAAAAAACTAAGTCACAGAGAGGGCAAGTGACAGAGCTAGTAAGTGTCAAAATCCAGACTTAAACCTAGTGTGTTTGGCTGCACAGTTAACCAGATAACCATGTCACTCTTTAAGGATTACCAGCTTATCTGTGGACTGCAGAGCTGACCCAGTCCAGAACTTGCCCACCAGCGGGATGCTGATAGAACTAAAAAGGGAAAAAAATGAATGTTTCTGCATAGCTGTAGGCACTACTAGATATTCATTACGCCTGTTGCCTGTGTTCCTTTAAATCTGGGTTTCTTAATGTATGTTCTAGGACTCCTGTCTTCAGAACCATTTGAGTAATGCAGATTCTCAGAGATTCTGATTGAACTTGTGTGAGGTGAGGGCTACATTTTTAGTAGGTACCTCAAGTAAGTCTGATGTCTTAGAATTTGGAAAGCACTATCTAAAATCCAGTACCATCTTGAATAAAAATTACACATCAAAAATGATATTTGTTTGTGAAATTTGTAGCATTCAGAGTTCTTCGGACTTTTTTTTAAGGCCATCTTTGTTGTTGTTGTTTTCTGAATAAGATGGTGGGGGGAGAATGGGTCCAATAAAGATTACTGGAAACTCAACTAAAAATTAGAAAGAATATTTTAAAAAATGAGTTGCTTCATGATTTCCATAATACCAAAAGTTAAAGAAAATTTCTTACCCAGAGATCTTATTTTTTTCTGAAGACTGAATTCTTACCTAGCTCAAACTCATCATTTTGGCCTAGGGAGAAGCACGTGCTTAACCTCCTCTGTTTATTAACTCCCCCAAGATCTGGCTTTTAAAAGAAAAGAAATTACAGGTTTACTTGAAACAAGGGAGAAACAAGATTAGCTTATTAGTATTACTTTTAGAAATCTGAGCACTTTAAAACAGTGGATAACTGAGTGATTGCTATATCTGTGTGTGCATTTGTCAAAATGCACTTATATACTTGTGATTTATATGCTATAGCGTTAGTAAATTGTAGTTCAATAAAAAATAAGTCTACAGAAATAAACAAAGAATATTAATGATTGCTTTTACATAATTCTACTCCTTGATTTCTCTCCTTTCTGACTTAGAAGACAAGAGCTGTGTGTGCACCAACTTTCTTTGGGGATTTTGTTCTCACTTGTTTAGTGCTGTGCAGAAGTCAAAGGAGTAATAGCTAGAGGGGCTGCAGAAATAGTCACCAGCTTAATGTTACCTCTGGTAAGAAGGGATGGGTACGGACTTGCCATGCCTTCTGCTGTGTTCCTCTTTAAAAATGGAATGCACTATGATTGTTTCAAAGAAACAGTTATTTACCACATCAAAGGATCTAACTGTAAAACCAACTACCATCCAAAGTTCCAGGCAACTCAGTAGTCACAGAGCCTTGGCAAAGGGCAATTTCACTTCTATGAGATTTTCTGTCCAGGCACCAATCCACTGACCTCATCCTTCCCTGTTACACCAGCTCATCCATCATCTAGGAGCTTGGAAAAGGAACACCTTGCAATTATCTGTGACCGTAAACTCTGAACTGTGGTCCCAGAGGAAGCTCTTTTCCATATACATACAGTTGACCCTTGAACAACACGGTTTTGAACTGCACATGTTCACTTATAGGTGGATGGTTTTTTCAGTAGTAAATACAGTACTACATGACCCATGGTTGCTTGGGTCTGTGATTGCGGAACCACGGAGATGGACTAAGGGGGCTTGAGCATCCACGGAGTTGGGTGTCCACAGTGGTTCCTGCAACAAATCCCCTGAGGATATAAAGGGATGACTGCACTTCTTTCTTTAGCAACAGTAGCTTTAGCAATTAAAAGATAGAGCAGCTTGCTTTTCATGTAGAAAAAGAAGTCCACTGCCCTGGCTTGCTCATGAGGCAGAAGACTGATGCTCACCGTGTTCTCTCCATTGACTGGCTTCCCGGGGAGGAAGCAGCCACAGTTGTTGAGTGACCGACCAGGGATCCGGGATGTGGACAGCACTTGGGTTTTGTGACAGGGCAACATATACCCCAATCAATGAGCTGCTCCTGATCGTAATGCTTTTCTCGGGCTAAGGGATTTATTCGCTGGTGTTTTTTGGCTGCATTGTGTAACAAGGCTGGCTGTGTGGCAATCATTGGCATAATTATCATTTCACATTTGTGTCTCCCTGTATTTCTGTCACTTTACGCTCCCAGTTAGAGCAGGTTAAGAGGCTCAGCCCTCTGATAGCCATAGCCATAACTGGCCTTCCAGAATCTAACACCGATTACTATGAGTCATCTTCAGGTTTCTTATCCTTTCATTCTTGATGCCTGGAAAGCAGTATGGGATTTTGCTTCAGGAACTATTCACACATTTGTTTTCATGAGAATAGTGACCTCCTTTTGAACTCAGGTGTTCCACACACCTGGATGATAATATGTTTCAGAGTCTCAGAGAAGTTGCCTGACCTGATAGCTTTGAGGGAATTAAAAAGGACTCAAACAAAAGTAGATAATTAGCAATCGTACCAGTAGATGTCAAAATACCTGAAATGTTCTCAGTTAGATGCCCAACTAGAAATCTGATTGAAACTATTTCCTTAACACATTTGTAAAATGTGGATCTGAGTGTGGCTTTCTTTTTTTCTTTTTTCTTTTTGCTTGTTACTATGTTGCAAGTTGGTTGGGACCCAAATCCATGTGTTAAAAAAAGTGGGCAGTAAGGAGAAGGATGTCTTTCTGCTGCAGTTCGGGGCCACCCCTTGCTTTTGAGGACCATGGCAGAGAGGAGGTCAGGTGGCCCCTGGATTAGCACAGTGAGAAAACAGACCTGCCCAGAGCACAGGCTGGGACTCATAGGACAACAGCTTGGGAGTCCCGACAGGGTTCTATCCATGGAACCACTCCCTTCTGAGAGATGCAAATACCACACAAGCCTTCAGTTTCAGGAAAATTTACCAGCACTCATCTTAAGAAGGAAGGGACGTATGTTCAAATTACCAGTTCAAAAACTGAGCACATTAAATGACTACACACAGCACCGAGCTAGATGGTACATGTAACGTATAAAAGAGCAGAATTTTTACCTTCCAGGGACCTATGATCTAATATTTCTCATATAAGCCAAAGATGAAAACATTGTGCAATCTTTCTTCTCCTGAGATGAAATGTCAAATGTTGAGGGGGAAATGTAAGCGAGGGAAAACAGTAGTTTGGAATGTAGAAATTTGCATCCTGTCCCTGTTAAGGTCATATGGAACTATGGATGCCAGTGTTTACCTAAAAAGTGAGGAAGGTCATTACATGCCTTCTCAACCTCCCAGCTTCTGGAGCTCTGATTCTACTGCTTCCAATTTCCTGTGCTGGCAACAGAATTAAGGAGAAATGTTGCATAAAGAACATTCAGTGAGATGGTTAAGTCATTGCCATCAAAGACATCTATCTCATCAGAGGAGGAGAGTGGCCAGTGGTAGAGTCTAGCATACTATGTTAGAAAAATATCTGTAAGAATCTGAAGTCTTTAGAAATAAAACACTATAATGGTACATTTGCTTGATTTCTTGGTAGATGGCTTCACCAACAGGCAAAGGAATGCAGAAAGGACATGTGAGATATCTCTTATCCTTTTCATTGGGTACTGAGAAGTTTCATCACCCATACTTGTTTGATGGGTCCTCTGGTCCTTCATCCCTCCATTAAATGGCCTGCTGCAAATTTCTGCAGTTTAAAAGGCAATAAACAAACACAGTAGGTAAAATAAGAACTGTCAGTGCCAAATCAACATCTATTAAAGAACTGCCTTGTGTCAGTCCTTGTATTAGAAACTAGAAGGATATGTATCCACATTCCCAAAGAAGGAAGCTAGGATTCTGCTCAAAGTAAATCGCTCATAAAATGTGGGAAGGTTTCACAAAAACAAGTGGCCTCTCTTTCTACCAGACCACTTCTTTGTTAAATACAGCTAGACCTCAGCTCACACTGAAAGCTCCTTCACAGCCACAGAGGACTATTTTAGCCCGTTCCTATAGGACTGGAAGCTCTGGATAATATTTTGCAAGTCATGCATGAATTAGTTAAGCCTAGACTAAATATCCTCTGAATGAATTTTCTTCATATAATCATGTAACATATAAATGAAACTATTAATTTAAATTAAAAAGATTAAATAAATTTTGTCTGGTATATGATATTTTGGATTAGACGAAAACCACTAAAAGCCCTTCCAGCCCTCAGTTTCTATACTTTCATTTTGATTGTTGCTGTTTTAAAAATATTTATAATCAATTTTTAAAATTAAACTTGTTATTTTAAAATAATTATAGATTCACACGCAGTTGTAATAAATAATACAGAGACCGCATATTATTTCCGTTACCCAGTTTCCCCCGATGATATCATCTTGCAAACTGTAGTACAGTGTTACAAACTGGATGTTGATATGGATACAGGCAAGATAGGAAACATTTCCATCACCGCAAGCATCCCTCATAGCCATGCTCACTTTCCTCCCACCCCATCACCTGTTTAACCCCTGGGAACCACTAATCTGTATGCCACTATTATAATTTTGCCACTTCAAGAATTATGTAACTAGAATCATACAGTAAGTAACCTTTTTGTTACTTTTTCACTGAGCATGATTCTCTGGAGATTCATCCAGGTTGTTGCCTGTATCAATATTTCATTGCTGTGTAGTAGTCCATAGTGTGAATGAACTGTAGTTTATTTAACCATTAACCCATTGAAGGACATCTGAGTGTTTCTAGTTTTTGATTTCTAATAAAACAGCCATAAAATATCCACATATAGGCTTTTATGTGAACATAAATCTTTATATCTCTGGGACAAATGCCCAGGAGTATAATTGCTGAATGGAATGGTAATTGCATGTTTATGTTTTTAAGAAACTGCCAAACTGTTTTCCAGAGTAGCTGGACCATTTTACATTCCTATCAGCGATGTATGAGCGGCTTAGTTTCTTCACGTCCTTGCCAGCAATTGATGTTATCACTATTTTTTTTTCTTCATTTTAACCATTCTGATAGGTGTGAAGTGATATCTCACTGTGGTTTTAATTTGCTTTTCCCTAATGGCTAGTGCTGAGGAATACCTTTTCATGTGCTTATTTACTATCTGTATATTCTCTTTGGAGAAATGTCTATTCACATATTTTGCCCATTTTCTAACTGGATTGTTTTTGTTGTTCTTTTTTATGATGAACCCTAAGAGTAGTTTATGTAGTCTAGACACTGGTCCTTTGTCAGATATGTGGCTTGCAAATAGTTTCTCCCAGTCTGTAGCTTGACTTTCACAGGACAAAGTTTTAAATTTTGATAAAGTCCAACTTATCAATTTTTCTTTGTAAAGATTGTGCTTTTGCTGTCGTCTAAGAATCCTTTACTTAGCCCTAGAATCAGAAGATTTTCTCCTGTTTTTTTTTTTCTAAAAGTTTTACAGTTCTATGTTTTACATTGTCTGTGGTCTATTTTGAGTTAATTTTTGTGTAAAGTGTCAGCTTTGAGGTTTATATTTTGCCTATTGATGTCCAATTGCTCTAGGGCCGTTTGAATTGGTTTTGGACCCCTGTGTCAAAAGTCAGTTAGACCTGTCTCTGTGGGTCTATTTTCGGTTCTTTACTGTATTTGTTTGCTAAGGCACTAAGTATTTAATTCTTTTTAAAGAGAATGCATTTCCACAAAAAAAAAAAAAAAAAAAAAGAGAATGCAAATGGCATTGTATTTCTAATTTCAGTGTCTATGTGTTCATTGCTAGCATATGGAAGTACAATTAATTTGTATATATTTATATTGTATCCTCTGTCCTTGCATAACTCACTTATTAGTTCTAGAAGGTTTTGGCGATTCTTGGGATTTTCTACATAGACAACTATGTTATTTGCAAACAGGAATAGTTTTATTTTTTCTTTTGCAGTATGTATGCCTTTTATTTCCTTTTTTAATTTGTTAGAACTTCCAGTACTATGTTGAGTGAGTGGTGATCAGACATCTTTGCCTTGTTCTTGATCTTAGGAGAAAAACTTTCAGTCTTTCACCATTAAGTATATGTTAGATAATCTTTATCAAGTTGAGGATGTTCTCCTAGTATTGTTCTTTTTTCTGAGAGTTTTTATCATGAATGGATGTTGAATTATATGAAATAGTTCTTTTGCATTGATTAATATAATCAGTGTAATTTTTCTTCTTTAGCCTGTTAATATGGTATATTATTGGAGAAATGTCTGTATATTGGAGAAATGTACATTATATTGATTGATTTTCAAATAGTGAACCAGCCTCACATCCTTGGAATAAATCCCACTAGGTCATACTGCATAATTCTTTTCATATTTTTCTGAGTTCTTTTTCTTAATATTTTGTTAAGGACTCGTGTCTATAATTATGAGGGATATTGGTCTGTAGGGTTTTTTCTTTTTGGTACTGATTTTGATATCAGGGAAATATTAACTTCATACAATGAATCATGACATGTTCATTCCTCTCCTATTTTCTGGAAGAGCTTGTATAGAATTGATGTTAATTTTTTAAACATTTGATATAAATTCAAGTGAAATTGTCTGGACCTTGGGATTTCTTTTTTGGAACTCTTTAAAATTATGGATTCAATAAACTTGATGGTCATAGGGCTGTTCAAATTCAAGTGGAGTTTGAAGTCCAGGTTCTCCACTCGTCCTCCATGGACACCTGGGGCAGTAGTGGTGGGGGCTCCTGTTACCGCTGGCTGGGGGTGGGATCACAGCTCCCTTTGTGGGCTTCACTGACTCTGAGGCAGGGGTGGCCTCATTACTGCTGGTAGATGTTGAAAGTCCTGATCTCCCCCAGCTTCCCTGACACCACTCCAGACAGTAAGGGAATAGATGCCTCATTACTGCAGGTGAAGAGGAAGAACCAGGCTCCCTGTGTGGTCTCCACCTGGTGCCACAGGGGGCCTCATGGCAGGTTCTTTTATTTGGGTTTTTCTGGCATTACCTCCAGGAGGGGTGTTGGGCGCCTTGTGATAGCCTTGCATGGGTGGAAATCCAGGCTGTCCACACACCTATATTGGCATTTGTGGAGATGGGGCCATGCCCTTTCTCTGTTGTTTGGGTGGAGAAGAGTGGTTATTGTATGCAAGTTTTCTGTCTTGCAAGGTTTCTCCTTTCCCAGTCCTTTGGCTAGAGAGAGCAGGCTTTTGTTGAGTTTCTTTTGTCTATACTCTTGGAAATTTCTAGGTTATTGGCTTCTTCAGCTCCTAGTCTGTGATATAGTAATTCCCCTATATATGAACCTTTAAGTTTTGAACTTTCAAAGATGCGAATGTAGAGCTTACTAATGAAGACCTGGTGGCATTGGAAGCCCAGAGAAAGGAAAAAGAGAGACAAGAGGAAGAAGTAACTGAAGAACCGAAGAGATTCACGACACAGGAAATAGCAAGGGGGTTTTCTATCTTTGAAGAGGTATTGTTAGTTTCTGAGGCACAGGACCCGAATGTAGAATGGTACATGAAGGTTGCAACAGCCGTTGAGAATGCAATCCAGTGCTACCGTGTCATCTATGATAAGAAAAAAAGAGCTACTACCCAGACATCACTGGATCATTTTTTCAAGAGAGTAGACAGAATTTAATCCAGCAAGGAACCAGAACCTGTGCCATCAACGTCAGGGTGAGTGAAATTGCAGCTTGTCCTCCGTCTCCCATTGCTGACGATCCTTCAGCTCTACCATCTCCCACCTCCTCTCTCTCCTCCAGTCAGTAACTCTTCTTGCTTGTTCACTTGTATGCCAGCTGTTGTACTGTACTACTGTACTTTTCAAGGTACTGTACTGTAAGATTAAAACTGTTTATTTTTTGTGTTTGTTTTTTTTGTATTATTTGTGTGAAAAGTATTATAAACCTATCACAACAGAGCACTATATAGCCAATTGTCTTAGTTGGGTACCTAGGCTAACTTTGTTGAGCTTATGAACAAATTGGACTTAACGAATGCGCTCTCAGAATAGGACTCATTTGTATGTAGGGGACTTACTTGTATATGAAGACAAAAGAAAACCAAAAGAACTCACCACTGTGTTGTTCCTTAGGTCCTGGGCCCCCTAGCTTCTCTGCCTTCCTTTTCCCACCTTCAGAGTCTTCTTATGCCTGTTTTAGTTACCTTTAGCAGGAGGAATAAGGAAGAGACATCTATTTTATATCCCTGGAAGTGGAATTCTCTGTGCAACCTTATTTAAAAAAATTGTACACTCTAAATATATGCAGTTTACTGTAAAAAATAAAAAAAAAAGTTTAAAAAAAGGTTTTTTTTAATTTTTATTTAAATATAGTTGGTTTACAATGTTGTATTAGTTTCAGGGGTACATCAAAGTGATTCAGTTATTTATATATATATATACTTTTAAAATTCTTTTTCATTATAGGTTATAACAAGATATCAAGTACAGTCCCTGTGTTATACAGTAGGTCCTTGTTGGTTACTTATTTTACATATAGTAGTGTGTATATTTTAATCTCAAACTCCTAATTTATTCCTCCACCCAATCCCCTTTGGTAATCATAAGTTTGTTTTCTACGTCTGTGAGTCTGTTTCTGCTTTGTAAATAATTCATTTGTATCATTTTTTTTAGATTCCACATATAAGCAATATCATACAATATTTGTCTTTGACTTATTTCACTTAGTATGATAATCTCTAGGTCCATCCATGTTGCTGCCTTTTTTAATAGTCAAAACCAGCATACCTCTTTCAAAGATTCTTTTAAGCTTTTATTCATTTATTTATTTAACAAATGTGCCAAGCAAGGCCCCTGCCTTTGAGGAGTGTACATTCTGGTGATGGAGACAGCCATTAAACCAGTCATTGCATAGTTATTCTGATGTGGTCTAGAAGATAAAAGCCAGCTTGCCTCTTGTGAGTTATCATCATTGCTATCATGAAGGACATTTATTTAGGGTTTTGCTGCACATAGGTTGTACAAAGGGAAGAAAACCCAACCAAATGTCTGATTCTACTAACTTAGTTAAGAAGCAATTTTAGTCTTGGCCATGTTCAAAAAGGCTATTGCAAAAATGATTGTTTTCTTTATGCATCTAAATATAATGTCAATGAAAGAAGCTGCTACCCACGTTTGATGACAAAACTGTGGTTAGTTCCTTAGTATTAACCACTTAGAGCATGCAGATGACTTCCACACCCACTCCCTCAACCCACTCAAATGCCAAAAAAGTCTGGTTTCCTTTCAGTCTTCCCATTTCTGAAAACAGCATCTCCATACACCCCATTGTTGAAGTTCCAAATCTAAAAATTTTTCTCCTTTCCTTGCCAGCCCCCTACCTCCATCCAGGCCAGCAGCAAAACTTGTCAGCTCCATTCCCTAAATACCCTGGATCTGATCCCTTCTCACCATCTCACGGCTGCAGCCCTGGTCTAAATCACCACCTTCTCTGCTCAGCACTGAAGCAAGAGGTCCCAGACGGGTCTTCCTATGTTCACTCCTGCTTCACAGTCATTCTCCCACAGCAACAGAGTGTTGTTTCAAATCTCAACCAGGTCATGTCACTTCCCTGCGGTGAACCCTCCTAGTGCTTTTCTCACACACTTGGAATAAAAGTCAACCATGCTACCCTGGATTTCCAAGTCTGCCTTGAATGGTCCTCTGCCTCTGTTTCTCTTGTTTCGCTTTCATCTTGAGCCTCCATCTCCTTTGCCCCCCAAACTCCAGTCACAACAGCCATCTTTCTGTTTTTCAAACACCACCATGCTTGCTCTGCCATAGGGCCTTTGTACTGGCTTGTCTGCTGCCTGGATTGTTCCTCCTGCTAACCTTTGATGGCAGGCTGCCTTTTGATTTTAGATCTCGGCTTAAATGTTACCTCCTCTGGGAGATCTTTCCTGACCACCAAATTGGATTGATGGATAACCCCTCTTTTATTCTTTACGAAGTCACCTTTACAAAAGTTCTCAAGCATAACATGTATCATCTGTTCCTTTTCTTGCTTGTGTCTTTGTCTGTACCCTATTTTGCCCAGTCAAATATCAATGCCATGAGAGAAGAGGGACATTGTCCCTACTACTACTATCCCTAGTAGTTCCTCAATAAATATTTACAGAATGAGTGTGGGGGATCATGGGCCCTTTTCTCATTGCCATTGACTACCAGATGAAGCACAGACGCAAATGCCCATGGAAAGATATGAGACTAAGTCATAGGAAGTAGTTACTAAAAGCAAATATTCTGAGACAATAAAGTCCATTGTCTTGTGGAAATGTAAATTGATGCAGTCACTATGGAAAACAGCATGAAGTTTCCTCAAAAAATTAAAAATAGAACTACTCTATGACCCAGCAATCTCACTTCTGGGTATTTATCCAAAAGAAACAAAATCAGAATATTGAAGACATATCTGCACTCTCATATTCATTGCAGCTTTATTCAGATTAGCCAAGGTACAGAAACAACCTAAGTGTCCATCAACAGATGAACTGATAAAGGTGTGGCATGTGTATATACAATGGAATATTATCCGGCTGTGAGGAAGAAGGAAATCCTGCCATTTGCAAAAACATGGATGGGCCTTGAGGGCATTATGCTAAGTGAAATAAGCCAGACAGAGAAAAACAAAAATGAATGATTTCACTTACGTGTAGAATCCTTAAAAAAGAAAGTCAAATTCATAGAAACAAAGTAGAAAAGTGGTGGTGGGTAGGGGAAACAGGGAGAGGTTGGCAAACAGGTACAAACTTTCAGCTATAAGATGAATAAGTTCTGAGGATCTAACATAAAACATGGTGACTATGGTTGATAACACTGTATTGCATAGTTGAATTTGCTAAGAGAGTAGGACTTTAATTCCCCCTCACCACCACAAACACACAAAGATAAGCACGTGAGGTGTTAGATATGTTAATTAAGTAGATGGGGGAATCTTCCACTATGTATACATAATTTACAATTTTGTATGTCAATTATACCTCAATAAAGCTGAAATTTTTTAAAAAGTAGAGAGACAAAACAAAGTCCTACACACACATCGTCCAGTCTGAAGTCGTCAGTCTACGGCCAATCTTGTCTCAAATCCCCACCCACTCTTGTCCTCAGCCTTGTAACTGTCTTGAAGCAATCCCAGACACCAAAATCATTTCATCAGTATACTAGAAATCTACTTCTCCAAAATTGTTTTCCTTATTTATGACATAAGGAGCTATACTACGGAAAAGGTTAAAACATGGATTCGAGCCAACCTGTTTAGATTCAAATCCTGGCCTTGTCGCTTATTACCTGTAAAACAAGCAAGTTACTTACAGTGTGTGCCTCCGTTTCCTCACCCACCAGATAGAGAGTGTTAATCATACCTATCCCCTGGGGCAGCTGGCAGCAGTCAACATGTTAATATGTGCTGTGCCTCTAGAGCAGCCCTTAGGCTGTGGCAGGTGCTTCTGTGTATCATTAGCTATTATTGTTTTCAGAGGCAGGGCTGTGGGTAATATGGCCTATCAAAGTCTCTTCCAGTTTGACAAACTAAAAGAAACTTGAATTTCAATTTTATTAAAACTGAGTGAAATTTGAAGTTTAATGAAAACAGATGGTGCCTTTTGTTCCTCTTCTTAGTAT
Organism: Hippopotamus amphibius kiboko; assembly: GCF_030028045.1. Lineage (NCBI taxonomy): Eukaryota > Metazoa > Chordata > Mammalia > Artiodactyla > Hippopotamidae > Hippopotamus > Hippopotamus amphibius. The sequence continues at coordinate 21,411,507 of NC_080195.1, forward strand.
ATATAGTGGAAAAAAGAATATCAGAATTTTGATTTGAAAACTTTGAGCCATGCTATGACTGCATTTTATAGCCTTGAGAATGTCACTCACTCTAACCCATTTCTGAGATGTAAACAGCAACTGTTACCCTTCTCCCTGTGAGCAGGGCTGGTTCTAGGACTATTACTGCAAAGGGCAAATACCCATCTAACTGGCATCCCCTTCCCCTAGCTGAACCCTGCCTTCATCCTTCACCTCTGTGTTCCCCAACCAGATGTGCTCTCAGGAAAGTATCGGAGGAACTCATCACATGGGTGGCTTCACACATCAATATGATCAGCATTATTTGTGTTTGAACTGTTTTAAGCTTTCCTTTTGCAGAGCCTCAGTCATTAATAAGACAAATAAGCCTTTTGAGCATCCCCCAAATCCACTGTCTGTGCATAGCTGCCCACATAGACACTTGTCCCAATTGTGAAAACTGTTGTCACAAATAATCCAGGTGAGCGCTATACAAGGCAGCCCTCCTTCCTTGCAGACCTGTGCTCCTAGGGATTTATCGACAGCCATGCGTCCGGGAGCCAGGGTGACCGCACTGAGAAAGGTGAAGGCATTCAGAGGGTTTTAAACGAAGTGACGCCTTGCAGGGAGATCTTTGGCTATGGTTTACAAGTGTTTGAAAATGCCAGAGAGATTTTAGATGTAATTGTTCAACTCATGAACACAATTAGCTTCCCAATAGCTGGAACGATTACAAAATGGTAACACAGAAGACATTTAAAATAAAGGGAGGGGCTTCCTAGGTGGCGCAGTGGGTAAGAGTCTGCCTGCCAATGCAAGGGACACGGGTTCGATCCCTGCTCCAGGAAGATCCCACATGCCGCAGAGCAACTAAGTCCCTGCACCACAACTATTGAGCCTACACTTTAGAGCCCATGAGCCACAACTATTGAGCCCATGTGCTGCAACTACCGAAGCCCATGCACCTAGAGCCCATGCTCTGCAACAAGAGAAGCCACGGTAATGAGGAGCCCGCACACCACAATGAAGAGTAGCGCCCCCTCACCGCAACCACAGAAAGCCTGCGCACAGCAAAAAAAAAAAAAAAGAAAGAAAAATTGAAGTGTATTGTGTGAAAGTAAAAGTAAGAGGTGTCTCCCAGCTTTTACTGCTCTTTCCCCTGAATGTGAAGAAGCTCACAGTACAGAAAGTGAGCTTGGGCAACTCCATGGATCAGAAGAGAAAGTTAGACAGGAAAAGATTTTGCAAGGACCTGCAGGTATCCCCTGAACAGAAAAGGAGCAGGCTGTTCCCTCAGAACAGTCTGTCTGTCATCATTAAATCCAGTACTAAGAACCAAAATTAGCCCAAATTACTCTCAAAATTAGCCACATCAAGGAGCTGAGCTTAGTTATATCAAGAATCACATCTTCAACAGTGATACTAGCAAAACCCTCTTTTTACAAGTCAACACTCTTTGGCGACTTTTATGGTCTAATAATAATAATATCTAACACTTAACAAGCACTTACTTGTACCAGGTACTCTTTCTGAGGACTTCATTATTAATAATAATGTAAGTTGGTATTTATATTAATAATAAATATGTGATTATTAGCTAGAGAGACAGTAACTCACTTGATCATTCAGGAGTTATAGGTTCTTTCAGTCCAGTGAGAGCAGTGGGTTTTGTTGGTTGTATTTCATAAACAGCAGTGTGTTTGGGCTGTGTGGTATGGGTGAAAAGAGGAAACTATAAAACATCTGACCAGGAGACCAACTCTATAGTGAGACCCCTTCAGGGGCTTGGACAGAAAGGAATGCTACATGAGGATTCAGGGACTGTGTTTGGGCTCAACCAGAAATGGGCCTTGGTTCCTCCTTTCCCGTGCTGGCCATGGGAAAGGAAGATGGAATGGGGACCAGCAGTTGTGCCAGGCGTGTGCCACAGCTTTGCCATTTCCACCTCAGGACATCTCTAACTGTCTGAAATAGTGCCTTCTTCCCACTTCTAAGGAAAGAGTGGCTATTTCCATGAGAAGCAAAATTCTACAGTGACAAGAGCATGAGGTTTAATCTGGTTCTAAAATTAGAACAGCACCAACAGAACAAAGATTTTTATGTGTATGTTCTGGTCATCATCTGAAACAGTCACACACAGTGACCATATTGTTCAAAGCAAATTTCATTACCCACAGTCCCAGCCATGGGATGCTTTTTTAAAACCTTCTTTGTTTCAAATTTGCTGAGTTATTCAGATTGTTAAAAAGCTAAGTGCATGTAGAAGCTCTAAATCAAGTCATCTGTCTAGAATATTTCCTTTGAGGAAAGTTCCTTTTTTCACTCTATCTTTCACTCTCAATCCCCATGCCTCCCCTCTCCCCGCCTTTTTTGGAATAAAAAGACTTCAAAGGGCAAATTGCTTTATTTTTCCTCTAATGGTATCCTGGAAAGAAGAGGCAGCCTTTAGAAATACATGTCTCTCCATGAATGCCAAAAAAAAAAAAAAAAAAGTGCATAGCTGTTATCAGCTCCTGCCATCAAAATTCCATATTTTAAAGAAGTATTCAGCTGTCTGAAATTAGGTTGCAGACTCTAGGGTTGCATGTATTGTGGGTGGGATTTCTTGTTGATATAAAACAGCATTTAGGAACTGATATGCAACTTGGGGTGGGAAAAGTACAGATGATGAAGAGTAGAAGACACACTGGGTTGTGAGAGAAGGGAGGGGGTGTGTGTGTGTGTGTGTGTGTAGATGGTGAGCAGATTAGAAGGGGGAAGGAATTGCCCACAGAGCAGACCTTCAGTGACTTCCATTTCAGACAGGTTAGAAAGCTATTGCTGACTCCTTCCATAGATTTTGCTAGCAGTGTCTGGAAGCATACATGCCCTTAAGCTTTCTCAACCAAGAGAAGAACATCTGAAAAAATATTCACTCCTTCCACTCAGATCATCATTCCAATTTTCCCCTCTAGTCACTGCTTTGTAAAAACCATGTTTTCCTCCAACACAGGACAATGCTGTGTTGTCCTCCTCCACCTCAACACTACTGACATGTTGGGGTGGAGTACTCTTTGTTGAGGGGGCAGGACGGTGCACTGCAGGATGTTAGTCCTCACCCCTAGCCTCTCTCACGCTGGTAGCCCCTCCCCTTGCCCATGACAACCAAAAGTGTCTCCAGAACTACCAAGTATATTTTTGGAGACAAAACCACCCCCAGCTGAGAACTGCTACTCCAACTCAATGAACCACAAATTACTGAGAAAAACACAAATTGCTGAGAAAAATCTAATCGGCAGATAGAAATCATTGCCATCGTTTTTTTAAACCCACCCAAGGAAGGAAAATGACCTCCAATTTCTAACTGAAAACAGATCATTCCTTCCACTTAAATACGAGAACCATAACAAGGCAGAGCTTAGCTCTGTAAGAAGTGCTATGAATTTTGTTTGTGATTTTAATGTGGAATAAGTGAATACGAGTCAGCCACAGCTGGCGATTTTTAGGGAGAGACACAATGATGGGAGGAGAGTCAGGGCAGCAGTTGGAACCCACTTCACTCGTTTTACTCCTAGAGTCATCATTTAATAGCTTTCACGGATGTGTTGCCCTTATGATTGTGGCTCAGAAGGTCATCTTGTGAGATCAGTGGGAGATTCAGCCGTGGACACAGCATGAGGGTTAAGCTCCCTCTTTCACCTTCATGCAGACTAAGCCACTGTCACCTCTGCGGCCCCACCGTGCTTGGCCCAGGTGTCAATCTCTCGTCAGCACCTGAAGCAGTTTATTGCCTCTCCCTGTCTCTTTTTCTAAACATACTGTTCCTCTCCAGTAGCATAATCTCCTCAAAACCTAGAGGTTGTGTCTTATTTTGCCAGCACAATGCCAGGTAGGCTTTTAAGAGAGAATTGATTAAGCCCTTACAAAGTCACTCTAGGTAAATGCAAATGGCTGCAGAGTTCCTATTGTTTTTTAAAGTTAATACTCCGGAGCTGAAATTGTCTAAAATTTGTTGGAAATTATAAACACAGATAACATCTTTTCCTCCGTATATATTTTGTGAATAAACCAAAGCAAATAAAATGGCTTCCAAAATGTATCTACATACAGACCTAAAATAATTACATAAAACACATATATATTTCTGATTTATGTGCCTACATATACATTGTGAATCTATTTCATAACTTGTGAGGGCTATTTGTGTTTGAGCATTATTCGTTTGTACCAATCAATATATATTGAAATGATATCCTTATGGATAATAAGAAAACAATGCATGAATAACTATCTTTTTATGCAAGACATTTTTGAAGCATCAAATAAATGTTCGTTGTAAAAAATACACATTTTCCCCTCATATCTTGCATTTACTGACATCTCAAATAAACCCAGAGAAATAAAGCACTAGACTGCTGGGAAATCCCTGTCACTTTGTTAGAAATCTCAGAAGAGAAGGCTCTGGTAAACCATAAATATGACAGCGAATTTCAACAGCGACTGTCAAGTACTACGCATGTTTCATTAACACAAGAAGCTGAATTGGGAACCCGCAAGACTGTGACTGAATTAATAAGCCTGGCTTCCTTTGTGATGATAGTTCCTTCAGGGCATGTTAATAATGGGCCTCCTTGTTCAGCTCCAGATAGGGAATGTCAGACCAGCAGTTATAATAAGATGTGAGATGGGAAATGGTCTCTGCACTTTTAAGTTTTATAGCAAGTTGTTAAGGATTTAATGAGATACATGGTCAGAGTGACCCTTTCTGCTGAGGGATGCTTGTTTCCCACCCAAATGACTGGGGGGAAAAGTGATAAAGTTACCTCCAAAAGCAAACCATGTTTTTAAAGTGTTTCTTTTGGAGAATGGATTTATAGCACCATGGCAGAAAACTCAGTTTGGTATTGGACTGGTATCTTATGATCTGCACTTGGCCATGAAAGCTTCCATCCTCCCGGTGGATGGTGAGTCAATAACAGGGCAGGGGGCCTCCCACACTGCAGTGCAAAGTTGAAACAAAAACAATTGCAATTTGTTATGTGGTGTATCACATTGATTGATTTGTGGATATTGAAAAATCCTTGCATCCTTGGAATAAATCCCACTTGATCATGGTGTATGATCCTTTTAATGTATTGTTGGATTCAGTTTGCTAAAAAAAAAAAAAAGAGAGAGAGAGAGAAGAAAAGAAAAACAACTCCTCCCCACCCCTCGCCACCACAAAAACTCCGAGAACAAAAAACAGTTGTAGTTATGCATAGAAAGAGTGGCACTGACTCTAGATGTAGCACACACAGCAGTAGGGATAAACCATGGTCCTTAAGCAGGAAAACTCTGGAAATGCCGATTGCATGGATGGATGAGTATATACCAGGAGGTACCCCTGAATCCTGTTTCAGAGTAAACTAATTACGTGAAAAATCAAGCTAACAAATCAAGCATCCACATTACACAAAATTCATCTTTATGCTTTTTAAAAATTTTATGTTCTCCTAGGACATTTAAAATGCAATTGATTAAACAGTGAGAGGAATTTTCTTCCTTTGTTTCTCTCTTTTTTTAACTTTTATTTTTCTGAAATAAACACATATTTCTTATTTAGAAGGAAAAATAATAAAAATTATTTTAGAAACACGACAATTTACAAAAGTGGCATTTCCATGTACACTTTTTGAAGTAAATTATTCATCGAGTCTTAGAGCTGGTGCCAGCTCCGCTTGTGGTAGCAGCTGTACTTTGCCTTGCCTGACTCTGCAGCCTTTTTGTGGGACGAGAAAGCTGAGGTTCAGGGAAGGTGAGTGATGTACCCACAGGGACAGATGTGACTAGAACAGGTAGATTCACAACCTAGGACTCTTTTGCCAAGAGGGATGCACCCAAATAAAAGGGACAGTGAGGTTGAATATAAAAGACAGTTTATGCTAAACTGAGTTACTGGACTCTGGAGTGTTTCTATTGTTATCAGATAAATTATGCCACATCTTCAGTGTCTTCAGATGTCCAGACATATGTGTGACATCAAGTGGTAAATAATAGTACTATCACCTTCATGTTCATTAGCAGGTACTTGACTTGAATGCCTAAAGCAGTTATAATTAAGCTTTTCCTTGGGAAAAATTTAAATACCGTGTTCAGCTTTCTGTATTGTGCTTGCCAAGCTGTGTCTGCAGCCGTGTTATGTGGTACAAATCAATTCACCAACACCTCCAGCATGGAGTTTTCATAGGGAAGAAAGCAATTAAGATTTAGAGCAGGTGCTGCTTTGACTATTAATTATAAACCCAGTGGAACACATTGAAATGTGCAGTATAATTCTGAGAAACATCTCATTCTACATTGGAATTTTTTTTCTTTCTTTTTTTTTTTTTGCTTTTTAAGGAGGCAGCCTTAGGCAAATTCAAGGTGTAAATATTTTAATGGATGCAATAAAAATGTAAGACTTTCTGAAACTCAGGTTATGAAAGGACTCAATTCTATTAAATGACTCCATGAATGAGTAGGAGGTTGTGAAGGATTCTGACCCAGCAGAATATTAAATATTAACATCAGTATTAAAATGTTTGGTAGTCATAATAAACTTGGGGTAAGATAAATGTAGCCCAAGAATAGAGAGAAGACGTCTGTTGTCCCTGGCAAGTGTAGCTCTGGGGTGGCCCCAGCACCCAGGAGATGCAGGGGACAACAGAATGGGAGGTTGGGACACTACAGCGTGGCAGGTGGGACTGCTTCCTTCAGTCCCAGGCGGAAGCCATGAACATGGGCACTCTGGCCCCAGGAAACAGTGCATAGCTGGGGGGACATGGGATGCCCAGACCCAGAAGACCAGTTATTAATGAACATAGCACCTTGAGAATCCACTCTGCTCTTCCCCTACATCACTGGAGACAAACCTTTTAAAAAGGCATAGTATTCACAAACAAGCAAGAGACAGTCTCAAATACAAATGTGAGTCCACACCAGAGTTATTACCTAGCATATTAGGTAAATAAAAAACCTGAGAGAGACACCAAAACTTATAAACAAAAGAACAGAAATAAATGAAAACAAGAGTTGATAGAGGAAAGAGATGCAGGCATTAAAAGAAATGTTGTAATGAATGTCTTCAGAGGGAATACAGAGTTTACGTGTCCGTAAAACAAAATCAGATTATATGAACAATCACCAGGGAAACTGAAAATAAAAATCACCATCATTGAAAGAACCATTTCAAGAGATGGACTGATAGTGAAAGACAGAGCTTAAAAGCAACACTTGAGAGAATGGAGCTAAGGAATTGAGAAGATGGTTCAAAAGAACAATAGGATGAAAAATGGGAAAATGAAATTAAAAGATTTACAGACCATCTCCAATAATTATAACATCTATCTTAAGGAAGAGAATAGAAAGAAGAAAGGAAAGAAAATCATCTAAAAGCAGTACAGGAATATTTCCCTGAGTAGAACTAATATAATACCAATTGGTTAGATTTTATTTCCACTCTCAGAAATCAACTATATCAGCAATTACCATAAAATAATTCATTTGCTAAATACTCTCAGAATGGGTAAAAAACAAAACCAAGATAATTCAACTATATGCTGCTTATAAGAGATACAAACATGACACAAAGAAACCTTTGGGAAAAAAATCTTTGAAAAAAATTATAAAACAGATGGTAACAAAAAAACCTTAAGTGTGACAACATTATATTTGACAAAGTAGAATTTAAAGCAAAAAAAAAAAAAGTATCAAAAGAAACAAAGAGGGTATATTTCATATTTTGAAGAGATGCAGTTATCCAGGAAATTATAACATAAATCCTAATGTAGCCAACAAATTGCTTGAGTTACATAAAGCAACAAGTGGGATAAGTACAAAGAAAAATAAAATTCACAATGCTAAAGGGAGATTTTAAAACATTTCCCAATAAAATGGTCAAATAGATACAGATACATGGGATTCAAATGACATAATAAATTTAATTCAGTATGCATATATGACTGGCTTAAAAATATTTACCAAAAAAACCCAAAATCATATGTGTGTAGATATAAAATATATACACATACTTTTAAAACATACATGGAAACATTCTTAAAACTGTCCATGTATTAACACAAAGAAAATCTTAACAAATTCTGAAATTCCTAATCAAGCAAACATTAGACAAACCACACTCATTGACCACAATGCAATATGATCGACATCAAAGAAACACAAACAAAAAACAATCTAAAAACAATCCAACTGGATTTTTAAAAACTCAAAATCATTTCAAGTTAAAGGAAAAATTTAAATAGAAATTGGTAGCTATTCAGAAATGAACTCCAGTAAGAAAAATATATCAAAACCTGCAGCATACAGACAATGCTCAGAGGAAAATATATAGAATTCAGTGCTTTTATTGGAAGACAGGGCAGTATTCTTTAATTTATGAAGGTCTGAAACCCAACCAAACTGGCTTAAGCAAATGGAAAAACATTGGTTTATGAAATTAAAGAGTCCATGGTTAGATCCAGGTGCTCAAAAAGTATCATCAATTCCTGTTTCTTCAGTGTTGCCTTTATTCTCAGGTAAACTCTCACCATATGACTGCAAAATAATGGTCAACTGCAGGGCCTGGCATATATATTCTTGGTCCAGCAACCCCAAGAGGAAGAGCACATTTTTTGCCAAGGGGCAAGAGTCCTCAGACTCACTCCAATGTGATCACTTCGAACGTGGAGTGGGTCTGCCCCACTCAAAACAGAAATACTAAGTAGGGTGCGTAGGAAAAAAATTTAATTCTATAGGAAAGATTGAAAATAAACTAAGCACGTACTCAGGGTTAAAAGGATAAAGTAAATCCTGAGAAGTAAAAAAAAAAAAATCAACTAATTAAGCAAAATATTATAAAAAGATGAAAAAGTAGTGGAATTTACGAATTAAAAAAAAACTTACTACTTTACAAAATAGACAAATCTTTGGTAAATCTGGTGAAGAACAAGGGTGGAAACAAACACAAGCAAAATTAGGATTGAGAAAGAATGGAAGTCAGGACATGGATTTCTAAAACTATAAAAGAATACTTTTTATGACTTTGTTTTAAATATCAGAAAATATAAATGAAAGAGATGACTTTCTATGAAGATAAAATTAATCAAAATTTGGCTTAAGAAATACACCTGACATGAGAAAATACACCCTCCCCACCACACGCACATACACACAACCTGAAAAGGGCAGTCGAAGATATATTCCTAATAAATGCGACTAGGTTTGGAATTTTGACAAGTACAGTATACCAAACTTTCAAGGAAAGATACCTCCAATATTGTATAAACTGCTCCAGAGCTTAAAAAAGTATGCAATGCCTCCCAATTCATTTTATGATTTTGGCATACTTCTGATGGCAAAACTAGGCAAAGAAAGCGTGAGGAAATGGTATGCAGACCTCACACATAAACAAAGGCGCAAAAACACTAAATAAAATATCTGCGAATAGACTCCTGTATTTAATACAAAAGTTCCTCAAGATACATAGATTCAAGATTTCCATGTAAATGTAGATAACATTATATTCACTGGTAATAACCATTGAACATTTCAATGAAAAACTCCTATTTTCAATGGAAACAAAAGATAAATGCTTAGTAATGTCCTAGTAAGAGCTATGCAAGGCCTAAATGGAAAAATCTATAACATTTCCAGAAAGGCATGCACTGAGAGCTGACTAAGCAGAGGTAGTCTAAGGTTCTGTATGAGAAGAGGAATCTCCATCATCCCTTTAATCTCTGTGCTTCTAAAATCAGCCACCTGCAGATGAAGAAGTTACATCCTAGGCTGAGGGATGGTCCTTAGCCTAGGGAACTTGAGGAGCAGGGATGCCTTTTGCTTCCTGGTACCTCTGCTGTAAGACCGGTGGGGTGAGTTCTTCTGGCAGGTTCTTGTTCAGTATGTTACATCTTTTCCGTGTCAAGCTGCTTTATTCTCCCCCAGAAAGCAAAATCTTTCTCCCTCATCATCCCCCCCACCCCCAACCATTTCTCAAGGCAAGTCTTATGTGGCAAAATTCCCTTCCTCAGACTTTCTGCCCATTTTGGGGAAACAGGGAGTCCTAGAAGATCCTTTCAGGGACAAAATGATTCTCTATTCTGTTCCCTGTCACCCTTCACCCTTCAGCTATTTCTGAAGATCAGTGAAAAGGAAGGGAGGGAGGAGGGCAGAGGACCCTTAGTTACCTCGGAAGCTCTATGTGACACAGTCAAGGCCACTCCTGGGCCTCTCAGTCACTCTCTGTCAACTCTGCCGGGCACACTCAGTGGAAGGAAACACCGAGATGCAAAACATCAGCCATCCTATGGGCCTTAAGGCCCATCTGCTACCCTTCAGGTCCCAATCCCAATTCTAGCATTGACTCCACCATTGGTAGAAAGGATGTCTTCTGGAGCAAAAGAAAAGGAGCTGAGCTCTGTTTGCATTTAGGTAAGAAATCCTCAGCAAGTCCTCAACAGCCTGGGAATTATACTTTGGGGAGACTCTATCCACTGGGGAAAAAGTTTGTTTGTAATAGTCGTTAATAGTCACTCCTTGGCTGCCTTAGTCTTTTTCTCCTGGCTAGCTGACCCTCGTTCCTCTAAGTTTTCAATCACTCATCTTTCTTCCCTGTTTCTCCACTGTCTTCCTGAGTCTCTTCAATCCCTGCTAGACTCAAACCCACACTGCCCTTCCTGTTTTTTGTTTGTTTTTATTTTTGTTTGTACTTAGGCTTTTTCCTCCTTTTATCCTGCATCACGACCTAACTCAATTCACAATTTCTTGAATTGGGGCCAATAAAGATGTTGGCTTTGGAAGCATCCATCCTCCTTTCCTCCTACCTAACTCTCCGCTCCAGCCCCTGCCCCACTTTGGGTCCAGCATTTTCTGGAGTCAAAGAACCAGCACAGGGACAGGGCTGCAGGGGAGACACAGGGGTGGCAACTCAGATCCCCCCCAGGTTCAGGCAGGTGATAGGAGCTTGTGGACAGGCCAGATGGCAAGCTGGAAAGTGCACACCCAATGAAAGGGAGCAGCTGCTACTCAGCTCCCCTGATTGGTGCCAGGTGGGAGTGCGGGCTCAGAGCTGCCAAGGCTTTCAATTTTTAAGAAGCCAGAAATATCTTTGTTATGAGAAACGAAGGCTGCCCAAACACAGCATAACTCTTCAACTGGACCTGGAAACCTGCAGGAGGTAACTACCAGCTGTAGCTCAAACTTATAGCTTGTTAAAGATTGTTATCTTCCACCTGGGGAATGGTACCCAAACAAAGCAGAGAGCAGATGGGTGTCCAACAGGAGGACTGGCCCTTCCTTTCTTTCCTCTCTAGGTCCAGACTGGCTGATATCAATTGTGCAGTTATGGTGCATGTTGGGCCCTGTGTTAAGCTTTTCATGTGTGTTATCCCAGAGAATCCTCACAATAACCATGAAAGGTCTGTAGGATAGCAAAGAAAACCACAGGACTCCATCAAATTTGGAATTTGCATGGGATATACTTATACTGAACAGTTATTTGTTTTTCTAAAATTGAAATTTAATGGGGTATCCTGTGTTTTATAAAATATATTTGTCCTGGAAGTATCCACTGAACTAGCATGGCAGGACTGGGAAGTCTCCTCATCACCCAAAAATGTCAGGCAAAGTGACCACGACTGTGATAGGCTCTAACTTGTGTGTGACCTCCGAGGAGGTTATTCCCTCTGAGCTTCCTAATGAGAACTTGTCTGGCCCCTTGAACAGCAACTGTTGCCACTGGGCACCTTCCAGGAACATGCCTGTCATCATCTATGTGCTCCAGCCTTCAAAGGTAGGAACATCACTGTTACTCCGAGATCTTCCCACAACTGGGCATAGCAATGGCCATGGGGAGAGGAGGAAGGAATGACAGGCAGAGGAAGTGCACAGTGTCCGAAAGTTGCCTGGAGAGATAGCACTGAATACAGTAGGTAGTGGCAGGGGGTAAGAAGTTGCCCTCAGGCGGCACTTGGCAGCGTTTGTGCTGTAGATACAAATGCTTCCCAAGAGTGTGTCCCGAGATGGAGATAGTGAGCCCTCCATTGCCGGGTGACCAAGCATGCCTGGGTGGCTAGAGCCCCACAGCTGGTCGTCTTCACTGGAAGCCGTCTTGTTCGGGTTCCAAATTACCTCCGGGTCATATCAGTGTCACCATACGAATGTTGCCATTTTTTCATGTAATGTTATCTGAAATATATACTATGGAATTTTTATTTACATTTTCACAAAAACAGCCAACCAGACCCAAGATGCCCTTGCCAGTCACCACTCAGTAGCTTAATCTCCATGTGGGAAGAGCTTTGACTCCATGACCGCAAGCCTACATGGCTTTCATGTGTGAAGGACTAGTTACACGTCAAGTTTATACCACCCAAGTATAGTATATAGCCATGTTGAGATCACCATTATGTGTGTCGTCTGCAAGACACATCATTATTTTTTCTCTTGGCTCCTTCCCAGTAGATTCACTGTAAATATGAGTTCACTATCCAAGCTACATCCCATAACTCAGGTAGGATCCTATCAGATAGAGTGAGGAAACAACTTTGTATCTGCTTGAAGCACTTTGAAATATTCAGTGGGGGAAATGTGTGGTCCCATTAAACTTTTTTTTTTTTTTAAATCCCAGTCTTTGGATTGGATCTCTTAGTTTCTTTCTTTTTTTTTTCCCCCTTTAAACATATGAACAATTTTTAGAAACCTAATCAGGTTGTTAAGAAGAAAAACATTTTAGTACACAGATAATCTGCACGTACAGTGAGGTGGAATGCCTGATAAGAGAGGAAAAAATGATCTCAGCTGACAGAGGAGGGAAGCTGGGCGTGTGTCAGATAATGTGTGTGATCCTATGTCTATAATATGCTTCTTCTTAGGTTTTGTGTTTTTTTTTAACACCGGGACTGTTGATGCTGAGTATAACAATAGCCTTGGGTAGCAAGGAGGCGGAGCTTGGAGGGAGCTGGCCAGGGGCTGCTTGGCAAGGATTCGAGATCATGGGATTAGCAAATCTCCGGAAGGGATCTGCCACAGTTACGTCAGCCTGGCTGCTTCACCACCGCCAGTTTCTCTGCCACGATTGCATTTGTAAATGGGCCAAAGGCCCTAGACATTTGTTAGGCAGCAATTCAGGGAGGTAGACAGTGGGTGGAGTCCAAATGGAGCCAAGGAGCCCCAAACTAAGCAGAGAGAGAGGTGCATGGAATACATAAATTTCTAGAGATTTAAGTCAAAAGGGAAGGAACAAGCTGGAGGTGGGACCTTATAACATAAGAAGTCCACTCCATTGTCACAATAGTGCCACCATCGTGACCTGAGCATGGAGGTTAGCCACCTTCTACCCCATTCCTTGCTGGGTGTGGGGAATCTGGAGTTGGCAAGTGTGAGCTGACACTCAGAGAGGGGCAGGGCTTGCCACCATGAAGACCTCTGAGCCACTGCAACAGGACAGAGAGAGGGACTCTAGCAGAGCTTAGGTCTCCAGGGAATAGAGGTGGTGAGTCTTCCAGCTGGAAGTTCCAAAGGACAAATGTGGCCTTTCTTGCAAGATTCAGAGAGAGGCTTTCTTGTTAGAGCAGGACTAGATATAGTCAACAGCGGTGCTTCTTAAATTTTAACATGTGCACAAATCACTCAGGGATCTTGTTAAAATGTGCTCTGGAGCAGGCCTGAGTCTCTGCATTTCTAACAAGTTCTCTGATGATGCTGGTGTTGCTAGGAGAAAAAAAAAATGCCCTGACCAAAATGCCAAAATCTAGAAGACGCCAAAGAAAGATTTTTGAGCTGAAGTCAAAGACAATCAGTAAACTAGTTTTACCTGGGGCCTGAATATGACCAGGATTGGATTAAACAATGATTTTTAACAGGTTAAGAATTGTTGCTAAGGGTAACAAATTGGTCTTAGGTGCTTGTATTTCTTTAGCATTTGCTCTAATGGTAATCAGTTTGTAAATATAATATTTTTATGTCTGCACTTAGTTCATTTAGAAAAGAGTTAAGTGCTTTAAAAAAAACTGGTGCATATGAGCTGTAAATACAAATATTTACCGAATAAACACAAGCAAATAAGTGAGTAGGCATTGTACATCCTGACTTAGTCAAGATAATAGGAAATACTTCATTTCAGGTTGAAATTCCATAACCTGTACCTTCTCCTGGTCCCTCTCAGCCTCTGCATTCTGTTGTGGACTTACCCAACAGAGAAGCAGTGAGATGGTATCTAGCTCCTTCCTGGGACAATGTCAATCTACAGCCTCCTGCCAGGATCAGGGGCCTCTGCCTCTGGAGCTGCAGGCACAGTGGTCATCCTCTGCATCCCCTGCATCCTCAGCATCCTCTGCATCTCTGAATGTAGAAGCCAGGCTGGGCTCTTTACTCAGAGGGGAAGGTGCATCCTCACTCCCTCCAGGCCTCTCTCTCTTTCTATCCTGCCTACTCCACTTTTTGCCTTAGTACTTACCTGTCTCTGACATTTTACATATTTACCAGATGATCTATTATCTAACTTCCTCCATAGGTTGTGAGCCCCAAGGAGCACAGGGACTTCTTCTACTGCTGTATCCCCAGCTCCAAAAAGAGCACCCTGCAAACAATAGTGCTGGATAAATTTTTGTCAAATGAATGAGCTTGTGAGAGAATGAAGTGGGCTCATCATGAGGGTCTCATCTTCTCTTCCCTTGATGTCTGAGGTGACTTCTCAGTACCCATTAAACAAATTAATTCCATGCGGGCATCTCCCACCAGCACATCAGTCTTGCCCAGACTTACTTCTGCTCCACCTGGAACTTCTTTCTGAATCAAGACACTGTCCTCCATCCCCATCCTCTCACCCACTCTGGAGCCTCCCCAGCCCTAGTGATGAAGGTACCCTCTAGCTTAACTCTTCATCTGTCTGGCAAAAAAAAAAAAAAGTCACTTGATTTCTAGTGTCTAATCTTTTAAAAAGAAAAAAAATAGTGAAAAAAAGAATAAATGATCTGGGGGTGGAGCACGTTTCAAAATTTGCTTTTCTCAGAGTAAATAGGATAGAAATATGTCGGCATGAAGGAGACAAAAGAAATGCAGTATTCGTCTAAAGAAACCACTCTTTTATTTTCATGATAAATTATTATTTTGTGACTGTTTTAGAGCCTTCTCATTATTTTATTTCCTTGGCTGCATTTGCCAAGTTGTTGAATGGCTTTATTTCCTCTTCATCTCTGGAGGTGATGACTTTAGTGCCCTCGTGCCTCCCAGAAAACCATCTGTGTCTTCCTACAATTTCTAGCATGTGCACCTCAGACATGGACATATTCCGTGTGTCTCTATAAAAATCTCTTTCTATAAAAGTCAGGACCGGAAAGTTGCTGATATATAATACAACCAGGAAGAGTGATTTTTAAAAAAATTATAATTCCCATAATATTTAATTGTTCCTTTCACTCTGCTGCTTCCACCACATCCCTCTGTCCCAATAAATATTTAGATATGGAAATGTGCCTTCACAGATGCCCTAGTTACATTTCCTCATAAATATGCATCTGTTAGCTTTGGGGATTTGGTTGGGGCATCTGTCTTGTGGAAGCATAAAGTCTCCAAATGATTTCCCTAAACAAGCAAAAGTCGCAATGAAGTCTTTGTCACCTGGACCTCCTGCCCAGCATCCCTGCTCGAGGAGCAAACTTTTGTCTTGGTGTCTAAGACCACGAGGAGATGCAGTGAGAGCAGGAGGAGACCACTCTGACAAAGAAAGAGGAAGTGTCAAGTTCAAGGAGAGAACAGCTCTGCTCCCCCAGTGCCGAGTGCGGTGCTTCATATGTATTTATTTGCTGACTTCTTAGAGGCTCTCTGCTCTGAGAGTTACTTTCTAAGGAACCATCCCAGCAGCAATATCTGTGTTTAAACATGGTTTCTTTACACGTGTATCCCTCTGGGTATCGCTAGAGCCTTCACAGAAACTGCCCACATCACCATGCCAGCACAGGTCCCACCCCATCCGCCACCACCTTCATAATCCAAAGATTTAAGTTAGAGGCACGCAAGCCTTCTGCCATGAGGAGCCAAGCAGACCATCAAGTCAAAATTAGCAAGATTTGTTAGAAATTCAAGCCAAGGAGAAAATCTCCCCCCACTCCCTCATGGTCCTCCACCATGGTATTCTAATTAGTAACATAAAAATGTTATTTTAAAAAAGAAAAAAAAAATTAAAATTTGTGAAAATTATCTTTGCTTTGGTAAGAGATGGTGCTGTTTGCATTTTTTTCTCAGTGCTCAAAGTAGCCTAAGTGTTGACTTTTCCTAAGGAACGGAAACATTTGCATCAGAATCTTTTGGGAATAGAATTCAAATGCTCCAAAATTGTGATCCAGTCCCAGGGTCCTGGGTGTGCATCAGAACAGTCCCAAGTTCTACTGCAGCCTTAGCATCAGAATCTCAGGCTCCGACTGGCCTCAGCCAGTGGTCTCCAGAGTGGGCTACAGGGGCAAAGGGGATGCAATAGGAAATTCACTGCAGGAGGGGTGAAAATGATTAGAACTTCTATTTTTATATATTTCATCTATTGTCTGAAATAGTAGTTATTATATATGTTCAAGATATACATAACATGTTTAAATATACATACATATGTTTGAAATATACATAATATCATTTATTTTATATGGTTAAAATATACACTTGCCTCTCTATCCCTTATAAATAAATAAATAGTCATATTTTGGAGTCCATGCTCCAAAACTTTTAGACAGGGGTGCATGACTAAAATTTTGAGCTAGCCAGGGACCCAGCTCATGGGCACAGCCTCTCCGTGGTCTGCCTCTGTCAGGCCTGAGTCTCTTAATTCCCTCTCCTTGTCATCTGACCACGTCACATGCCTCGGGGTTTGCCAGTTCCCTGAGGAAAGTTACATCTCATCCACCCACCTTAGGTCTGCAGGTTTCCTCCTCCAAACTCCTTTCCCCCCAGCATCCTCACTCTACTCTATGTCGCAGCCGTAAGGGACAAATGCTGCTCCCTGAACACCCTTCCTGGCTCTCTTTCCCAGGCCTTTACACACATTGTTGCTTCTCCTGGGATGTTCTCTTCTTCCTCCCAACCTTACCTGATCCACTTCTATTCAACGTGCATGACTCAGTTGAGATGTTATTGCTTTGGGCCCCAAAGACTAGGCTAGGTGTCCTACCTGAGCGCTGCCATAATGCATAATAACTCTCTTTTATCCAACTATACAGTAAGCTCTTGGAGGGCAGGTTTATCTGGCTTGTCACTGTGATTCCAATGCCTAGCAGATAATAGATATGTCGAATGTAAGTGGAAATTATTCCACTGTTATTTTTCTAAACAATAAAAGTGGATCCACTTTTAATGTTTAGTTCCCTCCTCCCCACTTTTTATGATCTCATAGGAAGAACAAGGGAATTCACAGTTTCCATGTTTCCAAATGCACAGTCCCAGCAGATTAGATTGTATGATGGAGAGATAAAATAGGGAATGTGTGAATGAATCTCTCATCCAGGCCACCACATTTCATCAAAGGACATTTTGACCATTGAAGTAATAAAAGAAAAAAAAAAAAGAAAAGAAAGGGAGCAATGGAGGGACTATTTTCATCTACTAGGAAGTGAATCTTAAAATATGTTCTGTTCTCTCTCCAACCTTAAATATAAGGTAGAAGCTGTAATTGCTCAGTAACACTGGATTATTCACTATTCGCCACACAGCCTTTAATACAGAAAGGTCATTTAAAGGGGGACAATAGGATCACTTCCTGCCAACAACTTATAAGAACACAAGATAGACAGCCTCAGTGTCCACCCTGGGCGGAGACAGCATCTCTCATCCAAGCCATTGCCATGAGTTTCTAGTTTATATGGGAGACTGGAGCAGAGGTTATCAAATGACACAAATAACGTATCACGTATCAATCCCAGCTAATCCCAGAATGTTATTCCATTCGTGGTTTCCTGACGTTAGAAATATAAATCCAGATGGGTCAACATTCCCCAAGATAAGTTCACGTGAGTTCAAGACCAGGTCACAATTTGAGGCCAGCCCCAACCCAGGACTGTTAGCTCTGCATTCCAACCCTATCACTGCCCCAGGCAGCAGAGGTTCTGGAATTTCCATACCACTCAGTGACATGTTTGGGGTCACAACTAACACCGACTGCCCATCCATCTCCTCAAGGACATCATGCTTCACATTCCTCTTTAATTTAATCACTGCTGTAAATCCAAGTCTGGCTCCCTGCACTCAATATCAGCTCAGCCCTCATCCCCACACTGTCCCCCATCCTGAACCAAAACTCCATACCAGCCCTTCCCTCCAAACCTTCCATGTGTCCCCAAGGAAACTCCACAATATCTTCAGTCACATCACTGAACTTGCCCTTCAGCTCTTGGCCTTCTCAGAATCCAGACTACCTCCAAGCACTCTGCAAACGCCACTTCCTCTGGCAGCCAACCCACATGGAGGCAATTTCCCCTCCCAGCCCCCTTTACTGCAGAGTGGGAGGGAGAGCTCACGATTTCCTTCTTGGGCTGGCTGCTTCCAGATCACTGGTCATTGTTTTCTTTGCAGCAAACAACAGGAACAGGCAGTATCCGCTCTGAATCCAGGGGAACCTCCTAGGAAGTTCTCCTTTTCAGAGAAGAAGGGTGTAGCTACCAAGAATAGGAATGAAGTATTTGAAGTAGGTCATCACGTGTCTAGCGAGGACCATCCTTCCCACTCCCCAGACTTATTCTGGCTCTGGGAGAAACAGTCCTGTACATGTGGAGTGGTCAGATTTCCCAGTTTTTATGCCTGTCACACCAGAAAACTACTGATAGCACCCCGTAACTCTGACATCATTCTGTCCTCCAACTCCTCAGACCTGAATACCTGACTCCCACTCTCTACTCTGACCTAGATATGTTCTTTTCTCCATGCTGACCATTTTAACAAACAGCCCAGCATCCATCCAGTTACTCAAGCCTGAAACCTGCGTGTTGTTCAGATCATCTCCCTCTCCCTCCTTCCCCATATTCATCAATAACTAAGTTATACTCCAAAATATCTCACAAATATCTCCCTCTTCTTACCTCCCCGGCCACCTAGCCCCTGCGGTAATTATCTTTCCCTGAATTATGCAGTAGCCCCCTCTTAGCTCTCTCTACAGCCATTCTTTTTTATTGTCATCATTATTATCTCACATCCAAGTTTTTTACTCTGTGCAGCTGAAGAAATCATCTTGAAAAGACAAATTGGATTATGTTACTCTAACACATAGAACTCTTAAGGCTCCTCACTGCATTTTGAATAAAATCCAAATTCTTACAGGAACCTGTAGCACCTGGGCCACGCCTGTCTCTTCATCTCTTGCCAGTATCTCCGTGCCCAGCAAGCTTGTTCCGCACTGGCCTTCTTTCCGTTCCTGAACCAGAGGGTGCAGAGTTCTCTCTGACCTCAGGGTCTCCTCACACATGATCCCCTTTTTGGATGTCTTTGGCTCCTTGAGGCACCACAACCCACTCCCTCACGGCTTACTTAGCTTCCAGCTCCTTGGGGAGAAGCCGTTGCTCTCTTTGACTCTACTCTGCTTTTTTTTTTTCCTTTAGAGAAATCAGGGCAATTTGTAATTGTATATCTTTCAGATTCGTATTAGTGGTCTGTCTGCACATTTGAGGGCACGTTCCATGTCAGGGGCCTTGTGTGTGGCTCTCTCTACGATTCCAATTACCTCCCCAGAGCCTAACACATAGTAAAGGTTTAACAACTAACTGTTAAATACAGAAGTGTATTTAATAATTACATGAGCACTTGTTAGAAATATACTGTGCATTCAAAATGTGGCAATCCACTCCAGAAATTCTACTGAATTCTGCTATGTGCATAGTGCCAGGTATTGTGCTAGGCCTTGGACATGCCAGGAGAGGAAAGCCTCAGAGGACTGACAGTCTAAGAGGGGACTGGCCAGTGGCCTGAGAAGCCTCATTAGAGGGAAAACTCAGGTTTCTAACAGGCCCAGAGGAGCAGCCACTTCTCTCTTGGAGGCCCAGAAAAGGCTTCCCAGAGGAAAGAATGTCTCCGGTGAACCCTCTCAGGCAGGAACAGTTACATAATTGCAGGGCCCAGTACAAAATGAAACTGTGAGGTCCCTTGTTCAAAAATTAAGAATTCCACGATGGTGACTGCAGAACATTAAACCAAGTGTGAGGCCTTTCTGAGAACAGGCCCCCTTGTGACTGCACACGTCTAATGTCCACGAAGGTGAGCCTACTCCCAGCATCCCGAGGATGTGGGTGAGAATGTTTGTAAACAGGGTGCAGGCAACCGCACTGAGATTTTAGAGCGAGAAAGACCCTCATTTGTCCAGCGTCTTGCTTGAGGCCCTGGACAAATGAGGTAATATATTCTCTTCTCATTTTCAAGTTGTTTTCTGAGGCTCAGTGAAAGTAAAATTTCCACCATCTCAAAAGAGGGAAAAAAAAAAAAAAAAAAAGGAGTAACATTAGGTTTTTAGAGCCATGCTTCCACCAGGACAAAATGTTTCTCAAGGAAAGGACAGACGGTACTCTCTCCTGGGTTCTTGTGCAAAGCCAGCACATCCTGAAGCAGCCTGAATGTTTTTGGCTGGGGCCGTCCAGGTGAGCAAGCACCTGGGCACCAGCATACATGGTGGCTGCCAGGAAGAATTCCCCAGGGACCAGTGAGACTGGCAGAATTCACCTCCAGCAAAAGTGTTGGCAGATTTTGCCTTTGCTCACTTGATGTTCTCCCTCTGTTGCGTGGGTCCTCTCTGACCTTCAGCAAGACATTGAGAGGTAGGAAGCTCAGGGCCTTTCTCGAGGGCCTTTGAGTTTTTTAAAGACCCAGTGGAGCCCTTTATGGTTGATTTCAGGCATTTGCAGGTTGGTGGAAAACACATCTCTTGTTCCAGATCTCTTCCAGCACCCAATCCTGCTGCAGAGGCAGCCCACCACTGCCCGTATTCTCAGGCGTATCTGTGTGCAGAGACAACACCACCAGCAGCCCATCTCCTCTGAAGACCTGCCTGGGACTCTTTGGACATGCCCAGACTCAGCTGAATAAGACCAGCCAGTGTGAACGAAACAAGCCAGTACATGTCCCTGGAAAGACAGAGCTGGAGCTTGACTAGTGGCTGCCAGGCAATTCAGGCCACCTCTTCCTCTCTGGAAGCAACGTATGACTCTCAGAGGGAAAGCAGCTGCTGGCATGTTGCTGAGACTCTGAGCAGACGCCTGTTTTTGTCAGGGGGCTGCAGGATTCTTTGGGGTGTCAAGCGGGGTAAGAACACACTGTGACTTTGGTTCAATTTAATAGAGACGCAAGAGATTTAAGCTTCAGGCATGTGTGAGTATGTGTTTAAAGTTACTGTCACACCCAACAGTGAGTGCCAGGAAGGAAGCTTCACATTTTCCATGCCCTGCAGCTTCTTTGCCTTAAGATCATCCCTGACTCGCTACCTCTTGCCAAGGGAAACCAGCACCTTCTATAATCATTGGTACGAGACAGAAGCTCACCTGTGACAGATGTTTGGTGAATGGATGAATGAATGAATGAACTAACACATGAATTAATGAATTCATCACTGCTGGGCTTGACCACCACCAGATGGAAACAGATGGAGCTGTAGACTGTCAAAAGCACGTTAGATTGCTCTAGTGCAGTACCACAGTGCGTATGGGAAACTTCAAGTCTTTTACAAGTGCTAACTGGATTGCTCATACTTTTCATAGTAATAGACTTCTGAAGTCTATTATATGGTACCTACATTTAGAAAGAGGAATGCTTTCATTAACGTATTTGTTTTATTAATAATGATATAATGTGTAAAATGCCTTGGGATTCACTAAGATGAAAGCAAGCAGTATAAACGTGAGATATTATTATGCTTCTTATAATTACAGCATGTGTATACACAGCTCATTACGAGTGCCCATCAAACAAAGTACCCTGTCATGCTGCTGTCACAAAAGGCGATTGTTGGAAGGGTTCACCAAGGCCAGAGGATACCATTTTAAAAGGATCTGGGTTGGCTCACTATTTATAGGAACACTTTGTTGTGAGTCAGGTGCTTCAAATTCCATCGGCCCAGCCTTGAACATGGATTAATTTAAACAAGTTCAAAGAATAAAACCCAGCTCTTCCTCAACTTCCCAGGAATATATTCATTGCATCTCCTGAGGCAGTAAGCACTCCTAGCATGAGAACGTTCTCCATCTTTCTTGTGTGCAGCCTGAGTCATTTCAAAGCTGGGGAATGAGGGTGGAGGTGGGGGCAGTGGGGAGTGCAATGGGCCCTTTCCATTTCTTACTGTTCTATGGACCTAGTCTTGCACTGAGTCAACATGAATTTTCCATGAAGCCTATATGTCCCCCAATAGAGCAAAAATTGACTTATGGGGGAGCAAAAAAAGTCCTAGCCTTTTTATACATAAAACACAGGTATTCATAGAGTACATTAAGAATAGCTCTTACTAATGTTTCTGCAGTATGAAAATTTCATGGAGGAAGTTAGGAAGAGGCGTCTAAAATGGCTCCTTAGGGGGAATGATAATGAAAAGTTAAGAAACATTGCTTTTGCTCTCTAAGAAGAGTTTAATGGGTGGGAGGCAAGCTTCAGGGTGACCTTGGAACCCTGGGAAGAGATAGGTCCTCCTAGGAAACCATCTTCCTGCCATTTAATGGAAACCCAGCATTCCACAACTATGGATTTTCTCCTATGACCTAAATTTTGAATCCTTGCCAAAGTGAAAATGTCTCTGGGTGAGGTAATACTTTAAATTTTATCATCCACTTATATCTTGGCATAAGGATCTAGCAATTCCTCCTCTGATACAAAAATTTTAACAGGAGAGACTATGAGGGTGTTTGGTTATTGAGGGAGGGAAGGTGGTACAACTGAGGAAGGGATGAAAATGTAACTGGGCCAGTTACAGAGCTCAGTCTGCCATCTCAGTGTTCAAGAAATATATTTATTTTATAGAACTCCAGGTAACTTTTTAAAGATTTCATTCTGCTAGGGTATCAAAAACATCACAATAAATTCAGCATTCCCTCCATTTCCTGGAATTGGGCTTGAGTTCCATGGCAATTGTGGAGTGCTGAGGCCTGGGCGACGGCAGGTCATGTGAGACAGGTCTTCAACATCATCCATCATCTCACTGGTGCTTGCGGATCAGTACTGAGTCACCCCTACCTGGCCCTTCATGTTGGCTCTAGCTCCATGCTGGAAACTTGATGAGATGCTCTGGCCCCATTGGACCAGGTATATCACATTGTCTTGGACTTACCTCCTCTCTAGGGTTCTACCCAGGAAAGGGCACAGGTCTTTTCTAATCCCCAGCATCATCCCAAACCTATCTGAGATTTTCATCCCTGCCCCTTGCAACCCATCTATGGGAGGCTCAGTTTGCCAGGGACAGAGCACAAGAGGTGTAGAAGCACCAAAGCTCTCATCACATCTGCTCCAACTTCCCTCCTTCCTATAGCCCTGGCATTGCAGGTCAAAATTTCCAGGCTGAGGCACTCCCTCAACAAATATTCTGCCAAATCCATTGCTTGTGCACATCTGACCTTTCTGGCTCCCTGAAGGCCTTGGCTGTTGTGACTCAAAAGCCCTGAAGGGACTCCTCTTTGCTCTGTTCTCTGCTCTCTCACACCTGCCCTGAGGCCAGGTGTGTAGAAATGCCAAGCTGACTGGACAGGCCAAGAGGAAAAAGGAAATGCCGGGGGAGCAAAAATCAGTTACTATTTCAAAACATTTTACCACCTTAAAAAAAAAGCACCATTTCACAATTTGGAGGTTGATCTACTACCCAGTGCTGGATGTGCGGACTTCTAGTCTACACTATATTCAGGAAAATCACCGTATATTGCAGTCACACAAGTGTATCCTTCTTAATACAAACCTAGTGAAATCTGTCTCTCCTTTGCTCAAATGCATGCCTGATATTGTCATGAGGTAGATCATCTATGTTTCAATAGGGATAAAATTAAAAAATTGGAAACAAAAACATCATACTGGTGACAACACATAACAACTTTAAAACTCTACAATTATTTGGGTGTGAAATAAATGCTGTTGAAATGAATTATTTCTGGTCTGATAAGAACAAGCTCACTTGAGATATTGCTTTCAAGTCAGAACAGATTGAAAAAATTGCAAAGCCTTTCTAGTGGTCCAAACACGAAGCACGTTGATCATTTTGCCACAGAAGCTACTGATGCTGCTTTGTGCCAGGTGACTAGAGACGAAGGGCAGAATCTGAAGATGCAGCAGCCACAGGGCTGAGGTCTGCAACACACAAGTTGAGCCAGTCTGGACCAGTGTTACGTGTGCGCAGGGGTGTTTGTCCTTGCTGGGTATGCTGTCATCTCGGGAAATATCTGACTTTCACGCAGGATACTCCCTGTTCACTTGGTGAATTTTTTTCTTCCTCAAAGTGATAATTTAGATATGAGATTTATCCAGTTTGCGACTTACATTTGCAATCCACATGTGTGCCAGAGGCGGAGTTCAAGGCATTTTCCCACATGTCATCTCATTCCTCCCTTTGGAGACTTTGACAGGGACTCAGGGGTGGGAGGGGAATAAGATAGTAAGAGTGATGAAATAGGGGTAAACAATGAGGTACAGTGAGATTTCTCTTCCATGGTCCATTAGGAATCAGAGCACAACATTTTTTGGGTAAATCTTCCTTTCACTCTCACTCAATCCCACAATCCTAAATGGAGAGGTTTTCTAATTCTTTGTTTCCATCTTATACCTTATTTGTTTCCAAACAAAGAAATAAAACAAATGAAATAAAAAACAAACCCAGGAGACAAAAAGGAGACACACCCATTTACCTGATACACAAATGATTTTCGAAGTTTAGCTTTCACAATGTTTTGCCAAGCTCACTGTTATTCCCACTAAGATGGAATGACAACGCACTGCTTGGAAGTGCTGGCAAACGAGTGTGTCATCCCAAGTTACAAAGAAAACAAAGACACCAGAGAATCCTCACCAAGTTTTAACATGTGGAAACAGCAATGCCTTGAAGCAGATCCTTGGAGGCTAAATCAAGGGGAATAAAGCGATGGAACAGCTCATTTCCATGTGACAAATCAGCCCTGGGAACTCAGATAAGGCCTTAGTTTCATAAATGCTACAAATCCGTTTTCTGTTTTCCTGAAAGTCCTGGCAAAGACTCAAAACCAATCCATGAAACAGACAGGAGGCCTGTTTCTGGCCAAAGTCTGTGACAGCAGAGGCTCTGGCTCCAGGCAACATGAACAATAAGCATCTTCTTTCTGGGTGGTGACTGAGTTCTCCCACGGAGCCATTGTAGGTAAAATAATTTCTAGTAGCTAGAAGCTAGCTTCAAGACAACTCCACTAGTGGGTATGATAATAATAGTAGCTAACCTTTATTGAGTGCTTACTCTATGCTAAGTATTGTTCTAGGCATTTTACATCATGATTTCCCCTAATATTTGCAATCACCCTATGAGATGGCATTATTACTGGCCCCATTTTATTCATACAGTAAATGAGGCCCAAAGAAGTTAAATAATTTTTGTTCAGGATCCTATGGCTACTAAATAGTATAGCTGGATTGGACTCCAGCAGCGACGCTCTTGATCACTACAGCATATTGCAATGAACGCAATAGCAAATATTATTATCTCCCTCTATGTATACTTACGAATGATTATTCTTCTCTAGATGCTAGTCTGACCGTGGTATGCTGACACATTTAAGACACAAAATGTCAACTTGTGGCATATTTTTAGAACATCTTAAATACCTTTGAATCATCTTTGAAAATCAATATTAAAATCTGAGCGGACGTTGCAGGGTGGGGGTGGGGGGCAGCAAGGTAAAACAGTTGCCAAACTTTTGTTTAGAGAATACAATCATCCAGTCAGAGCATAATGTTCAAAGGGTTGAAAAAGATGACTCTCGTACAACTATAAAATGAAGACGTGCAAAAGATTTTACTCAACTTATTGATTAATGAGGGAATCAGTAAGATGTTAAAAGCGGTCCAAAGGGCATATGGAAGGCTGCGTATACATAGGCGATTTAATAAATTGTTGGGATTAGATATAAAGCTGGTTAATGTTCAGTTAAGTTTAAATGTCATGTTTGGGGTTATCTATTCCACTAGAGGGAAATTATTTACATCTCTACTCAGCCAAAATTTACAAGTTGATGTCTGTCCTTACAAAGGCAGTCAATAGAAAGCCAATCCTAGCACTGCCCTGGGGGAAAAAAAGAAACATCTACACACTATTTTCTTTTATCTATTTTTAAGTTCAGATAATTTTTCTGACAATCCTTACTAAGGTAGGGGAACAAAGCCTCGTGTCTAGCCAGTTCAAAATGGGCAAAAAAATTATCCAGAGAGTAGCTAGGAAGTATGTTTTAAAAACTTAATAAAAATAGATTCTGTTCTCTAATGATCAAAAAAAAAAAAAGAATAAGTCATTGGGACACAGGGAGGTGAGTAGGAAAAGAATGAGAAGAAAGGAAAAGCAAAAATCTTCGTTCTCCCTTTTGCTTTAGCACAAACTATAAAGGATAGTGAGCTCATTTTCTAGGCAAAGTGGTCAGTAATCAAATTTTAAAATGAGAGGGACAGATTATAAGAAGTCAGTATGCTTTCAGTATATGTCCTCTATCTCCTTTTAAGTCTCTCAGCTACCCTTAAATGCCATCCTATCCTTTGATCAAGGTAAGTCTGTGATTCTACTCATTTAAAGAACATGAAATTAAATAGGTTAATTTATCCAGAGTGGAGTGATTTGATAATAATCCAAATCTCTGTTTAACCTGAACTAGTCCTCACTTTTGTTTGTGTTACAGGTTAGGAAGAAATGTGAGGCTCTTCAGGAACTAGTTAAATATTTGCTAATTCTAAGGACTTAATGCAGAGACTCCTAATGCTGATACGTAATTTGTGCTGACATTTTCTGAGCATTCCAGGAGATTTTTGAAGTTGGACTTTTAAGACAACAGTTGCTTATTCCTGACCTCGTAACTGTTAACTTATCTACATTGGATTGGTTTTTATTCAAATTGATAAATAGAGTAGTGTTCCTTTTTTTTCCCCTCCTGCAGGAATGAAATGCCAACTCTTCCCTCCCAAGAAAATAAAACCAAAAATATCCTACTTTCAAAAACTACAACTATGTTCATTTCCCATTGAACAAGGTTAACTGAATAGTTTTTAGCCTATTCTAGAATAACTGGACATCAAATCCTCATCTTCATTTCATGTTACGAGCATCTCTCCCTCCCCCAATTCTATGAGGTCTGGAAACTAAGCTTGAAAAAGAAGCGTGCCTCATCAACTCAGCAGCATTTGTGCCATTTCAATAGGAAAACATGAACTGATAGTGTTTATCTCTGTAAGTTTTCAAGGTGTTTTCACTACAGTGTTTTTTATACTGAAATATTTGAAAAAGTTTTCAGTGACTATTTAGCATTCCTATAATGGGAAAATAAGTCCATATAGCTATTTTCACTTATTTATTCCTTATTAACTTGATTTAAAAAAAAAAAATTCAGACTTTTTTTTAGAGTAGTTAAAGATTCACAGTGACATTAAGAGAAAAGTATAGCTATTTCTCATATAGCCCCTGTCTCCACGCATGCACAGCCTCTCCCACTATGAACCCCTCCACCAGGGGTTACATCATAATCACCCAAACTGCATAGTTTACATTATGATTCACTCCTAATGTTGTACATTCTGTGACTCTGCACAAATGTATGACGACATGTATCCATCATTACAGCATCACACAGAGTATTTTCACTGCCCTAAAATCCTCTGTACTCTGCCTATTCACGTGTCACCACTCCTCAATCCCTTGTGCAACCAGTGATCTTTTTACTGTTTCCATAGTTTTGCCTTTTCCAGAATATCATTTGGTTGGAATCATACAGTATGTAGCCTATTCAGATTGGCTTCTTTCACTTAGTAAAATGCATTTAAGTTTCCTGCCTGTTTCTTCATGACTTGAGAGCTCATTTCTTTTTAGAGTTGAATAATACTTCATTGTCTGGATGTACCACAGTTTATTTATCCAGTCACCTACTGAAGGACATCTTGGTTGTTTCCAAGTTCTGGAAGTTATGAGTAAACCTCCTATAAACATCCATGTGCAAGTTTTTGAGTGGACATACATGTTCAGCTCCTTTGGGTAAAAACCAAGAATCCAAAGAGTGCCATTGCTGGATCATATGGCAAGAGTACATTTAGTTTTCTAAGGAACCATCAAACTGTCTTCCAACCATGTCTTCACACCATTCTGCATTCCCACCAGCAGTGAATGAGCGTTCCTCTTTTCCCTTGCCAGCATTTGATGGTGTCAGTGTTCCAGTGGCAGTGTTCCAGATTTTGGTCATCCTAACAGTCTATCACTGTTGTTTTGATTTGTGTTCCTTTGATGATATATCATGTGGAACATCTTTCTATATGTTTATTTGCCATCTGTATATCTTCTTTGGTGAGGTGTCTGTTAAAATCTTTGGCCCATTTTTAAATCAGGTTGTTTGTTTTCATATTGTTGAATTTCAAGCGTTTTTATATATTTTGGATAGCAGTCCAAAAACAAATGTCTTTTGCAAATATTTTCTGCCAGTCAGTAGCTTGCCTTCTCATTCCCTTGACATTGTCTTTTGCAGAGCAGGTGTTTAATTTTTAATAAATTTCAGTTTATTATTTCTTTCATGAATTTTGACTTTGGTGTTGTATTTAAAAATTCATCGCAAAACCTAAGCTCATCTAGATTTTCTCCTATGCTACCTTGTAGGAGTTTTATAGTTTTGTGTTTTCCATTTTGATCTGTGAGCCATTTTGAATTCATTTTTGTAGTGGGTTGGTGTAAGGTCTGTGTCCATTTTTTTTGCATGTAGATGTCCAGCTGTTTTAGCGCCACTTCTTGAAGAGACTACTTTGCTCTATTGTGTTGCCTTGACTCCTTTGTCAAAGATCAGTTGACTGTACCTGTATGGGTCAGTTACTGGGCTCTCTATCCTGTACCATTGATCTATTTGTCTATACTTTCACCAGTACCACACTATCTTGATTACTGTAGTTTTATAGTAAGTCTCGAAGTCAGGTAGTGTCAGTCCTCCAACTTTGTTCTTCTCCTTCAATATTGTGTTGACTATGCTGGTTTTTTTGCCTTTCTGCATAAAGTTTAGAATCTGTTTGTCAATATCTGCAGTAACGTGTAGGGATTTTGATTGGGATTGCATTGAAATTATAAATAAAGTTAGAAAGAACTAACATCTTGACAACATTGAGTCTTCCTATCCATAAATGTGGAATACCTCCTCATTTACTTAGTTCTTCTTTGATATTGTTCATCGGGGTTTTGTAGTTTCCTTCGTATAGATCTTGTACATATTTTGTTAGACTTTACGCAAGTATTTCATTTTGGGGGGTGCTAATGTAAATGGTATTGTGTTCATAATTTCAAATTCTATTTATTCATTGCTGGTAAATAGGAAAGCAATTGACTTTTGTATATCAACCTTATTAATTTTTTAATATGGAAACTTTGAGACATGCAAAATTAGAGTAACTATAAAAAGTGTACTCACATCAATGATATCTTCCCCACCCTCAGGTATATTTTGAAGAAGTCTCAATATCATATCGTTTTAGCCTTACTTCAGTGAGCGTTGCTAAAAGATAAGAATTCTTTAAAAATATGTAAACACATACCACTTTCAAAATCTCCCTTCAAATTAACAATTTCTTCATATCATCCATTACTCAGTTAATATTTAAATTTCCTTGATCGTCTCATAATTTCTTCTCTTTGCTGTTCCTAGTTCAAGGGTAAGCACATGTGCCTTTGCGCTGGATAACTAGCAGGAGGAGTAACATCCAGGGAATGAAAACTGAAGTTTGGGCTGACTCTGGCCTAAAACACAAGAGAGGAGGGGGAAA
Source organism: Hippopotamus amphibius kiboko (assembly GCF_030028045.1). Lineage (NCBI taxonomy): Eukaryota > Metazoa > Chordata > Mammalia > Artiodactyla > Hippopotamidae > Hippopotamus > Hippopotamus amphibius. Next base: position 21,441,432 of record NC_080195.1, read on the forward strand.
GGGGCCTTGAGGTTTCTTCATACCCAGCCCAAATCATCAGTCTAAAAAAACAGCAAAGTTTCGGGACAAAATCTTAGCCAGGATAAAATGCAGATATTTGATCGACTGTGTCTTGCATTGCATCTCTCAGGAATCTAATCTGGATTGTATATGGGCACATTAATTACAAACCCTGCCATCTGTCATGCTTGATAACATCTGGGTAGGTAGTATTTGGACTGGGAGTGGAACACTAGCTCAATGGAGAGTCTCCAATGATAAAGGCAAGAGTGGCTACATTTCCCCTGAACTTTGTACTTTATGGAGAGAGTGATACTGCAGCATTAGCAGAGGATTTTGATTTTGGTGAGATTGCTAATTTCACACAATGATATTGGCTACTTCAAGGTGTTGCTGCAGTTATTACTGTTGTTAATATTGGTAATAATATTAATAATAATAGGCATCTTCTATGAGGAAGATATCCTTAATCCCATATAGAGAAACTGAGACACAGAGAAATTAAGCAATTTGCCCAAAGTCACGCAGCAAATATCAGAACCAGATTTTAAATTCAAATTATTTGAAATCACCATCCTGATTCTCCTTCCTATTTCTGCATTTCTCAGCTAGCAGGGAGGGATCAAAGTGCTGTTTAGGGAGCTGACCCCTCTCCCTCTTGAAAGGGCGATCTGACACAGTAACTGGCATCTGGAAACAACAAGGGAGAAGCAGCAAGATTCAGTTTTTAGGATTCCTGTGCTTTATCCACAGATTCTCAAAGGCACCTGGCCACGAACTTTACCAGTTGAATACCTAAGATAAGTCAGTTTCTTATAGTAGGCTGAAAAGTAGGAATATACAAGATGAATACACAAAAGATGGATCCTCTGTGGTCTCTACTGATAGTGTGAACCGTTCAAAAGCCTCCTCCCCGTCCCCCAGGCAAGGTTTCTCATGGCCTAAGATTCTCAGTGAAATGTAAGCAAACTCTGATCAAAGGGTTGGAATCAGAATTTTTACCATAGAAGCCTTGAGGCATTTAATCAATGAGCAGATATTTTAAATGGGTGTCTCTCTTAAATGGGGAATTAAACATTTTTCTTAGATGGAGGTTGAGGAAAAATTCAAAGAATAAGCACAGCTCCAAGAGCTAATGAGGAGTTTTATTCTTATCCACAAGACACCATGTTTCTGAGAATTAGGTTTGTTCAAAAGCAGAAGACTTTGTTTTCTGTGGATAAGACATCTTCAGAGACTGCACATGAACCCAGTACTTGAGAGATAGCTGGCTTTGGAAAAAGAACAGCACATTCAGAGAAAAATGGTATTGGATATAAATATATAGTTTTATTTTTCAGTTAGGACAGAAAGAGTGGAAACATGAGACAAAGTGGGGAAAAAACAGTAAGGTCAAGCAAAAGTCTTGAGGAAGATAGAATTTAAGGGTGTGTGTGTATGTGTGTGTGTGTGTGTGTGTGTGTGTGTGTGTGCACTTGAGCATGGAGAAAGAAAAAGAGACAGAGAACAGGTGAGCTTCCTATGTGCTGACGTAATGCTAGGTGCTAGGAGATGAGAGTTCTAAGAGTCCAAGATAACACCCAGGTTTCTGATATGGCAAATGGGTTGGATTGAGATGTCATCATTGAGGTGGGGCCATCTTGGGAAGCAATTTGCAGAGGCAGCTCTAGTTAAGAAAAATGCCAAGAGTAAAGAATATGTTTTTTTAAGAGAGGAAATTCTTTAGGATTTGACAGCTACTAACCTAAGCTACCAGCCTGCGCAGGAGACAGAGAGAGGAGCTCAGGAGACAGGGATAAGACTTGGCACCCTGTCTGGGCCCTGACAGTTTCTTGTGTTGAAAGTGAACAACATGGTTTTCTAAACCATCACCCTGGAAACTTTTGACTTCAAAACGGAGGTCATTGATTTTTGATGACCGTGACTAGCAGGGTTGACTGCTGAGGGTAGGTTAAACACCTCAGTTTCATAGATGATACAACCAAGGCGATCATGGGGTTGATGGCAGATGGTAAGAGTCTGTGGCTAGAAAGTTCGCTTCTCATCTCAGAGACATCCTTTCAGTCAAATTTGTCCTGGAAATTATCAATTTTTGGCATGATGCAAAAAAACGTTGGTCATGTAAACTTGCATTACTAGGAGCTCCTATATAGTGGTAAATATGCAATAGCGGAAAATCACCAGGGTGACACTTTAAAAGCCTGATACGACTCTTGACTATGTTCCTTACTCTGGATTGATAGACATCCCTTCCTTCCGATCTTTTCTCTCCTTCCCTCTTCCACAACTTCTCACTCTTCTTCATCACTGCTTTTACTCCTATGCTCATGCCCTCTGCATTTTGCAGATTAAAGCTCCTTTACTTCCATGGTGAATAAGCAGACACATTAAAATATTCCCAGGGTAGCAATTCACTCCTTTTGATCAGATGTAAAATGTCTGGAATCCAGACTAGCCTTGCAGCTATGGAAAAGAATTTCCAGGAAACCCTGACCATTAGTCTAAAAGCTAATGTATTCGAGCATTCCTCTGGATTATGAAAATGGAAATAATCCTGTTCCCCAGGGAGCAAAGAGGAGTCAGAACATCCTCTCCAGATGATCACGCTTTCTACAAGATACACTCACAGCTATGCACATGATCCCGTCATTAATGGGATCTTGGTGGATTTTCTGAATGGAGGCTAAAGTCTGGCCTGGAATCCTCTTGCTTTTATTCCTGTGGATGAGCAGCTGCAAAGACACAGTACAAGTTCCAATTCCTCAGCACTAAAATTCTATTTTGAAAAGAAAGAGTAGGAGATAGAGGTTTGAGCTCTCAGCCTGAGGGACTTTCAGGGGAGGGTCTGGTTTGGAATAGTGCTAACCTGGGGTCCAGTACGGATGAGATATTCCATTACTGGTAGGTCCAGTAGTGGGGACCTGTGGACAAAGCTACTGAAAGTTGGAGTGATCAGATCAAGGGTCATGTCCAGAAGGCAGGCTGAGACTGGAAAGACCAGGCTGGGGACCAGTCACTCAGCTGACCTCAGAGACCATCTGTGAGTGCTCTAGGGAGCAGATGTGCCCATGGTTTTGGGTTCTCCATGAATTTTTGGTTTTTGTTTTCTAATTTGATTGCCTTTGGCTCACTCTTAGTGGAGCCAGCTATTCTTAAAGATCCAGGTCTATTGGCATGTGCAGAAAGGACTCACTGAGTTATCTTGACCTTGACCCTTGTTTCTATTTGAGTCTAAAGAAGAAAAAGGAGAAAGGAGTTCAAGCTTTAAATTGCTTACTACATTTCAGGTTTCTTCTCAAGCACTTCCTCATAAATTCTTATCTTTAGAAAACAGAAAGTAAGTATTCTTATCCCTACTTCAATACATGGTGAAGCTGAGGATTAGAGAGTTTAAATAAGTACACAAAAATCAACAGCTAGGAAGTGGAAACTCCAGAATCAAAAAACAGCAATGTGTTCCAAAAGTCATGCTCTTTCTTCCCTGCCCTGTTTCTATATTTTCTGGAAGAGTGGTTTCAAACAGCATGGTCTCAGGACCCATTTACATTCTTAGAAATTATTGAGGACCCAGAAAAGCTTTTGTTTATGTGGGTTATATATATATATATATATATATATATACACACACACACACACATATGTATGTATATATATATATTTTTGTCATTTTAGGAATTTTAATTTAAAAATATTTATTTAGTCACTTAAAATAATAAAGCTGTTACATGTTAACAAACATTTTTATGAAAAATGATTAGATTTTCTCAAGCGGTGGGGGGAACAGTAGCATTGTGCATTTTTGCAGGTCTTTTTAATGACTGGTTTAAGGAAAGATAGCTGAAATTTAATATCTGCTTCTGCATTCATTCTGCTGTGATATGTTGTTCAGATTGAAGTACATAAAGAAAATTGAGCTTCATGCAGACTTGTAGTTGAAAAGGAAAGAGTATTCTTTTCAGAGAATTTGGGGTATTTTTCTTGATGACTGTTGCGATGTGGGCTCCAAAACCATATCCATGAAGTTTCCATACTTCAAATTTCTTTTTAATCTCTTTTTAAAAGATTTAAAAATCTTTAAAAAAAAAAAATTCTTTCCTGCACTTTGAATTAACCTCTGACCCATGCATGATTCTGTAGTGGTTTGGTCATCTGAAAATACTGGTGTACTGACTCATGCCAACGGCAGGATTTCTAGGAGCAGCACACTGTTACCCTCCGCCTGAGAGTCACAGTGATTAATGTCAACTCTGATCTCTTCAGAAAAGTTAAGAATTGGGATGCCGTGAAGCTCAAGGTGCCAGATACAAGCTCTCCAAAATTCAATTTTCACTTGAAAGGTCAAATTTTATCACTGGCAACAAACACTGTCAGTTTTTCTTGAAGTGACAGTTTCACTTGCTTCATTTTTGAAAACATACCGGATCTCCAAGTCTGAATAACCACTGTTTGCCTGTCAGTCATTTTTTCAAGTAAACAAATATTGTATGCTAACCCATATATACGGAATCTAAAAAAAAAATGGTACTGATGAACCCAGTGACAGGGCAAGAATAAGGATGCAGATGCAGAGAATGGACTGGAGGACACAGGGTTGGGGGAGCAGGGAGCAAAGGGGAAGCTGGGACGAAGTGAGAGAGTAGCATAGACATATATACACTACCAACTGTAAAATAGATAGCTAATGGGAAGTTGCTGTATAACAAAGGGAGATCAACTCCATGACGGGTGATGCTTTAGAGGGCCAGGACAGGGAGGGTGGGAGGGAGTCGCGGGAGGGAGGGGATATGGGGATATATGTATAAATACAGCTGATTCACTTTGGTGTACCCCAAAAGCTGGTACAAGAGTGTAAAGCAATTATATTCCAATAAAGAGCTTAAAAACAAAAATGATGTTCCACAAAAAAAGCATCCGATTCAACTCACAACTCAATCATACAGGTGCCTTTCCTCAAAACAGCTGTCCCCCTTAGTAACGCGGCAGAAGGTGGTTTCCCTTTAAGTGTACTTCTATCATGTCACACACAATATTAAAAATACACATGCCACCAAGTCAAGATCTTCAAAATGAATGATTTTTGTGGCTTTACCAAGGACGTTCTTAAGTGAAACTGGAATTTTATTTTATACCCTCTCAGTTTTACTATAGTGAAAATAACCACTACTTCAGTTGTTACACCATCATGATTCATAGCAATTTTACCTGCTGTTGCTTTTACCCAGTCAGTGCAAATGTGAATACAGTAAAAAAGGAAATAAAACCTCAGTATTATTATCATTACAATTGGTTGGATGTTGTGAACCCACTGAAATGGTCTTGGGGACCCTGAGGGGTCTATGGACTATACCTGGAGAAACTCTCTTCTGGAAGAACTGGGTGAGGTCCTGGACTGTGTCAAGGCTATTTCCTCCTCAGGCAGGGCCTGTAATCTAATGTGACCCAGTCAGCCAGGAGTAGGCTGGAGGCCTGAGACTCAGGATCCAAGCAGAATTCCCATCAGGCTTGGTCCCAAGAGACTTCCTCTTCTCAAATTACATCCTTTTCTGTCCTCATGGAAGTTACATTTTAGTGAGGAGAGACAGTCAATGAACAAAATGAATAAGTCAATTTCTACAGTATATCAGAAGGTGATAGTGCAGTGAAGAAAAGTAAAATAGGGAAAGGGACTGGGGTAGGGAAGAGTTGTGGCATTTTAGATGGAGTGATATGGAAGCCTACTGCAGAGCCCATTTGACTTTAACCACATGATAAGGCAAATATTCCCATTTCAGAGGTGAGGGAACAGATGTGCAGCTGGATTAAGTGATCGTTCAGAGTCTCACAGGTAGTGAATGACAGATCCAGGATTCAAACTCTAAACCTTGGCTGTCTCCACTGGCATGTTATTTTCACAGGTGTGTAACGGGTCACAGACATCCTAGCAAAATTCTAATTTAGTGATCCAACTTGAGATTTCTAAACCTATTTAGGGGAAGGAGATGAGAGTTTGCTAAATGAAAAAAGAAGAGAGAGGAGAGGCACCGAAATGTGAATCCTAGTTAAAAATTATGATTACATTAGGAAAATCTTTTTTTTTTTCTTTTAATATTAGGCTTTTGCATGGGTTTCTTTCTGGACCCTGAAATTTTTCTCTTCATTTATTCTGTAAGTAATTAATAAGCTCTTCTCTTTGTCATGCACTGGGGGAGAATGCAGTTCCCATGCTGCAGAAGCTCACGGTTTTAGAGGGGAGAGAAAAGGGAAGAGAGGTCATTCCAAAGGGAGGGAGAGCCTCCCTCAACCTTAACCAGAAGCATCAGAACATGCGTTTACTTAGGTTTAAACGCACGTGCGCACACACACACACTCACACGCGCGCAAACACACAGATCTGATTCCTCTGTCTGAGATTGAGGCCCTCCTGCACTGATATTGGGTGAAAATTTTAAAAGGACAGAAATGGCTCCCACCCCTGCGTGACCCATATCCTCCCAATTTATGGGAACATGACGATGGGAACCTTGTAAAATGGAGAAGCTGGAAACAATAACCCTTTTTAATTCTAACAGCCAGATAAGGAAGGTATTATTTGTATTTTAGATATGAGGAAATTGAGGCTTAAAGAGTCTCTTTGCTCTACTTTGTCACGTTGCTCAGGCCTAAGCAACCACACGAATGTCACCAAGTCGCATAGAGGTGCCTGGTGTCTCAGTTCTGCTCACAGGACACCCTTGGGCCAATGCAGCCCACACTCTCTTCGCTCTTCCCTTTCTGTCTTCCTTCCGTATCAACATTGCTCTCACTGTCTGTGGCTGGGCTTGGCATTTCCCAAACACTTGCTCACCTCTTCCGAGGGATGACGGATTTGATTCCTCTGCTTGAACCCTCCGCCATGTCCCTCAAGCTTTGTTTTGTTTTGTTTTATGGTTTCTTTTCAACCTTTCAGTTTTTAACTGGTTCTGTCTGCTTCTGGTGAGCTGGGGTGAACCTCTGTTCATCCAGCCACCACCCCTGAGCCCGGAGTCGGCCTCTTTGTTCAGGGCCAGATTCTCTGTCACTCTCCAGGTTGTGCAAGCACAGGGTGGCTTTGAGAGTAAAGCCTCCTTGAATTTTACACCTTACACCTCTGTCTCATGTCAACCTGGCCTTGTGAAAATAGGACGCTTACCATTAAGAATTCCCAGGGGTTTTTTCCTTCAGGAACTGTCTTCATCTGCAATTACCCAGTAGAGGAGTCATGGATATAAAGGATTCTCCACTGTAGAGTTACTCTCTTCCCCTTTGTAATTAGTATTTAGGCAGAAGGATTTTGAAACCATGTGAGTATTCTGTTCCTCCTCCAGCTTTCAGTATATTCATTCGCTTACTTCAATATGAACTCGTTTCTTACTTTATTCAATTTGTTATAATCTGCTATATCATTATTTATTTTGATGCTCAAATTGTCTCTGATGTGGCCAGTGGAAGCGTGCTTAAGCTAGCTTCTGTGTTCCTTTCATGCCCTGTCATTGTCTCAACATTTCCTTGCTTACTGGCACAACAAGTTATTTTGGACACAATTTGTACTTGCTTTGACTGGAATCAGCTCTTACATGTTTTAAAATGGTATCTAGAAGCCAAGATCTGGGCACTAGGGTTGCTCATTGCTATAGGGGTATCATGTTCTTAGGTCCTCCCAGTGGACAGAGCTAGAGAACACACATATACACATATAATTATCACTATGATAATGTCTACACCTATCCTATACATTGAAAACTATGAGTTCATCCTGATGCCTCTAATTCCAAACCAACACCACTGGGTTCATTTTTTTCCCTTCCTTTCCATATCTGTAATGCCCTCCTCTGACAATGGGAAACCAGACTCCCATTATTCTGAACAATAATGTGTGCAATCAATCTCCCAGTATGTACACAATTTCCATCACTGCTGTTAATTCTCATCACTGAAGACAGCTTCCTCTCTCTGCTTGGGCTCTGACACCCTTGACCTTGGGGACACCCTTCTCACCCTACTTATGCTCTGACTTCTGGTGCTGGGCTACCTGTCTCCCTACCTGATTGTTCTCCTCACCCTCTTGGTCTCCACCACTTAACAGCTTGTCCCTCTCTTGATTTGACCTTTGACACCCCACTCTAGGCTACTGTGGCCCCTCTTTCTCCTCTGCATATGGACACCTACCTAATGGCTTTAGGACTGAATTGTTCAGAAACAGGAGGAAAGGGGGAGGGGGAGAGAAATATCTCTGATTGTATTTTATGTTAACATAAATTTCCTATTCTTTCTGACCCCCATGGAAATGTACTACCCAAATCAACATATAAAGAAACAGCCCTTCTTGATTGATAGACACTATAAGAGTCCTTAAAGCTATCCTTTGAGACTCTCTGCTTTTCATTTATTCCTGTTACTCCTGATACACGATGTAATTTGTTAAATGAGGGGCAGTGAGGAAGTTTAAATTCCCATGTGCCAATAACAGTAAAGGAGAGGAAATGTTCAAACCAAATGGCATTAAAGAAAAGATAATGATAATATTCCAGCCTTGAGAACAGCAGATCTGATACATTCATTTGATTGTCGAGAAGTCACAAAAGAAGTCTCATTGCAATTTGGCTAGATTAAGGGAAAAAAAAAAAAAAAAAAAAAAAGAACCCTCTTTGCAGGCTTTCAAGTGTTCCCAGAGCTATTCTGAAGGCTTTTTCTCCCTCAGCTTCTGCAGGTCACAGACTTCAGCCCTACCTTCTTTGCTCTAAGGCTGTGCCAGCTGGACTGGGCTTCCCGGGCTCTCTTTGATCTCAGTAGCTACTTACATTATCTCATAGACACGGGCAGGGGAGGACATTTTTGCATGTGTCAGAGTAATTAGAGATCCCTCTAAGTGCTACCAATGCAGATGTGTCAGCCCCATCAAGGCCTTTAGTAAGACCGCCCCTTCACCCACATGCCCATCCCCAGGCATTCCTTCTCAAAGCCAAATTCAGAGGATCTGGCCTGGAGCAGGCAGCCACACAGCTCCCCACCCCCATCAGGTCAAAGTCTACAATGAGGGGCCTTTTAAAATTGAGCTGGGTCAAGGTCAGACATCCGTGGATACCAGTATGGGAACCTAAAAATAAACCCAGCAGAGGAAGCTTCAAAGATTTCCTGGAAGGTGGAAACAATTGGAGGTTACAGAAGCAGTGGGATGACTTTTAATGGCCCCATGGAAGACATGAGGAATTCTCAAATCACCAGGAATGTCACTAAGTACTGTACCATGCTGTCTTGAATGGGGACAGAATCCAGCATAGTGAGTATAATAGCTCTTCAGTGTTCAGAACAGAAGTGTGTGTGTGTGTGTGTGTGTGTGTGTGTGTGTGTGTGGAGGGGGGTGCCCTTGTGGTGTCTGCTCTCCACTGAGGGTTTGATGTAGGCACACTCCAGGCCCTGATGTCCTCTGAGGCCAATTCCACCAAGAAATGACTTATCAGTTTTTCATATCTAGTAAATATCTGATGCCAGATTTCGTGTGCAATTTTATCTGCCTGTAAGGGTGTTCCTTTTATCCCATTGTGTGAAATTCACTCTGTCTAAACCACACTCATAGATTTTCCTCACAAAAACTACTGAACTCTGGGCTTTTCTTTTGCCAGTGACAGTCATGCAGACTTTAAAACTCAGACTCATGTTATATCATTCCTTCCCCCTTATTCTCCATCCCTGTCAAGACCTCTTAGTCACCAAGTCTAGATTTCTTTACAACATCTCTACCATCAACCCCTTAATTTTCTACTGCTCGGTTCCTAGTTCAGGCTCTAATTGTCTCACACTGACTGCTCTAATTTAGCTTCATTTTTTAGTAAAATATTTTTTACTTAATGCCTAAACCTTTACATCTATTTATTAGAAAAGTTCTATAAATTGGTAACATAACCAATGGGTCATTATGGGCTCTTTAAAGAATTAGAACAAGTAATTCGCATAAAATACCTTCTCCATTATAGTGTGAAGTGTCACCTACAGTCACATTCTATTGATGGAACAACAGTTTATACGAATTAGAAGAAAATTATGAGATACATATGAGTGCCACGTTTTCCCACTCAGCAGTCTTCTTCATCATCTCAGCCAGTCTGCCTGGGTGAACTGAGCCATGAGAGGAAGTGGGAGGTGAGGGAGGTTTCCAGTGGTCACTGGTTTTCTTTCTCACATAAGCTTTACTCATAGCTTCATACGTGTATTTACAGTTAAAGGCTGGTGTTGTCCCTTATAACCAAATGACCACAGTCTTGCTTGGAATCTGGCAATATTTATCATATGGAATACACAGATGATAAGTTTTGATTGTAAAATAGAATCTTCCCTTGTAAAATCTGTGTTCATTTTATAAGCTAAGTAGCAGATTTGGAAGAACATGGGAAGAATGGACTCTTGGAGCCAAATGAGGCTACTTCTTCCTTCTCTTCACATAGTACTGAGCATTTATACGGTCAAGAAATAGTTAGAGGCAGAATAAGATATGGTGATGGAATGGAAGACACAGAATATAAATGAGGTTTTTGTTTTCTTTTGTTTTTATTATTTTTGTTATGAAAAATAATACGGAATCATCATTACAATAGAAACAAAATTGACTGGAAATCAATCAACCCATCAGGCACTAAACTATGTAATGAAAAACCTTACTCCTTCTAGCTCTGCCACTCCCAGTACCTTTGGAAAAATAACTATTTTACTTTCCCATTTGAACATTAGACTTGATCCTATTTGCCACCAAATATTGTTGCAAAATTCTTTATGACCTCTTGTGAAAAGTTCTAGTGAGATACAAAAAATAAAACATCCCAGAGTACCCAAATAGGATGCTTAAACTACTTTTTTAAGAAAAGGAAATCATTTGATACATTTTAAAAGTGTTCATCAATGCATTTATAAACAAATTATAATAAGCATTTTTATAAGTCATAATGGTATTTTATTGCTAGGTATCTAATATTAAAGAAGTGTACCCTTTCAACTTCATTTAAAGACTGTATAAAATATATTGGAAATTTTGCATAACTACTTTCATTCTTTTTTAAAAAGCTGTCTTTATAGGTTAGCTAAATGTTTTTGAAGCTTAATTGGTTGTTATTTTAAGTCTCCAAAATAAAATTGCTTTGACCTTTAGGATATTGTTTTGAGTTTAGTTATCACAGTGAATTTTAAGAGTATAATTTTGTTTTCTATTATCAAATACTTCTTTCTTCCAGCCTCAGAATAAGAAGTCACAATGCTTAGCTCCAATACCAACTAGAATAAATATGACAATAATTTCACACAAAGAGTGAGCTGCAAGGTCAGATTTTAAAAGCCACATGGAGGGGAGAGAAAAAGATGGCGGCGAAGTAGAGAGACGTGGAGTGCATCCCTCTCCACAGATGCATTGGGAATGCACGGAAGGACGCAGTCATTCCCACAGAGAACCAGCTGAACACCAGCAGACGGCCTCGGACACCGGAAAGGGCTGCGGAGAACCTGACATAGCCTGTAGGGAGGCATCTACGAGGGCTCAAAGAGGGTGAAGCAGCGGAGCTGTGGCAGACGGGAGGGAGTGAGAAACATACGGAGGGTCCGCAGCGCAGCTCAGCGTTCCCGGACCGAGACATCGATCCGCGGCTGAACGGAGGGTCCAGGAGCGGGAGCGTGGGAACCGGAGAGCTGGTTCAGGGGGAGAAACATTGTTGCCGGTAGGGTGACGGACCGAGAGGACAGGAGGGAGGAGGTCCGCGGAGAGGAGTGCCGATCCCTGAGAGCTGCCCGGCCATGATGGCGGCTGGAGGCTGTAGGCTCCCGGGCGGGGGGGAGGAGCCGCGCTCATAGCCTCTCTCTCTCTTTCTGCGCCTCTGCAACAGGCAGTGGAGAGACGCCCTGCGGGGCCACCTAAGGCGCTCGGGGATAACAAGCACCCTCAGGCGCTCGGGCGGGGCTAGATTAAAACTCCTTGCAACGCCAGCAGCAGGGAGGCTGCCGAGAGAAAAAAAAAAAAAAAAAAACCAGCATCAAAAAGAAAAAACCCCGAGAGAGGCCCAATTCTAAGACTTTCTGTGTACGCCTGAGCCACCAGCGCCCTCTGCAACAGGCACCTCCAAGCCTGACTGAAGCAACAGTGCGCCACTGCTCACTCCCTCCCAGGAGAAGGAGCCACTATTGCACCCTCTCCCTCCCCACACACCGAGGCTTACAGACGAACAATAAAGGAACCTCTGCTGGTCACAGAATAACGCAAAAAAAAAAAACCCAAGGCAAGGAAAAGGACACTTACAGCTGAGACGCTAAGGAAACAGAAATAGTAGTATCAATACCTATTGAACTGGTCCATTCGGGGATCAGTTCTGGATTTTTTTTTTTTTTTTGATTTATTAAATACGATCTTAGCCCTAAGGGATTTACAAGTTTTACAACATAATTTTATAAGGATATTTTTTACTCTTTTTTTTTTTTTTTTTTTTTGCCTTTTAAAATACTTCTATATCTAGCTAAGTTTTTGGTAGTACGGACAAAATATCTTTCATACTTTCCTTTCATCCCTTTCTTTTATACACTTCTATTCCTTTCTTTTTCTTTGCATATTTCCAACCACATTATGCTCTTCTGTTCCCCTTTCTTCCAGCCATTTTAAGTGTATTTTATCTTAACATACTTATAAGCAACACTATCGGTCTGCTCAGACTCCTTGCTCTATTCTCCAGATGATGCACTGCCTTGGTATTAATATTAGGCTTTTGTCTTTATCTTAGTTCTTAGTACAGTTGTCTAATTACATTCTGAGAATCTCCATTCTCTCTGGTGGTACTCCAGCTCATTTCTATATTTGATCCTAGCTTACAAAATCTCCCTGGATTGATGTTTGTATGTGTAGGGTGTTATTTGTTGTTTGTTTGCTTTTGCTTTTGTCTCTGATTTGTTCTGTTTCAGTTGTCAATTTCTGCTGGGTTTCTCTCTGAATATCTGATAGCACACTGGGGTTCTGTCAGGTCTTTCTAGAGCCTTATGTCCTAACGGATTCAATAATTGTGTGTCTTATACATGTATGTGTTTCCTAGACTGAATATTCGTCTAATCCAATACTTGGACATTAGTCTGAGGCTTGGACAGTCTTCTATAAACACCTCTATCGCCAGGACAAGCAACCCCAAAAGCTTGGACAACCATGAGGAAACAAAGAAACACCATGCAGGCAAAGGAGCAGGAAAAAAACCCACAAGACCAAATAAATGAGGAGGAAATAGGAAAAATGCCTGAAAAAGAATTTAGAGTAATGATAGTAAAAATGATACAAAATCTCGATAACAAATTAGAGAAAGTACAAGAAACAGTTCATAAGAACTCAGAAAAACAAACAGCAATGGATAACAAAATAACTGAAATTAAAAATACTCTAGATGCTCTAACCAGCAGAATGACTGAGGCAGAAGAACGAATAAGTGAGTTGGAAGATAGAATGGAAGAAATAAACACCACAGAGCAGGAAAAAGATAAAAAAATAAAAAGACTAGAAGACAGCCTCAGAGACCTCAGTGATAACCTTAAACGTACCAACATTCGAATTATAGGCATCCCAGAAGAAGAAGAAAACAAGAAAGGGTCTGTGAAAATATTTGAAGAGGTTCTAGTGGAAAACTTCCCCAACATGGGAAAGGAAATAATTCACCAAGTCCAAGAAGCACAGAGAGTCCCATACATAATAAACCCAAGGAGAAATACACCAAGACACATATTAATCAAACTAACGACAATTCAACACAAAGAAAAAATATTAAAAGCAGCAAGAGAAAAGCAACAAACAACATATAAGGGAAAACCCATCAGGATAACAGCTGACCTTTCTACAGAAACTCTGCAGGCCAGAAGGGAATGGCAGGATATACTGAAAGTCCTGAAAGAGAGAAACCTACAGCCAAGAATACTTTACCCAGCAAGAATCTCATTCAGATTTGAGGGAGAAATCAAAAGCTTTCCAGACAAGCAAAAGTTAAGAGAATTCAGCACCACCAAACCAGCCTTACAACAAGTGCTAAAGGAACTTCTCTAAGTAGGACACACAAGAAAAGGAAAACACCTACAAATACAAACCCAAAACAATTCAGAAAATGGTAATTGGAACACACATGTCAATAATCACTTTAAATGTAAATGGATTAAATGCTCCAACCAAAAGACACAGACTGGCTGAATGGATACAAAAACAAGACCCTTCTATATGCTGCCTACAAGAAACCCACTTCAGACCAAGGGATACATATAGACTGAAAGTGAAGGGATGGAAAAAGATATTCCATGCAAATGGAAGTCAAAAGAAAGCTGGAGTAGCAATACTCATATCAGACAAATTAGACTTGAAAGTAAAGACTATTAAAAGAGACAAGGAAGGGCACTACATAATGATCAAGGGATCCATCCAAGAAGAACATATCACAATGGTAAATATCTATGCCCCCAATATAGGAGCACCTCAATACATAAGGCAAATGCTAACAGCTATAAAAGGGGACATCGACAGTAACACAATTATAGTGGGAGACTTGAACACCCCACTTACATCAATGGACAGATCATCCAAACAGAAAATAAATAAAGACACACAAGCTTTAAATGACACATTAGACCATCTCGACTTAATTGATATTTATAGGACATTCCATCCAAAAACGACAGACTACACTTTCTTCTCAAGTGCACACGGAACATTTTCAAGGATAGATCACATCTTGGGTCACAAATCAAACCTCAGCAAATTCAAGAAAATTGAAATCATATCAAGCATCTTCTCAGACCACAACGCCATGAGACTAGATATCAATTACAGGAAAAAAACTGCAAAAAATACAAACACATGGAGGCTAAACAATTCACTATTAAACAACCAAGGAATCACTACAGAAATCAAAGAGGAAATCAAAAAGTATCTAGAAACAAATGACAACGAAAACACAACAACCCAAAACCTATGGGACGCAGCAAAAGCAGTTCTAAGAGGGAAGTTTATAGCAATACAGTCCTACCTTAAGAAACAAGAAAATGATCGAATAAACAACCTAACCTTACACCTCAAACAACTAGAGAAAGAAGAACAAAGAAACCCCAAAGTGAGCAGAAGGAAAGAAATCGTAAAGATCAGAGCAGAAATAAATGAAAAAGAAAGGAAAGAAACCATAAGAAAAATAAATAAAACTAAAAGCTGGTTCTTTGAGAAGATTAACAAAATTGATAAACCATTAGCCAGACTCATCAAGAAAAAAAGGGAGAAGATGCAAATCAACAGAATTAGAAATGAAAAAGGAGAAGTCACAACGGACACCTCAGAAATACAAAACATCATGAGAGACTACTACAAGCAACTATATGCCAATCAATTGGATAACCTGGAAGAAATGGATACATTCTTAGAAAAATACAATCTTCCAAGACTGAACCAGGAAGAAATAGAAACCATGAACAGACCAATCACAAGTACGGAAATTGAGGCAGTGATTAAAAATCTCCCAACACACAAAAGCCCAGGACCAGATGGATTCACAGGCGAATTCTATCAAACATTTCGAGAAGAGTTAACACCTATCCTTCTCAAACTCTTCCAAAATATTGCAGAAGGCGGAGCACTCCCAAACTCATTCTATGAGGCTACCATCACCCTGATACCAAAACCAGGCAAAGATGTCACAAAAAAAGAAAACTACAGACCAATATCACTGATGAATATAGATGCAAAAATCCTCAACAAAATACTAGCTAACAGACTGCAACAGCACATTAAAAAAATCATACACCACGATCAAGTGGGGTTTATCCCTGGGATGCAAGGATTCTTCAATATATGCAAATCAATCAACGTGGTACATCATATCAACAAATTGAAGGATAAAAACCATATGATCATTTCAATAGATGCAGAAAAAGCTTTTGACAAAGTTCAACATCCATTTATGATAAAAGCTCTCCAGAAAATGGGCATAGAAGGAAATTACCTCAACATCATAAAAGCCATATATGACAAACCAAAAGCCAACATTGTTCTCAATGGAGAAAAACTGGAAGAATTCCCTCTAAGAACAGGAACAAGACAAGGGTGTCCACTCTCACCACTGTTATTCAACATAGTTTTGGAAGTGTTAGCCACAGCAATCAGAGAAGAAAAAGAAATTAAAGGAATCCAAATTGGAAAAGAAGAAGTAAAATTATCACTCTTTGCAGATGACATGATACTATATATAGAAAACCCTAAAGACTCTACCAGAAAACTGCTAGCACTCATTGATGAGTTTAGTAAAGTAGCAGGATACAAAATGAATGCACAGAAATCTCTTGCATTCCTATACACTAACAACGGAAGAGCAGAAAGAGAAATTAAGGAAACTCTCCCATTCACCATTGCAACAAAAAGAATAAAATACCTAGGAATAAACCTGCCTAAGGAGGCAAAAGATCTGTATGCAGAAAACTTTAAGACATTGATGAAAGAAATCAAAGATGACATAAACAGATGGAGGGATATACCATGTTCCTGGATTGGAAGAATCAACATCGTGAAAATGACTGTACTACCCAAAGCAATTTACAGATTTAATGCAATCCCGATCAAATTACCAATGGCATTTTTCACAGAACTAGAGCAAGAAATCTTACGATTTGTATGGAAACGCAAAAGACCCCGAATAGCCAAAGCAATCTTGAGAAGGAAAAATGGAGTTGGTGGAATCAGGCTTCCTGACTTCAAACTATACTACAAGGCCATAGTGATCAAGACAGTATGGTACTGGCACAAAAATAGAAAGGAAGATCAATGGAACAGAATAGAGAACTCAGAAGTAAGCCCAAACACATATGGGCACCTTATCTTTGACAAAGGAGGCACGAGTATACAATGGAAAAAAGACAGCCTCTTCAATAAGTGGTGCTGGGAAAATTGGACAGCAACATGTAAAAGAATGAAATTAGAACACTTCCTAACACCATACACAAAAATAAACTCCAAATGGATTAAAGACCTACATATAAGCCCAGACACTATCAAACTCCTAGAGGAAAACATAGGCAGAACACTCTTTGACATACATCAAAGCAACATCCTTTTTGACCCACCTCCTAGAATCATGGAAATAAAATCAAGAATAAACGAATGGGACCTCATGAAACTTAAAAGCTTTTGCACAGCAAAAGAAACCATAAACAAGACTAAAAGGCAACCCTCAGAATGGGAAAAAATAATTGCCTATGAAACAACGGACAAAGGATTAACCTCCAAAATATACAAGCAGCTTATGAAGCTTCATACCAAAAAAGCAAATAACCCAATCCACAAATGGGCAGAAGACCTAAATAGACATTTCTCCAAAGAAGACATACAGATGGCCAACAAACACATGAAAAGATGCTCAACATCACTCATCATCAGAGAAATGCAAGTCAAAGCCACAATGAGGTATCACCTCACACCAATCAGAATGGCCATCATCACAAAGTCTGGAAACAACAAATGTTGGAGAGGGTGTGGAGAAAAGGGAACTCTCCTGCACTGTTGGTGGGACTGTAAGTTGGTACAGCCACTATGGAAAACAATTTGGAGGTTCCTTCAAAAACTACAAATAGAACTACCATATGATCCAGTAATCCCACTCCTGGGCATATACCCAAAGAAAACCATAATCCCAAAAGAAACTTGTACCATAATGTTTATTGCAGCACTATTTCCAATAGCCAGGACATGGAAGCAACCTAAATGCCCATCAACAAATGAATGGATACAGAAGATGTGGCATATATACACAATGGAATATTACTCAGCTATAAAAAGGGATGAGATGGAGCTATATGTAATGAGGTGGATAGAACTACAATCTGTCATACAGAGTGAAGTAAGTCAGAAAGAGAAAGACAAATATTGTATGCTAACTCACATATACGGAATCTAAAAATGGTACTGATGAACTGAGTGACAAGAACAGGGAAGCAGATACAGGGAATGGACTGGAGAACTCGAGGTATGGGAGGGGGCGGGGGGTGAAGGGGAAACTGAGAAGAAGCGGGAGAGTAGTACAGACATATATATACTACCAACTGTAAAATAGTCAGTGGGAAGTTGTTGTATAACAAAGGGAGTCCAACTCGAGGATGGAAGATGCCTTAGAGGACTGGGGCAGGGAGGGTGGGGGGGAATCGAGGGGGGGGCATCAAGGAAGGGAGCGAATATGGGGATATGTGTATAAAAACAGTTGATTGAACCTGGTGTACCCCCAAAAAAAATAAAATAAAATAATAATAAAAAAAAATAATAAAAAAATAAAAGCCACATGGAGATTAGATTGGCACAAATGAAAGTGTGCATGTATTATATTCAATTGAATGAAGTCAAATTATGTGTGTAGTGTATGCATAGCAATGGGTACTTTAGGGAAGCTGCTCTTAGGTAGGAATTAGCTGTGGCTGACTAAGTTTGCAAAGTACAGCAAGATTATTAAATAAACAATATAGTGAGACATTCCACTTAACCCATATTATACATGAAATCAGTTGCAGGCTGTTTGTGAATGAGATGTGGAAAGCACAAACTGCATGTCTCTTTTTGAAAGTGTACTGATAAAGAAAAGAGATACAGAATCATTACTAATAAGCTTGCACCTCATAATTATGCTAGAGAGAGAGAGAAAGAGTAAGAGAGACTGTGTTATTCATTGTTCAAGGCACCCAAATCACATGGGCTACCTCAAAGCTTCCCCACTGGTTATAGTTACAAAAGAGACAAGTTACCTTCCAGGGCTCACCTCCCAGCAGGCAGCAGGGTCTATGCAGAGAGAGAATCACCACAGAGCTGAACAGACAACAGCACCCTCTGTTAATGCAGCCTGTCTGGGACCATGCAAATGCTTTGGCAAACCAGTTCTGCACTTCGCAGTTTATTTACATAATTTACACTGAGAGGGAAGAGTTAAGGAGATGGGGCGCTCTTTGGATGGGGGAATTTGGTTATACCAAATGGCCAAAGCATCCCAGAGTTCTTTAGTTATATGCTCACTTGGGAGGAGTTTGCGGAGATGGGCTCTGATGAAGTCAGTTTCTTTTATTTGTGGGAAATAAAATGGAAGGTCTTGTTAAAGTGATCCCTCAATCAACTTTCCTGAAGCCTGGAAGCCTCAATGATGGAGTACGGTCCAGGGGAGGGCAGCAGGATATAGGAACTTCACAACCAACTTTCTGACTGGTGTGCATCTCTCACCTTATTAACCTTGTTAAAATACACATGCAGTGCAAATCTAGGTGTTAGAGAAAAGCAGAATCTGTCAAGACCTCATCACATGAGATATCTAACACGAAGTTCCACGAGCAGAAGATCAAAATTTATTCACAACCAGCTATGCTCACGACGGGCTTCAATTCTGATTGGACAGTATCCTGGAGAAAGTCTGTTCTAATTGGTTGAGGCTCACGTACCCAGCGTATCTATTTTGAACATCACCTCTATTGGAATTCTTGCCAGTCCATGCCCCTTAAGCAGCCTGGGAAATTCACAAAACTCTTAGCTGTGATTATTCTGATTTGAAGAGAGAGAGAGACAGAGACAGAAACAGAGACAGAGAACAAGTTGACCATACATTTTGGATCCAATGATGCAAACGATTTAGCCATCACTTTTCTGTATGGAAAACTAAGCATTTTCTTCAGCCAAAGCCAAAGCTAAGAGGGGAAAGACCTGGAAGAACCATTGTCTACATCATGGTATTCCTGAAGCATGCGTTAAAGAGGAGTGACTCCCCTCATCTGTAAAGCACTTTCCCTCAGTTTAGTTCTAATCCTTTGTCCCCTATCATATGCTGCTTTTCACTATTGGTCATAGTTTTACAAATGTGTACGATCTTTGAAGGCAGGGAGGAACCATGTCATATGTTTTTTGCCTTTGTTTACCATGCCTTGTATATTGCATAATATTTTGTTGAGTGATTAATTAATACAAATAAATAGGGTCTTGCTGCATGGATTTTCTCTCTAAGCTAAGCAAGACTCCAGAAGGAAAAAACTGTCTCCACGTCCCACTCTTTTTTCCTTACTGTTTCCTGAAAGATGAAGACTCTGCCAGAGGCCCTGAAGGCTACGGGTGCAGACCCAGTGTGTGCTTGTGTGATCCCGTGGTGGTCAACCACAGCGCTGGCTGTGGGGAGGGGTGTGGGGATGGCAACATAGCTGCTAATGCATGGATTCCGGTGGAATGACTCTTACTTTCAGGCAGAGAAGTGGGTGGGTGATTATTCTTCACTGAAACATCTCCAGGGAAAGAACAAGGACTGACAATCTTCAGTGAGCTATTTCAGGTTCTAATGAATCATTTGGACAGGAAATTCTTGTCATGTATAATCAAGATCATTCTGCCACAAATTAAGTCAAATGTTCCTGATTTTCTTCTTTCTAGAGGTAGATCAGAATTAGGCACTATCCTACATTTTGTAACCAGTTATGGCTAAAAATACATGGAATATCTAGATTGTTTATTTAATAACATTTTATTAAAATGCCTTTGTAACAAGGAATCTCATTTGAAGCCTACCGGACCTAGATGGGGAAAGAGAGTTCACATCTTGCTGTGAAAGTGTGTTGAATTTACAAAGTGGGCAAAGAGAGGTGCCATGGACGATCTTTTCTTTGACTTGGTCTTGGATGTTCTGTTTTACATGGTCTGGGTAGGTTGTGTGGGAGTTGGGATGGATTTGTTCAGCTGCCTTGGATGTTTGAGGTAGAGATGTGAGAGGAGTTAGGTGAGGCTTCTATGTGATAAAGGGCAAAGATTCTTACAGCTCTCTCTTCCTTACCTGCCAGTGTTAGAAAAAGCACCTAATCAAACTCTGTCATCAAGGCAGTGACTCTTACACAGACAGGAACCATATGAAATATTTACACAAGATTGTCTGTTGTGTGGAATCTGTGGAAACCAGACCACCCTTCCTATGGGTCAGCTGCCAAAGTCCTGAAATAGCTCTGAAGGCCACGACCTTTCCGTTATGGTATTTTCTCTTTCTGCATAGAACTGGGGCAGGGCGGGGGATGGTTTTACTCCCACCTTGCTTCACTGTAGCCTCTCCCATCCCCAATTTATTACCGTGCCTTTATTTCCTCTCACCTTCTTTCACCAGTTTAAACCTGGGAGAGAAACAGGGAAAGAGGAAAGAGGAAGGGGACCGGGACAGGCCTTCAGCTGAGAAGCAGCTGCTGGCATCGCGTGCTATTGGCAGCCTCACGCCTTCCTGGAGCACCGCCAAATGCCTCTTCCAAGTTCTGACTGATAGAGAAAATTCCCTTTTGTTGTCCTTCCAAACTCAGATCTCCACCACGGATTTGTCATTTTGCTTTATCTTTTTGTAACGAATTTTATCCCCCCTCCCCCCCCAAAAAATCCCCTGCAAATAGTTTACCTGTAATTTAGAATTGTAGTAGAAACATACAGCACATCAGCGAATACTCAAGATTATGATTACTAGGTGAGAAGTTAGAGATAATCTAATCCAATCCTCTCACTTTTCCATTGAGAGGTGCAGAGGGGTACAATGACCTACCCCAAATCAGGCAAATAATACATGGGAGAACCAAACTAGAAATTAGCACAAATGCTTTGTGTAGCACTGTCTCTCGGCCCCTGCAGCAGATCAGTGAGCAATAAAAATAACAGTGATGTGACTTTGAAACAAGATATTAAAACTCTTAGTAATTAAGAATGATGGGGACAAAGGTGAGGAAGAGAAGAGTTGCCCCAGGCTCCGATATGCTCTGAAATGTTGTCTGTTGAAACCCAAAGGAATATTAATGAAGGAAGCTTTACTCTGGGAAGAAGACAGCTAGATGGCTATGGCCATAGTCAACACAAACATCTGACCTTTCGGTCTGTCAAATTTATTGCCAGGATTTAAATATTACGGAGCTTGTGCGAGCCATTATCTGTATCTCTCTTTGTTATAAATTACACTGAGAATGTTTTATAGCATTACAAGAACTAAAAAGGACCATTGCCAGTAGGACATACAGAGTCTTGTTGATGTCAAAGAGTTATTTAACAATGGATAAAAATTCACTCCCTCAAACCACAGGTATCCCTGCTAGGATGCCCTGTTAACTCCTGCCACCATGAGTTCAGTGATTACTCACCAGTGACAATGATTAGTCATTTTCAAATATGACATGTTGTAAACCTGGACACAGACTATCAGAGTTTTTAGAAAATTGATTTTGAAGAGATGTAGGATGTTGAAGGAGAATCCTGTTAGTAGTGTTTCTTTCTGTGACATCCTCTTGAGAATGTGTATAGCTAACAATTTTTAAAATTAAAGTTTTCCACTAATAAAAAACGAAGCATAAGCAGCAATGGCAGTCAATGGTTTGATATTGCACTGTATTGAAATACAGCAAGATAAATTATGTTGGGCTTCTTTCATTTTTCAAAGAGTTCAGAAATCCTTGAACTTCAAATCAGTATATAAAAATGTCCCATTATCTTAATTATCAGTGGTCGTGCTTTTTCATGGAATGCCTTTCATTTCAGAGATGGTGCCTTCTTCCTCAGCACCAGCAAATGCTGAGGGACACATCTGAGCTAAACGACTCTCACCTAGTCCTCATGGGTAATGAAAATCCACGTTTTCTCCAACTCTCTTTTATCCTTGAGGTAACCAGGAGGTACTGTCAATGAATTAATTTATCTCCTGGCCAATCACATATTTTTCCATTGCTTCCAATCAGTAATTCTGACTGATGTAGTTTTCATCTTCTATCCACTTTTTGGCAGGGGCATGATGTCATAAACAGATATCAGTCCAGAAGCCAGAGCATGTGGGTCCAAGTCTTACTATCCCTGAAATGTACTAGGGATCTCTGACAAGGCACTTCGCCTTTGAATCTTGTTTCCTTCATCTGTAAAATGACAACATTGGGTTAGACAAACTATTGTCTTCTAGTTTTAGCATTATTGTGTCTGAGGTGGCGAAGAAGAAAAAGATGGAGGAGGAGGAGGAGAAGGGAACAAAAGGGCCAGAATATGGTTGTTACAGATCTTTAATGCCTGTGTAGCCGGCAGTCAGGAGGACCAGAGAAATCAGCCCCTGGCTGCTGGCATCATTGTACCTGGACTGAGGGCACCTACTTCCTTACTAGGACAGCACCATATTACACATCAAATATGACAGCTCCTTTAAAAGCTAAATTTGAATTAGTCATATGCAAACATCCCAAGGTATAAACCGGGTTGGATCACAAGTTAGTCACAAAGGGAATCACTGTGTCTAACTTCTTCCAGAATCATTTTCTATATTAACCCATGAATTCTCATCTCTTTTATTATCCTTTTCTAGACCATCATTTAACCTGGTTTTAAGATAAAGATGAACTACCCTCGTGCCGTTGTACACTGTAGTATGAGGTACAAGTTAGCTAAGGGCCATCTTTCTAATCATTTAGCACTCCTGGACTCATGCATGTTTATATGGAAACGTTCAGTCATTTTACACTAAGAAATCCATACCTAGACATTTCTCTGGTGAATGGTTCATGAAAGCAATTTTCCACATTAGCTGTATTTCTGACAATCCAACCTAAAATAGTAGGTTTCTTTGCAGAGTATAAAAACAGAGCTTAGGGCAAGTGGCATCTAATAGGATCTCAGAATCAAAACTGTTCCTGCAAAACCCGGAAGAGAGAGACCTTGCCTTTGGCATTCATGAAGGGGGAGCACGCTGCATTTCTGTCAACGGCCCTGGGACCTTTCTGTCCTTGAACCCTTGAGGTTCTTACTGAGTGGCTGTGACAATTAAAACCAGAATCATAATTGTGGTTTCCTTGACTAAACTCCCTGGGATGGGGTCTGAGACAGGCCTGGCAATTCATTTTGCTTGACAGCAGGTTATACAGTCTTGAAGCCCCAGTGCATTTGCCATTAAAATTCTCAGCAAACCACTTCTACACCATTGGCCATTACTTGTATGCTCTGGGTGGCAGCACCAAGGAACAGTGCATATCTAGTACACAAATCCAGCACACTTTGTAGAGGACCTGTTTTGTACCAGGCAGTGTGTTAAGGCTCTGAGAACATTAACTTAATCACATGCAATCCTTATCCCCCAAGGGCATTTAGTTCCATATGGCGTCCACAGGAACCCTCCTGGAACAACTGATGCCTGCACTGAGCCTTAGATGAGAAGGAAGAGTTAGCCACGTGGACAAACCTAGGGAAACCTCTCCTAGGGAATCCTAGGAAGGAGCGGAGCCTCATTTCTGCAGGGAAAGGCAAGCAGGTTAATGTGAGCTGAGTGTGGGTCCACGAGTGGGCATATTATCTCTGTCAAGGGCCAGGTAGTAAATATTTCCCGCTTTGTGGCCCTACAGTACTCAGCTCTGTTGCGATAGGATGAGAGAACCGTAGATGATTGGGCGTGGCAGTGTTCTAATAAAATTTCATGTCCAACCCAGGTGTCTGGAGATATCTGGCCAAGAGGCCCTAGTTTGCCCGGCAGGGCAGAGCCAGCATGGCGACTGGGAAGGTCAAGGGCCTGTTTTGGTGGGACTCCTTTACCAGGTCAGGCTGCTGGGGTTTGGAGAAGTGAGAAACAGTTACGGCATGAACTGCCCACAGGAAGCCAAAGGCCAGATGGTCTTAGTACCTCTTGCTAAAAGTTAGAAAGGAAAACCTACGCCAAGCAAAGGCGTTGGCAATTTTCTTTCTGCTCACAGAACGCCCAGAGTTCCTCCAAGGCCTTGCCTGCTGAATTGGCACAGCAAGAGGTTCCAAGCTGGACCAGGCTGTCTCCTGTGCGACTCTAGGCACCAGGGCCTCTTTTCAGCCTCCCTACCACCCCCCAGGCCTCTGGAGATCCTGGCATGATGGGATTTTTTATGAGCTTTGCTCAAGAGCAAGGGAAGGAAAAGAGGGGCTCCAGTTAGCACCAGAGATCTCAACAGAATACATGTATTTTCTTCACTCCCATAGAGATTTGGAAAATTATAAGCAATCATGAAAATATGTTTTCTATTACATTGCCATTTCCTGTCTCCATTTGCAGACTCCCCTCCAACCAAATTTGCTATGAACCCAACCGAGAATAATATGGCTTATTCCTTCCATCGTGTGACAATTTGGCTGGCTCCCTGTCACACATTCAAAATGTACCCTAAGTGAAATAGTATCTGTGCTCTACTTGTGGCTCTGGATAAGAAAGGAAATATAAAGTTGCGTAGACTCAGAGGAGCATTGCACGGTTAGACCCATCTCAGCAAGAAAGAAGTAAAGAAGTTGCTTGGGGGATTAAGTTCTTTTTCTAAAACAATGGCTTGTGTAGCCAGAGGGAGAGGAGAGGGGAAACCAGCACTGTCCTAAAAGTCTTACCTGGTTTTGTAGATGTTTTCTACACCGGTGGATTCCGCTTCAAAGGTGGGTTAGCACAATTAACTTTTCAGTTACATTTTTGCTTTTACAAATTAAAATGGTTGTTAAGTTTATGAGTCAGTATCAAGAAGGTTGGAATAATATGTGAAGGTTATTGGCATGCAGTTTCTACAGTATTATTAGAAGTCAGCACTGAGTCATAGCCTCCCAGGTTTGAAGGAAGGGCAAGGCTTATTCTGGGTTTGATGAGAAGGCAATCAGGATGGGGTTTTATTGTGGGTAGGAAGTAGAGGGGTTGGGGCCATGTATTGGGAAAGAGGCAGCATTGAGATTCCCGGCTGCCAGCAGAAGCTTACAACACGCATGGGTCTTCTTACCTTGTTTGCCCAGGTGTAGAATAAGCAGGGAAGAAGGGTGGGGGTCTGTAATGGTCAAACATCAAAAACAGATCGGCCTCTTCATCACATGCCCTTTTTGTCCTCCTGGTCCTCAGTTCACAGAGCTGAGTCTGAGATCTCAAAGAATCTTCCAATGGATTCCTTTTCCCATTAAGTTTACCAGACTTGATTTCTGTTGCTTGCGATCAAGAATCTTAACTGATACCAATGAAACCAACAATTTTGTCATTTCAGATTAAACAGACAAACAAACAAGCCTTAAACTGTAAGCAGAGAAAAACTGTGAGCACTATTCCAAAGCAATGAAACTGTTGGTGTAGATTTCCACAAACTCATGTTCTTTCTGCAGTAGTGATCACAGCAAGTCTCAGGGGTCACAATATTGGAAGACATCTTAGGAGGTCCTTTTTTTCAGTCTTGGGCACAAAGGTGATTCAGATACACAGAATTCTAGAGTTCAAAGAGGCCCAAGAGATTATCAAGAAAAAAAATCCCTTTAGTTACTGATGAGGAAAGCACCACCAAGAACAAAATGCTTTTCCCAGTCACATCAAGAATTAATAGAGCATCAGAGAGCAGACATTCAAATTTGTAGTCAAGGGCCCCTTTATCATAGCTGGCAGCTTCTTGGAATTCAACTCAAGAGGCTTTCTCATGCCTTGGTGTTAGGAAGAACAGAATCTCTCTTCATGATATATAAAGGCTTTCTCCTATATCAATGCCACAACGCTCTGCGGCTATGTGGCTCATTTACGTGGGCTAGTGTATTGATGAAGCCAAGGTCATAGGCTTGAGTCAGGAATGAGCAGTCAGTCTGGCTCATGTTCTGTAGCATAGTGTCTGGATGTTGGCTGGCTGTGCTGTAAAAACAGAACCCTGGCGGGGGCACCTGGGCAAGCGTGTGTGAATGGCTGCATGAGGTCCATGACCACTGCTCAGAACGCAGGGCAGAAGCACACTGCCAGAGCTTGGCATCAGCTTTACATACAGAGGAGGTAATATTAGACCCTTTGCCTTAGAAAAGAATGCACATTTGATAGAAGGCGGTGAAGAATTCCATTTATTAAATAAAGCAGCCTTGCCAATTAGGAAACCTCCTTTGTTTTATGATGAACGCCAGGTATTTCTTCCCCTGAGAACTTCCCTATTCCTCCTCCACTCCCTACTCTAGATCATGCCTGCCCTTTAAAAGGGAGAAGGGGAACTGCCCCAAGAGCCTTCCATTGCCATGGCCATACAGTTCCCAGCACCCACTCAGCCAATTTCTCATTGATGGGATATTTGGAAAGAACTAGGAGTGCCAAATGAATGCATATAACAGACTTAGTGAAGTCAAAACAATGAAAGATGTCACTGTGGGCTGAATTAATTAAGAATTAGTTAGAGAAAGAACTGAATTTTTATGAGGCGAGAGCAGAGTGAGGCATCCCAGTATTGAAGGAGCCATTTACAAACAAAGACACTGAGGAAAGGGTGTACAAGGCATGCTCTGGGCATCCTATGGAGAACTGATGGAAAAGGAAGTTTCCTTTAGGAAAGATGCAGGAGATGGGTTTGAAGAAAACAGGCTAAGGCCATATTGGGGGCAGGGGGGAGCTGTAGTGACAGGCTAAGCAGTGCCATCCTTGCTCTGCAGGCAGGGGAAATCACTTGCAGCTTTTAGAGCAGGGGAGGAATGCTGATCAAAGCCATGATTAAGGAAGAGGAATCTGACAGTGGTGTGTAGGCTGCATTTTTTGGAGGTGGGTGGCAGGAAGGCTGGAAATTGCATCCATGGTGAAAAGTGACCTGAAGTCAAACAAAGGGTTGATGATCCAAGGTCTGTATCCCTGATGAGTCACAGACAGGGAGGGAGGAGGATTTATTCTTCCTTTTTAGGAGGCAGCTCTGGTGTCACTACCGAGTCCCAGAATATGTGACTTTGCTTCAGACCAGGATACCAAAGACCCGCTCTCTTCAAAGAAGCTGACCCTGTAGATATACAGGTAGGGAGCCGAGCAAATCTGATCTGGGAGCGGACAGGCCACTCTGGACCACACAGAGTCTTTGTTAGATGAGCAGTTCTGATTAAAAACAAAGTGTGTTTGACAGAAGACAGGGAAGAATCCCATAGGGACCTTCGTCGACCTTGTCTTGAACCTGCTCAACCAGACGAGGGTAAGATCCATGAAAACCACATCTCCTTCAAAGCTGGATGACGGGGTGAGGGTCTCTGAACCTGGTCTCACAGGGCCTGGCCTCCCAATCTACTGTTTCCCTACAGATGAGAAGCTGATTGCACCTGTCACCAGGCCACTGGGCTGTAGGACACGCACACAGCTGGATGGGGATAGGAACAGAAATGGAAAGAGCCATTCATATCTTACTATAAAATCTTTTAGCTAGACTACATGTGGATATTAAGAACATGGGTCTCTTCCAGTCTGTGTTCATTCTGTCTACTAGTCAGACTATTTTGCCTGAATTAAACATTCTTTTGATTCAAACAAATGGCCTAATAGATATTTTACAGAACTGGCCAAATAGTTGACTGTTCTGTCTCTTCAGTTCATGTTGTCAAAAGACACCCGCACTTTAACATCCTCAAAATCTGTAGGAAGACTTATAGCACCTGGCATCTTAGCACCACATTTTGAGTAATAATCTTTTTTTAATCTGTTACCACCTACATCCAACACATTTATGAGCAGCAAGTAAATTTTCCTTGTTACAGAGTTTTATAAGCTCTGATTTGTTGGTCCATAAGCCCAAAAGGAGAATAAAGGTATCAGCCTTGACAAAATCAGGAAAGGAAAAAACATGAGATAAAGGGAATGAAAAGACGTGAGTGTATAATTACAGCCGGTGAACACTCTGGCTCAAGAAACAGGACAAGGAAATCCCAGGTCATTAGATCCCTGACCCCAGAGCAAAAGCAAAGAGACCAGGTGAGCCCGGAGGGCTAAGATCTGCTCTGCAAAGCCTGAGCTCCTGAAGGAGCAGGTGCCGCGGCCACCTCTGTGTGTTTCTCTGCCCCCTCCCCTGCTGAGGAGGGTCTGGAGGAATCCTGTGTCCACAGAGCAAGTTCTCTCCCTCAGCACCACCCCCCTAGCCCACCGCTGAGAGATCCAGGGGCTCAGGTGCAGGAGCATTGCTGGCGTGTGCGTGGAGTCAGGGGAAATCACTGCCTGCTCGAGCTTTGCTGGAATGTTCGAGAGGCTGATTTCATTTGATTAAAAGCTCCATCCTCCAGGAAAGAAGCCAGGTCAGTGGGGAACCTGATTGCCAGCAGAATTCCACAGGGAAGCAGGAAGATAAGTGAAGGGTTCAACTCTGCTGCTACCAAATATACAGCTGCGTTTAACTACAGGGAGCCCAACCTTTCCCACCCCAGCCCAGTCCTGGGTTCTCTGGCTGTGCTCTGGGCACAATCCTATGCTCCTCGTGAAAGGCTAAGTAAGAATACATTGGTTAAGCTAAATCCATAGTCAGGGAATGTACCAGGCACATGTCCAAGAAAGAGCTGTGCCTGTGAGTCTGTTGTATTTTAGGTCCATGCTTTGTATCCTCTGTTCTGCAGAGTCGAGGGGTGATGAGAGGAAGGGCGTTTAGACAGGACGCTGCCTTGCCTCAAACAGAACATCTCCGCCGGCATCCCAGATATCCCCCTGGGCCCTCTCAGCCTTCGAGAGCCAGGTAAAATTGCCCGGGCAAGGAGTTTTCAATTCCAAAGCCTCTGACTCTGCATAGTCCTCCCCAAGATGCTCCCTGGAGGGCTGACAGCATTATGGCTCTCTCAGCAGAGTGAGATCCTTCCTCTTTACAAAGTTCTGCATCTCTTTGCTGAACACAGGAAACTAAGCCACATCTCTGATTTCCAAAGGGAACAAAAATAAACAAAACAAAACCCCAAAGCCTCAGACATGAGAAGCACATGTGAGCACACAGACTTTGAGAGAGGGCTGGAAGCCTCAAGGAGAGGGTCTTAGTGTACCCAAAATGGCAAAGAACCCTAAATGTCTGTATTAGACGTTCCTGTTCTCTAATACTGTTGCAGCCTCCCAGTGGCTGAGGTCTGCTCTCTTGGCCCTTTACTGAACCAAAGCTAAATAAGTCCCTTTCTACAAATGGCTCCTCTCTCCTTCCTCTCCCTTCTTTTTTCCCTTTCCTCTCATTTTACTTTCTCTATTCCATCCCTATAGGAACCAACTAATTTCTGCCCAGGCCCCTGGAGTATTACGATCTAACTTAAGCCATTATCCAGATATTTTTCCAAAGATGCATTTGATTCTTGTTATTCACAGTAGTTGTGAGCTATCAAATCATGGCAAACACTGAAATAGGGAATGCTGAACCACTGCTTCTAGGAGAAATTGGGGTTAGGTTCCTCTGAGGCTCAGGTTATAACTTTTCTGTCAATCAGTCAGTACAGAACTTTGTTTTATGTGTTTTTCTATTTAAAGACACCTTATTTAAGAGATATTGTTGATTCATTAATGATTCATTAATGACTGAACTCATGTCTGATGGCACTATAACTCATGCCAGGATGAAGCTTTTCTAGCACATGTGTTTTCTCTGTAAGGCACATCACAGTCTCTGCGCTTAGGAACAATAGAAAGAACTTCAGTACTGTGCTTGCGGGCCATTCTAGATGCAAAATTACCAGCAAAAATCACAAAAATGCAAAAAAAAATAATGTGACACTAAATACCCTTCCAAAAGGACACAACAATACAAGAGCCAAAGGAAGAAGACAGAGCATCACCTTGTTCAGTCTCAGCTGGGAACACGTACATTAGGTGAATTAATTTTTTGCGGCTCGGCAGTGTCTGTGAATAGCTGCAAAAGCACTGCAAGTATCGATTGGGGGGTGACAAACAAGTTTCAGCAAGTAGGTGAATTAAAAATATGGCATTGGCAGAGAGTTGGGATCAACTGTATGTCCTTTCCTAAGAAGCATAACCGTGCCAGCTGTTTAGATAAGTTTTCCATTTTGTCACATATATTAGCATAGGATTTTATTTGAAAAATTGGTTCTCCTGTCTCCTGTCTAAAAGTGGTTTCTAATGGAAACCATTGCTTTGAAAAACCTGATCCATGGTTCATTCCAGTTGTGATTGTCAGTCTTGTCCAGTAACAGGGAACTGATGAAACTTGTCAACCAGGTTGAGTCAATATCTAAAGAGAGCAAGTTTTGCCCACATTAACAGAACAGAGAGAAGAGTCCAGAGTGGGGATGTTACAGGAGTGGGGAGGTTACATGTTTCTTTATGGATTTCTGTTTGGTAGAGAAGATAACCTCAAGGTCATAATTTTATTGTCCTGTGGGTCGTTAGCCAGATTTGCATGCAACCTACGACATCTTATCCTAGAATTCCTTTTTTTCCAAAATGCATACAACATGGACTCTAAGAGTCTAACCTTCCCCTTTCATAAGCCTAAGAAGCATTCTTCAGACCTTTCAGTCTCCAGGTATATCCTGCAGATTGTTGTAAACCTTGGGAATAGTCTGTTGTTTCAATTAAAAGACAAGAACTCAGGAGTTTGTGTCGAAAGTCAGCACCAATTTTTTCTTGTGAAAAGTTTACCCTGAGGCTCTGGGATCAGTGCTGGGTGAAATGCAGTAAACTCAGACTGATGATAGGTTTACTGCAAGAGATTTTATGTTTTTGGAGCTTCACCAAGGTTCCCAGGTCTGTGCCATTAACTGCTTTCACAGTTCCCCTCTGTTTGCTTCCAGCCGTTAGACATAATTGAAGGATGAATGGGTGGGTGTGTTAGCATGGATGTCATTTTCATTTTAGTTATTTGAACAGCCTTTACAAGCTTCAGGCTTTGTGGTCCACAGAGCATGATTCTTGGCTGTGGAAATCTGACACTGGCTGGCCCTCCAGCAGCCAATGGGCATGTGCAGATGGCATTTCAATCACTTAGCTTACACTTCCCTCCACTGTCATCCCGACAGAAATGAGTTACATGTGCTTCATTTTGCAGAAGGCTGAAAGGTGAGCATGACTGGCCAAGTTTACAGAGTTGTAAGAGCAGTATCCAGTTAGAATCAGACAAAACAAAGAAACGATGCAGATGTGAATCAAAGCAGAGCTTTGTTAATTTGAGAATTGATTTTTTTTTTTTTTTTAGTTTCTTAAGAAAATTATCCCAAACTTAGAAATAAAGCAAGGTCAAGAACGTGTCCTCACAATGTCGTACTGGAGCACTATTTAACAGGGTCACTCAAAGATTCTTTCATTATTTAAAGCAGTGGGTTTTAAACTTAGCTTCATGTTGGAAGTACCTGGGGACCTTCAAATACAGATGCCTGGCTCCTACTCCTAGACATTTTGATATAATGGTATGGGATGATGAGATGGGCTGAATAATGGCCCCCCAAAGAGGTCCTCAACCCAGTCCTCAGAACCTGTGAATATGTTACCTTACATGATAAAAGAGACCATGAAGATGTGATTTAGTTAAGGATCTTGAGATGGGAAGATCATCCTGTATTTCTCAGAGGCGGGGAACAATGTAATTATCATGATCCTCACAAAAGGGAGGCAGGAGGATCAACGTCAGAGAGAGAAGGTGGAAGGATAGAGAGGAGATACGAGCCGCTGACTTTGAAGGTGGAGGAATGGGCCGCAAGCCAAGGAACGCAGGCTCCTCGAGAAGCTGGAAAAGGCCAGGAATGGATTCTCCCCTTGAGCCTCCAGAAGGAACCCAGCCCTGTGAACACATTTTAGACTTCTGACCTCCAAAACTGTAAGGAAAAAACGTTGTGTTGCTTTCAGCCACTACGTCTGCAGCAATTTATTACAATAAGAAGCTAACACAGGTGGGACCTTGGAAGTCAGCATTTTAAAAATCTCCCCAAGTGATTCTAACATGCAGCAAAGTTTGGGAACCCACTGATCTAACAAAATGTACTTGTGTTTGGCTTTGACATTAATTATTTGATCAGAGCCAGACACTGTTGTGAGGTTACATGTTACTTTATAGATATCTAGTTTGGTAGAGAAGATAAACTCAAGGTCATGATTTGATAGAACTTTACTTTTGTATCTAATCTAGGCATTTTATTCTAGAATTCCTGTTTTCTGAAATGCCTATAGGTATCAGTTCTTCAAAATGCTTTTGGAACCAAGTTTACTATCATGCCAGTTCCCTCAATAAGTGAAATACATTTTGACACGTTTATTCTATGTTTATATGAATGTCTTGCTTTGAACTCTTTGAAAATATACTTTTACATGTACAATAAGTATTTGTGAGAAGGCAAAAGAAAAGTATGTGAGAATACCAGTTTTTGCCCTTTGGAAGAGCTTAAAGTAAGATTGAAGAGTTGCTTCCGAAGTTACAGATTTAAAGCCAGAACAGTCACTGTTGCTGAGGCCACAGAGGTTGGAGCTAGGAGGAGCCCTTCTCCTGCTATCACCTTCCTGATTCTCGGGAGCTGCTGGTAGACAGGGCTGGCTTTAAATCCTCACTCTGTTGCTTAACAGTTGTGTGATATTGAGAATATCTTCTTAAAGTCTCGATTTCTTCATCTGAAAAAATTATAATCATCTACATCATAGCCTCGTTAGACATATTCAGTGAGAGATTACACATAAAGCATTTAGCCCAGTGCCTGACACCTGGGACATACTCAGTTTAAACATCACCCAGGCTACTAAGCAATCCTGAAAGTGACACCTACTTTCTTTACCTCTGGTCGTGCCAATGACAGCAGCGATGCCACTGCTGGTTACAGGCGTGATTACATTAATGGCCAAAGGTGTTAATTTGCTTCCCAGAGGATTTAACTGTTGGTTGGGCAGAAATTTCAAGCCAAGGAAAAGCATGACTCTATTTGCTGTGCACTCAGGTGTCCTGTAGGACCTTTTAAGCTGTTGGCCTACATTTCACACTGAGAAGATGTCCTCTTCTTGGCCTGCTTTCTTTCTGGCACTTCTGCCTTTCAGGTATTTTCCTCCTACTGATATATGCTGAGCCTAGCCTCAAATAATATGCTGTGGGGCAGTTAAATGGGAATTAATGGGCATTGCTTTTCTTCCCCTAATTATCTCTCAATATGGCTGAAAGGGTGGGCACTGTGTGCAGATGAAAAGATTCCATGAAAATACATTGAGTTTACAACTCTCCTTTGCTTGGATCGAAGTGACAGCAAGTTCACACCAGAAACACATATAGGACCTCATCAGGGCTGAAGACCACCACTCCACCCATGAAACTCTCCCCTGGGCGGCAGAGGTCGAGATTCAGTTACAAAGGCTTGTAACATGGAGCTGGAAGGAAGTCAGACCCAGCGAAGTCAAATAATTAGAATCTGGAGAGATTGATTTCAGAGATTAAATATCTACCCTGTCAGTTGATACAACTGTGAGTTGAGAGAGATAGGAATGATAGCCATGCAAAGAATTTTGACCAGATAAAGTACCAGATAGGTCAGGTCTCATTTAGGGTCACCTCGAGGTTATGGGGAGAATAAGTGAAGCAAGACCACATCCATCACTAGAGAGGAGAAAACAAAACCCAACACTTAACATTACTGACCATGAATAAGAATAGCAGCCCCTCATTTGGGTAAATTATGTAGATGATCAGATAGGTTCATTTACAAGCCTGAACAATTCACTATTTAATTCAGTTGGTCAGTTAGTCAACAAGCAGTTACTGACACTCTATAAATACCAGGCAAGCTGCTGAGTAAAGACAAGTAAGAAGTACACCCAATCTCAAGGAGCTTGTAGTCTCTGTAATTAACATAATAAATGCTACTGGGGAAGGATATACCTGGTATGGTGGTATCATAGGAATGAGTGATAGCATGTGAGAGGTTTTTTCTGATTCTTTTATGTAATTCAACATCTACTTCTGCAGAGTTAGGGAGCCCCACTTTCAGACATCTAGAAATAAGCTCTTTTCTTTATTCCAATTTTAGTAGACTCAGACAAATGACAAATTCATTGACATCACAGGTAAAATATCACATAGGGAAATTTTTCTGTTTCCCTTGAAAGATCCCTCGCTCCTATCTGGACTTTGACCAGGAATAGCTCAGGCCCTGAGGGTACCTGGCAGGTCCTACATGTGCCATGAGCTCTGGGAACCTGGGACACGAATGGGCTCCCTAGCTGTGGTCTTGTGCCCTCACTCTAGCAAGATCAACAGATGAGGCCTTGTCACAGGGTGGCTCCTGGGGCTGTCACAGGCTGACACATGTGTAGGTGAGCCCTGAGCCACACAGTGGTGTAGTGCCAGTTACAGGGGAACCCACAAGAGCTGGGCCTCAAAGAGAGAAAAGAAAAGGCTCTGAGCTTGTTCTTCCCCTGTTAGGAATCAGCAGCTGATTGATTGCAGCCAGGAGATGCTTTCAAGGGAAGGAAGTAGGATCATGTGAATAATAGATTTGTCTCCAAGGTGAAGATGTGTTTCTTATATTATTTGAGGATATTCAATTCTACAGTAGACAATAAGCATACATAGAGAATGAATAAAACTCAACAGATATGTTAGGTGGTGTCCTGGGTTGAATAATGCTCACTCCCAAAACTCATGTTCACCTGGTACTGATGAACATGATCTTATTTGGAAATAGGGTATTTGCAGACAGTAGTCAGTCAAGATGTGGTCATACCAGTTTAGGGTGGGCCCTAAATCCATCAGCTGGCATCCTTGTAAGAAGGCCATGTGAAACATGAGAGAGAGAAGAAGGCCACGTGCAGACAGAGGGAGAGATTAGAGTGATGTATCTATAAGCCAAGCATCACCAAGGATGGCCAGCAACCACCAGAAGCTAGAAGAGAGACTTGAAACTACTTCTCCCTCAGAGTCCAAAAGGAACCAACCCTACTGAAACCTTGACTTCAGATTTCCGGTCTCCAGAAATGTGAGAGAATAAATTTCTATGAGACAGGTTAGACACAGAAAAAGTGAAGCATTACATGCTGAACATATATGGAAACGGATGGAAGGTCCAAGAGGCACCAATATTCATGAACCTCTGAAGATACATGAGACACATTAGACAATCAATACTCATGAGGTCAGTGGTTGGTCATTGGTGACACTCATTCTGGCTCCATATATCCACTGTCCAAAATGCGCAGACAAAAGCCAGGACTGCCCAGCAGGTCATTGGTGAGTTAAGGCTGTGGCCAGGTATAATTGTCCTGCATCTACCTGAGATAATGAGTGTGGGTTGGCCTCAGGTGTCTTCATCTGTTGTTCCCTTTTCCTAAAAACCTCACATCTGGTCAGCAGGAAAAGGTACTATGCACAGAAAGAGAGGGTGAGGGTGGAGAGGGGAAGGAGCAGGGAGGAAGAGAGAGAAAATCTTCGAATATTGTGTAATGAGCATTCAGGTGGTGTGGCCCATCCTTTTTGCACTTTATCCTAAGTCTATTAACCAACTCATCCCTGTTGCCTTGTTTCTCACTGTTTGTTTTAAATTGATTCCACAAACCATGTGATTTTAGCATTGTAATCTGGTCATGAGCCTTTCTGTTCTATGACTTCAGGGATAGCTTGTTGTGTATGGAGGCAACAAGATGATTTCCCATCCACACCAGGAGGAGCCAGATAAACTCTGGTGGTACTTCCTGGCAACTAGTTACTTTTGAACAACTGTTTATTTAAGACCTACTTTGTGCTAGCAGCCATCATAGGTCCCTGCTGTACAGTAATGGGCAGTGCAGACTTGGCTCCTGACCTGGTGACCTGAATCCTGCAAGAGGAGATATAACCAATGTGTAATGCAGTGTGAGTGTTTTCTGTGGCAGTGGACGTGTCCAGTACAACAGAGCACATAAGAGGGGCATATAACACAGTCTAGAGCAGTCAGGGAATACTTCCTGGAGGAAGGATGCTCATATTGAGACCAGATGAGCAGATAAGGGGCAGAAGGTGTGGAAGAATGTTCAAGGCAGGAGGAATGGAATGAACAGAAGCCCAGAGGTCACAGACTGCACAGCAGATTTGGGGAACTGAAAGAAATCCAGTATGGTTTTGAGCATAGAGAATAAAAAGAAAAAGGTGAATGATGAAACTGGATAAATGAGTGGAGACTTTTAACGTCATGTACATAGACTGAACTTTATCCTAAGTCACTGGGAATGTATTTTTCGTATAATGCCATGTGAGGTTTCCCACATAACGCCTAGTCTGGGTCTCTTTCCTGCTGATGAAACGTATTCAAATTCAGCCCCCACCTCCCCCCACACACCTTATTTTTTAGGATTGATATTTCCAGCTGCTTTAGTATTTTTTTTTTAGCTCTTTATTGGAATATAATTGCTTTACACTCTTGTACCAGTTTTTGAGGTACACCAAAGTGAATCAGCTGTATTTATGCATATATCCCCATATCTCCTCCCTCGTGCGACTCCCTCCCACCCTCCCTGTCCTGGCCCTCTAAGGCATCACCCATCATGGAGTTGATCTCCCTGTGTTATGCAGCAGCTTCCCACTAGCTTTCTATTTTACAGTTAGTAGTATATGTTTATGCTACTCTCTCACTTCATCCCAGCTTCCCCTTCCCCCCCCGTCCCCCCAACCCCAAGTCCTCCAGTCCATTCTCTGCATCTGCATCCTTATTCTTGCCCTGTCACTGGGTTCATCAGTATTATTTTTTTTTAGATTCCATATATATGAATTAGCATACAGTATTTGTTTTTCTCTTTCTGACTGACTTCACTCTGTATGACAGACTCTAGGTCTATCCACCTCATTACATATAGCTCCATTTCATCCCTTTCTATGACTGAGTAATATTCCATTGTATATATATGCCACATCTTCTTTATCCATTCATTTGTTGATGGGCATTTCAGTTGCTTCCATGTCCTGGCTATTGTAAATAGTGTTGCAATGAACATTATGGTACATGTTTCTTTTTGGATTATGGTTTTCTCTGGGTATGTGCCCAGTAATGGGATTACTGGGTCATAAAGTAGTTCTATTTTTAGTTTTTTAAGGAACCTCCAAACTGTTTTCCATAGTGGCTGTACCAACTTACAGTCCCACCAACAGTGCAGGAGAGTTCCCTTTTCTCCACACCCTCTCCAACATTTGCTGTTTCTAGATTTTGTGATGATGGCCATTCGGATCGGTGTGAGGTGATACCTCATTGTGGCTTTGACTTGCATTTCTCTGATGATGAGTGATGTGGAGCATCTTTTCATGTGTTTGTTGGCCATCTGTATGTCTTCTTTGGAGAAATGTCTATTTAGGTCTTCCACCCATTTGTGGATTGGGTTATTTCCTTTTTTGGTATTAAGCTGCATGAGCTGCTTATATATTTTGGAGATTAATCCTTTGTCAGTTGCTTCGTTGGCAAGTATCTTCTCCCATTCTGAGGGTTGTCTTCTTGTCTTGTTTATGGTTTCTTTCACTGTGCAAAAGCTTTTAAGTTTCCTGAGGTCCCATTTGTTTATTCTTAATTTTATTTCCATGATTCTAGGAGGTGGGTCAAAAAGGATCTTGCTTTGATGGATGTCATAGAGTGTTCTGCCTATGTTTTCCTCTAGGAGTTTTATAGTGTCTGGCCTTACATGTAGGTCTTTAATTCATTTGGAGTTTATTTTTGTGTATGGTGTTAGGAAGTATTCTAACTTCATTCTTTTACATGTAGCTGTCCAATTTTCCCAGCACCACTTATTGAAGAGGCTGTCTTTTTTCCATTGTATATTCTTGCCTCCTTTGTCAAAGATAAGGTGCCCATATGTGCTTGGGTTTACCTCTGGGTTCTCTACTCTGTTCCATTGATCTTCCATTCTATTTTTGTGCCAGTACCATACTGTCTTGATCACTGTGGCCTTGTAGTATAGTTTAAAGTCAGGAAGCCTAATTCCACCAACCCCATCTTTCCTTCTCAAGATTGCTTTGGCTATTCAGGGTCTTCTGCATTTCCACACAAATTGTAAGATTTTTTGTTCTAGTTCTGTGAAAAATGCTGTTGGTAATTTGATAGGGATTGCATTGAATCTGTAAATTGTTTTGGGTAGTATAGTCATTTCCACAGTATTGATTCTTCCAATCCAAGAACATGGTATGTCTCTCCATCTGTTTGTGTCTTCTTTGATTTCTTTCATCAGTGTCTTATAGTTTTCTGCATTCAGGTCTTTTGTCTCCTTAGGCAGGTTTATTCCTAAGTATTTTATTCTTTTTGTTGCAGTGGTAAATGGGAGAGTTTCCTTAATTTCTCTTTCAGCTTTTTCTTTGTTAGTGTATAGGAATGCAAGAGATTTCTGTGCATTAATTTTGTGTCCTGCTACTTTACTAAATGCATCGATGAGTGCTAGCAGTTTTCTGGTAGAATCTTTGGGGTTTTCTACATATAATATCATGTCATCTGCAAAGAGTGACAATTATACTTCTTTTCCAATGTGGATACCTTTTATTTCATTTTCTTCCCTGATTGCTGTGGCTAAAACTTCCAAAACTAGTTGAATAATAATGGTGAGAGTGGGCACCCTTGTCTTGTTCCTGTTCTTAGAGGGAATGCTTTCAGTTTTTCCCCATTTAGAATGATATTGGCTTTTGGTTTCTCATATATGGCTTTTATTATGTTGAGGTAATTTCCTTCTATGCCATTTTCTGGAGAGCTTTTCTCCTAAATGGATGTTGAATTTTATCAAAAGCTTTTTCTGCATCTATTGAGATTATATGGTTTTTATCCTTCAATTTATTGATATGATGTATCACATTGATTGATTTGCGTATATTGAAGAATCCTTGCATCCCAGGGATAAACCCCACTTGATCATGGTGTATGATTTTTTTAATGTGCTGTTGGATTCTGTTTGCTAGTATTTTGTTGAGGATTTTTGCATCTATATTCATCAGTGATATTGGTCTGTAATGTTCTTTTTTTGTGACATATTTGCCTGGTTTTGGTATCAGGGTGATGGTGGCCTCGGAGAATGAGTTTGGGAGTGTTCCTCCTTCTGCTATATTTTGGAAGAGTTTGAGAAGGATAGGTGTTAGCCCTTCTCTAAATGTTTGATAGAATTCACCTGTGAAGCCATCTGGCCCTGGGCTTTTGTTTGTTGGGAGATTTTTAATCACAGTCTCAATTTCCGTACTTGTGATTGGTCTGTTCATGTGTTCTATTTCTTCCTGGTTCAGTCTTGGAAGATTGTACTTTTCTAAGAATTTATCCATTTCTTCCAGGTTATCCAATTTATTGGCATATAGTTGCTTGTAATAGTCTCTCGTGATCTTTTGTATTTCTGTGGTGTCCGTTGTTACTTCTTTTTCATTTCTAATTCTGTTGATTTGCATCTTCTCCCTTTTTTTCCTGATGAGTTTGGCTAATGGTTTATCAATTTTGTTTATCTTCTCAAAGAACCAGCTTTTAGTTTCATTGATCTTTGCTATTGTTTCCTTCCTTTCTTTTTCATTTATTTCTGCTCTGATCTTTATGATTTCTTTCCTTCTGCTCACTTTGGGGTTTCTTTGTTCTTCTTTCTCTAGTTGTTTTAGGTGTAAGGTTAGGTTGTTTATTCATTATTTTTCTTGTTTCTTAAGGTAGGACTGTATTGCTATAAACTTCCCTCATAGAACTGCTTTTGCTGCGTCCCATAGGTTTTGGGTTGTTGTGTTTTCATTGTCGTTTGTTTCTAGGTATTTTTTGATTTCTTTAATGATTTCTTGGTTGTTTAATAGCATATTGTTTAACCTCCATGTGTCTGTATTTTCTGCAGTTTTTTTCCTGTAATTGATATCTAGTCTCATGGCGTTGTGGTCTGAGAAGATGCTTGATATGATTTCAATTTTCTTGAACTTACTGAGGCTTGATTTGTGACCCAAGATGTGATCTATCCTGGAAAATGTTCCGTGTGCACTTGAGAAGAAAGTGTATTCTGTTGTTTTTGGATGGATTGTCCTATAAATATCAATGAAGTCAAAATGGTCTAATGTGTCATTTAAAGCTTGTGTGTCTTTATTTATTTTCTGTTTGGATGATCTGTCCATTGATGTAAGTGGGGTGTTCAAGTCTCCCACTATTATTGTGTTCCTGTTGATGTCCCCTTTTATGGCTGTTAGCATTTGCCTTATGTATTGAGGTGCTCCTATGTTGGGGGCATAGATATTTACCATTGTGATATGTTCTTCTTGGATGGATCCCTTGATCATTATGTAGTGTCCTTCCTTGTCTCTTTTAATAGTCTTTACTTTCAAGTCTAATTTGTCTGATATGAGTATTGCTACTCCAGCTTTCCTTTGACTTTCATTTGCATGGAATATCTTTTTCCATCCCTTTACTTTCAGTCTATATGTATCCCTTGGTCTGAAGTGGGTTTCTTGTAGGCAGCATATAGAAGGGTCTTGTTTTTGTATCCATTCAGCCAGTCTGTGTCTTTTGGTTGGAGCATTTAATCCATTTACATTTAAGGTGATCATTGACATGTGTGTTCCAGTTACCATTTTCTTAATTGTTTTGGGTTTCTTTTTGTAGGTCTTTTCCTTCTCTTGTGTTTCCTACTTAGAAAAGTTCCTTAAGCACTTGTTGTAAGGCTGGTTTGGTGGTGCTGAATTCTCTTAACTTTTGCTTGTCTGTAAAGCTTTTGATTTCTCCATCAAATCTGAATGAGATTCTTGCTGGGTAGAGTATTCTTGGCTGTAGGTTTTTCTCT
The DNA here is from genome assembly GCF_030028045.1 of Hippopotamus amphibius kiboko. Lineage (NCBI taxonomy): Eukaryota > Metazoa > Chordata > Mammalia > Artiodactyla > Hippopotamidae > Hippopotamus > Hippopotamus amphibius. Next base: position 21,482,804 of record NC_080195.1, read on the forward strand.
TTCAAGACTTTCAGTATATCCTGCCATTCCCTTCTGGCCTGCAGAGTTTCTGCAGAAAGATCAGCTGTTATCCTTATGGGTTTTCCCTTATATGTTATTTCTTGCTTTTCTCTTGCTGCTTTTAATATTTTTTCTTTGTGTTTAATTTTCATTAGTTTAATTAATATGTGCCTCGGTGTATTTCTCCTTGGGTTTATTCTGTATGGGACTTTCTGTGCTTCTTGGACTTGGTGAATTATTTCCTTTCCCATGTTGGGGAAGTTTTCCACTATAACCTCTTCAAATATTTTCTCAGACCCTTTCTTTTTTCCTTCTTCTTCTGGGATGCCTATGATTCGAATGTTGGTGCTCTTAACGTTGTCACCAAGGTCTCTGAGACTGTCTTCCATTCTTTTCATTCTTTTTTTCTCTTTCCTGCTCTGTGGCAGTTATTTCCCCCATTCTATCTTCCAACTCACTTATTCACTCTTCTGCCTCCGTTATTCTACTGTTTATACCATCTAGAGTATTTTTAATTTCGGTTATTTTGTTGTCCATTACTTTTTGTTTGCTCTTTAGTTCTTCTGAGTCCTTATTATCTGTTTTTTTGTATTTTCTGTATTTTGTTATCGAGATTTTGGATCATCTTTACTATCATTACTCTGAATTCTTTTTAGGCAATTTTCCTATTTCCTCTTCATTTATTTGGTCTTGTAGGTTTTTTTTTCCTGCTCCTTTGCCTGCATGGTGTTTCTTTGTTTTCTCATTTTGTCTAATTTATAGGATTTGCTGTCTCCTTTCCCTATGCTGCCTAGTAGTAATTCCTCTTGTTTCTGCCCTCTGGCCCCTGTGGTGGGGTTGTCTAGTGTCTTGAGTAGGCTTCCTGGTGGTGGGGAGTGGTCTGGTGTCTGCTTTCTGGTGTGTGGCTCTGTGTCTTTTCTCTCTGATGAGCAGGGCTGTGTCAGGTGGTGTGTTTTAGGGTATCTGTGAGGTTAATATGGCTTTAGGTAGTCTGTGTGCTGATGGGTGGTCTTATGTTCCAATCTTGTTCGTAGTTTGGTGTGAGGTGTCCAGCTCTGGCAGTTGCAGACAGTTGGGCGAAGCCGGGTCTTAGACTCTGATACAAGACTCCATGAGAGTTCTCTGCAGTTAATCTTCCCTGTGTCTGAGGGCTTCCTAGTAGTCTAGCATCCTGGATTCAGTGCTCCCTCCCCAGAGCCTCCTACTTGACTTCTGATGGAGTAGTTCAGACTTCAGAGGTTGCTTGCCCTGGGCAGCGTCAGAGGGCAAGCAGACTGGACAGCCCTGAGGAAGAGAAGGAGGCGGAAGAGAAGGGGCAGCCCAGGCCTGCATCTGCCGCATCTCCAACCCCTTGGTGAGGAAGCGCTGCTGTGAGGAAAGCCCTCCCACTCTGCGTGCAGCCAGGAGACCAAGCCACAGCCTGCTTTAGTAATTATAAAAGTGTTTATAATTATGGAGAGTCAATGACATTATCAAGCTTGCAGGGCGCAGGGCACAGGGCTTTTGTTCAGAACAAAGCCCATGCACAGTTGGCTTCATGGGTGAGGTCTAGTTGGCTGTCTTTCTTCCTTCTCACCTCAGTTACGCCATCTCTGGAAAGCCTCTTTCTCTGATCTCTGCCTTGGTTCTCCAGATGTTAAATGGTTGTTCACCTCACTTATTCTCAGAACATAATGAAAATTAAGAAGAGCAAAGAACATTTTGAATGTGATATAATTTAGTCATCTATTAAGGACTTTCCAACTGCAAAGATGGCAAAATGCTGATTCATTTTCCCAAAGCTCCTCACCCTAGACCCATTTCCTTTTCTAGAGATTGTTAAGCAAGAAATAGCTGTGATATATGTGGAAGTGTTCGGGTGCAGAGCTGCCCAGAACAAACATGATAACCCAGGTGACACTTTGAGTCCTGTCTGAACCTCTAAACTATGATTTTATAGATGTATCTTGTTTACACAATACAAATATTTCTAAAAAATTGTCTGATGTCGATTTTATAGATTAAATCATATTTTAGTTATACCTAATTAGCCTGCTTTTCAAAAACTTCCTGTAATAAATATTTTGACAAATGAAGCACTCTCTAATTTGCATTTTATTTTTATGATGGACTTTAGAATATAAAGACGGATATAGTTACATTGCTAAATGTAGTAATCAGTGTGAAAATATATTGCAAATGTAAAAAACTGTTAGCTCAACTGTTGAGACAGTATAGTAGTTATTTATTGCTGCATAACAAATGACTCCAAAACCTAGCAACTTAAAACAACGAGCACTATTTCATAGTTTCTGAGGGTTGAGATTCTTAGCTGGGTGGTCCTGGTTCAGGATTTCTCACTGAGTTGCACTCAAGATGGGTTTGTAGTCTTTGAAAGCTTAATGGGGGCTGGAGGATCCATTTCCAAGTTCACTTCCGCAGCCATGGGCAAGAGGCTTCCTTTCTATGTGAGACTCTTTATGGGGCCTGCTCACAGCATGGCTTCTCCCAGAGGGAGTATCAGCATCAGTATCTCCATGAGAATGAGAGCAAGCAAGACAAGCCGAAGTGCTTTACAACCTAATCTTGGAAGTAAAATTCCATCCCTTCTCTATATTCTGTTGGTCACACAGGCCAACCCCAATACAGTGGCACTACACAAAGGTGTGAGTACCAGGAGGCAGGGACCACGGGGGGCCATTCTGGAGGCTGGTGACCACAGAAAACAAACAGATGAATCTTTCCAAAATCCTTGTCCTGTGGCTTTTTATACCTTCATATTAAGATTACTAAGCCAGTTTCCCCCATGTAACTCCAGCTAGCCATAGAATCAGGGCCGTTAACCTGGGACAAAAGGTAACTGTCAATCAACTAGTGTAAAAATATGTTAAACTGAAATATTTGACCAAGGCATGCAGTAAAGTATCCAGTACTAAAATCAGTTGTGAGAGAGGCAAGCATCAGTTTTGCAAAGGAAATAGCTGAAAACTGGTTACACAAGTCTTGGGCTTCTCACCCGAGGGCTATTCCCACAGATGAGAGGTATAGGAAGGTCAAAAGAGGGGGAGTGCTGGAAAGAATACCTGAGGAGGGTTTGCTGTGGAGAGTAATTTATTGCTATGAGTCCCCGCTAAGGGAGATAAAGTGAGAGTCACATTAATGGATTGTTTTGAGAGGTTGAAATGCATTCTCCGTGGCTAGAGGACAAGCTGGGTAGATGTCTGCCTGCCCAGGAAATCTGGACGTCAAGGAGATGTGCGGGCAAGCTGTTGGGCATTTTGTGAAGGGGAGTTGCAAGCTTGGGATTGCCCTGAAACTCCAGAACCTGGACAGAGAATGCATGTCTCCTGAGGAACAGAAGAGGTTCTGGGGAAGAAGGAATTACCCTGGATCTACTTTACATCCAGGTAGAGGTTTCCCTGAAGGAGGAGGAGACCAGCAGAGATTCTGCATGGCCTGAACCAAGAGAAAATCAAGAGCTGAGCAAGGAGGAGCCAGCAGGTGAAGCATCATTGCCCAAACTGCAGGAATTGCAGGCAGAGACACAAAGCACGGGGGTCTCCAAATAACCCATCACATATCTACAGGTCCAGAGAGGGTGAGCCATCTGAGACCAGCACCAGAGGAGCAAGAACTTTCTAACATCCCTTTCCTCCAGGTCTTCTCCCTCCTGGATCCTGGTTGGCAAGCTGTGCCAGGGGATCGGGGCGGGGGAAGACCATCACCAGGCAGGAAAAACGAGGAGGAGAGCCTTTCCTTAATGCCACACTCCAGCAGCCAGGCAGCTCACGGTGGGGGTGGGGGTGGGCAGGGTGCAAGGTTTAACGATAACTCCAATTTGAAGCTTATTACCTGGGACTAGACACCTTAAATTATTGAAATTACACGGCAGGTCTTACAGTGATTGAAAGACTTTCATTTCCCTAAGAGTGATCAAAATAAGTCAGAAAAGTAGCCAAGTCCCCCCACCTCCTCAAGGGCAGGGTTATAGTGGGATACTAGCAGACAAAATTATTTATATCGTTATATCCCATGATTTCTTCCTGTTCAATTTATAAGTTTCATTAGCAATAGCTTCTGTGTTTGAAATGAGGGTTGTTTTCAATATGAGGCTTCTCTGACTCTTCTTAGGTGAGTTACAGGTAGCACACACTACATGGTCACAGGTGACAGCTGGACGGAAAATTAAGTGAGCCAGACAGTAAAAGGAAGCAAAATGTCCATCTTGTCACACGCCATGTGGGCTTGAGGCTGTGATGGCAGGTTTTTCTCCAGGGCTTGTGATAGATATTTATTCATCGTCTTAGGCCAAAGGCTTAATAAGCCCTTCAACTACGGGCCCTTCACTCATTTGTTCATCCAATAACCTTTTTTTCAAAGCTCCTACCACATTCCTGAAATCCTTCCTTCCACTCCTCAGAAAACCTGTCTCACCATCTTTTGTATCTAGTTCTTTTCTCTACCTCCAAGTCTCTTTCAAGTTCACCAACTGCACTGAGCCAGGTGGCAGCTTTCCTGTAAAAAATATTTGGATAGGGTTTAGAGAAAGTGGGTATTATATGTAAATGTGATAGCACACAGAAACTTTGGAGGTCTCTGATGCTTTTCTGTAATAAGTGTAATTATACACACACACATATATATTTTATATATGTAGAGCTATATACGTATAGACATCACATATTTAAATATAAATATGTGTATATATTCCTAGTAGCACAGTTAAAAAAAGATTTGCAATCTGGAAAGTTTAAATAAAAATAACATTTTATATACTTTATAGAATGTTACCTATTTCTTTTTCTCCTAAGAAAATCGTCCTCTCTTTTTACAGCCCAACCCTCTCACAAGCCAAAATCCATTATCCATTCTGGTGAGTACTGAGGAGGCTGGATCATCTAACACTTATTCAAACTAGTGTCTCCTCTTGTATGGAGCATTTTAAAAACATCTTTGGGTCTTTTATCTTTTTTTTTTTGGAAGGTTTTCCCCATAATTAAAAAGCTGCCTTTTTTCATATATATGATGTTTATGTAATATAATATTTTTATTTCTATAACATCTGTATATTTAGTATATCTGAAATTAATTCGTATATGTGAAAGCGAAGAATGCATTGAAACATTCTTTCAAACAAATGGATAGCCATATTTTCTAAGTATGAATAGTCCATATTGCCCCAGTTATATGAAAGGAAACTTTAACATATACTTAATTCCTATGGCTCTGTTTCTCCATTCTGTATTTGGCGCTATATCCGTGCTGGTATAAAACTATTTTATTTACTGTATTATCAAAATCCATTTTTATGTCTGGTAGCCACTGGTGTTATGTCCGGTGTTCCCTGAAACCCTGATTGCCCAAGCTTCTCCCCTCAACCAGAATGCCTTCTCCGCTTCTCCAAATCACCCATCCATGACTTTCGGCTCAAGCAGGGGACACCTGGCTTAGTGACAAGTTTTGGTGCAAAAGACAAAAGGCTTTTTTTATTGAATCCCAAGTTTGCTACAAACCCACAATGCAGTGAGGTGGCTGAAATCTAAGGCAAAGTTAAGCTGTTTTAAAAGATGAATCACATTCAGAGGATGATAAATTACAGTCTCAAGACCTTTGACCCCAACACATCTGGAGTGCCTGGCTCTGGGCTGGGCACCGCCTTTGGCAGGAGCCTTCCCTGGGTAGAAAAGGTGACCAGAGGGTGGCTGGATCCTGACTCATGGAGGGAAGAGGGGAGGATGGTTGGTCTGGAGAGGAGAGGGCCTTGGGGCTGCGGGCATTGTCATCAAGTCTGAAGAGGGGCTGGACGAAACTTTCTTTTGTCTGTAAGGAAAAAAGAAAACTAGATCTCAGCTCTGCGTTAAAGACAATTTTCTAGAAAAAAGAATATCCTCAAGCAAAACGGGCTGATTAGTGAGGTAATGGATGACTGTTATCAAAAATATTTTAAAAGAAGTTATATGCTGCGGAAAGGATTTCTGTCTGGGTAGGAAGATGAACTTGATGCTTCTGTGGGTCTCTTCTGTCTCCCTAAATTCCCTTTCCCTTCTTTGAAACTTTTCAGCTCACAGCGCTTGCACCCTCATCCCAACAAATGCGGAACTTCTAGCCCGTGCCATATGTCCATCTTGCAATGTCCATTTCTTGAGCTGATTTTTCTCAAAAATTGTGATTTAAATATTTCCTCTTCTTTTGAGTGCAGTGACTCTTCCTGAAAAGTCTTTTTTCTCTTTCACAGCCTCTAGCACAGTCTCTTGCCTTAAAAAGCAGTTTAATACATATTTATTTATTGTTCAACAATGTGCTGACTGATGGCTAATTATCCTGACTCCAGTCACCAAGAAATTAATAATGCACTTTGTCAAGATTGATCCTGTTTCAGAAATAGCCACCTTTTTGTGTAACTACCTCTGCAAATTTCAATCCTTATTCATTCCCCCGCTCCTTTCCCCTTCCCATTTTTTTTAAAGGAATAATCATCTTTTGCTGGAATGAAACTCTTTTTTGCTGTGTGTGGTCAGAATTACAGACAGGAGGGGAACAGATGGCTGAGTTCTGAGGAGACAATTCCTGGCCGCGGAGGCTTAACAAAGCTAATAAAATGTAATTTACCGAAGACTTAGAGAGTCATGAGGCATCTGAGATTTTTTTAAAGCCCCAAGCCCCCCGCACTTGCAACACCTCCCCACTGCTCTCCCCCCAACCCTTCCATCCTCCCGGAGAACGTGAGGTTGCCAAGCTGTCACTGATGTAGCCACTCGGAGGCTCCCCTCTCCCAGGCACTTTGGCCGGGCTGTCTGGGCAACGGGCTGGGGCACCATTGTCTTTCAGCAAATGGTCTTGTCACCGTTCAGAGGCCCAGGCCGTGGCCCCGTGCACCTGGCTGGGATCCCGGAACCCCTGGAGTGAGAGCTGCACAGACAGAGGAAGGCAGCGCTGGCGTCTTTATTCCGCGGTGGGGAGATGCCTCGTTTGGGTTCTATTTCATTGCTTCCCCTCCCGAAAGGCCCAGCTTGATGCTTCCTACATCTGCTCTGTTCCATTTAGCATGTGTGTCCAAAAACCTCTTTTTATTCTGCTCCTGACTTTCTTTGAATAGAAAGCTTACAAAATGGCCCCATCTGCTTCCCTCAGACTTTGTCCACAAAGGCAACCTGGGCCTCCGTCAGCCACGATATATCCCTTTGCTTCTCCCTTTGGGCTGTGGTTTTCACTGCCGTCTGCTAACCCTGGGCAGTCACTGGCACCACCCAGAGAAAATGCCATTTGTGCCTTTGTTTTCTTAAGTTCAGGAGACAAATACAGTAAAAGGTATGTGACTCATCACAGAACCTCCAGGATGCTTGCGGGACCGCTTGGAGCCCAGGTTGGCTGAGGTGATGCAGAGAGAGAAAGGGAGAAAGTCATTGGCTACGTGACACTCACTTCATGTGACGTCTTTGGTTTTCAGTGATGAAAGGCAATGCTGCCGCCTGAGATATGGCCGGGAGACCTGTGGACTGGGGTGGAGTTTGGTTTATGCAAACCCAGCCTTTGAGCTTTCAAATCAGAGCAGCAAACACATAAGGCACCCTTATTGCTTTACGCGCCTGGTAAAGCGCTGAGTACTTACAGAGGAGGAGAGAGGAGCTTATACTCAGTTACAAAAGATCCAAACACATTTCAGCAAGAGGGGATGATCGTGACAAGGGGATGTACACAGGGAACCGTGGGTACACGCAGGAGGGCACTCAACTCACCTTCTAGAAGACATGTCTGAGGTTGGACTAGAAATTGAGTTCCCGTCAATCAGGCAAATCAGTGGAGAAGGGGGTTTCAGAAGCAGAGTCAGAAAATATGAAACAGCATTATCTAAGACCCAGAATCATGACCCAGCATGGTGAGTGCATGTACCTGTAGGTAGTTTAGAATAGTTGTAAGGTAGAGCAGCTGGAAATTATGTCAGAAGATAAAGGCAGGGCCATATCACAAAAGGCCTCCTGTAGTAAGTGAAGGGAATGTAGGTATGGGGAGCTGCCAGAGTTTTCAGTGAGGAGTGACAGGATCGGGTTTGCAGTTTAGGAAGGTTACTCTGGCGGAAGGATGGATTTTGAGGAGGGGGTCCTGGACAGAGAGTACCCAGAAGCAGGCAAACCCCTCAAGTCTCTTAACTCCCTGTGTCTGACTCCTAAAATTCTCTCACCCTAACCCAGTAGTCCCTCCAGAAATTTCACTGGCTTTGCTTTTAAAATATTTCCAGAATCTTCCTTTTCTCACCACATCCACTGCTACCACCCTGTCCCAGCCGCCCGCATCTCTCTTCTGCATTATTGCTACAGCCTCCTACTTGGTCTCCATTTCCATCCTGGTTTCCCTAAGTCTCTTCTCAAGGTGACAGTCCAAATGATCCTTTGAAAACATATATCCGATTTTATCATTCCTCTGCTCAAAACCTAGCGATGACTCAGAAAAGGCTGAACTCCCTATAATGAGCTCTGGCCTGTTTTCTGACCACCTCCCCTTGCTTCCTCCACTCCAGTTGGGCTGATCTTCTTGCTGCTTCTGGAGCATACCAGCCACGCGCCCATATTAGGGTCTTCTCCCTCTGCCTGGAATGCTCCCCCCAGGCAACTACATACATGGCTTGCCTCCTTCACATCTTTGCCCAAATGTTATCTCCCCAAAAAGACTCACCCCACTCACTCAACTTAAAATGGCAGTGTAGCCTTCCTGTCAAAAATTCTTCCCAACAATCCCTGCTCTAATTTTTTATAGTGATTAGCATTTTTTAAATTTGCTATGTAATTATCCATTTGTGTTCTTATTACCCATCTTCTCCCTCGCCCCAACTAGAATATGAATTATTCAAGGGTGGTTTTGTATATTTTGTTCCTAAACTAGCGCCCTGCCTACAGCACTAATCCTTAGCAAATACTCGTTGGATCAATAATCAGCAAGGGTTCAAACGAGAGCTGATAAAGGACTTACCTAGGAGAGTGATGTGGGGAAGAAGAGACAGAATTTAGAGACATTGGTAAGGCTTCCTGATTGATTGAAAATGCTGAGCGAGAGAAATGGAATGATCTAGAATGAATGACAGGCTTGGATGAATAAGTGCGGCAGGGTGGGGAGGAAGGAAGGCAGTAATGAGCCCCATTCAGGACATACTGACGTAGAGGTGGCTGTGTGATACTCAAACGAAGACCCAGTGGGCTGTTAGAACTCAAGCAAAAAAACTCGCTGGACGGATTAGAACCCAGGTGTGGAATTTGGAGGCTTTAGTATTTGCATATTGACTTGTAAATAAGCTAATGACACCCTAACTGGCTCGCAGGACCTAGTTATCAGTAGCCAGAAGACCTGTTCATTCTGTTATACACACAGAGGAGAGAGAGGGTCCAGGCACACTTCAGAACTGTTGCAAAGGAACTGGTTAAATTATTATTATTGTTATTATTACATTATTCTTTCAAATTTCCTTCTCCAAGGCAGTTTTTCTTGTGAGGCATGATCTATAATGTTCCAGGTTGAAATAAAGTTAAAGGTAAAAGCATTCTTGGGGCAATTACACGCTGTTCAACTGAAAAGTATTGAACACACATGAAAATAAGCTTAATTGAATTGTTTATCTCAGATTATTATCTAAATGTTGCTGCAGGAGCAAAGTATCATTTTTCCGTCTAGACAAAAAACACAACTTTCCTCTGGGAACCTCTTAGATTTTTTTTTTAAAAAGCATTGTATTAAGGCAAGTAATATTATCTCCCTTTACAGAGAGGATCAGGTCACAAAAAAGGTTAAGGTAACTCCCAAGGATTGTACAAAAAGTCAGAGGGCAACTCCTGGAACAAATCTTTAGAATCTTGGATCCCAGGCCAGGGTCCCCCAAATTGGGGTCATCCTTCTGGTCACAAAAGCTTAGGCAGATTTGTGAGGTAAGCAGAAAAAAAGTTACAACAATAATATTAGACTTCTTGGTTTGAATGCTAATAGTTTACTCTTTTCTCTGGGTTTGAAAACTCATCTTTTTTTTTTTTAAGCTCTTTATTGGGGTATAATTGCTTTACATTGTTGGGCCAGTTTCTGTTGTACAACAAAGTGAATCAGCTGTATTTATACATGTATCCCCATATCCCCTCCCTCCCCACAACTCCTTCCCACCCTCCTGATTCCATCCCTCTAACTCATCACCCATCATGGAGTTGATCTCCCTGTGTTATGCAGCAGCTTCCCACTAGCTATCTATTTTACATTTGGTAGTGTATATATGTTAGTGCTGCTCTCTCACTTTGTCCCAGCTTCCCCTTCACCCGCCCCCCGCCCCCACCACTTCATGTCCACAAGTCCGTCCTCTGCATCTGTATCTTTATTCTTGCCCTGCCACTGGGTTCATCAGTACCATTTTTTTAGATTCTATATGTATGAGTTAGCACATGGTATTTGTTTTTCTCTTTCTGGCTTACTTCACTCTGAATGACAGACTCTAGGTCCATCCACCTCACTACAAATAACTCAATTTCATTCCTTTTTTATGGCTGAGTACTGTTCCATTGTATGTACGTGCCACATCTTCTTTATCCATTCATCTGTTGATGGGCATTTAGGTTGCTTCCATGTCCTGGCTATTGTAAATAGTGCTGCAGTGAACATTGTGGTATATGTATTTTGGGGGATTATGGTTTTCTCAGGATATATGCCCAGTAGTGGGATTGCTGGGTCGTATGGTAGTTCTATTTTTAGTTTTTTAAGGAACCTCCATATTGCTCTCCACAGTGGCTGTACCAATTTGTATTCTCACCAACAGTGCAGGAGGGTTCCCTTTTCTCCATACCCTCTCCAGCATTTATTGCTTCTAGATTTTTTGATGATGGCCATTCTGACTGGTGTGAATCATCATGGATTTGACTTGCATTTCTCTAATGATTAGTGATGTTGAGCATTTTTTCATGTGTTTGTTAGCCATCTGCATGTCTTCTTTGGAGAAACGTCTATTTAGGTCTTCCGCCCATGTTTGGGTTGGTCTCCTTTTATTTTTACCTTTTTTTTTTAAAGCCTAAACTCTCTCTTCCATCCACAGCTTCTAGTTCTGAATCCCCAACCCAGAAGGGCAGAGAATGAAGGGGGCTTCCTACTCTCTCTGTAGTGGGAAGAGACCTCCGTTTTTGCTTTTTGTTTTTTTCTAACAACGCTGTGAAGCAGTGGGATCAGAAGCCAGGAACCTGGAATTCTGGGCAAGGCTCTGGTGCTCAGGAGCTGAATACTGGCCCCAGAGACCCCAGTTTCTCACACTGCAAAGTGAGGGGGCTGAACACCATCCTTTGAAGCTGTTTCTTGCTCCACAAGTTCATAAGTCTATGTTAAGTGAAAAAGTCTAACTGAATGGTATATCAGAATGTAGCCAATTCCATTCAAATCAACCAAAATGAGTAAGATATTCATACCTCTGTGCTGCTTTATCCTCCGGAATGGAGGACAGCCTGACCACATGGCATTGCTCCCCACCTAGAAGAAGGGTGGGAGTTGAGGGCAGGGTGTCAATGGTCATGGCAGGGTCAACACGAGTGGGGAAGGGGGTTCATCAGGCAAATAGGCTTTGGGAGGTGCTGGCAGAGGGGTTCGTGGGGAGACTCTGTGGTCCATGATGGGATTCTCAGCAACACTTCAAATCTTCAGTTAAGCATCGCAACACAGGGAGGGATTACAGTGTTTGTGGGAAATAGAGAAAAGGATCTATGTGCACCTTTATGTCCAAATTTGACTCAAGGTGGCATTAGGAAGAATTCGTGGGCTCAGAAATAGAAACAGAGGAAAGCAAAAGGAAGATGTAGCAGATGTGGGGAGGACCCTGAGCTGCTCCAATCGAAGAAGAAGAGTTAGAGTCCAGCTTGACCTAAATCCATGAGCAGCAGGGTGGTCCTGAAGGCTGTAGAATGATATCTGGGTTACATTGAGAAGTATTGCAGGCCAAAAGTCAGAACTCTTTGTCCAAAATATTAATATATTTATTGCCCCCAAGGAAACTTCAGTTCTAATTTCAACCTAAAATGAGGCAAAATAATTAATATTAGTGACGGAAACTTTGTTCACACTCAGTACTAAAACCATGACACATACATAATATAAAACATCCTTAAAATCAAGTGCATGAAGTCATTACAAATGTTTATGTGTATCTATATTTACTGACAGGGAAGAACTACACTAGTTAGTGTTGAAAAAAGAAAACCAAACCAAAACAAAACCCAGATGGCAGAGCAATTAGTGTGATCTATTTTAAAAATACATGTGTGTGTATATTTGCTTGGGGAAAATATCGATCCTTCTCGATATTTTCCCCAAGCAAATATACATATAGCATCTATCTCTGAATGATGGAATTGCAAGTTTTATCTTTAAAATATTTACCAATATAGTCTAGCCTTTTACCATGTTTGTGTTTAATTTCAAAAAGTTCGTTATAGGGACATCCCTGGAGGTTCAGTGGTTAAGACTCCATGCTACCATTGCAGGCAGCACGGGTTTGCTCCCTGGTCAGGAAACTAAGGTCCTACATACCAAAGGCGATGGCCAAAAAAAAAAGAAAAGAAAAGAAAAAAGAAAAAATTCATTACAATCTGAAATCAGAGAAGAGAAACCCAGCTTAAGGTGATTCCTCTTCATTGGCTTCTTCCCAAGGAGGCATGAAAAATCTTGTCTTAAAAACAAGTTGTCCCGGCACCACTGTCCTCATTAGAACCCAGACTTGATTCCTAAAGCCAAAAAGCTACAACTGCCAACCCTGTCCAAAAAGAGTGAGGAGAAGTAGCCTCTCTGGCCTGGGCCCTCCTCCAGCAGGGTCTTCCTCTCCCCTAAGACTGCAGTTCCCCGCCAAGGACTCAATAAAATCCCTGCTCCTCAGAGTCTCCAATGAACATCTTGGTTTAAGTGCCCTCCTACCTCAGAATCTGTTCTCACAATGGCTGAGAGGAAGCCAAGCAGAGTGGGAAAACTGGACGACGATTGTGGATAAAAGAAGGATGTGTCCTTGGAGGTCTGTGGAAACATGAAAATTGATGCAGGCTTTCTCATCAGGTTTAGAATCCCCCCACATTTAAATGAAGTGTTTAATGTGTCAAGGAAGCCAGGGCTTGGGCTTCAAAGATGTTGGAATCCCGTGGTTTATCAAAACAAAAAGAACAACAGTGATTTAGGGTCGTTTCCAGGCTGCAGGAGGGCCAGTAGTCAATTTGGATGGAAGTTCCATATGGCTCTCACGTCAATCAGAGCTCATCCGTTTGGAATAGTCAAGGACATTTATCAGCAACCAATCAGTGAATATTTATTGAGCATCTTGGACAGGAACCAGCTTTCTTGTTTAAAACAGTCATGAAACACTCCATAGCTTCATCAGAGAAGAACTCCAAAAGGAAATCTCCAAGTAAACAGAGGGAGATGTACCCAACTCTCCCCACCCCTCCACCTACAGAAGTTAGATTTTTCCCTGAAGAATTTCAATTCCTCCCACTATCATAAAACCCAGCTCTTCTTCCCTTAAACCCCTGGCTCAAACTTAGACAAAAATGCCCTTTCTTTGGTTCCCTCAATAAAGCCTAGACAACCTGACATTGGACAGAAACAAGTACCAAATATTAACACACAGCAAAAATCATATTTTATGGAAAGTTCACCAGAGAAAAAGCAGTCATGACTCCAGAGTGGGTTAGTAAGGCCATGATAACTACTCCAGTCACAGATGCAGGACAGCTCTGGAGTCATCTTGCAGAAGTCTCCTCCCTCTGCTCCTGCCAGCAGACTGCCAATTTCTGAAGTCCCCAGTTCTCTTAGTTTCTGTATTCTATCCCCTAGGGAAGTACAATGTCTCTTTAACTGAAGCCCTGACAAGAGTATAATAGTCTGAAGGGTGTTAAAGAACATCCATCTTGCCTCCTGGTCTTTCTCCTCACTTTTCATGTGTTACACAAGCTGAAGATAGAGCCCAGTTATCTGAAAGAGGTCAGTTGATACTTTTTAAAATCTCAGTCCAGGCTAAACTACAGTAACCAATCCTAACCTCAAATAGTATGAGTAGAGTTTTTAAATAGTTGGAGTTGAATTCAAGTCAACAAATATTTATTTAATAACCATTATGGGCTAAATAATATATAAAATATAGAAAGGCTTACAAAGATAAGTAAAACTTGATTTTGTCCTTCAAGAAGTTTACAGTCTAATAATGGGAATAAGACAAGTATAGTCTCCACTATAATATCAAGCAGAAAATAACCATAAAAATTTTTTTAATGTGCTAAGGTGGCTTACATGAGGAAGAGAACACATCTAACTGGAAACTGAGTGAGGACTTCTTAAGAGTTAGCATTGGAATGGACATTGAAGGATGAAGTGAACAGAGTGAATTGTTCTCCAAAAAAGGGAATATTATTAGCAATGCTCAGAGTTCAACAAGCGTGGCAGTAGTCAGGCCACAGAGTACGTGTGGGAGATTAATCAAAGAAGAGGCTAGAAAGCAGATTCAGAGTAAATTTAGTGCTTACTTCCGTAAGTGACCGTAAACTGCTGAAAACTTTTGAGTGTGGGGGTGCAGTGATTTGAGCAGCACATTAGGTGAAATAATTGGACATAAATATACAGGATAGATGGGACAGAAGCAGGGTAGTCAGCTAACGTTCTAGGTGAGGAGAAAGAAAGGTCTAAACTAGGGAGGTATTACTGAGCACAAGAGAAGATGGTGTGAGAGCCCAGGAGTGGCAGCATCACCGTATGTGGAGGGTAAGGCAGAGTGAGGAGCAAAATGACTCCCAGGTGTCCAGCCCAAGAGGCTGGGAGGGTGGTGTAGCCATCAACTTTGACCCTGGAGTATCAAAACCATAAAAAGCAACCAAATGAAGCTAGCCGAGGAAGACCTTGTAAACAGCTGAGACAGCTGATCCCTTTGCTTTTCTCTTTTTCATTCCATTCAGTGTTCAAACACCCATAAAGTATCTTCTTTGTAGGGAGGGAAGCTGGAATGAGTACTTGCTATTGTTAGTTCCCAAATATCCTTTCCATCTATGAACTAGGTTTGAGGCTCTCGGAAGATCTGATTCTCTCAGTTCAGCTCCAAGGATCCCCGAATTGATGAAAAGGGTGAAATGTGGCCTAGAGATTAGGTAAAGTAATTAGGTAAAGTATGTTAAAGAAGTCAATGATTCAGAATCTCTTACAAAAACAAATCCGTTGGGTAGAAATCTATACACTCTGGGCATTTATTCAGGAGACATGAATACGTATGTCCAAACAATAATCTATACATGTATGTTGATAGCAACTTTACTTACATGGCTAAAAACTGGAAATAACCAAAATGTCCTTTAATAGGTTAAACTGTGGCACATCTATACCAATAAATATTACTGAGGTTGAACTATTGATGCACAGAACAACTTGAATGGATTTCAAGGACATTATGCTGAGTAAAAAAAAAAATCCAATTTCAAAAGGTTGCATACTATATAATTTGATCTATATAGCATTTTCAACATGAAAAATGTGTAAAGATGGAGAACAAATTAGTGGTTGCCAAGGGTTAGGGATGGAGTGGGGGAGGCAAAGGGTGTGCCTGAGGGGGATCTTTATTGATGCAATAATTCCCTATCGTGATTGTGAAGGTGGTTCTAGGAACATACACTTGGGATAAAAACTGGCATAGAACTCACACAGCACACTGTAGCAATGTCAGTTTCCTGTTTTGATATGGCTCTGTGATGGACTTGTCACAAAATGCCTCTTTGAACCTTGACAACATCCCTATGAGGTGGGCTCTATTACCCCAGGAAGGTAAGACTTACACAAGTTACCTTGCCCAAGGCAGGCAGCTGGCAAATGGCAGGGCTGAGATTCACATCTAGGCAACATGATCCTCAAACGTTTGTTTTTAATCTTGATGCTCAGCTACCCATGTCCTGGCAAGTAAAGCAGATGGGCAGAAAAATATAAGCTTTTCATGGGATCATGATTACAGGGATACAGGTAGAGGAACTATCTAGAACTCATTACTTTAACCATTCAGCTCACAGCTACCATTTTGAGTGCTTACAGACTAAGAATTTTCGTGAAATGCTTTTACATGTGTTTCTGTTTTTACTCCTAAAACTGCCTCTTGCCGTTGTCTGGCAATGAAATATTTTTCCTTACTGGCTCTGAAGCATCGCCTCTGACCTTGGAGAGGATGCTGCTTCCGATGACGCTCAGCTACTTAGGAGTTAGCGCATTTGCAAAGTTTCCCTGCTTTGCTCTCTTCTGGGTTTCTGCACACTCCTTCCCTTCATTGAGGACAATCCACTCCAGTCTTTGGCCCCAGGAATTCTGACCACTTTACTGGCCAATACCCAGCCCTCATCGGTGGTGGGTGAGGAATATGATTAGACAGTCTGCACTGGCATCTGCAGGAGTACATGGTGGAATATAGAATATTTTTAATCCTGCACTAAGCACTCTGAACTGTGTACAATGAATTTGTGCTTCCTTCCACACGAGCTATGGAGCGGAACCCAGTGAAAACCTGCCCTAGGTCACTACCAGGTGTGGCGGAGCCAAACATCAAAGCCAGCCTCAGAACAGAGCACACAAAAATAATATTGTGTGCAAGGGGTCAGCACAACTAGCCAGGTGCCAAGTGGAATAGCCAGAGCCTGACGTGAGGACCAGAATTCAGGTCTTGACTTCATGGCAGATTCAAGTCATGGCAGATTCAATTTTATATTGTCTGACAGTGTCATTACGTGAAAACTCAGAACCAGAAGCATGGCGAAGTAGAAGCCCAGACAACAGCTCTGACTGGGGAATAACCTTAGTTTTTTTTTAATTGAAGTATAGTTGACTTATAATATCATATTAGTTTCAGGTGTACAACATAGTAGTTCAATATTTTTATAGATTGTACTCCATACAAAGTTGTTATAAAATATTGACTATACTCCCTGTGTTGTACATTGCATCCTTGTAGCCTATTTATTTTATACCTAGTAGTTTGTACCT
The DNA here is from genome assembly GCF_030028045.1 of Hippopotamus amphibius kiboko. Taxonomy (NCBI): domain Eukaryota; kingdom Metazoa; phylum Chordata; class Mammalia; order Artiodactyla; family Hippopotamidae; genus Hippopotamus; species Hippopotamus amphibius. The sequence continues at coordinate 21,499,772 of NC_080195.1, forward strand.
CTTGAACCCCTTCACCTACTTTTCCCCTCCCCCAACCCTTTCCCCACTGGTAACCATTGGTTTGTTCTCTGTACCTGTGAGTCCATTTTTGTTTAATTAAAAGAAAAGAGAACATGACATCACTCAGTGCACTTGAGATAGAAAATTCCTAGCTTGGGACGTTGGCACAATTTTGCCCCTGATGCAAATGTTATGATCAGGCCGCTACCATGTAATTATGCATTCTTGAAGGTCTCTGATAACGATCTGCAAACACTTTGTAAGCTAAAGCTGTGGGTGGAATAGTATCCCGAAGCAGCCAATATTATGATTTCTACATGGTATTTTGGGATTCTTCAGACTCTGGTTCTTCAAGCAGCTTGCCTGAGTCTCCTTTCCACAGGAAACTCTCCCTGCAGTGTTTGTGCACTCCTTGTAAACTGAGAGCATGGAGACGGCATGACAAACCGGTCCAATGACTTAGGCATCTTCAGATCCAGAGCTCATGGAAATGTCTCACTTCCCAGGGCTTGAAGGGGGCGCGAGGGGAAGAGCAGACCTGCCCCAGTCCTCTGGGCAGAATCTATTTCCCACAGCCTCCTGGCCCAGACTCAAGTCCTTTAGAACAGAGCCAGGAATGTTTCCTGGAGTTTATTGTAGCCTGGAGGTCACATGTGACGTTGCACAGTGATTAACTACAGGGAATGCTTGGTCGGGATTATATTTAATTTATACTTACGTGTTGGCAATTTCTTGTAGACAATCATTTCTCTAGGACATCTCAGTGGCCCTGAACCACGTGACAGTTACTGTTAGATGTGTCCTTGGGGTCCCGGACCTTCATGAATACTTGATGGAAGACACACAGGACTGCCTGTGTGTCCCCATCTGGTGCCGGTCCCCTATTGTTCCTATGTTCATTTCTATTGTATTTCCTAAAATGGTGCCACTTTCCTCTATTTATAGAACTGCTCAGCTAATTGAATACTGTCAAAAAAAAGGAAACAGAACAAGGCAGAAGATGAGTCTCCTCCCTTTCTGCCTTATTTGTGGTCCCGAGTCCGTGAGGGACATGTGTTCAGTTCTTCTGTTGCTTTATGTTTAGTAGCCATATTTAATCTCACTCCTTGACAATTTCAGACTCAGCTCAGAAAGTCGATAATAATGTGAATCCCTGAGGTTTAAAAATAAATTTTGACATAAAATCTGAGTCTCTGGACTTGCTTTTTAGAGGAAATGAGGTTTCTAGTGATTTCCTAAGGAAACTGGAAGTTTCCTAAAGTTAATTACTAAAGTTACTATATTTACCTAAGTAAATAAGCAATAAACAAACACAAAAATGATCATGGAGGAAAATCACTCTAATGGGATCACATTGCCTTCAAGGCAGAAATCCTGGGATCTCTGTGAAAATATCTGATTAATATGTGCTTCTATTACATTAAATTGTTTCATCAGCTTTCGTCACCACAGTGTTGTTATTCTCAGGTGAGAAGCCAAGTTTAGCCCTTACTCATGTGGCTTAGTCCTGGTTTATCATGTTCCCAAGGGGATCAGACTCCTTTATGCACCCGTGTGGGTTGATCACATACATGACCTACTCCTTCCTCTCAACGCTGCAGCAGGACAATGTCCACAAGATTTTAGTCCCAATACATCCTCTCTTTTATCTACACAAGCTGATGCCCATCACTTTATTCTCTTAATATAATGAGGGTAATTTAGTGTTAAACTATAATTGATTTAACTGTTTCCTTGTCAACTGACCTATGAGTTGAGGGAAAAAAATCAGTCTCTAGAAATCTAAGTCAAATGTATCTTCTCAAAAGTTAGGCTTGATGCAAGGCCCTCTGACATGTGTACCATATCTGGGGAAAGTAAGACCAAATGTATAGAAATTAGTGTTTTAAAATAGTTGCTGTTTTATACTTGAGAAGAGTTAATTGTCCAAATAGTTTGCATCCTAAGTTTAATTATGAAATAAGATGCATTATCATTGTTGAAGCTGGAACTACTGGCATAATTTTTTTTAATTTAATTTATTTATTTATTGGTTGTGTTGGGTCTTCATTGCTGCATGCAGGCTTTCTGTAGTTGCGGAGAGCAGAGGCTACTCTTCGTTGCGATGTGCAGGCTTCTTATTGTGGTGGATTCTCTTGTTGTGGAGCACGGGCTCTAGGCACATGGGCTTCAGTAATTGTGGCACTCGAGCTCAGTAGTTGTGGCTTGCAGGCTCTAGAGCACAGGTTCAGTAGCTGTGGTGCATGGGCTTAGTTGGTCCACAGCATGTGGAATCTTCCCGGGCCAGGGCTCGAACCCATGTCCCCTGCATTGGCAGGCGGATTCTTAACCACTGCACCACCAGGGAAGCCCTACTGGCTTAATTTTAATTAGCATTACTTTAGAGTACCTAGTGCTGTGAAAAGATAGACAGTGGAATGAATCTTAATTGCCTTCAGAAACTGGCAATACTGGGAGAGGAATTCAAGGTATTCATGAACGTGACCAAGACTGACAGGATAGTTGGAAAACGAAGGACTGTTTTTGTTTTTTTTTTATGTGTTTGATTTAACTTGTGGCCTTGTAAAACATATTTGGGTGATTTAATTAACCTCTCTGAGCCTCATTTATTCAGCTATAAAGTGAAAAAAATAATAGAACCTAACTCATTAGTTTATTGTGAGGATTAAATAGGAAGATGCTTGTGCTGGCACATGATAAATGCTCAATAAATATTAGCTATTAATTTTTTAAAATGAAGACAGGACAATTACAGCTTCTGAACAGAGTCCCTTCCTCCATCCTAAAATGTCATGTACCATTTGACTCAAGTCATACCATCTCACTTGAAGTTGAGGATCATAGGCTTTTATTCTAGAACTGCTCTAAAGCCCCATAAAACCGAAGTCAAAGTCAATATAAACAAAGCGATAGTTGGGGAAAAAAAGTTTCTGAAAGATTTTGACCCTATTAAAATGATTCAGAGTGAGCTTTCTACTGGGTTTTGGTAAAGAAAAATAGATGTAAGTTAAGCAGTGATCCATCACATTTAAAGCTTACTTGGTACTTAATTCTAAAGCATATTTTAAAAATGTTAGCATTTTATAAATCAGTTTGCCTTAATCAACATTATCTTTAATCAATTTGTCCTTTAATCAATTTCTACATGTGATTTAGAGTTTTTCTCTTCTGCCCCGCTCCACTTTTGAATTGATGGTGTATCTTAGAATCAGTGTTGATGTAAAATGAAGCACAGGGTGGACACGTTATTTCTAAATTTCTTTAAAAGTTTTATAATTTCTTTAAAAGTACCAATTTCTTTTGTGACAATTCATGGATTATTAGTGTTTGTCAGGATGTCTGTGTAATATAGAGCTGATTCTGGTGGAAAGGCTTGATTGGTTACCTTTTGGGTCCATCTTTGTTCTTCATTACCCATGGAAATGTCACATGGATGAGCCACATTAGTGCCTCCTTGACTCATAGGGGTTATATTTGGAGGAAACTACACTTCTGGAATGAAGTCTTGCAATCCCTGGAATGGTCCTCAGCCAATTCAGCTGATGACCTGTTGTGACCCCACTGTGTGCTCATGCCAGTACCTGCCAGGCAACACCCCACACCTATTCATTTCTCTGGACTGTGTTTCTGCTCTCCCCATAGTGCTGGGGCCCAAGAGGAGTGAGAATGGTCTTCTATAATGACCAGTATAGAAGGACAGAGCAAGATTCTGGCTTAAAATATTTACCACTCCCAATTTTGGCATTAGAAATTTTTGGTTTAGATGATGGTAATAAGTATGGATAAGAAATGTGCTATCAATATAAACATATTGATAAGTATTAGATATATAGACTCTATAAAATATACCAACTCTATATATCTGACTTTTATTGATAATATTATAGTAATCACATATATTTATTTTTGTAATACCACCATCAGCAAATTCTACACCAGAATCCAAATGGTACATGGACAAATGCCATGTTAGAATTATAGAATAGTGGATTAACTCATATTCATCTATATATACCCTCTATCCCTTACCAATTAAACAAGGGTATGGCTTAGATTTTTGATTAATTTGAATTCACTGAATTTTGAAAGTGGAAGGAGGCTCAGAAAGTTGCACATTTTACCCCTTTTTCATGTTAGGTACTTCCTCTGGTGATATGATTCATAAATACCTCCCGTCACTTTGGAAATTCATTTCTATTTCCTACGTGTCCTCCCTCTTGAAAAAATGCATTGCTTACAATGAATCTACCCTATTTGTTCTAAAATTGCCTAGTTCCAGTGTCAAGGGGTAGAGAACAGTTATATAAACATGCATAATACATAGTTAGAAATAAGGTATGGTAAGGGTGAGCCCAGTCAGACCAACCACCACCACCAGCAAACATGTTTGCAACCACCATTTTAAGGAAAGGTAAGATGGGTGGCAGGAAAAGCACCATTCGTGGAAAGTCCCTTGGGGCCAGGACAGTTTCTGGGAGAATATTGGAAGTCAAGGGTCAATATGAAGTCGTGCCAGCTAAACAAGAGTCTCACTTGGCCTTTGTATGATGCCAATAGGAGGTGTTTCTTCACGGTAGTTATTCTGTTCCACTCCGTGGCTGTCTAGTTCAGGCTTCTCAAACTTCAAGGTACAGATGAATCACTTGGGAATCTTGATGAAACAAAGACTCTGCTTCAATTGATCCGGGTGGGTGCTGAGATTTTGCATTTGCTAGAAATGCAAAATCTGCTGGTCCAGACCAAACTTTAAGTGGTGGGATCTGGAGGACCAGCTTGGGGCGGGTTGGGACAGAGACTCCACTCAATTCCCATTTCATAGGTTGCTTTCCTATAGTTAAGTCAGTGACAACTCCCATCCCTTTGTTTTTTCGTTGGCAACTGTTCCATGTTATCGTGGAATTCCTGTACAGGGACTATCTGTCTTGGTTCGACATTATAATCTTCTGGGAAGCTTTTTAACAATTTGATTCCCACGTCACACATCAGTAAAACTAAACCAGAATCTTGGCCGGAGGGTGTGTGGTCAGAACTTTTAAAGATCCCCAGGTGATTCAAATACAGCTAAGAACCACTCACTAAGAAAATGTAGAAGTTGGGGAAGAGCCTCATAGATCTGGTTCCAAGCGTTCCAAGCTATGCTGCCCACATGTTTAAGCCTGGGCATTTTCTTTGCCTTCAATATTAACCTGAAAATTGGCTGGAAATAATTCTCTCAGAAGCCTGTTTGCAAGTAGAAGGTACCTTCTCTGGAAGAGGTCAAACACCAGTAGAGGAAAATCTATAGGAAAGATAGAGGATTAAGTTTCTCCTTGATTTCTCTGAGTTGGAATTATATCATAAATTCATTCAGAATTTTACCTTTCATTTCTGTATCTTACAGACCTATTCTTTGAATCATTTTGGAAGAAATGAATGATTCTTTTCCTCAAGAAGGTGCAAGCACATTGACAAAAATCCAACTAATTATCCGGGTAATTAAATAACTACAACCTTTATAGGTACCCAGGGAGCTGAGAGCACCGTAAGACAGGGATTTCAAATAGAAGAACCATTAAAAAGAGGGAAACTGAGACGAAGTGAGAGAGTAGCACAGACATATATATACTACCAACTGTAAAATAGATAGTCAGTGGGAAGTTGTTGTATAACAAAGGGAGTCCAACTCGAGGATGGAAGATGCCTTAGAGGACTGGGGCGGGGAGGGTGGGGGGGACTCGAGGGGGGGGAGTCAAGGAAGGGAGGGAATACGGGGATATGTGTATAAAAACAGATGATTGAACTTGGTGTACCCCCCAAAAAATAAAAAAATATAAAAAAAAAAGAAATGAAAGTGATACTGAAAACATTTAAAAAAAAAAAAAGAGAAAAGCCTTTTTTTCTCTGAGGTTGACTCATTCAAGAAAACTAAAACAACTGAAACCATGTTATTTTAAAAGCAAAATTGAGATGAGGAAGAGTTTAAAGAAATATAAAACATGATATTCATCACAGTTTTTCAATTTTCCATCCATCTTTTTTCAGGTATCTAATGATTCCCCAATCATTATGATTATGACTGCTTGCAAAAAATAAAAAAGAAAGAAAAAAGAAAACTCCTTTTCTACAAGTCAATGCGTATGTGATACACATGTTAAATGCTTTTAGTTTGTTTAAAAGTTTTTCTTCTTAGGGAATCCTAAGATTTTTTTCTTAATGTCCTCATGATACAGGTGGCTAGTACATCTGTCCTCACTCAACAGGAAGAAAAACAAGACATTGGTTGGGAAATGACCACACCCAGGCTGCTGAAAACAGCCTCATCTCTCAGGAAATCAGAGGAGGGTTCACAGTTCTGAGCCAACATACTGTTCAGCCCGTTGGGCATCTCAAGCAATGATATTCACTTGATACCTGAAAATTAAGTCTTCAGAAATGCTCCAGAGCATACTCATTCATTCAACAAGTATTTTCTGAGGCCCCTTATGTTCCACGCACTAGTCTTAGGTGCAAAATATAGAAGCCATGGCACTTGTCCTTGAGAGTCTAGAAGCCACCGGGAGAAGCCAACTTATGGACAAAAGGGCAATGGCATATAGAGGTGAAGAACTCAGGTGCAGGAGTCAGACAGGTGGATATTTGTGTGTGTGTGTGTGTGAGGGGGGAGATTATTGAGATTATTGAAAAATAATTGCCATACATCACTGTATAAGTTTAAGGCATACTGCATGATTTATATATACTGTGAAATGATGACCACAATAGGTTCAGCTAACATCCATCTTTTCAAGTAGATACAATAAAAAGAAAAGAAAGAGGAAAAAAAAAAAAAAGGGAAAACATTTCTCCTGATAAGAATTCTTAGGATTTAATCTCTTAACTTTCCTGTTTACAGACGGATATTTGAATTTCAGCTCTGCCACTCTCTTAGCTATATGCTCTTAAGTTATTTACATCCTCAGTTTCCACATCTGTAAAATGTGGATGAGAGTGGTACCTACATCAGAGAGCTGTGCAGACTCAGTGAAATCTTCCATGTAAAGCCACTTAGCCCAGTACCAGGCATATACTAAGCAAGCCAGGCTGTGTACAGTTGAGCACTAGCACACAGAAAGAGCAGAGACTGATATGACTAAGGGGACAGAGGCATTTCTGTTGCAAGATTTTACAAATGTAAATAAACTGGGTTGAAGCCAGCTAGCCAAGAACAGAGGGGAGAAATGTCTAGAGCATCTCTGCAGCCATAGAACATTCGACTTAGGAAAGACAGACATACCCAATTATCTGTGGGCCTGAAACCAGAGAGGGTCTTGATTAAGCATAGAGTGTGCAAGATTGGATTTTTCCTAGCTCTCTCTTTTTAAATACTTAAATTCTGATAATATACACTTCCTGTGTATGCATATCCTGTTAGAAAATAGATATCGTAATAAGGGACTCATCACAGTATTGTTACTGTTACATAAGAGAATGTATGTGAAATTCTAAACAGTAGAGCATTGCACAAAATACATGATTGCACTAATTATGCAAGACAAGATGGCGTGCTCTCTCCAAGAAGTACACCAGGCAACGCTGATGATTTCCATGAGAGCTTTTCCAGAGCCATCTAGCTGACCTCTGCTCTTCCCTGCCCCCAAATCCTCACCCCACCCCAATGTGAGTTTAAAAAATCATAGTCTTCCCTGATAGGGACTCTGGGCACAGCTAATAAAGGGAAGCCCTGAGAATAATAAGAAAGTTGAATAAAAATGAATGTCAAGAAAATTCTACAGACAGGGCAGAAATTAGAAGGGCTTAGGATTCCAGGACCCCATGCCCCTGGAGGGAAGGAGAAGGCATGAAAGGAATGAGTGTCATCTCTACTTGCCCCAGGAGGATAAGTCAAAGATCAGAAGATAAAAAATACACCTGCCTGATGGGCAAACACTAGCCAGAGCTACAGTGACCTAGGACCGATGGGAACCCAAATCAAAGAGCATGCAACATTAAACAAGCAGCTTCGAAAGCTACTGCTGTCCTGGGGCTCAAGCATAGCCTGAAATCACAGCGTTGACAGTGCCCTGCATGTGGGCACCGTCATTTTTGCCTACCTCCCATCTGAATATCTGTGGGGAATCTACTGATGAAGAGTCTTGGGAGGACCAGAGAGCCTAGGATTCTGACATTGGAGTGAGTGAAACAAAGCAACAGGAATTTGTTTCCTGCCCCAGTGTTGGGGCAACCAGTGACCAGTGGCAATAATGACCCATCTTAACCAGTCTATTTCTGTAGTTTGGCTTTGCTGAGCTTCTGGCTGCCAGCTGTCCTCTCTTCTAACCTGGGGATCTGGCCTGAGTATAGACACATATAGATTCTAGGAGTTGCCTACCTCCTTCTTATAAACTTCTCACCTCCCAACCTCCCCCAGCCACCTCTAAGGTGCCTTTTTAGACTTCTGTTTCCTGATCACCTCCCTGTCCCCACCCACACTCCCACCCCTTTGGCCATGAAATTTTACTACCATAGATAGTATTCAGTATATCGGTTTAAATTCAATGGCCCGACTTGAGGATGGAAGATGCCTTAGAGAACTGGGACGGGGAGGGTGGGGGGGAGTTGAGGAAGGGAGGGAATATGGGATATGTGTATAAAAATAGATGATTGAACTTGGTGTACCCCCCCAAAAAATAATAAATGAATAAATAAAATTAAAAAAAAAATAAAGTCAATGGCCCGTTGGAGGGCTACAGACCATTGGATTATCTAAGTTTTTGTTTGCTCTGCCAAAAACAATATTCACCTGTGTTCTGGGTAAGCTCGCTACCACATGAATGAATGCACGCAGTCAACTCCCCCTCTGCTCATGTGGATCAGAGTTGCTTTCTCTTATTTGCAACCATGAACCTTGAGAAGTACAGCTACTCTGTGTTTTGGCACATTAAGGCAAAGAAATGGGGAAGTTTTATAATGGAAAAAAGGGAAGCCTTCAGGTGTGCCCTGGTTGGAGGCTGCTGGCGTGAGGAAGCTGTAGGCAGGCTAACTAGAAGGACATCCAATGTGATTGGCTAACAGTGGATATTTGGCTTTCTCTGGTTGGTCCTCAGCTGGAAGCAGAGACAGGTAGGGAGGCTGTCAGTTATCACTGAAGTTCTGGCCATTTGGGGCTGATTATTATGGAAGTTACTGTTTGTGTTCCTGGATTGTTACTAGAGATAGCAGTTTGACCTCTCGTATGTCACACAGCAGGCTGGCTACCTGGGCTTGTTATGGTATATAAGAAGATGGTTTCCTGGGTAGTTGCTGCATGTGGTGGGTCAGAGCCTAGTTTTACATACAACCTGGTCATTGTCCCTTTGTATGTTCAGTCTCTCAATCTCATCCCAAAAGGCCACACAGGACCAGTCACGCTTTAGTGGCCATGAGTTCGGATGAGGAATAATCCAGCCCCCCTGCACCAGAGATCAGTGAGAACCCAGTGGATCTGCACGGATCTGAGAACACCCTCCTCAGCCAAGTTGTTGACTGTACCTGCAAAGATGGCCTTTCAGAAAGGGAGCGCCAGAAGGCTGGCGAAGTTGCTACAGAGACTCTGCACAGGACAGTCCCCCCTTTCCACGTCCCCCTTTTAGGCATCTGGGTTCTGCTGCTTGCTGGCCTCTTTTAGCTCAAAGGAAAGACTCTGATGTTGCTCATTGGTACTTTATTTCAAATTAGGACGTGAATTGTTCTCATTTATTTACATACGGTTTACTATTTATTATTATATAATTATTAACTTATTTACTCCTGAAACAGGAAGCTTTATCTACTTTTAAAGTTATAGGTCCTTTGTAGAACTCCTGAAATCACACTGCACAAGCAGTCACCAGGCTTTTAGCTGACTTATTAGGTTGACACTTATGAAATTGCCGATATTTAGTAGTTTTTGCCTCACAAAATGGCGATTTCATAGAGTCCAACCAAAAAACAAACTAGCATCATGAGTTTTATTCTAGGAATCAACTGGATGACTAGAAAACAACTGTTAAAAAATTGTAAGGCCAGTTTTAAAAGCTTGTTTTTATTTAGGAATCCCCCCAATAAACACGCACATACAGACACACACGTGACTGAACCTTGCTATTAATTTTTTTTTTTAAGTATGTCGGAAGAAAGTTTAAAAGCACATCCCTCTCTAATTAGCAGAGGGACTTAACAATTACAGGGGAACAATTTTATGAACCATATTTTATGCCTTCTTTCATTTATCTGCTCTTGAGTGGAGACTTTTTTTAGACCTCAAAGTGATGCATTTGACCCCCCCCCCCCATCAAAATGCAGCAATAATGAAGAAAATTAAATTTAATCTCCTTTACAGAGAGCTGGCCAAAGAAAGGCAGAGGGAGGTTGGAAACCAAGTTGTTAGCCTGTAAAGAAATATAGAAGCCAATATTAGGTAAACCACAGCTAGTTACACGTTTCTCCCTGGCTGTCAATTAAGAGGCAGCCGTCACAACTGCCTGCTGTTGAAAGTGTGCTTGCCATCGACTTTCTAATGTGCGGGTGGAAATCCTGTCAGCCACTGTCAATTTAAAGCCCCTGTAATTACACTTCTTGCAGGAGAGATTCTAATCATATTTTCTATGCCAAAGCCTTGTCCTCTAATACTGTTCCATGGTACATAAGAAGGGAGGCAGCAGCAGTTGCTATCATGAGGAATGTGTAAGGCTCCCTGAAGAATTTTCCTTTAATTAATGAATTACAGGCTACATCCCTCTGATGGAGGTCATCTTAGTCATTTTCCTTTTCAACTGAAGTGAAACCTTTCATGTGTGAGACAAGTTCAAGGTCACGGAGTGTTATCAGTGGAGTTTACTAAAGTCCAAACTCTGGGCTGTCTACCAGGTGACATCACCTTTTTGAGATTATAGAGGTAAGGATACTCTACAGACATAACCATGAAGTTTTGATTTCCCTCGATTCAGATTGTCTTAGACATCACACTTGGCTTCTACTATTACTTCTTCCACTCCCTTAGCACTTATTCAAAAGCAGCCTTGTGATATCTCTCATATCTGTGGTCTCTGTTAATGTTTCTCATTTCTCTCACAGTGTTAATCCAGTGAGGGAAGAAACTATGTGCTCTACCCAGCAGCACCTATTTCAATGCTGGCCGTAAATACGTATCTGTTGAGTAGTAAGTGGACCTTCATCTACACATCTAGGACTCCATGCTGTCATCTGAAAAAAAAAAAGCACAACCTGAAGTTGAGAATTATGTTTTATTTGGCAGACAAAACTGAGGACTTAAGCCCAGGACACAGCATCTCAGATAGCTCTGAGGGACTTCTCTGAAGAGGTAGGGAGGAACAAGATATATAGGAGTTTTTGTGATAGAAACCAGGTAGTCAGAATATCAAAAGATTACTGTTCATTAAAGAAAACCAGGTATCTCAAGTTAAGGAATTTAGCCCTTTTCTATGTATGGGAAGTTGCAAGGGTCTGGGCTCACTGAAATCATTCCTTTGATATGAACTTCAGCTATCTGTGGCTAGTATCATGTGTTTTTTCACCCTGAGTCTCCTCGGGGTGCACCTTTGTGGGGGGGGGGGCACTGCAGTGGCTGATGGCTTGATGGAAACAATGGTAGGCATCCTGTTTCCATTCTGAGTTCCCTTAGGGCTCACTCTCCGGGTGGCTGTATTGTGATGGCTTGATGGCTGTAACATCCTTTGTTTACTGACATGGCAGGCAACATTTTTCATTCACAATACAACACCAAGAACCCAGGATAGACCTCACATTGACATTACTTCTAAAAGGTATTGATTTGAATCCTGAATTCAAGTTTCAGGTGTTAAGGTTGATATTTTTCTCAAAATAATGGGGCATTTTTGAGAAGAAAGTGGAAAGAAAGCTATTTTTACACATGGACATTATAGAGAAGCACAAGGGGCCTTAACCAAGATTAGATGACTGTCAAATGCAAGAGTGGACGGAAAGCAGAGGACGAACATAGACAGTGTCCTGTGTCCTCCCTTGGAAAGGAGCCCTGGGGTTCTGGCCTTTTGGCAGCCCTCCACTCACAATGCCTACTGTGTGCTACAAAGCAGATTTTGCTCTGGCCACTGGGCATGACCTCGTCCTGTGAATTCTCTTATATTGTCTCTACAAGGTTTCTATACACCAAAAAAATGTAAAACCCAGGATATCCCAGGAAAAATCAGAAAAAACTCATCCTCTGCTTCACCCCTGAGGGCCAAACATTCAATTTCAGAGTTTGACACTGAAAAAAGGAAAAGGTCATGTAAAGAAAAACAAACTAAACAAAACCAGCCCACTGGTTCTTTGTCCCTTTTTGTTTCTTCTTTGTTCAAAATGGAAATTTCACTTTGGAAATCAAAGTCAAATAAAATCCCCGGAAAACATATAAACCCCTCCTCAGTTTGCTTCCAGCACTGAGCTTCCCTCTGCTGCCCATTATAGGAGTAAAAACCTCTAAACCCTGACAAATAAATCATTCTGAAAGCTGGGGCTTCCCAAGGGTAACATCAGAGATTATCAGTCAGGCAGAAATGTTAACATCCATTTTCCCAACATTGTGAGGCCTTTTGTTAGTGCCGCTTTTTTTCTTGTAGGAAAAGCACAGTGCCCTGCATTATGGGGACATTTTATGCAAATAGCAGTTAACTGTGTGCAACTGTTCTGTCAGTCTCTAACCCAGGCAAATTCCCCGTACAGAAGGATTTTCATGCCACTGCAGAGCCAAAAGCATTGATGCTGGATGTGTCCACTCCCAGGTGAAAATGGTCAGGTTTGAACAGGCTGAGCTCTGTGTGGTGGCCCAGGTAGGAGAGGTTCTACTCAACAGCAGGAGAGGGACTTTTCCCTGCCTTCTCCGTTCCTGAGGCTGAAAATCGGGTCAGATCCTGAGTCAATCTAACACTGGGATCATGGGGTTTCAGAGCTGGAAGCACCTTTCCTTTTATCTACTCATATCAGCAGAAAACTGAAGACTGGAAAGGTGATGGAACTTGCCCAAGGTCAGAGAGTCCATTCATAGTGAATCAGGACCAGAATCTATATTACCTGGGCCATATATTGCCTATATTCATTCATTTCTTTAACAAGTAAAAATATCAGGTTGGAGCACAGTGCAGGGTTCTGGAGAGAGAACAATGAATAAGATGCAATCTACGTCCCTGGAAGGTGCTCACAGTCCAGAAGGGGAGGCAGGAGTAAAAAGATAGTTACAATGGCAAAAGACTGAACCTCACTCACTGCCTATCATCGGCGAACTGGTTAAATAATCTGTGGTGCACCTATTATTTTGCAGAATAGGGAGCAGTGGTTCAAACAGTTCTGAGCAGACCTACAGGACTGATGTGCAAAGATCTTCAAGTTGTATTGGTGGGTGAAAAAAGCAAAGTATTTCTCAAATGTTGGAATGAGGTGTTAGATTTGATCAGTGGCTTTCCAACCTTTTTAAAACAAGTTACGGTAAAATATATATAACATAAAATTTACCATTTTAACCATTTCAAGTGTATAGTTCAATGGCACTAAGTATATTCACGTTGTTGTGCAACCATCACCACTATCCCTCTCCAGAACTTTTTCATCTCCCCAGACTGAAACTATAAACACTAACCTCCCATTCCTCCCCCACCCCTTGCAGCCCCTGGCAACCACCATTCTACTTTCCATCTCTATGAATTCGACTGCTCTAGGTACCTAATACAAATAGAGTCATGCAGTACTTGTTCCTTTGTGACTGGCTTATTTCACTCAGCATAATGTCTTCAGGTTTATCCATGTTGTAGCATGTGTCAGAATTTTATTCCTTTTTTAAGGGTGTATAGTATTCCACTGTATGAATAGACCATATTTTGTTTCTCTAGTCATCTGTCAATGGAGGCTTTGGGTTGCTTCCACCTCTTGGCTATTTTGAATGATGCTGTTATGAGCCTAGGTGTACAAATATTTCTTCAATTGTTTTGGTTATATTCCAGAAGTGGAATTGCTGGATCATATAGTAATCCTATTTTTAACCTTTTGAAGAACCTCCATACTGTTTTCCATAGTGGCTGCACCATTTTACATTCTCAACAACAGTACAGAAGGTTCCAATTTCTCCCTGTCCTTGCAATACTTGTTATTTTTTTTTTAATTATTATTAACTATGTTCCTTTTTTTTTTTAATTTATTTTTGGTTGTATTAGGTCTTCCTTGCTGCATGTGGGCTTTCTCTAGTTGCAGCGAGCAGGGGCTACTCTGTTGCAGTGCACGGGCTTCTCAGTGCAGTGGCTTCTCTTGTTGCGGAGCACAGGCTCTAGACACGGGGGCTTCAGTAGTTGTGATATGTGGGCTCAGTAGTTGTGGCTCGCAGGGCTCTAGAGCCCAGGCTCAGTCGTTGCTCCGCGGCACATTGGATCTTCCCAGACCAGGGACTGAGCTTGTGTTCCCTGCATTGGTAGGTGGATTCTTAACCACTGAGCCACCAGGGGAGTCCCAATACTTGCTATTTTATGTGTGGTTTTTTTTTTGAAACAGCCATCCTAATGGTGTGAAGAGATATCTCATTGTGGTTTTGATTTGCATTTCCCTAATGATTAGTGATGTTGAGCGTCTTTTCATGTGCATATTGGCCATTTGTATATCCTCTTTGGAGAAATGTTCATTCAAGTCCTTTGCCCATATTTTAATTGGGTTATCAGGTTTTTTGTTGTTGAGTACCAACCTTTTAAAAAGCTGTGGAAACTCCTACCTTTAATGAAATTGTACATCAAAGCCCAGTATACAAAATAGGAAGATTCATGTTCAGGGCCTAGAGCTCTGACCCAGACCCACCCAAGGTCTTCACATGCCAACTCTGTCCTTTCTGTTTGTCCTGTGCCTCCTCCCAACAGGAGGGGGCCTCTGGGACATCCCTATGCAAACCTCAGGGGCCACAGAATTGAGTAGGTTTGAAAACCATTAGATTAGATAATCTCTAGATTACCTCCCAGGTCACAGGCCATGTTGATGTGAAAAACCACCGAAATTTAATCTGCATAAAGGAGAAACTATCTAAAGTAAAGGAACTTTCATCAATACTTATTTTCAAAAGGCTCATTGTGATGTTCACTTCCTTCCAGAAAGAACCCTTGATTTAACATGTAAGTCAGATTTATGCAACATTCTGAAACACTGTAAAGATTTTGTCTTGGTCACATTACCAGATTCTTGTAGTTACCAGATTCTTTATCTCCTTTATCTTAACATATTCTTTAGTGTAAGTGCTTGGGTAAGTCCATCTGCAAGTTTTTAAAAATAGTAATCTATAAGAAATATCCCTGTAGTACATGGATTGCAAAATTTTCCTTAATTTCTTCTCCCCTCCCAGTATCTACCCCAGCTCCTTTAGCAGTGTGACTCGGTGGTCCATCCCATCAAAAAAGAGAGACTCTTGTTCCATCCCTGAGTCTGGGCTGGCCTGCTGATAGGCTGTGATCAATAAAATAAGGTAAAAATGGTGTTGGACTAGTTCTCAGCTTCATTTCTGCTCTCATTCTTGAAATCCTGTCCAGCCACAGTGAAAACAGTCTAGCCTAGCCTGCCTGATCGTGGGAATCAAGCAGTTCCATCACCTTGCTGCCCCAGCTCACAGGCAGCCAGCAGCCACACAGAGGGGTCACTGAAGCCATCCTAGCTAATCCAGTCCCCCGCCACCCTACCCACTGACCACAGATTATGGGGGAGCCCAGTGCAGATCCACAGAACGGCCCAATTGGGCCATAAAGTCAAGAGCAATGATGAATACGTCTTGCTCAAGGTCAGTGAGATTTCGTGTGGTTTATTCTATGGTGATAACTAACTGATATTATCACCAACTACTTCTTATAGCAAAACAAAACCAAAAGAGACAGAGGAGGTGGTAAATAAGAGAAAGCAGTTCTGAGATCCTACTGAACCCTCTACAACTGAAATCCTTCTCTTGGCATGAGTTCTGCAACAGCTTCTTTGTCTTTCACTATCAAGAGGAAAACACTACAACTTGAGTTGATTTGGGGATTTGCAGAAACCACAAAAGAGCCTGAAAAGAATGTCTCATTTAAAAATACTCAGAGGTGGCTAGAAACAAGTATTTGAGTCCACCAAGGAAACGTTTTGCAGGGGTTTTGTCCCCTAACCCCATATGATTGCATTTGATAAGCCACATTTCTATATGGCATCCTCAAGTTTCAGCAGCAATATTTCAAGAAAACATCATCTGAAGTTATTTCAAAGAGCATATGCCTTTGTTTCTATTTGACTATAAACTGTAGTTAAAAACAAAAGCAAAAAGCAAACAGAAACAACACTATATATAACGCTCTTTCCAAATCAGAGAGCAGAGGTCTACAGTTGATTACGCTTTCAGCATCCCCAAATACGTGCTATCCCTGCAAAAATCAGCAAAAATCCCAAAGTATGTTCTCTCTGTGGAGCAAACAAGGGTCTAGCCTTCTCTGTGTCAATAGTTCTGTTCATACCCCTGTAGTCATTACCATGGTTAATTACAGGCCAACACTCCCCAATGTCAGATGTCACCACAGCTCAGCCTTCTGGCTCCCATCTTCCCAAAGGCGGGGAGGTCTTCCTTTTGAGAGAGTGAAGCAGGAGGAAGGAAAGTAAGACTAATTTATGCAAATGTGTGCAACGTAAATCAGATTGTCTACCAGATAGCACAAATCGCTGGGGGGATTTAGTGCTTTCCCACTCTGCACACAAAGAGTTCCAGACACCAGCTCTTTAGTTTGGTGGCTGTGTACCTGGGTCACCAACTAGATTTTGCCACAGTAATTTGTTTCTTTACCTTTAAACAGGATTCAATCTAATGTGTGACTTGAATAAGTAAACCCATAAAGGGGAGCTTCAGTGTCTGGAATAAATTAACCGGACCTGCAGAAAGTTAGAATCAGGAAACTTTTAACTTAAGATAAAGTAGAATTTAAAAGAAACTCATAAGGGAAAAAGGAAAGTGAGAGCTTGGTCAACATTGATAAATATCACAGAGAGATGGGAAAACAGGGGCGGGGAGTACCTGAAAGGAAGCAATTAATTTTTGTGAACTTTATAAGCTCAGTGGCAGTAGAATAATGGTGATTGAAGCCAAATAAGAGTGGCTTTAAGAAATGAACAGGAATTGAATAAGACAGTGAGAATGTTCCTAGGAAACTTAGGTAGGAAAGATAAGAAATGCAGATGTAGCTTAAAGGGCATGACAGGTCAAGGAAAGGATTTTTTTGTTGTTGAGCAGAGTAATGAATCACAGAAGCATGACTAACCCAGAGCAGCGAGTAGAAAGAGATTGAAGTTTCCAGAGAAAAGGGGAACAAAATATTGTCCTCAAACAGGCAATGGGGAAAGAGCTTTCAGAATATGTTTATACAGCAGGTTAAAACTTAACCCTTCAGCTGTTTAAACATATAACTTTATCTCCTTTTCTGTAATGGAAACTAAATTAGTTCATGAGCCCCATATCAACTCAGTACTTGTGTCACTTTTGGTTTACAGTAGGGTCAATTCAAGATTTAAACTCAGCCTGTTGAATATTAAAGATTGTCCTCCTCACTCTTCTTCCCTCTTCCCCAGGAGGGACCTGACTTTCTCAGAGGTCTGTCTGCTGTCCTGGCACCTTGTCTGTGCAGGTGGATGGATGCACTTGTCAGGGGCATCATCTTGACGTGCCAGATGCTGCTGACCTCTGTGGTCCCACCACAGTTTCTGGTCTCACGTTCCTTCTGCTCTGCATTCTTCTCAACTAGACCCTACTGTGACTTCCACGTTCAATCACATTCTGGAAGACAGGGGACCCTCACGTGCCCCACGTCGTACTCTCAGGCCCACCCACCTACTCACCACAGCCCCGGCATTGCCCATCCATTGCACACAAATGCACGTATAACTTCTCTATGAGGCTTCTAGAGTCTCCAGCTAAATCCAGTAAACCAAGCAATGGTCCCTTTTGTCTTAAATGCCTTGAACTTTTCTGGGGGGTTATGATGCTTTCACATGAGCCAGCACAATGGAGGGAGACCCCTTCTTAGGCAGCCTCTAGCTCTTAAACTCCAGCCATTTTCCTTCCATCGCCCCTGTTGGGCCAGATGCAGGAACTTCCATGGCCATTCCCAGTGGGCAGATGCTTCTCTTTCAATTTGGAGAAAAAAGTCCTCATAATTAATGCTTTCATTATTCAAAAATATTGACAGTGACTAACTTTGAATTCCATTCAAGAATCTAGAACAGAAACAACTAAATAAACTAAAAGCAGGTTAGAAATAGGCATTAGTTAAAAAAAAAAAAAAAAGCAGTCAAACACGTTCACTACTAATTCCCACGGACTTTCCTAAAATCCCCTTCATTAGCCCTGGAGGCCCTCATCCTTCCTCTTCCAGAAAGCCATGTCTCAGCTGGCATCCCATCCATGTTAATGAAACTGTCGAGAACTGTCAGAGGTCTGAGATTTTATTCTACTTGCAAACTAACAAGTTAACTTACGATCATGGGTGTTGACATAAGACATGAGACTCCTGGGTCAGAGACAAAGAACTTTATTACAGCAACAGCAGTAGCTAGAGTATTCAAATTTTCTTGCACTGATTCTCCAAGTCTCAAATCCTTCCAAGTCTCTTACACACGCAGTGGATTGAGTTACAGGAGAGGAACCATGTTTATTACTGTAGATGGAGGGGGAGGTTGAGAGAAGCTGCCCTTGAATAGAAATGTTGTGTGGAAATATAGTAGTCTTGTCTCAGCCATGCCATGGGACCTAATACATCAGATATCCACGTATGAACCAAAGTCCTATAGGAGGAGAAAAATGTCCCTAAGACAGCAGAAGAGGCACTGGTTTCCAGAGACAGAGTCCCCAGGGAAAGGTGAATCTCTGATTTGGTTAAGCTGCCTTTTCCTAGAAGCTCCTCCCTCCATTTCTAAGATGGCAAAATCTTGGTTTGATTTAAAGAGAAAAATAGTCCCCCTTCCATCATCGTTCTAAAATCATCTTTAGTGGTTTTTCCTTCAAAGTCCCTGGAATGTTAGTTTCTCTGTGTTCCCATACCCAGCCCTCTTTCCCTTTCACTCTGATTTTAGTCAGACTTATCTATTCCCAGGAATTCAGTTACCTTGTACAGATTGCTACTGTACCAATGTAGCTGCTGCCCATGTATTGATATGCCCAAGTCACATAGTCACTCCTAGTTCAGATGATTTACGAGGGTTTAGGTTGGATTTATGACTTGCTAAAGGTTGTGTCATATGACACATCCTCTCTAGATAAAACGAATTAACTTTTCACATATGAACTTTAGCACATGATGAGCCCTTCATAAATATTTATTGAATGAATGAGTGAAAAAGCTAGATAAGAAAATAAGGGACCTATGCTGATAGTGGTTAATGATCATATGTCTTTATTTGTAAATACTGCTTTTATATGTTAGAGTCCGAGATGAACTATCCTTCATGCACATAAATATGCTTCTTCTCCAGTATTCACGGTTCCCCCCCATGCTGGTGATGAATTTGTAGTGAGTGATCTACCATGACTCTTTTTTTTTTTTTTTTGGCACACAGGCTTAGTTGCTCCGCGGCATGTGGGATTTTCCTGGAGCTGGGATCGAACCCGTGACCTCTGCATTGGCAGGCAGATTCTTAACCACTGCGCCACCTAGGAAGCCCTACCATGACTCTTTTATCTGGGCTTCCTTGTAAAATGAATGGCACACACTAGCGGATCAAGAGAAGAAGCTTCTGCCTCCATGCTTCTTCCTTCCCAGGGTCTACCTCCTCCCGCTCTCCTTAAACACCACATAGCAATTTAGCGGAGGATGGGGTAGTTTGATTATGAAACAGAATACAATTAACGGTGTCATGTGGGGATTGAAATCATGACCTCATGTGTATAATACTTGTAACCAGTGAAGAGATGACAAATTTGCATTTATAGGAGTTAGCTAAACATTCAGCCTTTACATGAATGCCTTGGGAAAGGGCTTCAAGAGCTGGACAGGTAAATACTCTAACTTTTCACTCACAATCAAATTTCTGAGCTTTATACTCACTTACTTGTAGTAAGGAAAATCTTGAAATATCATTGAAGTTACTTACATTTCCTACATGTGTATATCATACATCAGACAGAAGAGACAGGGTGGGGGGTAGAAAGGAAAGAAAATGTAATTGAATTGAAACATGCCTGTTATGTCTATGTCTTCTGCCTCAGAAATTTGTGTCTGTTTTGGGCAAAATTACTTTCAGAAAGTATTAGTTTCCTAAAGTAGGCTTAAAGGCTTCCTGTAATGTCATGGCTAAAAATGAATCAAATTCCTGGCTAATTTCCTTCAAGACAAGGCGAAAATGATATTACACTGCTTGCTTCGGCCCAGAGCTCCTCCTACCTAAAAATAAATAAGTATATTTAACATGAAAGAAACTCTAAGCCTTTAAAGAAATCTTGGTTTTACTTGTTACATGAAACTCTTGGGTGCATAAGGTCAGCTATATTTGTCCCGGCTTTGTCGTAGTTTTGGGCACTTCTAGACATACCAAAGAGACATCTTGTTTAAATTACCAAGGTTCTGTGCTTTTAGGAGACACTGGATTAGGAACAGGGCGCCTCAACCAGACTCCTCTTCCTGCTCTTTCCTAGCATGGGCACAAGCTCCCGACAAGCTGGCCTCTCCAAATGAATGTCAAGTATCTGAGAAGCGAAGTTCGTTGAGTGCCACCTCCTCACTGTTTTGTCACTTAAACCTTAAAATTGAGGCATACTTTTTAAACTATTTTTTTTATATTCTATGTATGGAAAATGTGTTTTCTATATATTTCCATATTTTTTCTATATTTCTGTGTATCAAAGGACTCACCATTCAGTTCCTTTGCAGCTCATTTTGGAAAGCAAATTGGTAAGTGTATCAAATTCTCAAAGTGTTCACAGATTTGCTCCCAGTAAATTCAGACCTGGGATTCTTTCCTAAACAAAGCACCCTAAACATCCAAAACTTTATTGCAGCATTATAGTATTGCAAAGGACCTAAGTGTCTGACAAGAAGGTATAGTTAAACAAAGCATGATTATATTTACAAACAGTTTTTAATAATATTGGCAAATGTTTGTTTTTTTCTATTAACTGAAAAGTTGGATGCAAAATTATTTATATAATCACAGTATACATAGCCTGGCAGATAGTAAGCATTTTATAAATATTTGTTAAATGAATCAAGGAATGAGTCACAACTATGTCGAAAAGACTCTTGCATAGAAAAAGAGGCTGAAACATTTTTTATACATGGATATGGTTATCTCTGGATGATAAAACTAAACATACTTTTTTCTGTATTTGATAAATTATTATAATTAACACCTAACCTTTTCATAACAAGAAAAACAAAATTTGTTTTGTGAAAGAAATATGTTCAGAAACATTCTAGAGACTGACATATAAGAGAAATTCAACTGAATAATTTAAGCCTTCATTAGTTGATAACTTTTTAAAAATGTGGTCTCTAAGGCTTAACTACTTTTTTTGAGAAATGTCATGCCTGGCAAAAAAATAGTATTTATCATGATAATCACAGCCGCCCTTTATGGAGCAGCTTAATTGATGTCGGGTTAAAAGGTAACATTTTATTTCATCGTTGTGCGGGTCTCAGCCTAGTAATAGTATGCTATCGGTTAGGAATGCCCGAGACACTCGCCTGGGCCCTGCTACTTAGGGCAGCCCTCGCAGTGGCAACCCCCAGCCTGAGCCGGTGTTGAGGCTGGACTGGCCCTTGTGGGTTTTATCATGACTGCAGCACACACCTCAGCAACAACCATCAGGGAACTTTGAAGAAGAAGATTTATCATTCTCAGGTCCTGGAGGGTACACGGCATGCCCAAGGGTCACAGTGGAAGAAAATGGAGACCCGGAACTCTGTCTTTATTAGGGCGCAAAGGTTGGGTGTCTTGCATTTTGAGAGTTCACTCTTTATTGGTGAATTTAAAGCTCAGAGCTGGAATGAGGGCATGGGTAGGGAGAAGTGGGGTCACGCAAAGGATCCGTTTTCTAGGTTACTCAGGGCTTTCTGAAAGGGGACCTGCGTGGGTGGGGCAGCCTGGTTTCTTATCTAGATGTTTTGATAATATCTGTGTCATGCAGCTGGAAATATGTTTATTTAAGATGAGTGTCTTCAAAATGGCTGCTTTGGCAATCAAAAGCTTAATGTCAGGCACTTACTACAACTATTTCATTTAAAATTTATTTTATTCCTTCATTTAATATATATTTTGAGCATTAAGTAAACGCAAGGCACTGTTTTAAGCATAGGAATGTAAAGAAGGATAACAAAGAGTCTTTACCATGAAGGAAATTGTAAGGAGATTGGACCTTGTAAAAATTAATAAACAGAAATCTCAAATTAGAATCAAGAAGCCAGAAAGGGGAGCTTTCATGCCCTAAGAGGATAACTGAGCTCATCAAGAAAAAGAAAGACTTCCTCTTCCTGCCTGGCAAGAGCTCAGCCAATGAGGGACTGTCACAACTCAGCCAAGGAAAAGCCACTCTACTTGGAACTCTCAATTCCTCCAATGGACTCTTTGTTTACTGTGGCCCTCCCAATTTCCTTTCCCCCTCTTTGAAAGGGTTCTTTCCGTTGTATGGGGTCTTGCACTTGGCTCACCATAGTTACAAACTCTGAATTGCAATTTTTTGTTGATGTCAATTGAATCTATTTTTGCTGGAGAAATAACTGGCAGTCTATTTGTTTTAGGTCAATAACCTAGAGTTATGAGTGCTGATAGACATTTGCAGGGGCACAAAGGAGGGGTGATCACATCCAGGTCAGAAATGCAGGTCACAGGAAGGGCTAAGGATTGAGCTAAAACAATGGAATTAAAGTAAAGGCCCCCATTGTCTGGTCCACCTGGTTGGAGGGAGGGAGGGAAGGCCAGGCTGGGACTCAGGTCAAGGCTATGAGACAAATGGCCTGACTCCTTCTTTAGAAGCCTTTGGTCAGGAAATGGGCTTTCTCCAGCCTCCTGAAGTCTCCCAGTGCAGACATCTGAGAATTTTCCATTTTCTAATATATATATATATATATATATATATACACACATATATTTGTATTTGTTATATATACATATATATATATTTGTTTTTCACATGCCATTTTACCAACATGCTTTTCTACACTTCTTGCTTCTCTCCTAGCAATCCTCTAAGTTTCGATGCATATTCTTAAATGCTTATAAAACGCACAGTTTTTTTGAAAATAAAAATGGGCCCTAGAAACCTGTTTCCATAATGATAGAAAACCTTGAGTTCAGATCTTGCTGCCAGGCTCCTATCAGATATTTAAACTGAGTGGTTTCCTTGAATTAAAGGCTAGGAGAGAAAAAAATGGAAGGCAGTATTTCTACAGATTTAAAACATTAGCATACCAGTGGACAGTTGTAACTTTGGAGACCTGAGTTTATACTGACTACTAAATATATCTAGACTGACCATAGATTCAAGCTCATTTATTAATGATGACAATAATGCTACCTAAGATTTTTTGAGAACCATCTGTATGCCAGGCACTCTTCAAAATTCTCCATTAACTATTATAGCAAAACTACAAGGCAGAAAAATCTTCTAATCCTTATTTTACCAATGGCTAATTGTGAAAACTTTGTGTTAACTATTTTCATAAGGCATTTGATATCTCCAGGAAACAAAATCAGACATACTGTAAAGGGTAAAGCAGTTTCTAATGAAGTGATTTAGTTGCAAGTTGGCTCAAATCTTCTGTTTACACATTATGGATTCTTCTCAAATTATCAGAATTCAGTAACTTTTAGTTAAGCACTTATACATAGCAAATATTATATACTTTAGGCTAGGGGCAAATTGTACCTTTATTTGTAAAACAATCTGCCCTCAAACATGCTGTAATAAAAATATTCTTACAGTGATCCATCTTAAAAGGACATGGCCCTAAGGAAGTGACTTGAACATAAATAATTAAGTGAAGGAGGAGGGGTAAGCATTCCAGAGGCTTTCTCACCTCCTGTTTGCACGAATTTTACCAGGGCAGCATCCAGTTACTAACTCTGGGCTGTTTTCAGGAACTGCCAAGTACACTAAGTTTAGGGACCTCCTTCCTATTAACTTTATGATAATGGTTTCCAGGGCTTAATAAACAAACACAGAGCTTAGCAAAGGAATCAGCTATCATATTATAAATTATAATAGCCACAAAACTTTACCATACAAACAGATAATGGTATTCAAGTCAAGTATTTCAATGGGATGGATTTTATTGGTCCTTGCAGAATGGAATTTTTAAGAAATAGAATCCCCTTACCAATGGAGTATTACAAATCCTGGATACCTCCTCCAGGTTTTTCTGCAGGTAAATAAAAAATAGTACAGCTCTTTAGGGTGCTTAAGCCTCCTCCAATGAAGTGCAAGTTCTTCAATAGACAGATAGGAAATTGAGACCCAGGACCGCAGGAGTCAGGTTGCTATGGAATGAATAGCTGACCAGCTTTGCCTCCTCCTTGATTCTCTTCACAAAATAAGAAATGACAGAGGAAAATCAGAATATGTTACTTCCAGAGCAATGCCCTTCTGTGATACAACAATATCTGGTGAAAAAACAAATGATGGGAAGGGGTGTGGAGACTTCAGACTTGGGTCTAGGAAGATCTTCAAAATGGTTTTCCAGTCAGAAGCAGAAGCCATGTTTGATGGACAAGTGGCAAAAAAAAAAAAAAAAAGCTGATCTTGTTTGTTTTTTCAGGATGTGTGTTCTTGAAGAAGGGATAGAAAATAATGAAACCTATGCATACCAGTGAGGGCCTTTTCTTTCACCTTTACATGCAGGAGATTCTTAAAAAATATGTCCACTATGTCTCTAATCAATAAAAACCAAAGATGTCCAATGAAATCTATTTGAGAAATCCTAATAGAACTTTTAAAACATCTTTCCCTTTATAATTTATAATTCCATTTGGTAGCCCTGTCTTGAATACTAGGCTGATAAATTTGTTCTCCAGTAACGCATCAATGAAATAATGTTCACAGGACTCAAGCTGTCCCTTGAAACAGGAGCCAGGCCCTGTGAAGATCCTGAGGGATTTGTTAGTTGGTTAATTAGTTAGTTAGTTAAGAAAATTGTGGTCAATCCTTCTCAAACTTTTCACCAAGACAGTAAAATGAAGAAATGTAAGTTGAGATTAAAATAAGGCAGTCGTTTTCTTATGTATTCACTTTGGAAAGGGAATTTGTCGTCCATGTGCCCCGCATCACAAACATTTACTGAGTACCTATGGGCAAGACACAGCTGGCCTAAGGGTATTAGGTGAGTCAGGTGATGGCCAGTAGGGGAGAGAGCTGGCCGTCCAGATACTGATGGGAGAAGAGACCCAAGATGCCATCACGGAGTCAAGTGGCTGAGACAGTCTGCACCACACCGACCTGTGGACCACAAGAGTTCAAAAGGAGGAAGCTATAGTCCATACCCTCAAAGAGCTCAGGAGCCTTATGTGACCTGAGAGTTTAGATTGGCTTCCTAGCACCGCGGGAAGGGAAAAGTAGATCTACGTCTAAAACTTATGATCCCATAACTGCTCTAACTTTTGCAGCACCTATAGGTGGCTAAATTCCATCATCAGGAAATACAAAGCTGCACCTGTGTGCATTATTTCATTTAACCTCCATAGTAATCCCATGACTAGGTACCATTGTCATTTCCATTGCGTGGATGAGGAACCTGAGCCACAGAGATATTAATTTATGCATCACAAGTGGCGTGGTTTTCTTCAGAATCTTCTCTCTTGACCCTTCTGCTGCTCTGTATATTATTAAGAATAACAAATACCAAAGTGATTAAAATAATACCATCACAAAGCAGCTTATATAACCCCAGAGCTTCTAAGCCTCTGCATATTAACTTCTTATTTTAAGTAATATTAAATAAAAGCATGTCCTAATATAATTAGAAAAGTCATATACTCTTTGGCATTCCTAATAGTGGAATTTGAATTATGGTCCAGCTAGTAATAATATGTTAAACTATCCAGAGGAAGAAGTCAAGGACTGAAGTGTGATTTACTTTTTCCTTGGACAGCTAAGGCAATCTGACAAAATGAAATCCTCCAAACTGTAGGTCAGGATGTTTGACAGGCTCTTCCTGGCTCCTCTAAAATGCAATTTTGGCAGCAACTTTTGACAGGACATCATTTCAAATACACAAATAGGAGGACATGGATGATCACAAAGAGGCCAGTCCCGTGCGCAAATATTTTCTATGTGTGTCCAAAACAGCTTCAAAAAGTTGTGATTGCTCTGAAGATGTATGCACTGTAGCCTCTTAGTTTCTCTTTGGAGCTCTCTCTGTGAGGAAACAAACAGCGAGGGACCTAACCTAGTGCAGGAATCGTCTCCAGGAGGCAACATTCAAATTTCTCATCTAGGACTAAGAGCCGGGGAATGGAGAGGAGGGAGGAGTATTCCTGGAAGAAGGAACAGTTGACACAAAGGACTAAAAGCAAGAAAATGCATGTGAGGCTAGACATCTAGTATAACTGGAGGTCAGTGCTTGAGAAAGAGCTCAGAGAGTGGAAGCAGAGGCTGCTGTGGAGGAATTTATCCCTCAGGCGAAAGGAAGCTATTGAAAGGTTTTAGTCAATGTCAAGCATATCTACTATTTCCCAGGCTTGGTTTAAGGATTTATGAAAAGATGTTTGTAAAGCACATTTGCAGCCTTTAAAATGAGTATGAAGGAAATACTTAGGTGTTTCTATCTTTTCCCGCAGACAGCAAATACAAAACGTCATCCATAAGGTCTTCAGGAAAGGAACTTACGGATCTCCTTTTAATTGTGAAGCGTTTCCCAGACATTTCCCCATGGCTGATCCCATGCAGTTCAAGTCATAGATCAAGAATCTATAGGATTTGGGGTTTCCTAGGTGGCACAGTGGTTAAGAATCTACCTGCCAATGCATGGGACACGGGTTCGATCCCTGGTCCGGGAGGGAAGATCCCACATGCTGCAGAGCAGCTAAGCCCATGTGCCACAAAAAGAAAAAAAAAAAAGAATCTATAGGATTTAAATGGCAAGTATCCACACGTTTATAAACGGTTTTGGTAGAATCATACTTTCAAACATGCTTTTGCTCATAATTCTCTGGAAAGTGACAAAACCATCACCTTCCTGTGAACTAATTCTTCTAGAACATCTCAGTTTATCCAGGCAACAACCACCGAGGGTTCACAAAACATCCTTGGCAATTGACACACAACAAACAAGGAACAGCATCCATGATCCGTGGAGCCCCTGTAACCAGGTAAAGCTGTAGCAGCTACTGAGCACTTGAAGGAAATGTGGAAAAATCCACTGTTGGAAAAGACAGAAGAATAAAACCCAGTTCCAGGATCCACTGGGTCATGCTGCAACATGCCTGGATAATCACCACTTTGCCAAAAAGCACACACGATGGCATAAATGAATCTTCATCTCTCTTTATCCTTTTCTGGCCTGAGGACAATGGATGCACAATTATGACCATTTCTCTCTGGAACTTATAATCACTATGGCTTTTCATCCATTCAACACTTATTGAGCTTCTGCTCTGTTCTGGGCACTGTGTTGGGCCCCAGAAAAGAAAAGTTAAATAAGACCTGGTCCCTGACTTTGAATTTCTCACTGTGAGATGAAAGAGGTGAGCAGGTTATATTTAGAATCAGGGCTAACAGAGCATTGGGCATTATTTGAAATTGTGGGACATATGTTGTCCCCAGAACCAGGGTCAGAATGAAAAATAAACAGGAATTCTCAGCTGCAAGATCTTACCAAACAATCCCCTTTACCCTGGACAACAGTTAATCTTTAATAGGAAAAACAGGAAGCATCCTATTCAAATTCCTGGTTGAAGGATGCAGGCTGAATATTCATTAGGGTGGGGGTGGAGGGGAGCAGGAGGGAGAAAATAGCAGGAAGCCAGGAACACCCATGGCATGAGAATTTCTAAGATGCGTTTCCTAGACAGCTTCCATGGAGGAGGGATGTCAACTTTTTCCTATTGTGATACTACACATGACAGTGATAATTAGTTTAGATAGTAAAATACTCTTTACTTCCTAATCATTGTCAGTTCATAAATTCTGTATACATTTTAACATTAAGGCATGAAAGTAAAAGCATCATTTGCTTTAGGACTGTCACCTAAAGTCAGATTAAAGGAATATAGAGACAGTACGAAATGATAATTATGATGTAGTGCAGCCACGGGAGCTAACAAGAAAGAATACACATTCTTCTTGGTCTTTTTGTGGCTGTTATTAAGCTGCTGCTTTCCTGCTACTGATATATACCATCCTTGGGCTTAGCTGAGTGGTTGGTGGACAATTAAGCCTAGAGGCCAACTGCCAGAGATGGGATCACATACACACAGTAGTTCTATAAACACAATGCAATAAAATAGCTCTAGAAAAATGAATGTCTGCCTTTTTCTCTCTACACTTTGAAAAAGGAAGGAACAAATGCACATTGGCAGCGTAATTAACAGTCAGATGTCTTGCTGGATTGAGACATCATCACTGAATGCACCTCCTCAAAGGGACAGCTAGGAAATTTTAAAGGTGACCTAAAAATGGGGTTTGAACATAAGAACTGAAAAATTCTTGCTGGCAATGTTTAAGTAGAAGCTAAATGCATTTGGCTGTGTTGTACAAAGGAGATTAGTGTTCTCTATTAGCTACATTTGAGGTTATCTGCGTTTGCTTTCCCAACTCCTGAAGAACCACAGTTCTCTCAGAGTGAGTCACAAGCCCTCTCACCTCCCTTCCCCTCCTCCTTCCCCCACTCGCTCCACCTCCAGCCTGCATCCTTCTGACGAACACCCAAAGCTTGGCCAGGTCAACTCTTTGTGTTCAGTTCTTTCTCCCACATCTTCCTGGGGGAACAGGATGGGGCAGTGGCAGCCTGACTACCTCCCAGCGCCACTCTGACGCCACCGCCTCTTATGGGTACACAGAGAACACCCAGCTCCTGTAGGGGAGTTGGGGCACAGTGCATAACCACCTGACACTTCTGCCACGTCCCCTTCCTCCCAGAAGAGCACAGGCAAAACCTTCAGGGGATAAAAGGAGTCACAGAAAGGTGGCCTGCTGCAGGGAAGGGTAGGTGTGGTAGGGTAAATAAGGTGGAGAAGGGGATTATTGATCATTTGATTTGATCAATATAGGTCTTAAGGCTTGTTATTTGCACTTTTTCAAGGTGCCCCAGCTCCTTTCCTTCCTACCATTCTACCTGAGTGCCCCTCCCCCACCATGCACACCCTTTCAAAAGGATGGAGGAAACCTTTGGGAGGAACAATGAAGTGGTCACATACCCCTATACCCATGGGTTCTCTCTCCAGAAAACGAACACATTTTTGCAAAACATTTCAATTTAAGCTCTCCCCAAATCCTTTCCATAGTTTACTTCTCCAAGTCAGAAATCCTCCTCAGAGATCCACGTGAACTCAGTGGTCAATGCCAGGACACTACTCCCAGGTGCAAGGCTGCCTTGGAATTCTGAACTGTCCTCTTTGCACACCTAGCCCCAATTGCTTGTGCTGCTTAGCGACTTTGCCCTTTATACATCACTTCCGCATACATCATTCCATTGGGATCCTCTGGAACCTGGTGGGGTTGGTCATCCCATTTACAGATGACACATTGTGCCTGATGTTGGCCCCCTAGTGAGGGAGGAGCTGGAACTCCAACTGCATCTCTTGACTCCGGAGTCCCACTTGGTTCTCCTTACCTTGCAGCTTGTTTTTAGAATCACGTGTGTTTAATCGCTCATGACTGGGTGCTGAAAACGTGATTCTGATCCAGATGTTTGCCCGAGAATTTGGGAACCCAGGAAGTTCCACCTTCAGGGCGAAAAATACTTTTTTTTTAATTCAAAGCACGCTTTGGCAGTTTATGACATGAAAATAGATCCTTGACGTGTACACACCCTTCTCTATTGGCAGGTTTCACAGACACAAATGGGTCCTTCAACATTCTAGCGGGACTTGGCTTGGCATTACTCTTCGACACCCCCGGTTGATCTGCTACTCATTCGCAGCCACTCCACTGCTGAGAACAGGGCATCCCAAAGGCCAGCCTTAAGGTGGGTCAGGAGCATTGGATGTGAGGTAAGTGGCTGGCAGACAGTTAGCATGTTGCCAGAGTTAACTTTTCTTGGCTTTGTTCTTTTAGAGAATTTTGTAAGAAAGCAATTTCAAATGAACCATTTCATCTCTCTGGGGCATAGTCTCCTCACCTGTACATCAGGCTTAACTCTGGTTGGTCTTTCTGTACAAAGAAGAGTTGTGAAGAGGCTAAGAGTCCTCCCAAGGTTAGCAGGCTTCTGAGCTCTTGGATGCAGGTGAGTGCAGTAGTGTCTTGGGGCTGCTTTAACAGAGGACCACAAACCGAGTGGCTGAAGTGACAGAAACTTATCATCTCACGGTTCTGGAGGCTAGAAATCCAAGATCAAGGGGTCAGCAGGCCATGCTCCCTCTGAAGGTTCTAGGGCAGGGTCTGTTCCAGGCCTCTCCCCTGCCTTCTGGTAGTTTCTTGGCTTGTGGCAATACAACTTCAATATTCACAAGGAGTTCTGTGTGTGTGTGTGTGTTTGTAAGGACACCAGTCATTTGAATTAGGGGTCCACCTGGAACAAGGATACAGCTCAGGTGTACCCCCTCCCCTCCTAGCATCCTCATACATGCACATGCAACACTCACGTGTGCACACACACACACACACACGTTTGCACTCATGTGAGCCAGAGCAGACCTT
This sequence comes from Hippopotamus amphibius kiboko, assembly GCF_030028045.1. Taxonomy (NCBI): domain Eukaryota; kingdom Metazoa; phylum Chordata; class Mammalia; order Artiodactyla; family Hippopotamidae; genus Hippopotamus; species Hippopotamus amphibius. The sequence continues at coordinate 21,530,535 of NC_080195.1, forward strand.
TGGTATATGAGCTGCCATCTGTTGCAAACCTGAGATGTGGGAGCCCCCGTGTGTGATGGTGAGACTGCTCTCCACAAAGTTTCTGCCCCTATCAAGAATTAATTTGATAATGCTCATATGAACACACTTCGAGAAAATAATTCTATTTTTATTCTATTCATATATTAATACATTCTGTAATATTCTACTGTATGTGTGTTTTCAGTGACGCTTTTCTTTCATAATAGGAAAAATAAAAACCTAAATGCTAACATTATGAAACTCTTTTTAAAAAACTTATATTTTACCCATACAGTGAATTATGAATCAACTAATTTAAAAAACATATTTTTCGAGATTTTGTGATGTCTTTGGAAAATGCCCACAAAATGATTATTAAAATAAAAAAGTAGGCTGTAAGACTATACTAAAATGATAAAATTCTCCAAAAGGTTAATGGTGTTTACCCTTGAGTTTTAGTGTTTTAATTTCCTTTTATGACTTTTCTATGTTTTCTAAGCTTTCTATAATGAGTATGTGTTATATTTACAAACAGTAAAACCAGCAATATTGGAAACATAAGGAAGAATCCATGTCTAGTAACTTCCCAGCCCTCCCCTCATCCTCCCCTGGGGGAATTTCATGCCTCTTTTTCCTATGTTCATTTAAGAAGTAAACAATGTGGGATCCCAGGTCAGATTTGCTTTGATACAATAAGAGAAGACCCTCTGGCTAAATTCCTCTCCTCATTTTTCCTTCCACTGCCCTTCACGCTCCTAACTCCAGTACAGGGCATCTTGACAAACACGGCAAACTGCAACCTGCTCTTTGCACTGTGACCCTCTATGGTTCAGATTGCTTAGCCAGAGTTAAAACCCACCAGAGAGAAGGCGAGAGAGAGAGAAGAAAAAGAAGAAGAAGGCGGGGAAGGGGGAGGGGGAGAGGGAGGGGGAGAGGGAGGAGGAAAAGGAGAAGAAGAGAGAGGGGGCCGTGGGGGGAGGAGGGGAGAGGAATAGGTGGATCTGAGATTCAGGCTGATCCAGGCTTCCGGGGCAGAATCTGTCCACTTTGGGCAGAGATGACTGAGAAACTCAGGCCTCTTTCCACACGTTTGGAACCCTGGCCCTGAGCCCTGAGCTGTGCATTTTATTTATCTTCTTTGTGGGCTGACAGATGAAATTGCTTTAGCCGAAGGAAGTGGCACGAATTTACTTATGTATTAGATTAGCAGGATGCATCCATCAGACCGACCTCTGGACCATCCGATTCAGGAGACAAGTCCCCCCTGGAGCTCACAGACAGTGCTGGGCGCTTGGGCTCCAGGCGGACGGGGTGGGCAGGCGTCCCTCTGTCAGTGCGCCTGACTGGTGGGCTGGGGGCTGGGATGGCTCCCTTTCCCAGAGGTACAGCTGATTGTTCAGCGATGTGCAGGAGATCACACAGCTGGAGGGAGGAAAGGCTGGTTATTAGGACTCAAATTTCCATCTTCCCTCTGCCATGAGACTGTGACGTGAAGCTCTGCTGAGAGCTTTAGCATCCTCACACCTCCAGCCAAGTGTACAGTGCAAGACTCACCCAAGTAAAGCTTTCCAGTGATGGTGGTTCTTTATCTTCTTTCCTTTACCCTCCTTCCAACCCCGCCTCCCTCCCTGCCCTGCCTCTCACAGACAATCAACCACTGAACAAAAAGCTCAGCTTTGTTTCATCTCTCACCTGTTCTAATATATCTTAGGCTGAAATGCCACAGGGCCCATCCCTGATGAATATTAAGATGAAACCTCTCTCACTCCCAGCATCAGTCTCTCCTCCAGCGCTCAGGAGTCAGCCTCCCACCACCCCCCCCCCCAACCCCTCTCTCTGCAGTTCATCTTTCTCACACCCGCACAATGGTTTCATTCCTCTTTGGCCTACATCCTTTCCCAGACAGAGGCAATGTGTTAACGTGTCCCCACCTGAGGCGAAGAAAGGGGCCTTTGTTATACCTGCAGGATCCTAAATATTATCATCATTTAATTACTGCCATTCTCCCAGGCCAACTTCTTGGCAGCAGCCTCTCCTTCAGTTAAATAGGCTTGTAAGTTTTCCCAGGGAGGCTGCATCAGAGATACTTTGTGAATGGAGACTAATGTGGGGTGTTGCTGCCAGTATAAAGAGGTGATTCCGAGGTAATCAAACTTTAAAAGACAAACTGGGAGAAAGGTTACGCATTTCCTCCAGGCACAGATCATCTTTTGGAAACGGCTGCCACTCTCAGATTCAACATCTTGGGCACAAACCAGTGGACTGCATTATTAACTGGCCCCGATTCAGTTCTTTTCTTTTTTTCTCCAAGGAGAAAAGGAGAGCTGAGTCACATGCATTGTGTCTTTCGTTGCCAGGAATCATTCTCTTGGTTGCGCTCAGGCAAAAAGGGACAATTTGACTTCAGTCTTCTGGAATGTGCATCAGCTGGGAGTGTCTGGTTGACCCTAAAAGGTGTCAGAAACTTTCAGGTTCTGAAATGTTGCTTGCTCTGTAAAAAAGACCAGAGGATTTCACACCTGAAGGGACAACATTCCGGACAAAAATGGCCAGCCCCCCAGCCTTTGGAAACAGGAGCCCTGATTTGCTGCATTTGTTAAGGTGATGGTAGGAACACAGATGCATCTCATGCTGCCTGGACATTTCTAATTGTATTCAGTCAAAGTCATAACCTTCATGTTTCCCTTTGATGTTCTCATGGGAAGGCTCTGATGATAGGTTCCTTTAGTGCTCCCAGCTGGAGTAATCCTTCAGTTGCACTCATTTGTGGCCACCTAGATGGCAAAAAAAAAAAAAAAAAAAAAATCAGCTCATCTCATTTACTATTCCCAATATTAGAGAACTGGAGAGAGTTGTTATCTGCATGCCCAGATTGTCTATCCTAATCTTTTTTTTTTTTTTTTAGTATTATTACAGAGGTATAATTGATATAACACTGTGCAACTTTAAGGTGTACAACATGTTGAGTTGATACATTTACATATTATAGAATGATTACCACCATAGTATTAACTACACCTCTATCAGGTCACATAATTAACATTCTTTTTTGTGGTGGAAACAAGGTCTAGTCTCTTAGCAACTTTGAAGTTTATAATACAGTACTGTTGATTATAATCTCTATGCTGTGCATTAGATCTCTAACATTTATTGGTTGCAAGTTTGCAGCCTTAAATGACGCCTCCCTAATTCCGCCACCTCCCAGCCCTTGGCAACCACCAACTATTCTCTGTTTTCACAAGTTCAGCTTTTTTAGATTCCGCTTATAAGTGATATCACACAGTATTTGTCTTTCTCTCTGACTTACCTCACTCAGCATGATGCCCTCAGATTCCACCCATGTTGTTGCAAATGACTAGATAGTGAGTGGATTTGGAGTATCATCAAAAACATGTTTTTCCTACATTTCCTCCCACAGCAATAGATTCCTAAGGAATCTAGAAAATAATTCAGCAAATGATACCCAAAGCTTGGAAATATTTTAAAAGCTCAGTATGTTAATCCTAGCCTATAAGTACAGGAAACAAATTTTATTAGGCCAATCTAGAAGAAAGGGTAAATAAGCATATAAATGTTAACAAAAGTAAACAGTTATAAAAGTTGGCACAAGTATCACTTCTTCTTTGGGTCTTGGAGGCTTATTCAGAATCAGGTGCTAGACAGTTGAGTTGAAAAAATTATCAAACCAGACTTCTGGTTGAAAATTGAGCACTGTAACACACCTACCTGCTCCCTCTCCTTCCTAAAGCCCCACAAAGTAAAAAGTACAAGGATTTTCAAAGACATAAATGCAAAGGACAATGAGAAAGGAGAGAACAAAAAACTTCTGGAAGCCAGAGAGCAAATGAAAATTCACAGCCATGAAAATCTCATCTTACTTTGCAGAACCCTCCAAAAACACAGGAGCTGGTAGCACCAGATATTTTTGAAAGTGGAGGTAAAGATGGAGCTAAAGACAGAAAACTCGTTGTTAGTTTGTTGAAAAAAAGAGTTAGGCCCCCAGGTGGCCTCCCTAAATCCAATCACCAGGCACATTCTTCCTCCCCCACCTGGAGAAGACTTGAGGCATGTTCCCTAGACAGGGAAAAGCAGAAGGTCTTGGACGGGAGACACCAGGTCCATTGAGGGCGGGAGTCATAGTGAAAATGGGGTCACATACCAATGTAGAGCTGCTGCAGCCTTCTCCCTAGTGGTGGCTCCCAAAGGGCTGCGAGTCAGGGTTAGATTTTGGCTTAGAAGTTTGTTCTCTGATAAATGATAAAAATAACATGATCAGCTCAAGAGAGGCAGAGGAAAACGAAAGGTACTACATTAGAGATCTCCCCCAAGAAAACAGTGCAGCAAGATCACCCTCCAAGAAAGACCACCCATGGGCACAGAGCTCTAGCCATGAGCCTTTCAGTGCCTCATACATAAATATGAGCAGGGCCCGCCTGCCACAACTACTGAAGCCCGAGCACACCAAGAGCCTGTGCTCTGCAACAAGAGAAGCCGCCGAGATGAGAAGCCTGTGCGCAGCAATTAGAGACAGCCTGCGCGCAGCCACGAAGACCCAACGCAGCCAAAAAATAAATAAAATGAAATAAAAAAAAATTCTGGTGCGAAAAAATAAATATGAGCAGGAAGCCAAGGATCACCAGACTGTGTGAGGAAATCATATAAAATAAAATACAAAGACTACATAGCGGTAAGGAAAAAAAGTATTTAATTAATATTAACATGGAGATAAGGCAATATATTGGGTCCATAAAGCAAAAATAGGTGATATACAAAATGAACATTTGGGATGCATAAACGGTATTTTGTTCACACAGTAGAATTTCATACATCAATGAGAGTGAATAGTTACCGCTGTGTGTTGTGATGGAGCTCAGAAACACGATGCTGAGTAAGAGAAGCCAGACACAGAACAGTACATATTCTGATTCCACCTACAAATGTTCGCAACAAAGGCTACAGTGCTAGAAGTCAGCATGGTGGTTACTTTATTTTTTTATTTTTTTATTTTTTTGGGGGGTGCACAAGTTCAATCATCTGTTTTTATACACATATCCCCGTATTCCCTCCCTTGACTCCCCCCCTCGAGTCCCCCCCACCCTCCCTGCCCCAGTCCTCTAAGGCATCTTCAATCCTCGAGTTGGACTCCCTTTGTTATACAACAACTTCCCACTGACTATTTTACAGTTGGTAGTATACATATGTCTGTGCTACTCTCTCGCTTCGTCTCAGTTTCCCCTTCACCCCCCGCCCCCTCCCATACCTCGAGTTCTCCAGTCCCTTCTCTGTATCCGCATCCCTGTTCTTGTCACTGAGTTCATCAGTACCATTTTTAGATTCCATATATGTGAGTTAGCATACAATATTTGTCCCTCTCTTTCTGACTTACTTCACTCTGTATGACAGACTGTAGTTCTATCCACCTCATTACATATAGCTCCATCTCATCCCTTTTTAGAGCTGAGTAACATTCCATTGTATATATATGCCACATCTTCTGTATCCATTCATTTGTTGATGGGCATTTTGGTTGCTTCCATGTCCTGGCTATTGTAAATAGTGCTGCAATGAACATTATGGTACAAGTTTCTTTTGGGATTATGGTTTTCTTTGGGTATATGCCCAGGAGTGGGATTACTGGATCATATGGTAGTTCTATTTGTAGTTTTTGAAGGAACCTCCAAATTGTTTTCCATAGTGGCTGTACCAACTTACAGTCCCACCAACAGTGCAGGAGAGTTCCCTTTTCTCCACACCCTCTCCAACATTTGTGGTTTCCAGACTTTGTGATGATGGCCATTCTGATTGGTGTGAGGTGATACCTCATTGTGGCTTTGACTTGCATTTCTCTGATGATGAGTGATGTGGAGCATCTTTTCATGTGTTTGTTGGCCATCTGTATGTCTTCTTTGGAGAAATGTCTATTTAGGTCTTCTGCCCATTTGTGGATTGGGTTATTTGCTTTTTTGGTATGAAGCTGCATGAGCTGCTTGTATATTTTGGAGGTTAATCCTTTGTCCGTTGTTTCATAGGCAACTATTTTTTCCCATTCTGAGGGTTGCCTTTTAGTCTTGTTTATGGTTTCTTTTGCTGTGCAAAAGCTTTTAAGTTTCATGAGGTCCCATTCATTTATTCTTGATTTGATTTCCCTGATTCTAGGAGGTGGGTCAAAAAGGATGTTGCTTTGATGTATGTCATAGAGTGTTCTGCCTATGTTTTCCTCTAGGAGTTTTATAGTGTCTGGCCTTACATGTAGGTCTTTAATCCATTTGGAGTTTATTTTTGTGGATGGTGTTAGGAAGTGTTCTAATTTCATTCTTTTACATGTTGCTGTCCAATTTTCCCAGCACCACTTATTGAAGAGGCTGTCTTTTTTCCATTGTATACTCGTGCCTCCTTTGTCAAAGATAAGGTGCCCATATGTGTTTGGGCTTACTTCTGAGTTCTCTATTCTATTCCATTGGTCTTCCTTTCTATTTTTGTGCCAGTACCATACTGTCTTGATCACTATGGCCTTGTAGTATAGTTTGAAGTCAGGAAGCCTGATTCCACCAACTCCATTTTTCCTTCTCAAGATTGCTTTGGCTATTCGGGGTCTTTTGTGTTTCCATACAAATCGTAAGATTTCTTGCTCTAGTTCTGTGAAAAATGCCATTGGTAATTTGATCGGGATTGCATTGAATCTGTAAATTGCTTTGGGTAGTACAGACATTTTCACGATGTTGATTCTTCCAATCCAGGAACATGGTATGTCCCTCCATCTGTTTGTGTCGTCTTTGATTTCTTTCAGCAATGTCTTAAAGTTTTCTACATACAGATCTTTTGCCTCCTTAGGCAGGTTTATTCCTAGGTATTTTATTCTTTTTGTTGCAATGGTGAATGGGAGAGTTTCCTTAATTTCTCTTTCTGCTCTTCCATTGTTAGTGTATAGGAATGCAAGAGATTTCTGTGCATTAATTTTGTATCCTGCTACTTTACTAAACTCATCAATGAGTGCTAGCAGTTTTCTGGTAGAGTCTTTAGGGTTTTCTATATATAATATCATGTCATCTGCAAAGAGTGACAATTTTACTTCTTCTTTTCCAATTTGGATTCCTTTGATTTCTTTTTCTTCTCTGATTGCTGTGGCTAAAACTTCCAAAACTATGTTGAATAATAGTGGTGAGAGTGGACACCCTTGTCTTGTTCCTGTTCTTAGAGGGAATTCTTCCAGTTTTTCCCCATTGAGAACAATGTTGGCTTTTGGTTTTTCATATATGGCTTGTATTATGTTGAGGTAATTTCCTTCTATGCCCATTTTCTGGAGAGCTTTTATCATAAATGGATGTTGAACTTTGTCAAAAGCTTTTTCTGCATCTATTGAGATGATCATATGGTTTTTATCCTTCAATTTGTTGATATGATGTATCACGTTGATTGATTTGCATATATTGAAGAATCCTTGCATCCCAGGGATAAACCCCACTTGATCATGGTGTATGATTTTTTTAATGTGCTGTTGCAGTCTGTTAGCTAGTATTTTGTTGAGGATTTTTGCATCTATATTCATCAGTGATATTGGTCTGTAGTTTTCTTTTTTTGTGACATCTTTGCCTGCTTTTGGTATCAGGGTGATGGTAGCCTCGTAGAATGAGTTTGGGAGTGCTCCGCCTTCTGCAATATTTTGGAAGAGTTTGAGAAGGATAGGTGTTAACTCTTCTCAAAATGTTTGATAGAATTCGCCCGTGAATCCATCTGGTCTTGGGCTTTTGTGAGTTGGGAGATTTTTAATCACTGCCTCAATTTCTATACTTGTGATTGGTCTGTTCATGGTTTCTATTTCTTCCTGGTTCAGTCTTGGAAGATTGTATTTTTCGAAGAATGTATCCATTTCTTCCAGGTTATCCAATTTATTGGCATATAGTTGCTTGTAGTAGTCTCTCATGATGTTTTGTATTTCTGAGGTGTCCGTTGTGACTTCTCCTTTTTCATTTCTAATTCTGTTGATTTGCATCTTCTCCCTTTTTTTCTTGATGAGTCTGGCTAATGGTTTATCAATTTTGTTAATCTTCTCAAAGAACCAGCTTTTAGTTTTATTTATTTTTGCTATGGTTTCCTTCCTTTCTTTTTCATTTATTTCTGCTCTGATCTTTATGATTTCTTTCTTTCTGCTCCCTTTGGGGTTTCTTTGTTCTTCTTTCTCTAGTTGTTTTAGGTGTAAGGTTAGGTTGTTTATTCGATCATTTTCTTGTTTCTTAAGGTAGGACTGTATTGCTATAAACTTCCCTCTTAGAACTGCTTTTGCTGCATCCCATAGGTTTTGGGTTGTTGTGTTTTCATTGTCATTTGTTTCTAGATATTTTTTGATTTCCTCTTTGATTTCTGTAGTGATTCCTTGGTTGTTTAAGAGTGAATTGTTTAGCCTCCATGTGTTTGTATTTTTTGCAGTTTTTTTCCTGTAATTGATATCTAGTCTCAAGGAATTGTGGTCTGAGAAGATGCTTGATATGATTTCAATTTTCCTGAATTTGCTGAGGTTTGATTTGTGACCCAAGATGTGATCTATCCTGGAAAATGTTCCGTGTGCACTTGAGAAGAATGTGTAGTCTGTCATTTTTGGATGGAATGTCCTATAAATATCAATTAAGTCAAGATGGTCTAATGTGTCATTTAAAGCTTGTGTGTCTTTATTTATTTTCTGTTTGGATGATCTGTCCATTGATGTAAGTGGGGTGTTCAAGTCTCCCACTATTATTGTGTTCCTGTCGATGTCCCCTTTTATAGCTGTTAGCATTTGCCTTATGTATTGAGGTGCTCCTATATTGGGGGCATAGATATTTACCATTGTGATATGTTCTTCCTGGATGGATCCCTTGATCATTATGTAGTGTCCTTCCTTGTCTCTTGTAATAGTCTTTACTTTCAAGTCTAATTTGTCTGATATGAGTATTGCTACTCCAGCTTTCTTTTGCCTTCCATTTGCATGGAATATCTTTTTCCATCCCTTTACTTTCAGTCTATATGTATCCCTTGGTTTGAAGTGGGTTTCCTGTAGGCAGCATATAGAAGGGTCTTGTTTTTGTATCCATTCAGCCAGTCTGTGTCTTTTGGTTGGAGCATTGAATCCATTTACATTTAAGGTGATTATTGACATGTGTGTTCCAATTACCATTTTCTGAATTGTTTTGGGTTTGTATTTGTAGGTGTTTTCCTTTTCTTGTGTTTCCTACTTAGAGTAGTTCCTTTAGCACTTGTTGTAAGGCTGGTTTGGTGGTGCTGAATTCTCTTAACTTTTGCTTGTCTGTAAAGCTTTTGATTTCTCCATGGAATCTGAATGAGATTCTTGCTGGGTAGAGTATTCTTGGCTGTAGGTTTCTCTCTTTCAGGACTTTCAGGATATCCTGCCATTCCCTTCTGGCCTGCAGAGTTTCTGTAGAAAGGTCAGCTGTTATCCTTATGGGTTTCCCTTATATGTTGTTTGTTGCTTTTCTCTTGCTGCTTTTAATATTTTTTCTTTGTGTTTAATTGTCGTTAGTTTGATTAATATGTGTCTTGGTGTACTTCTCCTTGGGTTTATTCTGTATGGGACTCTCTGTGCTTCTTGGACTTGGTGAATTATTTCCTTTCCCATGTTGGGGAAGTTTTCCACTAGAACCTCTTCAAATATTTTCTCAGACCCTTTCTTGTTTTCTTCTTCTTCTGGGATGCCTATAATTCGAATGTTGGTACGTTTAAGGTTATCACTGAGGTCTCTGAGACTGTCTTCTAATCTTTTTATTCTTTTTTCTTTTTCCTGCTCTGTGGCAGTTATCTCCCCCATTCTATCTTCCAACTCACTTATTCGTTCTTCTGCCTCAGTCATTCTGTTGGTTATAGCATCTAGAGTATTTTAATTTCAGCTATTTTGTTATCCATTGCTGTTTGTTTTTCTGAGTTCTTATGAACTGTTTCTTGTACTTTATTTTGTTATCGAGATTTTGTATCATTTTTACTATCATTACTCTAAATTCTTTTTCAGGCATTTTTCCTATTTCCTCCTCATTTATTTGGTCTTGTGGGTTTTTTTGCTGCTCCTTTGCCTGCATGGTGTTTCTTTGTTTCCTCATGGTTGTCCAAACTTTTGGGGTTGCTTGTCCTGGCGATAGAGGTGCTTATAGAAGACTGTCCAAGCCTCAGACTAATGTCCAAGTATTGGATTAAATGAATATTAAGTCTAGGAAACACATACATGTATAAGACACACAATTACTGAATCCGTTAGGACATAAGGCTCTAGAAAGACCTGACAGAACCCCAGTGTGCTATCAGATATTCAAAGAGAAACCCAGCAGAAATTGACAACTGAAACAGAACAAATCAGAGACAAAAGCAAAAGCAAACAAACAACAAATAACACTCTACACATACAAACATCAATCCAGGGAGATTTTGTAAGCTAGGATCAAATATAGAAAAGAGCTGGAGTACCACCAGAGAGAATGGAGATTCTCAGAATGTAATTAGACAACTGTACTAAGAACTAAGATAAAGACAAAAGCCTAATAGTAAATACCAAGACAATGCGTCATCTGGAGAATAGAGCAAGGAGTCTGAGCAGACCGATAGTGTTGCTTATAAGTATGTTAAGATAAAATACACTTAAAATGGCTGGAAGAAAGGGGAACAGAAGAGCGTAATGTGGTTGGAAATATACAAATAAAAAGAAAGGAATAGAAATGTATAAAAGATAGGGATGAAAGGAAAGTATGAGAGATATTTTGTCCATACTACCAAAAACTTAGCTAGATATAGAATTATATAAAAAGGCAAAAAAAAAAAAAAAGAATAAAAAATATCATTAAAAAATTATGTTATAAAACTTGTAGATCCCTTAGGGCTAAGATCGTATTTAATAAATCAAAAAACAAAAAAACAAAAAAAAACAAAAGAGAGAGAGAGAGAGAGAAAGAAAAAAAAAAAAATCCAGAACTGATCCCAGAATGGACCAGTTCAATAGGTATTGATACTACTATTTCTGTTTCCTTAGCGTCTCAGCTGTAAGTGTCCTTCTCGTTGCCTTGGGTTTTTTTTGCGTTATTCTGTGACCAGCAGAGGTTCCTTTATTGTTCGTCTGTAAGCGTCGGTGTGTGGGGAGGGAGAGGGTACAATAGTGGCTCCTTCTCCTGGGAGTGAGTGAGCAGTGGCGCACTGTTGTTTCAGTCAGGCTTGGAGGTGCCTGTTGCAGAGGGCGCTGGTGGCTCAGGCATACACAGAAAGTCTTAGAGTTGGGCCTCTCTCGGGGTTTTTTTCTTTTTGATGCTGTTGTTGTTTTTTTTCTCATGGCAGTCTCCCTGCTGCTGGCGTTGCAAGGGGTTTTAATCCAGCCCCGCCCGAGCGCCTGAGGGTGCTTGTTATCCCTGAGCGCCTTAGGTGGCCCTCGGGCGTCTCTCCACTGCCTGTTGCAGAGGTGCCGAAAGAGAGGGAGAGGCTACGTGCGGCTCCTCCCCACCGCCCGCGAGCCTGCAGCCTCCAGCCGCCATCATGGTCAGGCAGCTCTCAGGGACGGGCACTCCTCTCCGCGGACCTCCTCCCTCCTGTCCTCTCGGTCCGTCACCCTACCGGCAACAATGTTTCTCCCCCTGAACCAGCTCTCCGGTTCCCACGCTTCCGCTCCTGGACCCTCCATTCAGCCGCGGATTGATGTCTCAGTCCGGGAACGCTGAGCTGCGCTGCGGACCCTCCGTATGTTTCTCACTCCCTCCCGTCTGCCACAGCTCCGCCGCTTCACCCTCTTTGAGCCTTTGTAGATGCCTCCCTACTGGCTATGTCGGGCTCCCGGCAGCCCTTTCTGGTGTCCGAGGCCGTCTGCTGGTGTTCAGCTGGTTCTCTGTGGGAATGACTGCGTCCTTCCGTGCATTCCCAATGCATCTGTGGAGAGGGATGCACTCCACGTCTCTCTACTTCGCCGCCATCTTTTCTCCCCTGGTGTTTACTTTTTAAAGGAAAGGTATGGAGAGAATCTTGCAAGCTTCCAATATGAAAATAAGAATAAAATAGGTTTTACACGAAGGATCACGAATCAGAATGGCACCAAATTTCTCAATAGCAGTTGGAAACTACAAGATAATGAAGCAATGCCTTCAAATTTCTGAGGAAGGATGATTTGTATATCCAGCCAAATTACCAATTAATTGTGAAGATGCACTAAAGGTATTTTCAGATATACAAGGCCTTTAGAGATTTACCTTTCTACCTTTTCTCAGCAAACTACTGGAAGCTCTCAGAAGCTAGATACACCAGAAATATATGAAGAAAAAGGGAAACAAGAGATCCAGGAAATAGATGAACCAGTGAAGAGAGAAGCAATAACAAGTCCCAAGATGATGGCCAAGGGAAAGCCCAAGAAGATGAATTCACAGAATATCCTGATTAGAGAAGAAATTTACACAATTAGGGAAAGTTTTACTATATGTACTATTATATGTGTATATATTTAAATGGCATGTGTGTACTATTATAATTAGTACATTATGCACATTATAAAACAAAATATAAATAACCAAAGGATGAAGTAAAAATAAATATAAATAACCGTTCTATGATTTTCCCCTCATCCCAGTGAGTATCTGATGCACCTCCTGCTTACACCCTTAATACAGGGGTTAACTTCCTGGTGTTAGGTGATCAGATTAGCCAGGGGAGATCATGCCTTGAGGAAATGGGCCAGAGGAAAGGTAAACCTTGACCCTGAGAGAGAAGATGGAACACTGGCCAAAGCCAACCTCCACTGTGGTGGGTCTTACAAGGCACCACAAGGTAGGTTCTGGGAAGGCCAGGTCAGCACAAGGTCCTGAACCTCAGAGCTCTGGGCCTGGGGACCAGCGTCATAAACTCTTGGAAAAAGCAAGTGCCTTCAAGATCCTCTTAGTTACAGCTCTCATTTTACCAAGGAGAATATTTTATACTTCAGAAGCTTGCCTAAAGCTAGTTCTAAATCCACTTAATATATCTGCATTTTATGGATGTCTGAATAAACGTATGAAAAGTAAACATAAAGAGATCTTATGTACGTTTAATTTCCTGCCCTAATTGTCTTCCACCAACTACCTGTGCTGCCAACTCTCTTATTTGCTGCCGTCCAGGATCTAAGGTTTCTCTTACTCAATGTCTCTACAGTTCCTTTACTGCTCTGAGCTGGAGCTGGGCTTGTTTCTTCAGAAAACATTCTTTGAAATATTGTTGAAGAGCTTCAGAGTCCTTGTTATCTAATAGGCCAAAAATCTGACTCTAGGCATGTTTTCCTTTTCTGTTCTATCAAAAGAAAACAAAGATGAAAAGCTTTTTATATCTAAATGTTATTAGGACATTTTTAAAGTAAATAGTCAAAAATGTTAGAGGCAGTCTCCTAAAACAGAGGTGTAAGGTTTAAGTGTCTAGATTTAATAAATTCCAGCTTACGAATTGAGCTCATTGACCATAATTGCTTGCAGCAGTAGGCACTAGACACAGAGATTAGCATAATTGTGGTTGTAACTCCTATCAGCATTTATAAATATGATTAGAGCCAAGTGTTGGGCTATGTTAGAGAGATTTCGCTAAAATTTCTCTTGTGAAGACATGAAAAGCACATGCTCCTCTACCAGGAGGCAGCATCATGATAAGGGCATGCACTGGCCCTGTGACCCTTAACCTCGCAATGTCGTATCATTTTCCTCAGCAGTAAAACATTGTGTGGTTATTCCCTATTCATGGTGAAGATGCACTGGCTGAGGAGTCTTGCTTCTGTTTAAAATGGAGAAACAAGATCAGATTTGCCTACTGCCTGAAACAAACATACACATAAACAAAAACAGCAAAATATATGACACAACCGTTTTTGAGACACTGGTTATCAGGCAATGGAGGACAATGATCTCTGAAGAATAGGAAACAAATTAGGTGAGCCCTACTATTGCCCCAACTGACTGCCTTGAGAGAGTTTCCACTCTGTGGCATAGGAAGCGGGAGACCCGGGCAGGGCCTGGTGGACTCTCTGCAGTAGGGAGACGGGGATGAGAGTCCAGGGAGACTAAGGCAGCCAGGGTACCAAAAAGAGTGCCGGGGAGGAGACAGCTGCACGGAGAGGGAACCCTGGAGATGTGGAAGATGTCGCCTGGAGTATACAGCAGAGTTCTGGTCACTACATGCATGTGAAGATACTTCTCCATGCCAGAGGGAAAAGCAACCTGATAGGATTAGATAAAAAGCACCCAGTGCTCACAAAGGGCCAACAATGTAGCCTGTCCCCACTAGTCAGCCTAGGGGAAAAAAGCAAACTTTTTTGGGACACTGGGCAGAATACTCAGGAGTGCTGTGCCTCAGCAGTGGAAAAAATGTAGACCCATACCAAATACTGTTCCAGATTCACTTCTTGTATTAGAACACTGAGCTGAAGAGCTCAAATGACTTTCAAGTAACTTAATTGCCTCCCAGAGCAAAGTTAAAGAATAACTATGGGAAAACAAAATATCCAGCATCCAAAGAAAGTAATAATTGCAATGGCTGGCATCCAGCAAAGGATTACCAGACATTCCAAGTCTAAGGAGCACATAACCCAGAATAAGGAGAAGAATCAATCAATCAGATCTGAATTAGTAAACAAGGACACTAAGACAGTTATTATAACTATAATCCAGGTATTCAAAAAGGTAAATACAGATGGAAGGAATGTTTGGTTTTTTTTCATGTATTTGCTCTTTTTTTTTTTTTTTTTTTTTTTGCTCTGTTGGGTCTTCATTGCTTTGTGCTAGCTTTCTCTAGTTGTGGCAAACGGGGGCTACCCTTTGTTGTGGTGCACAGGCTTCTCATTGCAGTGGCTTCTCTTGTTGCAGAACTCAGGCTCTAGGAGCATGGGCTTCAGTAGTTGTAGCACACAGGCTCAGTAGTTGTGGTGCACAGGCTTAGTTGCTCCGCAACATGTGGGATCTTCCCAGACCAGGGATCGAACCTGTGTCCCATACATTGGCAGGCGGATTCTTAACCACTGCACCACCAGAGAAGTCCCAGGAATGTTTTTTTTTTAAAAAACAACAACAACAAAAAAACCCAAATTGAACTTCTACGGATGAAACCTGCAATATCTGAAATAAAAGATAAAAATAAACTGATGGGATTAATAGTAGATTAAACAGTCATAAGAATACATCTGTAAATGTGAAACATGGCAATAGAAACTACCCAAAATAAAACACAAAGAGAAAAAAAATTTTTAATTAAGGGCATCAAGTCAAGTGGCCTAATACGTGTGTAATTAGAGTTACCAAAGGAGAGGAGAGAGAGGTCATGGAAAAAATATTTGAAGAAATAATGGCTGAAAATATTCAAAATTCAATTTAAACTGGAAACCCACAGATCCAAGAAGCTTGATAAACCCCCAGGCAAAATAAGCATGAAGAGAATTATATCAAGGCCTATCTTAATCAAATTACTAAAGAAACCAATGATAAACATAAAATTTATAACAGCCAGAGAAAAAGATGTTATACAGAGACACAAAACTAAAGATGAGAGCAGATTTTTCATCAGGAACAATGTTAGCAAGACAATATCTTTAAAATACTAAAAAACAAAAACCGTCAAGTTAGAATTTTACAACCAGCAAGAATATCTTTCAAAAACAAAAGTAAAATAAAGACGTTTTCAAACACATGAAAACTGGAAGAATTCACCAGCAAACCCGCACGACAAGAAATTTTACGTAATCTTTCAGGCAGAAGGAAAATGATACCAGGTGAAAATATGGATCTATACAAATTAATGAAAAGCATTGGAAATGGCAAGTATATGTGATTTTTCATTAAATCTCTTTAGAAGATAATTGACTTTAATCAAAAATAACAACATATTGTGGAGTTAATAATATACATATAAACAAAATATATGGCAACAAAAGCCTAACAACCAAGAAGGAGGAAACATAAATATTCTATTTTAAGGTACTTATACTATACATGAAGTCATAAATTATCACTTACAGGAAGACAGTGGTAAGTTAGAGCTGTATACTATCCACTACACACTATATGCACTACATTTTTGCAGCCTCTGGGTTTGTGATAATTTGTTAAACTGCCAAAAATCAGGTGTACTTAATCCTACTTGGAACAATGTTTCAAAAAAAGTCTATATCTGAGCAAATGTTATCTTGAGCGTGTTGATTTTTTTCTCAACATGTTTTCTAACAAAGCTCTGTTGGTTTTCCTTCTTCTGCATCCCCAATACAGTATTAAGGAAATATCTCCAAGATACCAGCCTGCTTGAGGTCAGCTCTCCAGCACTGCTGAATGTAGCCATTCACCTCCGTACCATTGTAAGATGCTTCATCACTTTTACTTCCCTTGCCCTCTTTGTCCATCAAGCTTACTGAATTTTAGGGAAGAAAAGTTTATCTTATTATATCATCGCTACAGGAATCACTCAACAGGGAAAAATAGCAAGCCTGGTATAATGAGAAACTAAAAGAAGTGACCATTTGTAACCCCCCATCTGATAGGCCAAGTTAAAGTCACCATGAATTGACAGACTGTTTTCCCTGAAATGTGACAGTTGTCAAAAAAAGTGTGATTTCCAGGTGAGCTCTGTGTGGTGTTATATCCACCTAATGCACATGGGGGAACATAGGGCCCATGGAAACAAGCTGCACATCTCTTGGGATAGTCCTTGAGAAAAAAATCATAATCAAATTGTTTGCAAAACACTAAATACAAATAGGTTTCACAACCTTTAATAAAGATGACCCAGCTTTCAGGATGTATAGAAATCATGACTGTTATACTGACTTAATGGATCACTTAGTATGTAGTATTCCTCTTTCCCCCTCGAATACCTATTAGATTCTAGTTTGCCTAATATTAAAAAAAAAAAAAAAAGGTGATCCAGGTTTGTGCAGTAAAGAAACCTATTTAAATTGGTTTATCCCAGAATTTCCCAAACCTATTTGACATGTATTCTGTCCAAGTTTTAGAGTTGAGTTCAGTGGGAGGTAAGTGGTGGTATGTGTTTACTTCACACGGTCAACCGAGTCATTTCTTCGGCACACCTATTAATCCCTGGAAACGCAAATGTTTTTGCTTGGAAAATATTTAAGGGAAATGTGGATCTAGAGATTAAACTCATCACATGTTTATTTATCCTGTCCCTTCTTTCTGATGATATTTCACTCTAGGTCAAGGGTTGATAACGTGAATTTGTGAGAAAAATTCCTAGCATAATTGCTCACAAATGGAAATTGCCACCCCAACATCACCTCAAGCTGACATGAAGCACTAATGCAGTCCACAGTCTCCTGAGATAAAAAGCATCCTCCATGGACTTCCCTGGTGGCACAGTGGTTAAGAATCCGCCTGCCAATGTAGGGGACACGGGTTCGAGCCCTGATCCAGGAAGATCCCACATGCAGAGGAGCAACTAAGCTCATGAACTACAGCTACTGAGCCCATGTGCCACAATTACTGAAGCTCACACACCTAGAGCCCGTGCTCCACAACAAGAGAAGCCAACGCAAAGAGAAGCACGCGCACCACAACAAAGAGTAGCTCCCGCTGGCCGCAACTAGAGAAAGCCCGTGTGCAGTGACGAAGACCCAACACAGCCAAAAGATAAATTAATTAATTAATTAATTAATTAATTAATTAAAAAATAAAAAATAAAAAAAAGCATCCTCCGTAACTCAAGAAGTTCAGGCACCGTGGATCAGCACGGCTTATCCCTCTAAATCATTCAACAGACCTTTTCTAAGCACCTACCTTGTGTTAAGCTCAGTGCATTACTAGCCTGCCAGTGGCACACCAGTCTTTCAAGCTCACAGAAGGTGTGGCCATGCCAAGAAGATATCCAGGAGGGATGGTGACTCATGGACCCCCGGAGGCTTCTAAGGAAAAGGATGAGTTGCCAGGCTGGAAGGTGACAGTTGTCCCCAGTACAGAGACCCTCAAACAAGGTCATGGGGTGGCACTGCCCTGAACTCTTGTGCAGAACTTTGGGTGGGTCTGGATGGAGTACTCACCCCCTCAAAAGCAAAGCCAATTGACCGCAGATATTAGGTTAAATCAATTGCTGATGGAGATTTCAATTTAAGAGCAAAGAAGGAGTAGGAAAGAGGGAAAAGTAAGAAAAAAAAGAGTACATTATTTTCCATTTTGCATTGGTTCTAAGATGCATTTTTTTTTCACATTTTGACATCTCTGAACTCTCTGAAATTGCAATATATCTTATGATCCAAAGCATTTTACAATTGCTGGCCTCCAGGCATCCGTGTGACCTGGTTATTGTTGCCCACCTGTACAAACTTGTTCACAGCTGTTGCTGTTGTCATCACTTCAGCGGGATTATGTGCATTGTTGGTACTACATGTGCCAGGTTTAATTGCCGTGTAAAATGTCTTCAGAAAGATTACACCATGATTCAGTATTGAAAAGAAAACTTACAATGTATTCAGAAAGGCAGGGAGACAGAACATCGGGGCATAAATTTGTTATTTGTGAACTGAATATTCATTAGAAGAGAACTGGTTGTAATTCCATTATCTCTTGCGGGGGGGGGGGGGGCGGGGGGAGGGAGGGAAACAAAAACAAAAACCCAAGTGCTTTACACCTGCTACTCGAAGTGTGGTCCATGGACCAACAGCATCACCTGGGAGATTGTTAGAAATGCAGAATCACAGGCTCTACCATAAAGCCCCCGAGTCAGGAAGAAGGAACAAATTCTCCCCGAGTTTCCAGATGGAAAACATTTCAGACTTCCAGCTTCTAGACTACGAGAGAATAAATTTCCGTGGTCATTTGTTACGGCAGCTACAAGAAACTAATAAACTCTCCTTTCACTCAGGCTCCAGTAGAGCCAGACACCTTCACAAGAGTTCCCCGGCCCCAGGCAAGATGCAAATTGGAAGGAACAGATCTCTGCTTGGTTCTCCTGCTTCCTCTACCTGGGAAAACAGAGTGTCAAAGGGATGAGCTGCATGTCATGCAACTGCAACAAAGTGCTTGTCCCAGGATGCTCCACAAGACGAGGCACCAGGCACCTTCCTGCAAACCAAGCAGTGTTCCACCTCTGCACCTTCTCTTACCCTCAGATCACCAGTTCTATCTGTGCAGAGGCTGTCAATCAAGTTTTTAGTATAAATTGAGCTAGTGCTGGAAGAAGAAGCAATGAGGGGAGGCAATGTTCTCACCAAAAATGTTTTACTAATGCTCTACTTCTAGAGGGCGCTATAGTTAACTTTATTTATTTGTCTGGCCGCTCAGTGAGGGATCTTAGTTCCCCAGCTGGGGATGGAACCCAGGCCCCTTCGGTGAAAGCACGGAGTCCTAATCACTGGACCTCCAGGGAAGTCCCTATAGTTAACTTTAAAAAGGAAGCTCACCCATTCTGTGGCACTTCATCCTGAAAAGTAGATATGGCTTTGTTCTCCTTTTCACAGCTGAGTAAACAGTGGCCCAGAGAGTTTAAACCACTTAAGAACCAAAAGTGACAGAGCTCCCGAAAGAGTCTCCTGGTATTTAGACTCCAAGGTCGAGGAACTTCTGAAGAACGACACTCTGTCTCTTTTAAGGAAGCCTTAGCAAATTCTGATATGGGCACTGTTTGTAAATCACTATCCATTTTTTTCATCCCTCTCCCCCACCCTCAATTTAGTGACAAAAGACCACATCTAGGGATGGTGTATTTTACTCCCTGAGATTTGCTGACACCTGCTGACAAGTGGAAGGATAACAGTGGGTAAAGAAGTTTTGTAAAAAAAAGAAAGAAAGAAAGAAAGAAAGAAAGGCTGTTGTGCTTCTGCACAAAGCAAAGGCCAGAGGAGGCCAAGGTAAACATCACACAAGAGAAGATGTTGAAGGTAAGAGGCCTCCAGGTCTCTGGCCAGGTGGGTAGAGCCACAGGACCCCCAACTGTGTCACATAAACACCTGTCGCCCTGCGGGGTGGTCTGACACAAGGCATTGGATGTTCTGTGTTCTGGGCAATGTGTAATAGGAATTAATTTCTAGCAATGTAAGTAATAAAACTCACTGGTGTAACCTGAGGAAATTGCTGCACATCTGTGCCTCTACTTTCCTATAGCACTCAGATGGGACACATTCTAGAGTTAGCCTAACTAAACTCTTATTTTGGTACAAGGTATGTTTAGATTAATAACAAATGTAAACACAAACACACACAAAAACACCATCCGTTTTACTGATAATAGTTGGGTCTAAAGACGGCCGTGGCATCCGGACTTTTAAGAGGATGAAGTACCACTTCATTCCATTAGGTGGAACCCGAAGATCAGGTGAAGTATATTGCAGGTCTGCCATCCTGGGCCTTGACAAGTGTTTTCCAGCTTTTTTCCCAGCATTTGCCAAGCTTTACATTTGTTGGGATCAGTGAACAAGGTAGGTGGGAACCCATATCAATCCACCTCATTCACCTTCTCCTCGCATCAGCCATCCTTTTATTCATAACTTAATCTCCTACCAAAACCACATATAGATGAGATCTCAGACCTCTCACACCTCCCTCCCTCCTGGTTGCCCTCACCAGGTCAGTCTCTCTCCAATCTCAGGTCTAAAACTGGAAAATCAGGGTATCAAAACACCAAAATGTTTCACCTCACAGATGTTACTTCTCCATCAATCCTGCTGACAAAACAAAAACTAATGTCTATGGAGTACCTGTCAGATTTCAAGCATTTTCACATGTCACTTAATCTCAATGATAATGTTGGGCATTTATATGCACCAGGTACTATGCTGGTGTTCACATACGTGATCTCATCTAAGTCTCTTACGTGCGCTATGAAATGGTATCATTATTCCCACTTCATAGCTCTAGAAACTGAAATTCAGAGAGGCAAATAAACACAAGGTAGCACATTGTGGAAGACACATCACTTATATTTCACAAACTTCCATCTCACATCTATTGTTGCTGCTTTTATGAGTCTCCTGCCCACACCAGGGCTTTCACTCCTGGACAAGGGTCCCAGGATGGTCCTGGACACTCCCACATTTAGAAGTCCACCAGGGAGAAGGGAACCAGAGAGATTAAAAAAAAAAAAAAAAGAACTGTGCAGTTCGAGGAATTCCAGACAACACTGAAGTCTTGGAAGCCGGGAGGAAAATGTCTTTTCAGAAGGACAGAGCTTTCAGCTGTGAAAATTGCTGCTCTAAGGACAGAAAACTGACCATGAGATGACAGAGAGAAGTCGTGGGTGAACCTGACGGGAGCCAGGTCCATGGAATGGAAGGAGCAGAGAACCGACTGGAGCGGGTTGAGGAGAAAAGAGTGAGTGAGAACACAGGAATAAGGGCAACTGTTTTGAGACTTACCTTGGGGAGAAGCTATGTCCTGGGGCAGTATCTGACAGGGGATGTGGGAAAAGATGAAAACTAATTCTAAAGGATACATGCACCTCAGTGTTCACAGCAACACTGTTTACAATAATCAAAACAGTGAAGCACCTAAATGTCCATTGACAGATGAATGGACAAAGAAGATGTGGTATATTTATACAATGGAATATTACTCGGCCATAAAAAGGAATGAAATAATGCCATTTGCAGCAACGTGGATGGACTTAGAGATTATCATACTAAGTGAAATAACTCATACAGAGAAAGACAAAGATATGATACCACTTATATGTGGAATCTAAAAAAAAATGATACAAATGAACTTATTTACAAAACAGAAATAGACACACAGACATAGAAAACAATCTTATGGTTACCAAAGGGAAAGGCAAGGGAGAAGAATAAATTTGGAGTTTGGGATTAACAGATACACAATACTATATATAAAATAAACGACAAGATCCTACTGTATAGCACAGGGAACTATACTCAGTATCTTACAATAACCTATAACAGAAAAGAATCTGAAAAAGAATATTTTTATACATATGTATAACTGAATCACTTTGCTGTACTTCTGAAACTAATACAACATTGTAAATCAATTATACCTCAATTTAAAAAAAAAATGAAAGGGGCTGTGGGATCAAAGGACAAATTTGTTATTTCGATTCTTATCATCGCCCTGTGATATGGATATCATTGTCCTCATTTTATGCCTCAGAAAACTGAAAACAGAAAAGTTAATTTCCCACTCATCAAAATTTAAAAAAATTAACAAACGGCAAGTGCTAATATTATACAAAACCTAAATTATTTCTGCTAGACCCTGACACTTCCTGGTAAAATGTAAAAAGCAAAGATTAAGTATTTTTTTCCTGCTCCAATGACACAGTGTAACTCCAAGCATTTAAGTGTAAATGACCTTATTTTTAACTTCATTTATTTATTGACTTAGAATCTTTCATTAAATACAGAAAGTTTTTGCCACATTTTAATCACTATTCTGTGTTTGCCTTCATCAAGTCTGAATTTGGTTTCCAAGCTGGCAGTCTTCCTTCAAACTTTACCTTTCAAATCATCATAGGATATGATACAAGTTTTTAAGTCCTCAAAAGTTTCATGTTGTACTGTATAATCCAGCAATTCCACTCCTGGGAATATATCCGAAAATAAAATGAAAACACTAACTCAAAAAAATACGTGCACCCCAATGTTCATAGCAGCATTATTTACAATTGCCAAGATACAGAAGCAACCTAAGTGTCCATCAACAGATGAATGGATTAAGACAATGTGGTATTTACATACAATGGAATATTACTCAGTCATAAAAAAGAATGAAATTGTGCCATTTGGGACAAGGTGGATGGACCTAGAGTATATTATGTTTAGTGAAATATCAGACAGAGAAAGACAAATACTGTATCACTGTATCTGGAATCTAAAAATAAAACAAATGAGTGAATGTAACAAAATAGAAACAGACTCTACAGATATAGAAAAGAAACTAGTGGTTACCAGTGGGAAAAGTGAAGGTGGGAAGGGCAAGGTAGGGGTATGTAAAAATTAAACAAGCTACAGGGATATATTGTACAGCACAGGGAATAGAGCCAATATTTTATAACATTTTTAAATGGAGTATAATCTATAGAAATTTTGAAAGGCATCATAGGAATAATGGTTCCATGGGCCAAAGGGGCACTCTGGGGAGAGAACCTACCTTAATTTATGTTGAAAGAGAGGAAGACTCTGCCTGAGAAGATCACCTGGGATGAAGAGGGCAGTTCACAGCAATCCTGACTTACAGGGAGTCAAAATAAGTAGGAGTCAGAGGGGCCAAGCAGGAAATGGTAGTTGCCTGTGTCTAACGCGGGTCTCCAAGATCCCACAAAATGGCCCCAGGAGGTGATGAGCCCTTATTTGGCCATCTGCCACACGTACGTGGGCAGTTTATAACTTTCTGGGTCAGATCCAACATTTACGGCCCCTCAACTCTTCTCTCTCTCTTTCCTTGAATCCCAAAGGGGTACAGTAAGTAGGGGACACTGAGTAGAAAGGCCGGGTGAGGGAATAGAACGGTGCTATCCCTCTCCTGGCCACACTGCAGGCTTCCCAGCCTGAGCCAGGACGGACCTGAGGAGGGGAAACGCTGTGAGTTAAGTGTGTGGTTGGCATTTTGCTGTTGGACTGTTTAATATCCAAAAGGGACAAAAAGTGCTATGACTCGGAAATACATCCAAGCGCAGGGAAGAACAACTCTACAGGAAAGTGTAAGGACGCAGTATTGAGAAAGAATGGAGCTGGCTTCTGCTCTCTGCGTGTAGGGTCCAGCTTGGATGTGGGGCTTTGGGAGGTGGGCGGGGAGAAGGGGAGCAGGCAGAGGGCAGTGCTCTCTCTAAAGGAATGCTCTCTCTCTAGAAATTCTTAGTGGACTTTTTCACTTTCTCTTGTGTGGCTTGGAGCTGGCTAATGCGTGATGGTGGCAGAACTGGTTCTGCAGAGATAGTCTGGCTTTGAAACATCTGCCAAATGCATGGAGAGCACAGGAAAAGTCACGTTTCACATCCTGTTACAAAAGGATAAAATGAGTTGGTGTGAGTTAAGTATTTTGCACCTTGCCTGGTACACAGTAGGCACCCAGGAAATGGCAGCTACTGTTGCTTCTTTAGGGAAGATACATAATCTCAATTTTATAGGAGGCAGAATAGTTGCTAAAATTCACAAACGTCTTTAACTGTACCTATAATCTGAAATTCCACTCTCTGAATAATAACATTTTTTAGAAAGTGGTTTTTTCATTATGGGAATAAAAATACTGAATAATCACCTTTAAGTCTAAAATGTCACCTGAAACATTACAATAAATAGACTCCTAGTCCGCCTCTCTTCTCCCAGTTCTCTATCCTGCTCCAGAGTGATGGCTCAAAAATAAATCAGAACGTGGCATTGCCTTGCTTTAAAACCTCTGATTCTTCTGTTCCCTGCAGAATGAAAACCACACACCTCAGCATGGCGTGCAAGCTCGTTCAGAACCAGCCGTAGCAGTCTCATAGCCACGATGATGATGTTGGGATCACACACACACACACACACACTCTCTCTCTCATACAAATACACATGGGATGACTCTCAAGCATCACTCTGAGCTTTTGCTCTTATTGTTTCCTCTGCCTGCATCCTTTATCTGCCTGGTGAAGTCTCATCTTTCAAGCTCCAGCTCACCTGTATCCCCTGAGCAACTTTCCACAAGGCGTCCCTTGCTCCCTGTGTTCCAGGAAGAGGGCTCACCACACCCTGTGATAGTTAGCTATTCTTCCTAAGAACCCAGCACAATACCTGACAGAATAACTGTGTGTGTCTAGAATAGCGGGGGCTGGGGGTGGGTTACGCTACTCAAGAAAATCAACGAAACAAGAGGACATATTTTTTTTATTTTAAATGACAAACATGGAAGCAAACTAAATGAATTTTAAAAGTCATTGAAATGAGAATGAATCGTGTGTGACAATGTGTACATAATTTTAACTCACAAAATAAGGAGACAAGATGATATCATGTCCTTTACTTTCAAGTAGTTTGATGTGATATTGTATCCAATTTTACTTTAAGCACTGGAATAGTATAATCCAGCCTTAAAATAAGAGCTACTTATTGCTATAGTCACCATGAACAGGTAATTTGTCAGGTGTTTAGAAAAGAACCTTATTTCCTTATTATTGTCAACAGCAAAACCTCTGAATGAGGATGTGGGCTAGTAAAAATAAGAACAATGTTTAATACATTTTTTTCTATTAACCTACATGAATAAAAAGATTAGCTAGACTACACTGGAATTTTAAAACTCCCGGTAAACACATTTCCCTAGTTACGTCTGTAGACAATGAGGAACACTGGGCCAAATTCCAATAAATGATATTCAGATTCACAGCGCGGAAGTTAAAGGGAGTGTTTTGATGACAAAGGGGGACGTGGTGAAGCTGAGTGGGTGTGAATTAGTAGGGTTCTCCTCTTCCATCTTCTGCCCAGAAGGAAATAAATCAGTTCATTTTACACGTGCAGTTTATCTCCAAAAGTCATGCTGGGAATTATGCTCACCTGTCTATTAGGATAAAATTAATCAGCAGTGAAACGTATGTCATATTAAAGGCAGAACAGCAAAGAGGAGACACAGTATAAATTCTGAACCCTCTAGCAAACTATTGCAAGACGTATCCTTTTAAATTTACAGACCCTGGCTGGAGCTTTTTGCAAAAGTGTTGGTGAAGAGTTCGCTGCACTTAGGATTCTCTGGGGGAGGGCAATCCAAAGTGGATTGGAAGAACTAGGTCCACAAAGGGCAAAGGGCAAACCAAGTCACATCCTCCCGTCACCAGGCTGCAGAGTGCTCACGATTTCCCAGACCAGGCTTCACTTAGACATTTCTGGGCCTTCGCTCCCTCTGTGACTGCCTGAACTGTCCTTTCCCAACCTTCTCTGACTCACATCTCATGATAATAATCCTTTATGACACAGTGCAAATGTCACTTCTGTGACCCTCCCACCCTGACCCTGGGTTCCCGGAAATAGCACTTTGTACATACCTTTCTTACCGTGTCTCTCTCTGCGTCGTGACTGTTGACTTGTAATTCTGTCTTGCCCTCTGGACGGATCCAGTTTGATCTTTCTGTCAGCAGCACCAGGCTCAGTGTGAGCACTCAATGAATGCTTGGTTGAAAGATGAATAAATTAATGCATTGATGGAAACTAGATTTCTGGGCCAAGCCTACCAACGTCATCCCTCACTTAAAGTCTCTAATCCTTGTTTCTAGTATCCCTTTGTTATAAGGAAATGCAATTCAATGGCTTCTAAAATAATTACAATCTAGGATTCGATGGCAGTGTTCTGTGTCAGTTAATTATTCTACATTACAAACTACCCCAAGACAATGGCTTACTATTTATTATTTCTCTAGCGTTTGATGAGTGCTTTTTCCTCTGGTCTTGACTGGGCTCACTCATGCAACTGCATTCAGCTGGCCGAGATGGAAGGTCCGAGATGGACTCACAAGTCAGGGGGCCTTGGTGCTAAGTTGTCAGCTGGGTGCCTTGGTTCTCTTCGAAGCTTCCTCTAATCCTCCATCCATCCACTAGACTAGCTTACTTACTTGGACAGGCTCCATTATACAAGCTCCATTTATCAAGCTTCTGTTTGGTTTTACATGGTGGTCTCATTGGCCAAAGAAAGTCATGTGGCCAAGCCCAGGCAAAGTGGGAGGGAACTTATTTAGACTCTACCTCTTAATGGACAAGGTGGCAAAGAATCTGTAGTCATTTTTAATCCTCCACGTCATAGAAATCCTATTAAGTTAATTGTGTTGTTGCCTCTGTTGTGAATGGATTTTTGTGTTTTTTTCTATTTTGCTTCTTCCTTCCAATATTTCTACCCTTCAGTTTAGGTTCTTATCCAATTTCACTGATTAGCCCTTCCAGGTCATGGTTGAAAACTACTTCTTAACTTAACAGGAAAGCTTCTGCTATTTCACCACTTATAATGTTGGCTACTGATTTAAGTAGATATTCTTTGCCACCAAGGGAATTCTCTCACTCTCTTTTATTTCACTAAGGTTTTTGTTGTTGATGTTGATTCGTCTTAATTAGTAATTCATGTTGAGTTTTAACAAAAAAGAATCTTTTAATATGATTTTCTTTTGATTTATTAATATGATGGATTAAATTATGGGCATTCATTCCATTTCTTATACAAAGCTTCCCTCCTCCACCTCCCACCCTCCACTGCCAGGTTTCTGTGCATGGTTGCGAGGGGATGACTGCCCTGCACACAGACTGCCCATTGATCCCAGTCTTCCAATCCCGCTTCTCCTGCTTGCGCATCTGATAACATCTCCACCTGTGCTGACCAATGCACCTGTGACCAGCCACAGGGAGCTATTAAGCACTTGGTATGGACCAAGTCTGAACTGAGGTGTGCCATGAGTGTAAAGTACATATTAGATTTAAAGGCTTAATACAAAAAAAGTGTAAAATCCTTCATTCAGAATTTTTATAATGAGGACATGTTGAAATATTACTGCTTTGGATATAGTAGATTCAATATAGTATAGGATTAAAATTAATTTTGCTTGTCTCTTTTTATTTTTTTAATGTGGCCACTAAAACATTTTAAATTACTTTTACATAGACGAATACATATATACATACCTAACGGCATATATCTGTATTGGACGGCACTGATCTAGCTGAATTCTACTCTTTGGTTGTGAACATTCCTGAGATATTTTGACATTCTTATTCGAAGGCGGTTGAACATACCTGTGGCAGATGGTGGCAGTAATGGTCTGGATTTGCTCACATTGCACTTTATCTAGACCCTGGAAAATCCCTTCCCCACTCACTCTGAGCTTGTCCACGTGACTTAGTAAATGTGAGCAGAGGCTTGAAGAGTGCCTGCGCGTTAGGGCTGCCCTCTCTTGCTGCTAGAACCCTGAGGCTGCACGTGAAGCAGCCCCAGGCAGCCTCCTGGAGGATGACCCTAAGGAAAGAGGCCGTGCTGTGCCAGGCAACCCAGCTGTCCCAGCAGAGCCCAGCCCCCAGCCCAGATACCACAGACGCATGACTCTAGAAGCATCACCCAGCAGAAGTGTCACCAGCCAAGCCATAGAATCAAAAGAAATAATAAAACATTATTGTTTCAAGCCACGAAATTTCGGTATAACTTTTATACAGCAAAGGGCAACTGATTCAGTACTTTCAGTCTGTAAGAGATCACGCTGTGTAGTGAGGACTGGTCACAATTCACTTTAATTATACGTAAATGTAACACACATTGCTGGATTATCTCAAGTCTCTTACAAATGGATTTTAAACTAGCTAAATCTGCCACCAGTATGTCATTTCTTACCAATGTCCTCGCTCTTTCACTTTCATCTGTCTTATCATGCAGTTCAAAATGTACATACTTTATGGGTTTCTCTCAAGAAACTTCCTCCTCTCCTAACCATTTATAGATAAGCACTCCTGCCTCCATGAGGTAGGTTTTATTGCTCCAACAATAAGTAACTTTTCATAGGTGATGTGACTAAGGATTCAGCACTTCTGAACTAGCTCATTACTCCTCCAGGGAGTCTTCCAGCTGACTAACCCTCTAAAGCCAGCCTCCTCCCCATGGGATCAGCAGGTGTTCCCCAGGAAAAGAGGGAGTGTGTGTCTTTCAATTAATTAAATCTGCTGTTTAGAACAGAGAGACCAACTAACTTGGCCAGCAGCCCAGAAACATCATGACCAGAATTGTTCATGAATTGTATTCTAATGGAATCAATTGTCCACGAAATTTAAAACATATTCAAATCAAAACCACAAATACCACGTGGCTGGGGTCTGATAATAGACCATCCTTCTAGGTTTCTTAAAGAGAGATTCCAATGTGTTCACTTTCTTTTGATTGCATCTTCCTGATTATATTGGATGTGGCTATATTTTGCATCCCCTTAACAAAGTATTATTATTATTCCAATTTGGAATCTACATTTGAATTGTATTAATCCAATTTAGAGTTTTGCATCCGCATTGTCCAATTATATATGAACATTCTACTTGCAGAAATGCTCCATTACAGTTTCACTGACTAAGAAAAAATATTTTTAATAAGCTTTAGACTTCTGTATCATTATTGGCCAGAATTGGGACTTCCCTGGTGGTCCAGTGGTTAGGACTGGGTGCTTTCTCTGCTGTGGTCCCCTGGTTCAATCCCTGGTTGGGGGACTAAGAAGGGTCACAAGACACACGGTACGGCCAAAAAAAAAATTGGCCAGAATCAACTTCTAAGATTTTTATATAAATTCTTCCGCAAAATGAACTCAATTTTAAAGGTGTCTAGATTTTCAACATTTGAATTTGACCTACAGAATGAATACCTCAGGTCTAGAGACAAAAGGAGTATGAGCCTAGGTTCAGGTTACTGTTAATGGTCTATGTTCTTACTCGTTTACAGATAAGACACATTTGTTCTAACGCCACCACCTCATGCGTTGCCACTTTATCATGTATCCTGTAGCTTCAGAAAACTAGATGTACCTGAATATTTCCTTTCCTTTCAAGTCACTACCACATGGCCCATATGAACACACTGCTCTCCGCTATGCTCTTGAGACTTCTAAAAATGGTTCCCATTTTTATTATAAATTTTAGAAACACTGTATAAAGAGTATAATGAGGTTTAAGCTGATATCACTCAACTATAGATTAATTCAGTTTCATTAATATTAATAAAATGTTAAGTGCCTACTTTATGTTACCTTTTTTATAAAGGTTATCTCATTCATCCTTACACAAATCCTGTTGAGTAGAAACTAAGTGCTCCATTTTAACTTGAAGACAAATGTTAAGCTTCTGAGAGCTCAGCGTGGCCCGATGGTAAGCACTGCACGGCAGAGCTAGTTGACACAGAAGGTCTGCTCTTCAGTCCATCCTTCAATCCATCCTTCTGAAGTGGCCTCTCCTCTCTGCACCTCTGAATCCACATCAGGAAAATAAGGAGTTTAGCGTCCATGCTCTCTCCTTCCAGCCTCAGTGTTAGCTTATTTGCACATACAATGGTGGGTTTGCCCACTTCTTCATTGCTGGGTTTTGTCCAGGTTTTTCTGAAGGGTAATTGGGTCAGGAACTGAAGTATGCCTGTCCGGTTGTAAACACTATATGTTGTTATTGATCCAGGTGAACTGAAAAACTGATAAAATGCCTGACTGATGGCCTCAAGCCTCACACTGACAAGTTTTGCAAGTTTAACAGGTTCTGTTCTGAATTGCTTCCACAAGACTGAGGTGGAGAGGAATGCTGAACCGAGGAGAAAATGGTCTTTCTCAAAAGCTTATGCTTAGAAAGATCTCTATTTTTTGACATTTTTGACATTGGCTAGTTTCTAGCCACTAAACAAATCTCACATCAACCATAAAGTGAGTGATATACACTTCTGCATGTTTTGATAGCCATCTAAATGTTAGTGATGTATAACTCCTCTCTCTCTCACGTTTTAGTTGTTTCAGTGAAGTGCACCACATTTCTGTCTGCTGATGTGAAACATAGCTGTGCACAGGAGTACACTGTTTTCTACTCATCAAGGAGTGTCAGAAACCATGTATGTTCCGCAAATGTGCAGGCAAGGGGATTATCTTGTCCTCCAATCAGGAGGGAGACATTTTTTATACTCCTTTTTCATTCCCAAGTCCAGAGGACCTTTCAGTCAAAACAACTGCTTGTTAAATTTATTCCCTTTTACTTCATCCAAAATAATTAAACCTTATAGGATGGAACAATAGTTGCCCCTACTATAGTTCTATTTGATATCTTTAAGCTAAAATTCCCCCTTTAATCTACTTTAAACTTCCTAACTGAAGTTTATGGGCTAACAGCGTATGGTCTTTGCCTGTGTTACCAGGTTCAATGCATTTCTCACATGTATTTAGAATTCACGTAGCATGACATTGTAAACATGACATTAGGTCATTCATAGGGTTGTCCTATCTGCTTAGCAACCACAGGAAAGTGTATTCAGAGTTCCAGGAAGGAAAAAAGAAAATATGTTTCCTACTATTTCTAAGTATACCACCATTATGAACAAGACATTAATAAAAATGACCTTCCAAAAGAAGAAGTAATGTAAAAATGAGAAAATTGGATGTTTGGTTACTCTGTTTACCAGTCTTCAACATATTTGCCAAATATATTCTTAAAGTTCAAAGTCAATGCAAAAGGGAATTGTGAGGCTTGTGACTGATTTATATGTTGAATTTTGCCCTTGCTATTTGTTGCTAGGTAAAGAGTGTTTCTATGTCATACCCAAACATGAAAAATACTTGGAAATACAGAAAAATAATACAAAAAATACCACCCAGTTTTCTTTCTGGCATATGTGCATATTGTTTACTGTGTGTTCATTTCTGTAAACACCTTGATGTGACATCAAAATAGAATTCAGCTCTTCCTCTTTTCACATAGACCAGGCCCAGTTATAGCCATAAAAGGCTGTACATTCACAATTATGGAAGAAAAGTTTGTGTCACAAGAATATGGGACTTGACTCAAGTTAGAGAAATTGAGAAACTTAGTTGGCCATGAACTTTTAAAAGTAATCTTTTTCAAATTTAAAAAATCCTGAAAAAGGAAATTTTGAAAATGTATAAAAGCTAAAAGAAAATAAACATTGGTTGTGAATCTCATCACTCCAAGAACAGCTAACATTTTGGTATATCTCCTTCTAGCATTTTTCTATATACAAACTTTTTTTTTAACCTAACTTGTTTCATGCTGCAGCACTATTTTATAATCTGCTTATTATAAAGGTCACTACAGTGAATATCCCTGTAGCGAAATCTTTCCACATACTCTGTTTATGTCCTTGGAGAAAATACCTGGAAGGTTAACTGAGAAATCAAAAAGAAGGCACATATTTAAGGCTTTTCAAAACAAACCGTAACGTCACTAGTGAAATATAATACCTACTCTATCACCTCTAGTGACTTTTCCCCAACCCTAGCCAAAATTGGTAGCATTTTCCCCCTGAACTTGTCCAGTTTAAAAAGAGAAAAAATGCCTCCCCCACATTTTATTTTGCATTTATGTGAATAAAAAGGTTATTTAGTTGATCATCTTTGAATATGCTTATTAGATGTTTATTCTCTTCTATGATTTTGCATTTTCTTTGTCCATTTTCCTTGTGATATTAAGTGTTCTTATTGATTTTCCAGAGAGATATGAAGTATTAATTTCTTTTCTGCCACAAAAATGAAAAAGATTTGTCCTAATGAAACAGAGCAGGACCTTATGGTCCTTGCCTCTCATGTCCTCAACCTGCCTTTTGTCTGTAGAAAAACTTTAGCCAAAGAATAAGTTTAATCAGAGACGTGAGTAAATGCAGAAACAAAGGAAAACAGTTCAGCAAGACTAAACAGTAATAAGTCAAGGAACTTTAGTTCCTCCTCAAGGGCTACAGGTAATGTTCTGAGCCATAGCCTTTGACTTGTGTCATAAATACCAAAACACCCACCAGGTGGAAGAAGTTACCTAAGCTGCCTTAATTCTGAGGACTGGCCTCAAAGAAACGGGAACAAACCGACCCTGGAACTGAAGGTTAACTGTACTTAAAACAATCAAGATGACCCTGGTCAGACCGCCAGGTGACCAATTTCAAGATGACTGTCAGAACGGACTCTGCTTTTCCTACAGCCCCCTCCCTCCCGCTATAAAAGCTCTTGCCCACTGATTGTCACTGGGCGGCAAGTCCGCCTTTGGACAGGAGTCCACCCTCTCTGGCAGTTGCTGGCCTCTGAAATAAAGCAAACTTTCCTTTCTACCAAACTAGCCTCTTTATTGGCTTTAGAGGGACGAGCAGTGAGACCCCCCCCACTTTTGGTGACAGTTTCTTTGCACCTGGCGTGGGACTGTGCTCTCGCGAGATCTGGCTCCTGGGCGTTTCCCCTGAGCAGAGCTGCGGCCACGATGAACGCAGCGCCAGGGTGGCTGCGAGGAGCCCGCTGCTCTTGGCTTGCTGGCCCCGGAAAGGGGGATTTGGGGGACATTCCTAACAGCTGCAGGAACCATTCATTTCGGGCGTCCTCCCTGTTTCTCCCCTGCTCAGCACTGCCTATCAACTTACGCTTTTCCTTGGAGGAGGGAAAACATGCATCTGGACAAGCTGACGAGCTCCAAGACTGAGTAAGTCCACCGGTGTACACCAGGCTAACTTCTCTTTTGAGCACAAAGTGCTATTTGGGCATTTTTACCAGTTGGATCCGATGTGCGTTTACCGCTGAGGACTGTTTGTGAGCGCTGTCATTTGGACATTTTTGCCATTTGGTTCTGACTTGTGTCTGACTTCGAGGACAGTTTGAGTACAAAATGCTATTGGTCATTTTTGCCTGTGAGTACAAAGTGCTATGGGTCATTTTTGCCAGTTGGTTCTGATGTGTGTCTGACATCAAGGACCATTTGTGTTGGGGGAATGTTTATTTGGGACTCTTTATTGGTCATTCTCTTGGTAGATTTGTGACAGTTCTGTCTTCTGTGTGTCGTATATTCCATTTGTGTGGTTGGTCTCTTTGTTGTCTTTTGTAAAATGGGAAATTCAGATTCAATTCATTAGAAAAGTTTTAGCTATGAAATTGTGAGTAAAGAAAAAGAAAGATGATTTTTAACAACGTATGGCAACAGTATTCTTCAGACTCCAGAGAAAATTGGTTAAGATGAAACTCTTTTGAAATTCCAAAACTGGTTCTTTCTGCATATGCAGTTAGAGAAAGCTAACGATAAAAATACTGTTTTCAGAATTCTGACCTTGAGAGAACAAAAGTATGCCTAGGAGAAAGCTTGAAGTTAACTCTTACCGTGTCCTTGAAATACAAACACTTTGCCTGAGACTTCAGCTTTGGGTTAATTAGTAGAACTTTAAAAGACATTTGGGTTTATTAATCACGCATCTTGTACCACATTAAAGAGAAATTATGCTATGAGAAAAATGTAAGTTTTTAGAGGTTATAGGATATATTCTTAAGTTTGCCAATTAGTAAGTGCTGGTATAAGAGTTCAATTACTTGTTTCTTGGTTTTGTTAAGGCTTATAAGGGTTAAAAATAGTCATATGTAATTAAAGCTACTAAAAATAACAAGGAAAGTATTTCAGTGTGTGAAGCAAGTAGGATATGTGTTGGTGAGAGAAGGTACAAAGAATGGAGATATTTTTGTTGAGGAAAAATGATGATAATAATTTTGTCCTAGAGCTGTTTGTTTCTGGATGGCGAAAAATAAGGGACAAAGCGTATGGACACAAAAAGTGACAAAAGATTTGTAAGAAAAGGGAACTTTGAGAAAAGAATTTTGTATGTCAGGAGTGATTAGGATTAGATTGGATTTAATTAGGTAAATGAACTTTGTTATTAATAGTAAGCTGGCACAAGACTGAAGCTTGGTTTTCTTTCTCCCTGTTAAGAGAACAAAACTTTCCAGAATATTGAGCTGCTTTTGATAACAGATTGTAAGTTTCTTTCTCTAGCTAACTTTGAGTGTTCCAAAGGGCCCCTGGGCATCTTAGAAGAAACATTAAAGTAACTAGGATTATTTGGTATGTTAAGTTATATGGGGAAAAAATTGATAACTTTCAGATCATATTGCTGAACTGGGTAAGAAATGTAAAGAATTCGAATGGAAAGCTACTGTTTGGCTTCAAATCATATTTTTGACCCCAATGGTCAGGATGGAAAAAAATGTCTAGTGACATTGTCACAAAGTATAACTACTCATGATGTGTATCACTTCTGGCATTAAGTTTACTGCTAAAAGCAAACATACTATGCTTGTGTGACAACTGGGTATAAGTGATAAATTTAAACTCATTGAACGGGCACTTCGCTGCTGGTCCAGTGGTTAAGGCTCCATGCTTCTGCTGCAGGGGGTGTGGGTTTGATCCCTAGTCAGGGAACTAAGATCCCACGTGCTGCATGGCCGAATAAAAAATAAAGATTTACTAATACAGCTTCATCATTCACAACAGACAAAACATGGGTGGAAACAACCCATGTCCATTGATGAATGAATGAATAAACAAAGTGTGGTCTATACATACAATGGAATATTACTCATCCTTAAAATGGAAGAAAATTCTGACGTGTTACAGCATGGATGAACCATAAGGACATTGTGCTAAAAGAAATAAAGGATGAATACTGTGTGATTCCACTTACATAACTTGCATACAGTAGTCAGAGTCACAGAGACAGAAAGTAGAATGGTGGTTGCCAGGAGTTGGGAGGACAAGAGAATGGAGAGTTGTTTAATGGGTAGAGAATTTCAGTCTTGCAAGATGAAAAGATTTCTGGAGATTCAACAGTGTGAATGTCCTTAACACTACTGAACTGTACACGTAAATGGTTAAGATGATACATTTCATGTTCTGTGTATTTTTCTATGATTTTTTAAAATGATGTATGCAGTATCTTCCTTTTACTGTGTAAGAATTTTACAAAATTTCTTTCACTTACTTAACAAACTGAGAATATTTATTGAGTCCCTCCAGTGAGCTAGGCACTATCCCAGGTGCTGAGATGTAGCCACAAACAAGACCAGCAAGGTCCCTAGTGTTTGGAACTGAACAATGCAATGGGAGATATGGACTATAAATAGATCAATACACAATTAATAAGAAAATATTTGGTAGTGATAAATTCTATATAGAAAAATAAATTAGGATCATGTGACACTGAGCTAACTGCAGGCTACTTTACACTGGATGTCAAAGGTTATCTGTTTATTCTCTACAATACTGGGCACACAGCTTGAAATCAGTTGTCAGGCTATAGGTCCACAAGGAAAGCTAATGCCACATGGACGGTCTTCATTCACTTCAGACTGTTTTAATGCTATTTAAAAATAGAGAATGATCATAGTTTAATTTTTTTTCATAGTTTAATTTTTATTCTATAGCCTACTGAACTGGATTTGCCATTGGAAGACTAACAACAGTGTTTAGGGCCTTATTATGTGGAGAGAGTAAAATATAAAGGCCTGATATAGGAACTCTGAGGACACCCCATAACAGCACACTGACCTTTGCTCCCCAAAGTTTGCAACATGATGGTATCTGAAACCTAGCCTGTGTAGGCTTACAGGGGACCCAGCATTTGTCCCTTTAGGATTTATCACTAGGAGCACCCTATTTACCTGGAAACCTAGGGCACTGTGAACAGATTCCTGTTTTACTGTAGGGCCTCTCTGCAGAAAAGAAAGCTGTTCTAGGGCCTGAAGATCAGCTTACACAGACAGGTACTAATCTCAGCAATAATTCATTCCTGCCACTCTGTGATTCATGCTTTGTTTCTCACTCAGCCTTGCTATGAACTCAGAGGCCCATGGAGCAAAGGGCCCAGGTCTAGAATCACATGCCATACTTGATGCAATCATCTTTCATTACCATAGAAAGTTACCCCCACAGGGCTACACTTTTTTTGTCATAAATATTGGAGTTACCCTGTATCTCATTGTTTTTTATGCTGGAAAAAAAAATTCAAACAACCAACGGCTTTACTAAAATGCATTTACAACTTATTTTGACCAGGCAGTCATCTGTAAGAGAATTCTGTGGATACTATGTGAAAGGATACAAGGCAGAAAGAGATAAAATGAATTTGTTGAGTGGCTACTGTGGGCCGGGCCATCAAGATGGATTTTAGGGCAGAACCAAACAACACCATCCCTGCCTTCAAAGAATGTGTCCTTGCCCTAGACAACTAGATGATTCAAGTAATGAGGAACTGTGGCAAGTGTTATGACGGAAGAGGGTGTGTATGAAGGTCCAATAGGAAAAGTTAACCCATGGGATTGAGAAACCCTCCCAGAGAAAATGGCATTTAAGTGAAGATCTGAAGGATGCAGTGAGTTTGGGAAGTGGCAGGCAGGACTTTAGGAACAGAAAAGAGCATCTACCAAGGTCTAGAGGCAAAAGGGAGCACAACACTTTGGAAAAAAGGAGGAAAAAACCCAGTTTTCCTGAGTTGTGGTGTGAGGAGTTGGTGGGGTAGTTAGAGAAATTGTAAGCCTTGTGTACTGTTGGTGGGAATGTAAAATGATACAGCTGCTATGGAAAACAAAAGAGCATTTCTTCAAAAAATTGAAAATAGAGTTAACATATGATCCAGCAATTCCACTTCTGCAGAACTGAAAGTAGGGACTCCAAGAGTTATTCCTACACCTTTGTTCATAGCAGGATTATTTGCAGGAGCCAAGTGGTGGAAACAACCAAAGTGTGCATCAAAGGATGGATGGATGAACAAAATATAGTACATACATGCAATGGAGTATTATTCAGCCTTAAAAAGGAAGGAAATTCTAACACATTGGAACATGCATGAACCCTGAAGACATTATGCTAAGTGAAATAAGCTTGTCGTAAACACTGCATGATTCCACTTGCATGAAATATCTAGAGGACTCAAATTCATAAAGACAGAAAGTAGAATGGTCGTTGCCAGGGGCTGGCGGGTAGGAGGGGTGTTGGCGCAATGGGGAGTTATTGATAAATGAGTAGAGTTTCAGTTTGGGAAAATGAAAAAGTTCTGGAGATGGATGATGGTGATGGTAGCACAACAGCATGAATGTACTTGATTTCAATTAACTGTACACTTAATGGTTAAGATGGTAAATTCTGTGTTTATGTACATTTTACCACATTTTTTTTTAATTTAAAAATTTTCAAAACACAAAGGACCCATCCTTGGTATTGTCCACTCTAAAATGTTCAAAATTACTTCAAACCAATGCTTAATTACCTTTGATTTTTAAAAATAATTTTAACTTTAGTTATTAAGGTTAACATACTTCCGTTGTAAGAAATACAGAAAAGTAGAAAAATATTGGTAAAGGATAATTTTTAGGGAAATGTAGAACCATGATTCTCACACAAATATAAAATGAAGGCATGTCAAAGATTTTATTGAACTTTTTGAGGAAACCAGTATGATGTTACAATCGATTTAAATGATAATGCAGAGAACACACACATATAGGCAAACAGCCCTGCTGAAGTGAATTTACAAATCAGCGCCAAACCCGTCTGTATCCATCAGGCAATAATCATTAACACTCTACTGACAAACTCATTTGCAATACTATGGACAAAAATTACTTGCGACACTACAAGTTTTCTGCAACTTACAGAGTTGTAAACAGCTCAAAGACAATGAAAGTCTCAGGACCCTAGAGTTAGACAAACCTGAAAAGTGTGCTAGACAGGACACCCATACCCCCGCTTTTGTTTGTTTGTTTTTTTCCCGTCAGTTTCAAAATCTTTCAAGAGGCTGAAAAAAAGAAAATAAAATTCTCTGTAACTCCTCATCCCAGAAACACGGTCTCTTTGATTCTTTTGCATCAGGGTTAATCCGGAGTATGGTGTCTTTACTAAGCAAATTAAAGAAAATACACAAGCGCTACACTCCGGGACACGCTTCTCCACCAGGTGGACCCTCGGTGCACACCTGCCCAGCGCCATCTCGGGCGGTTCCGTCCACTCGGCCGCGGGTGGAGGGAGGACAGGCTACAGGTGCAGGGACGACGGGCAGGGACCGGAGAAAAACTTTAGTCACCGAGATCTCTGAGAAGCGGGGACCTGCGCAGCGCTGGGGTCGGGCGCGGCCGTCCGGGCGGCGCCGCCGCTGCTTTCCTTGCAGCAGATCGCCGGCGGGGCCCCACGGAGCGGCGCGGAGGTGCAGGGGCGGGGCGACCTTTGCTCGGCCCGGTCCCGGGGCCGCGCCGCTTCCTGCTCGCCGCTCCCGCCCCTCCCACACGGACGGGTTTGGCCTGGGCGGCCGCCGCCTCTCCGGCACCTCGGGCTGCGGTTTCGATGAGACTTGTCCGTGCACAGGTTTCGATTAGGCGGCCCGGCAGGAGGCAGGGCGCAGCGGCGGGGACGCGGGAGCAGACAGGAGGAGCGGCGGAGCGCGGACGGCCCCTCGCCGGAGACAAAGGGCGGCCGGAGGAGAGCCGGGCGCAGGATCCCGGGCGTGGCGGCGGCGAGCGTGCGGACTCCAGGGAGCAGGAGCCCGGAGCGCCCTCCGGGGACGCGAGGGCTCGAGCGCGCACGCCGGCGGGGCGGCGGAGGGGGCCGTTGCGCGGTCCAGGATGCGGACGCCGCTGGTGATGACGGTGGGCATGGTGCTCGCGCCCTGCGGGCTGCTCCTCACCTTAACCGGCACGCTGACGCCAGGCTGGAGGCTGGTGAAGGGCTTCCTTGACCAGCCGCGGGACGTGGTGTTGTACCAGGGCCTGTGGGACCTGTGCCGCGAGCAGAGCAGCCGTGAGCGCCAGTGCGGCCAGCCGGACGACTTGGGCTATTTCGCCGCCGAGCCCGTGCGGGTGGCTCGGGGACTCACGATCACGTCGCTGGCCGCCACGGCCCTGGGGCTGCTGCTGGCGACGCTCGGTGTGCGCTGCTGGCAGGACGAGCCCCACTTCGCTCTGGCCGGTCTCTCCGGCGTCGTGCTCTTCGCCGCTGGCCTCTTGAGCCTCATCCCGGTCTCTTGGTACAACCACTTCTTAGCGGATCGCGTCGTCCTGCCCGCCCCGCCCAGTCCGGTCACGGTGCAGGTCGGCTACAGCCTGGTGCTGGGCTACCTGGGCAGCTGCCTGCTGCTGCTGGGCGGCTTCTCGCTGGCGCTCAGTTTCGCGCCCTGGTGCGTTGAGCGCTGTCGCGGCTGCCGCAAGGCGCCCCCCGGCAGCGCGCGCCGTAGCAGCATCAGCACCGTGTACATCGACTGGCCCGAGCCCGTGCTCACGCCGGCCATCAAGTACTACAGCGATGGCCAGCACCGGCCACAGCCCGCCCAGCTGGGCGCCGCCAGCCAGCGCAAGGCCGGCTTCCCTATGCCCCGGCCGCCGCCCAAGGCCTACAGCAACCCCGTGGACGTGCTCGATGGGGAGACGGTTCCAGACTCTCAGCACAGCTGGTCCTCCCGCAGCACCAGGCCCTGTGGCAGCGCGCTGCCCTGCGACTCTGACCTGTAGGCGGCGCCCCTAGTCTGCTCTGGCCGGGCTCTGTCTGGATGAAGGACTCGCCCCACCACGGTCCAGCTCTGAACTTGACTATTACCTTTCCGTCGGACACCTGGCTCGGAGTAGGAGCCCCGGAAACATTCCTGTAACTGGTTTGGAGGGCGATCTTCCTTTCCTGTGGCCAATCCTTGGGCGATTAGTTCAGGTTGGGTTTGGTTTTATTTATAGAGTTTAGTGTTCCTCTCCAGAAGGATCAGGGTCCTCTTCTGGGGCGACAGGCTTTTCATACTTTTAGCTGGAGACATAGAAGGGGTGACTTTACATCCTGTTGATAATAACAGTGTCAAAATCAGTAAATAGAGGCTCAAAACTGGTTTATCACCTCGAAACAATATTCTGAAATGCTGATGAACCTTGCATCGATATAATTATTATTAATTTTTTTCCACTGTATAATTCATTTTCATGCAGACTCTCAAGAGACCAGTATATTTCTGACTATATTTGAATGCAGTTCTTAAAGGAAACCATGCAAATACCGACAGCTTTAGTGGCTTTTATGGAAGGAAATAACCTGATTAACTCATATTTACATTTCTTCATGTATAAAGAGGATTATCATTTTATCGCTTATTTTTGGTGTGAAAGTTGAGGTCACTCCAGACTTTCTCTTCTAGACTCCAGAAGGAGAACGAAAGAACTAATGCTGTATTGTTCTATTTCTTGGCTACCTCACCCTGGACATAAAGGACTGTATATTAAATACTTGGAACAAAATGGAACCTGTTAATCACATTAGGCTAGTGTACATGTGTATATATCTCTTATTTATAAATAAATTTTGAAAACAAGAGTTTCACTCTACTCACAAAAAACGTTTTTTTGTCTCCAGTACCACCTTTGGGAGTTTAAGCATTCATTGCTAACAGTTTCCTGGCAGCTTACACACTGCTTCTGAAATCTAGCACTCAGGTGTTTGCACCTCTTAGCATAAGATTACTAGTAGTATCCAGCGGGCCTCCCTTCAATCCGTGATTGCTTTGTTTTCAGGTTCATGCTGTTTTCTGTTCAAAGCCAAGTCTATTGTTGAAAAAACTAGAAGCACCAGTTTCCACATGAAGTGAGACTAGAAATCTTTTCCTTTTGTAACAGTGCTGCCTAAAATCACAGGTAGGCAGCTGTGTGTTCCATGTGCGGGACTAAGCGTGGGTCTAAATCTCCAGCAGGGCCGGCTCCAATTCCAGCAGTTGATTTTAAGGGCGCCTTGAACTGAACTGAATCTCATCTTTAAAAACTGCTGTCAGTAGCTAGTTCAGAGGTAGGAACATTCAGTTCATTAAGCACTGACAACACAGCTATAGTAGAACTAACAAAACAGCACATGCTGCTTGTTAGCCGTGGAAGGGATAATATAGATTCACTTCCCTTGCCATTTTGTACTGGAATCACCTGTTTCTTTTTGCAGCCAAACTTCAACGTGCTGGCATATCACTCCGGGATCTTTTTCAAATGCAAATTCTGATTCAGTAGGTCTGGAGTGAGGCCTGAAACTGATTTCCTGGCTAGCTCCCAGGAGGTGCCAATGCTGCTGGCTCACAGACCCCCACTGGGCCTGCAAGGCTTTCACTGGAACTCTGTCCCGCTCAAACGTCAATCCCAACTGGCAGCATGTAATCAAACCTTTGAGAGCTATTGCCTAGATGAGTTAAGAGACTTGATTTAGAGAACGGAGCCAGAATGGAGAAAAGGCAACCCTGCTTTTTTCACCGGACACCTCAAAAGGCAGGAATTGGGCGCCTGAGAACTCAGGACCTGGCAGACAACATAAAGATATTGGGTTTCTGGCAAGTACCTAATCTACTGAATCTTGCCTGCATCATAATTCCTGTTTCTAGGGAGGCCTTGGTAAAAACAATCAATACTGGTGCTTTGTATGTTTTTACTTCTCCCTGCCCAGTCACTCTCCACTGGCTTATATCCAAAACACTTCCTCTTTGGTGATTAAGATTTGCTGCTGAGTTAGAACTCCACTTTTGCCTCATCCACAGAATAAAACCAAAAATTGCTTTAAGAAAACCAAACTTCTTTTTGCTATAAAAATATTCAAGACGGCATGGAAAGACACTCCTGCATCAGACCAGGATCTGGGTTTGATCTGAGAGTCATTCTATGCTACAGCAGCAAAAAATGACAATGGGCTTGAGACTCAAGATGCTGAAAGAGGATGGAGCCTTAGGAGTTGCTGTTGTGGGCAAGCACTTATCCCAAACCTAATACCCAACTAGCCAAGCAGCTACACCACAGTGAGACTCTTAACGTGAAATAGCACTGCTGCCTGGCCTCAAGCCCTTCACATCAATGACGCGCCATCACAGCTCACTTTTTTATTTGATTAGACTCTTTTTTAAATTGAAGTATAGTTGATTTACAATATTGTGAGGACTCACTTTTTTAAATTAACTAATTAATTTATTTATTGGCTTCATTGGGTCTTCGTTGCTGCACACTGGCTTTCTCTCTTCATTGTGGTGTGCGGGCTCCTCATTGTGGTGGCTTCTCTTGCTGCGGAGTATGGGCTCTAGGCGTGTGGGCTTCAGTAATTGTGGCACGTGGGCTCAGTAGTTGTGGCTCATGGGCTCTAAAGCGCAGGCTTAATAGTTGTGGTGCATGGGCTTAGTTGCTCCGTGGCATGTGGTATCTTCCTGGGACAGGGATCGAACCTGTGTCCTCTGTATTGGCAGGTGGATTCTTAACCACTGTACCACCTAGGAAGTCCTAGAACTCACTCTTAATAATCCTAATGACATACAGAGTACGTGTCCCCATTTAATGGGTGAAGTCTTTTCAAGATTACCCAAGCTCTGCCTGGAAGAGCAAGGAATCTGTGAAAGTAGAGGAGACACTGTGTTAACACAACTCCTGCTCCGCCTGTTTGCTAGTCGGGCTCTGATCTAGATGCCCATCCTTGCTAAGGAGGGGTGAGGTTTTTGGCACACAGGCTGCTGATCCCTTGCAGAAGCTCTGGGAGGTGCTATCAAAGATGCTTCAGCAATCACCCTCCTCTTTATGGTCTAGATCATTTTTAAGTTTGGGGACACCTGTCATCCTGTCAGCACATCTTTGCATGCTTTGGAAAGCAAATTTATTCCAGGCCTTGCCTTTGTGAGAACTTTCTTACAAAGATGTACAAGGAAAATAAAGAATAATAAACCAGGGTCGAGGGCTAGAGAAAAGAGGCACTATTTTAAGAAAGGTGGTCAGGAAGGACAGGGGAATTGATCAGAGAACTGAAAGAAAAGATTGGGCATCAGAGAGAACAGAAAATTCCAATTTCCCAGTAAAGAAATATTAGCGAAAACAGGTTGCCATAGAGGTCTTGGTACCGGCTTGCTTTGCTTCTCCTTCACTCTAGACGGGGATGGTAAGGACAGGAAGAAGCTGGGGGTACAACTGAGTGAATCCGAGGACCTCTTATGGTCTAATAGCTTTTGTAG
The DNA here is from genome assembly GCF_030028045.1 of Hippopotamus amphibius kiboko. Classification (NCBI taxonomy): domain Eukaryota; kingdom Metazoa; phylum Chordata; class Mammalia; order Artiodactyla; family Hippopotamidae; genus Hippopotamus; species Hippopotamus amphibius. The sequence continues at coordinate 21,573,887 of NC_080195.1, forward strand.
GAGGGAATACAGTCTGGAGTCAGTCTGTTGTATAGAATGTTTTCAGAATCAAATATAAACAATTTGATATAAGAATAGCAGCTGAAGAACATTCTATCCTGCCAGTGTATGGACAGCCCCACAGCACGGCAGGCAGAGAAAGGTCTTTCAACCTCAGAGCCTCATCACGTCCCCAGAGTGACAGGAAAGGTTTGTAACCAGGATCTCTCTTCCTACACTCACCTCACATCTTCACTCTGATCTTCCTAAAATGAAGGGCTGTAATTCATCTTTAAAACTCTCAGGATCTTCCTTACCTTCACTCTTAGCTTAAATTCTATTCATCAGGTTTCTACCCTCATCACTTTGTCCTACACACACACACCTTAAACTATTTTCCCCCTTCAGCTTAGAGGTGTCATCTTTGAACATAACATTTAAATGTTCAAATGTGTACTTTTCTTGGTATACTTTCTCATTTCACCCCTAAATTGAAAGTAGGGGCATGGACGGCTTCTATTTATTTTTGTAATCCTAGGATGGGTACTAACACTTCTTCAGAGCCCGTTAGAATTTAATAAATTAAAGTTGCCTCTAAAAGCCATTTCTGTACCCTAGTTACTTCCTCACCTTATGTGCAACTTATCATGTACACGGAAAGCAATTTGTGTCCCAAGGCCACTGGCTTGAAACCCAGGGGCGGGAGCTCACCAACACTGGTGGGGAAGAGGCCATGGGAGCAGCTTTGTGAACCGGGTTACAGTTGGCTTACAAGACCAGCCAAGCACGACCCATGCCTCCTCTATTCCCAACACATCACAGATGAGATTTCTCCCTTTGAGAAGGGAGGAAAATAAGGAACTCAATCAATATTTCTTTTTTTTTTTCTTTTTTATTTGGCACACCATGCGGCTTGGGATTGAACCCACTCCCTCAGCAGTGAAAGCGTGGAGTCCTAACCACTGCACCACCAGAGAATTCCCATACTATTTCAAGTAAAAACTTATGTGAAATTCTTCCCCCATCTTCCCCCAAAATTCTGCCCATATTCTGGTCTTTTTTCACTAAAGACAATAAAATGACCTCCAGCAAATCTTTATGAAGCAGGACTGAACACAGGAAAACAAGGTTTAATTTGCACAAATAAAGGAAAATATAGACAAGGCTGGGGATAAGGGGGAGACAGTACTGACCAGAGGGCTTGATTCCCCAGTGGGGGCAAGGGGAGAGTGTGGCTTTAGACTTAAGTACAACTCTACCACTTTCCTGTCCAGTGTCTCAAACACCTTGGCCCTCTGCGTGACAGGTGGCCCTGCCACCCCTCCCCCACCACCACGTTGCCTCCCAAAGTACTGCCACTCACCACAGGGCTGAGGAAACCAAACACGTCACTGCAGTTTTTCTAGAATGTGGGTACTAATATGTTCTTTAATTATAGCCTAAGCCCTGCGCTTGCTGGATTTCAGTTTCTTCAGCTGTATAACCGGGAAGACTGGATTAGATGTTACCAGAGGGCCTTCCTGAATTAACTCTTCTGAGAGTGAAGGTTAAAAACTAGAGGAGGCTGAGAGAAGAGATGTGAAATGCGAACAGTGAAAGCTGGGGAAGCTGATTGACCCGTAAAATTAGTAACTGGCCTGAGAGCAACAAATTCCTTCTTCTCGTTCTCAGTTTCTCTGAATTTCCCACGCCTCCCAGCCGTTAAAACAGTAGGAACTTAGTACAGCCCACCCAGCATCCATGACCCCTCCTTAATTTGTTCCCTAAAGAGAATAAGCACAGTCCACTTTCCGTATCTGCGGGTTCTGCATCCGTGGATGCAGCCAAAGGCAGATGGAATATTTTCAGTGCAGAACCTATGGATACGGAGGGCTGGCTGTAAGGGCCTTGAGCATCCATGGATTTTGGTACCCGCGAGGGTCCTGGAACCAGTCCGTCTCGGATACTGAGGGACAACAATATAAAATGCTTAATTTAACTCTTAATTGCTAGCAGTAGACACAAAAGGTCAAGTTTTGTGTAGGTTCTTTGAGCCTAAAGCATAAAACAATTTTTTCCAAAGCTTTTGTTTTCTTCCAGAAGAAAACTCAAACCTATTTACCAGGTTACAGAAGTTGAGTTTCTATAATGAAGTTCGAATTTTCTATCTTCTACAGGCTTACTGCTCCATTTATTAGCTGCAGAGAAATTAAGAAATTAATATAGAGATTATCACACTAGAAGGCTTTTATTCTTCATAACATACCCATTGCTCCAAATATATAAGGTCATGTATTTGACATATTACAATCAATTGAGGGGATGGGATGTTTAGGAATTAAGTATAAAAATCTTAAGTATTCTTTCATAAAGTTAAGCCTTTCTGGTGAAAAGGACATGCAGATGTTTTGTGAATTCTTAAATAAAGAAAGCACAATAGGATGTGTTAAAGTAGCTTCAGATGGGGTACTACTTAGGCACACATTCATAAAGGGCCCAAAATAGGAAAGCCATAAATAGGAGTGGGCAGAGTGGAGAGAGTGCATATGTGACAGTTTGGCTGCAGTCAGCTCCCTTTTTCCCCGGAAGAGCAAACAGGGTGTGTTTCTGGGGACCAAACCAGAATGGGTGTGCAGAGCAGAAGGGAGGGCTGAGAGCACCATTCCAGCAGAGCCTGAGGAAGCAGACTGAGCCAGCCAGGACACCAGCCCTGCAAGTCCGGTGGAGGCATAAGGTCTAAGGAACCAAGGCAGTGGCTTAAGCACATCCAGAAAGTGATAATTCTGCTGTACGTCGTCCATGCCCGCTTTCAGTCTGGATGCTTTTATGTCATTGGTATGCACTTTCACACAGATAGAGGCAGAGCCTTGCCAAGGGCAAACTTGGCCGTGAGGATGGTTCTTGGGTGAGATGGCAAGAGAAACGTGAGATTCACCCTGTGGATGAGAGGGGTCTAGGGTACTGTGGGGCTGAGATGGGTTCTCTCTCATACAGCTGAGCCCCAGAGGCAATTTGATGATGTTCCCCGTGTCTCCCAGCCTTAGGGAAGGTGAGCCCCTAGCATGTGTTCTTCAGGTCAGGCTGATCTGTACTTGGGAATTTTTATACTTGACTGCAGAGCAGTTTGTTTTATGCCCTACACCCCCAGTAAGAAGCCTAGGACTTCTCTTTGTGCTTGGGTCCTATACAAATTCATTCTGCAAGAAACTAAATATGAATAGTCTGGAAAAGATCCAAGCAAGAAGTCTTCCAAGTCAAGTTGTGTTTATTAAAATTTAGGTTCATGTTATCAGTCTCAGGTACTAAGCTAAGCAGGCATTTTTGTGCCTTAATTCAATACCCAAATGGCCTGATGTAGGTTCTGATAATCCTGTTTTTATCATTGGGGTAACAGTTATGTGATTAAGTGATTTGCCCAAGGTTGCTGCTGTTGAACTTTAGACCACATTCCTGCTTTGGTATCTATGTCTCATCACAGATTCAATGCCCTTGATTCCTTATGTGGGTATAAATAAAGTAGTGATCCAGGAAGACACGCAGAGGTATTGGCACAAAGGGGCTTTGGAATCTAAGTAGCATTTTCATGTTTCCTATTAGACATGAGCTGGTTGAGATGACTTCTGGTCCAAAGCCCCTTTGTGCCAATACCTCTGCATGTCCAGTTTCAGACTCCAATGTGAATAACTAGGTCAACAGAAAAACAAAAAGTAGGCCCAGCACCAAGAGACATGAATGGACCCAGAGCAGGCAACGGAGCCACTCTGGCAACGCTGGAAAAATGTATTGATTATCAATGCTTTCTATAAAAAGATTTGCAACTAAAAGGGGAAAATGATGGATGAAATTTTCACATATTGAGGTATGGGGAAGTCATTCTGGGTTATAATCATTCAAATGATTTAATTTGAACTTTAGACTAAACAAAACAGCCTGTTTGTGGCCTGTTAAATATACATTGTACATCTGCTTTAACCATCAAGGAAAAACGTATTAATATTTAGTATTATAGGTAGTAAAAACCCCCACCAGGTGGAAGACGTTAACTACATGATGACCAGACTGTAACCATGACATAAGCTGCCATGATTCCAAGAGCTGGCCTCAAAGAAATGGGAACAAACTGACCCTGGAACTGAAGATGAACTGTACTTAAAAAAATCAAGATGACATTGATCAGACCACAACACGACCAATTTCAAGGTGACTGTCAGAGCTCTCTGACTGTGCTGTTTCTGCATGTAGCCCCCTCCCTTCGCCTATAAAAGCTCTTGCCCACTGATTGTCAGTTGCGGGGTGGGGAGTCGGCCTGTGGACAGGAGTCTGCCCTCCCCGCTAGTTGCCAGCCTCAGAAAGAAAGCAAACTTTCCTTTCCACCAACCTTGCCTCTTTATTGGCTTTTGAGTGGCAAGCAGCCGGACCCCCACTTTTGGTGACAGTCTCACTCCTGGGCATATACCCAGACAAAACTATAATTCACAAAGAACTGTGTTCACAGCAGCACTATTCACAATAGCCAAGACATGGAAGCACCCTAAATGTCCTTTGATAGATGAATGGATAAAGAAGATGTGGTACAATGGAATACTACTCACCCATTATAAAAAAGAATGACATGTCATTTGCAGCAATGTGTATGGAACTAGAGATTATCATATTAAGTGGAGTAAGTCAGAAAGAGTAAGACAGATACCACGTGTATCACTTATATGTGGAATCTGAAATATGACACAAATGAACTTATCTACAAAACAGAAAGAGACTCACAGACATAGAGAACAGACTTGTGGTTGCCAAGGTTGGGGGTTGGGGGAGGGATGGCGTAGAAGTTTGGGGTTAGGAGATGCAAACTATTATATAGAGAATGGATAGACAAGGTGCTGCTGTAGAGCACAGGGAAACTATATTCAATATCCTTTGATAAACCATAATGGAAAAGAATATGAAAAAGAATGTATATACATGTATAACTAAAACACTTTGCTGTACAGCAGAAATGAACACAACATTGTAAATCAACTATACTTCAATAAAGTAAATTAAAAAAATAAAAACAGTTATTTTAATATGAAGTTTCCATTTACCACAAACTGTTACAGAAGTTAAAACAGTACACAGTGAAGTATATAAACAGTTTTTATTGAGATGTTTCAGCTCCTTTTTTCTCGGGTTAGGCAGTTTGTAAAGAAGTTAACAATTCCTGTAGGAAAAGAGACTTGAAATTAGAGACTACGCATTATATTAAAACAAAGCAAAAACACAGAGATGGTTAAGCTGTGCGGAAGTTAGCAGAGATCACGGGATGAGGGGGACATAAATTTTAGGGGTAACATTAACTAACCCTAATTACACCTCACTCCACCCCACAATAGCATTGAGCCCCTTCTGAAAGTCTGCCAAAAACCAAATTTCTTATTACTATTTCATGTATGTTTCACTTTGGTTTGAACAATAAGAGACTGAACAGAATCTGAAATCAGAAAACTTACAGAGCATTCATTTGGTCTACATGATAGCCTCATTCGCCAATAACAAAAAAACTCTTTAAATTAACACTGCCTTTCACCCTGCTAGGATTTTTCGGAAGGGGCATTCTGTGACTGGATCTCACCACCTGTTTTCCTCAAAGATACTTCCCAGGCATACCTGCTCATCATAAGCTTCATTGACAAAAGTCTCACTATTCATTAGATTCTCCTCTTCTTGGTCATTTTCTTTATGGCAGGTCAAATTTCTTGATGATGCTGTACTGTTTCTAGAAATCAGAGCAAGTCAAAAGAGTTGTTCCTTAAGGTAGAAGCTGGGAACGGGGCATGGTTACAAATGGCCAGCTTGTCCCCTAACAAAAGTTATTATGGGAACTGTGCCCTGTTTTAATTATGTCTTGAATAAAGAACTAACCTAGGATGGCCAGTACCTGAGTCAGTTATGATGTGTTCTGAGGCATTCACTTAACTTCCAAAATGATACATCTCAGTTGAGAGGAAACTAGGAAACTGGGGTCAGTGAGAACTGAATCCAAAAAAAAAGTAAGCAGCAACGGGACACAGGTGAGTTAAGAAAGCAGGTTAATGAAGAAAACAGGCCTGACCGAGGGTCAGAAGGCCAGGGGCAGCACCTCAGTTCATCTTAGCCTTAACCAGTTGGCTACTGATCAGTGTTACTTTAGGCAGAGATATATCATTTCTCCTGGCCTTTTCTTCCGCTGTAAAGTCAGGGCTGCACAGAGGAGATGTAACTTGTAAGGATTTCGGTCATCTCTGTAACATTTTTCCATATGTAGGCTGTTTAATGTCCTTTCCCAATATGTCTGTCTCATCCGTTTCTTCGGTTCCTGTATCTTCCTAGAGCTTATTTTGTCATCATTCTTAATCATTTTATTAAGAAACTTATTCCTCTTTCTTTAATCCAATGACTCTTGCTTTTAGACAAAACTATGCTTTTGCCTTAAACCTCTCATGAGTTTATTTCACCTCCTGTTATGGGCTGCGCTTTTGTCCCCCTAAAATTCCTATGTTGAAGTCCTGACCCCTAGTACCTCAGAATGGGACCATATTAAGGGACAGGATCATCAAAGTGGTCATTAAAGGCGGTCATTAAGGTGGGCCCTCATCCAACAGGACTGGTGTCCTTTCGAGAAGAGGAGACTACGACGTCCACCTGTACAGAGGGAGGAACACGTGAAGACACAGAGAGACATCTGCATCTGCCATCCAAGGAGAAAAGCAACCCTCGGCCTCAGCAGAAACCAGCCCCACTGACACGTTGATTTCAGACTTGCAGCGTCCAGAACCGTGAGAAAATAAATTTCTGTTGTCTAAGACACCCAGTCTGTGGTACTTGTTCTAGCGACCCTAGCAAATGAACGCACCTAACAAATTTTCCCTCCAAACAATCATTGGCACTAATTCTGCCTCATTGGAGGGGACTCTCCTCGCTGCATCCCTGAGGCTGTGCCACTGACTGCTGCTGAGGTAGCGTTTCTCTGTGTAAATGCCTCATGCCCCCACGATACTGTCTGCCCCATGTCTCACTCAAAGAGACTGTCCCGAGTATGATCTTTCCAGGTCATCTAACAGGTAAGGCTGCTTCGTTGCTCAGATCTCTTCTCAGAGGACAAATTTCTAGAGTGAATTCATACCTCTAATGCCATTAATCTTGTTTTAATTTTATTAATAAATCTGCTCTTTTCAGAATAAAATTCTCCCATGAGGACATTAGTAGCTGCTCACCGTTTTAGTTTGTGTTCTCTTCGGAAATATACAAAGGCTCCCAGGATGACCAGAACGACTGACAGGGCTGTGGTTAAGCTGAGGGCCATGTGGTCTGGGGCAGGTCCACGCGCTGCTTCTTCACAGAACTCCCCACCATATCCCATCAGACAGCTGCATTTCCTCAGCTCTCCTTCCATTGTACAGATTCCCCTCCCGTTACAGAAATCGCTGCTACAGAGCAGAAGTTTTGCCTTCTGTGAGTCCTTGGGCTGAATTCCCTCCTTGGTTTCTGGAGTCTTGCTCTCTAGAACAGGAATCAAAGGGGTTAGCATTTTTCCGACAGGATAATTCATCCCCTCTGGACCTGGAGATCTAGCTTTGGTGGACTTGGCACCCTGGAGAGGTTGGACAGCTTTTGGTGTCAGTCTTTTTCCAGCCTCTGACATTTTAGGTGTTGATGTTGAATGGGTTTTATCTGGATAGGAACCTACAAAAACAGAAGGTGTAAGTGTGAGTATATATAAAAGTTTGGTATTGTCAATTAAGAACTATTTCAGAAGAACAAGAGTTCTAGTGAACTTAACCAGATAAGTTTTGAATTTATGAAATCATAATCACTACCATTACTTTAGCAAAACAAAAAACTATTAAAAGCTGATTTTAAAAAAAAAACTACATATCTTAAGGCACTTAAAATATTTGGTTTCAGTGTAGTCTATCATACTAATCTGTTTTCAAATGATGGTATGCAGAATTTTAGCCAAGGTGGATTCCACCAGTTACAAAAATGTTTTACTCTATAAGGATGAGTGTAGTAGGTCAAAGCAGTAAATATCTAGACTAGAAGGATTAAGTTTATCTGTAAACATTTGAAAAATTTGTAGTCCGAGTAAATTGTAGGTTTAGCAAGATGTACAAGTTGCAAATATTGGGCCAGATTTGGTGGCAGTGTGGGAGGGGCACTCCTAAAGCAGGGAGGAGGCAACAGGGCTCTAACCAAAGAGGAATCTAAGAGTTAAGTTTGTGTTGACATTTCACCATATTCTCCATCATTGTTGGCACAAGTATTATGCCTCGCATGGAAGACCAAAGTACCAGGAGTGAAAATAGCAGAATTAGCAAAAAACAAACAAACAAAAAAACTGTTTCTTGCCTCTGCCCTAAGGTGGTATCACAGGGGTATTTCCACTCCTGGGCATTTAGGGTCCTGGATGGTAGGGTACATGCAGAGGAAGTCAGCCTAATTTTATACACCCAGTACCATTTCCCCCAAAAAAGTTTTATGTAAAAGTCAGGATGAAATCATTAAGAAGCAGAGTTAACTCCTGGGCCCAGGTCATCAGGAATGGAAGAGCAGGAGAAGGTTAGGGTTAGGTTAGGTTTCTGATTTCGTTTTAAACCAGAAACCTAACCTAACCTAACCTAACCTAAAGGTGGTAAAGGTGACACATTGCTCACTCATTTACCCCCATCCTTGAGTCACTGTCACTGTGAACACAGGACTTTCAACAAAACCACCCTTCTTGGCCTGAAAAATAGAATCAACTCTGAGAATCAAAATCCCTTATCTTTCCTATTTAAGATGACATGTTTAGAGGTAATAAGTGGCCTTCCAGCTAGTCAGGTTTTAGGGAAATAAGAATTTAAGTTGAGAAGTCAATGAGAATTCTCCACTGTAAGGCTCCTTTTCCAAATCTCTTCCTTTACTGGTTATGACCAGTTTAAATACCAAGCCCACTGTCTCTGATTCTACAGCTAAGGGGACTTGGATAACCAGTGGAGCTCTAGCTGGTGGTCCTAGCAGAATTGGGTATTATGGTCACTTAGCTGACTGGCCACGACAACACCTTCCCATGAAGGCATGATTTGGAATAATATTTCTACAGCAACCATCTACAGCTAGCATTTAAGTGTTTACGTGACAGTGTTACACTAATATGACAGCTTTCTACACATTCTCTTGGATTCCTTAACAACTCTGAGATAGAACGTGCTATTTCCACATTAAAAAGGGGGAACCACGACAAGGCAAATAGTTTGCCCAACCTCTTACGCCCACAGCACTGCTCACTAAAGTGATCGGTTTCCATGGCCCGAGTCAGACCTGGGTTAGATGCGTGCCCTTTCAGACCACACACACTGCTGAGCCCTGTGCAGCACACTCGCATGCAGCCTGCTCTAGAATCGAACTGGGGGTCCATTAGCTCTTCACAGAGAGTCCACATAATCTATATCCAATTGCCCATAGTTAGAAGTTTCATATTGTTCAGTTTAAAGAGTACACAGTGAGAAGGAGGTAAGAGCTGAAAGCATAGAGTCTTAAGGAACACTGTGGAATTAGACGTTACTAAAGGTAAATCACCATGGTAACCAGTGGTGGGTCCTGGGTAGGAGTTACTCACAGTCCACTTCATCAGAGCCATCCAGACAGTCAGCACGACCATCGCAAACCTGCGCCACGGAAATGCATTTCTGACCATCCTTACACGATTGTGACGGCACAGAGCATCGGACAGCTTCAGTACATCTCTTTATGTCAGCCAAGTAGTACCCGCTGGGACATTCACACGTCTGTCCTTCCGGGGTTGGTAAACAGATATGGCTGCATCCTCCATTGTCTTTTGAGCAATGGTTACTACCTGTGGATCCCCACCCCCCAAAAAATATTGATTTAGACTATTTCAGAAGGGTCTTCTACAAACCTTCTACAGACTGTCAAAGTTAGAGGACCCAGATGTTTTTTCCCAGAGTAGATAACTTTTCAATTTAATTCCTTTTAGTCAACTAAGTGCAAAGTGATTGGTGATTCTTCTTCATGGATAAGGATGGCCTTGGAAGGCCAGGAGTTCAGACAAGGGACCAGCTTAAGAAAAACTGAGGTGAACTCTGGCCCATTCAAGATGCACTGTAAGTTCTCTTCCCTTCATACCATGCAGCCAACATCAGAACTAGAAGGGCCTTACAAATAAAGCTCTCTTCAGATGAGAACATGGAGGCTGTAGTATCTCTCATCCTTCTAAGAGTCGTGGATACAGAGAACAGATTGGTGGTTGCCAGGGGTGGGAGTTGGAATGTGGGGGAATAGGAGTCTGATTAAGTCAGCCATTTACATCTTCCCATAGTCCTCCAAGGCTTCTATCTCAAGCCTTGACTTCTAGTGAGGTTTTACCTCTTGACGTATTCCAGGAATTGTGGAATAGGTTATGGATATAGTGAACATATAGGTGACAGGGACCCTCCTTCTGATTCTCAGAAGTAAGTGGCAGATCATCATCACTTGGATGACCATTTATCACACGGAAGAATTCTAAAAACGTTCTCCCCACAAACCCAAGACTTCAGGAGTTTAAGCATGACTAGTACTGGTTTATAAAGTTTAGCTTTCAAAACCCAACCAGTGGAGCAGCACTCCCTTAAGACTAATACACTCCTCATATATGGTCGTGGTAGGTACGGTTAACTATTTAACATTACTTATTATTGGTGTTTATCTCAAATAGGAACATATTTCACCAATTACTATGCTAAGGCCAGCATCACCCTCCCCAAACATTCAGTTAGGCATCTGTGTCTATCAGAAAGGTGGAGAACACACCGGAGCACCCTGAGTTGATATTTCAAAGTAAATATCACAAGTAGCTACAAGCGACAATGAGTAGAATGAAGACCGTTTTCACTTCAGAACTAAAAGGGGATTTCGATTCTGTCACAGCTGTAATTCAGTCTGCAGGAGGAGAACTTAGTGTAGAACCCGAGTGTACCAAACCCTCGCCCAGCATCCTTGCCATCACTGTGTCCGAGCTACGTAACAGCACCAGCTGTGTGCCAGAACCAGACCATGCATAGCTGCGTTAAGAGACGAGACTTATGCAGACCTACAGGAATGTGGAAACAGATATTCCAAGGAGATAACTGCAGAGTGGAACAACCCCTCCACGGGGAAATTTCAGCAGACTCCAGTGTTGTTACAATCACTGCAAGATTGCTTACCCTGTTGGCTGAGTTTACTATAAACTTTTAAATCCACAATCTTCTGGTCTACTTGAAACCACCGGTTTTCTGAAAGTTCTGCTTTGCTGTACCAAACTTTATTGATTTGGACTGAAACAAAAGCCAGGGAACAATCATTAGCAGAAGTGAAATTTTATCTTACGACCACTTCCTGGGCAAAGAACAGTATGAAAACTCATTCATCTGCAAAAATTCCAGTTGAATAACAAGTTTTACGGAAGAGACATGCATTTTTCTAAATCATGTTTTTGGGAAGAAACTTCAAGATCAATAAAAAACAGTTCTACGCCTTTGCCAAAAATAAAGTCCAGTGCAAGTTATGTCCGGCACGTTCGTATACATTCAGATACAAAGACAGAAAATCAGGATACAAGACACGTAAATGCAGCTCATGCAATTGATGCATAATGATTTTAAACACTGCTCCGGAACGATATTTCTGAAAATGGCTTATCTGCAACAGGAGTCACCAGGGGATCTTAAAATAAATGGCAAAGGTCTCACCACATACCTAATAATTTGGCATCTTTGGGGTAGGGTCTGACAACTTATTTTTGCAATTCTCATAAGGTCAGCCCACCTGGTCAATGGACTGGTCATCAGGAAATATAAAGAGACATTTAAACAGCGCTATACAGTTTTGCCAAATCTAGACTAGTCAGAAATAATATACTAGAGTACTGTGGTTTAGACAATCTCTTTGAATACTAGAAATACCTTGCAAGTATAGAATGCTCCAAAATTCACCTAGTACTTTCATGTGTATTTAGTCAACAGAGACAGGTACACTTTCCTCATGTTACGGGTAAGGTGTTCTAGCTACTAACTGACAAAGCAGTTCCACTTCCTAGTTCCACCTAGTTCCAGTTCCTGACCCAGTTCCAATTCCTGACCCAATTCCAATACCATACCCTGGTGTCCTCCAAAGCCAAGAGCCTCGTGTGAAGGCCAGAAATCGCAGGCAGAATGGGATTAAGTATATTCATTTGTAAAGAATAACCAAATAAGTAAAAGCTCCTCCAAATCACAGAATCACTGTTAACATATACATGTTAAATTAGGGAAGTTGCTTAGCTATTCTTCCAAAAGAAGGACACTGCCAAAGATCAGTGCTAAGCAGTAGCAGATCTCTTTAAAAACCCAGGAGTAAATTCAGATCACAAAGACAACCAGATGTAGAATTAAGACCTACCATCATCCACTGTGGTCCAGAACATCATGCCTTGGCCATATGTAAAGAGGTTAAGGCCCTGAATTCCTCTTCGGTCTACTCTGTATCTAGAGCCATCTTGTTGAATACTTTCTATGAGTCCTCTCCCTAGAAGGAGAGATTCAGTTAATTTCTCGGAGCCCAAACAGCTGTACTCCCCATGTAGCTCTCTATATCTTGTCCTGCCTCCCCTCTAGGAGGACACTGTCTGCCATGCATTTTTTGAAGACCAGTTCTTACTCATTCTACTCTAACAGTAATACACAAAGATTTGCTCATGCATATTTTTTAAGTTCTAGATTTCATTCCTTTACCAAGAGGCAATGGCATGACTCTCTGGGCTACTATATGCAGCTCAGGATGGGGAATGATTGTATTTGTCTAGAAGGTGGTGCAGAAAAATGTAAACTCAGACCTAAAAGCTATTCCAAGTTATATCTGAAGACCAGCAAGCAGAACATCACTATTTCTCTGGCCAGGGTCCCTCACACTCACATTTAGGGCGGAGACGATAACCGCTTACCAGCATCAGCCCAGTACAGTCGGGTCCCTGCATCTGAAAAGGCCAGGCCCACAGGGACCTGGGGTTTCTGCCAGAGCACCTTCTTCCTGCTGCCATCCATGGAGGCACATTCAATGCTGGAGGCATGCCTGCTGTCATCCTGGGGACCCAGGTCCACAAAGCACATGACTGCAGTCGGGGGGTGGAGCACGACAGAGGTTGGGTGGTAGAGACTTTTGCTGAGCAAGACTGTGGCATACTGGCCTGTGGAGGAAGCTACATTGATGTGAGGATTCTCACTGTCAATCCAGTATATGTTTCCACTCAACCAGTCCACAGCAAGGTCAATCACTGTGCCCTCCACGGATATGATTTTCCTCCAAGACAGCTTTCCAGATTCTTTGAGCCTCAGTAGCCAGATATCACCCTTATTCAACTCTGACAGGTAGAACATCTTCTCCTGGACGAGGTAGTCCATTGATGCAAGCTGGTTCACACTGGTAAAGGGAAGAATCCTATGTTCTGGTAAAGTCGCTTGTCCTCCTGCAGCTTCTAGATTTTTCAGATAAATCTATGGGGAAAAAATTAAGTGGATGATATCAGTTGAGTCTAGTCAAATTCTTCATCTTGATTTTGTTTCATGTTACAATACTTAAGTTCAGATTTTCATATAGTCTACTTTCTAAAAGCAGGTCATATTTCTCTCCCTTCCTGGAGCTTCAAGCACTTAAAATTCCTTGAATCCAGGTGCTTTGAAGCTTTACTCCTCTGTGAAAGGCCCTCCCCTTAATTTTTTTTTAAGAACTTTTATTGAGATACAGTTAACAGACAATAAACAGCATATATTTCGAGTGTACAATTTGGTGTCCCAATCTCCCAATTCATTCCCCCCCAACCCTCCCTGCTTTCCCCACTTGGTGTCCATGTGTTTGTTCTCTACACCTGTGTCTCTATTTCTGCCTTGCATTTCCTCTTTCATAGTTGTTAGCATTTGCCTTATGTATTGAGGTGCTCCTATATTGGGTGCATATATATTTATAATTGTTATCTCCTCTTCTTGGATGGATCCCTTGATCTTTATGTAATGTCCTTTCTTGTCTCTTGGAACATTTTTTATTTTAAAGTCTATTTTATCTGATATGAGTATTGCTACTCCAGCTTTCTTTTGATTTTCATTTGCATGGAATATCTTTTTCCATCCCCTCACTTTCAGTCTGTATGTGTCCCTAGGTCTGAAGTGGGTCTCTTCGAGACAGCATATATATGGGTCTTGTTTTTGTATCCATTCAGCCAGTCTGTGTCTTCTGGTTGGTGCATTTAGTCCATTTACATTCAAAGTAATTGTCGATATGTATGTTCCTATTACCATTTTCTTAATTGTTTTGTTGTTGTTTTTGTAGGTCCTTTTCTTCTCTTATGTTTCCCACTTAAAGAAGTTCCTTTAGCATCTGTTGTAGGGCTGGTTTGGTGGTGCTGAATTCTCTTAGCTGTTGCTTGCCTGTAAACCTTTTGATTTCTCCGTCGAATCTGAATGAGATCCTTGCTGGGTAGAGTATTCTTGGTTGTAGGTTCTTCCCTTTCATCACTTGAAATATATCATGCCACTCCCTTCTGGCTTGCAGAGTTTCTGCTGAGGAATCAACTGTTAACCTTATGGGAGGTCCCTTGTATGTTATTTGTTGTTTTTCCCTTGTTGCTTTTAATAACATTTCTCTGTCTTTAATTTTTGTCAACTTGACTAATATATGTCTTGGCGTGTTTCTCCTTGGGTTTATCCTGCCTGGGACTCTCTGCGCTTCCTGGACTTGGGGAGCTATTTCCTTTCCCATGTTAGGGAAGTTTTCAACTATAATCTCTTCCAGTATTTTCTCAGGTCCTTTCTCTCTCTCGTCTCCTTCTGGGACCTCTATAATGGGAATGTTGGTGCGTTTTTGTCCCAGAGGTCTCTTAGGCTGTCTTCAGTTCTTTTCATTCTTTTTTCTTTATTCTTTTCTGCATCAGTGATGATCACCATTCTGCCTTCCAGGTCACTTATTCACCCTTCTGCCTCAGTTAATCTGCTATTGGTTCCTTCTAGTGTATTTATCATCTCCATTATTGTGTTGCATATCTCTGTTTATTTGCTCTTTAATTCTTCTAGGTCTTTGGTAAACTTTTTGATCTTTGCATCCAGTCTTTTTTCAAAGTCCTGGATCATCTTCACTATTATTATTCTGAGTTCTTTTTCTGTAAGGGTGCCTATCTCCTCTTCATTTAGTTGTTTTTCCGGGGCTTTATCCTGTCCCTTCATCTGGTACAAAGTCCTCTGCTTTTTCATTTTCTCTGTCTTTCTGTGGCTGTGGTTTTCAGTTCCACAAGATGAAATACTGCTGATACTGCTTGATCCTGCTGTCTGCCCTCTTGTGGAGGAAGCTATCTAGGAGGCTGATGCCTGCTTCCTGATGGGAGGGACTGATGGTGGATAGGGCTGGGTGGGTGGAGCTCAGTAAAGCTTTAATCTGATTTGGTGGGCGGAGCTCAGTAAGACTTTAATCTTCTTGTCTGCTAATGGGTGGGGCTGTGTTCACACCTTGTTGGTTGTTTGGCCTGAGGCCACCTAGCACTGGTGCTTACAGGCTCTTTGGTGGGGCTAATGGTGGACTCTGGGAGGGTTCACGCCAATGAGCACTTCCCAGAACCCCTGCTGCCAGTGCCCCTGCCTCCTCGGTGAGCCACAGCTGCCCCCCCACCTCTGCAGGCAACCCTCCAACACCAGCAGGTAGGTCTGGTTCAGTCTTCTATGGGGTCACTGCTCCTTCCCCCTGGGTCCTGGTGAGCACATTTTTTTGTGTGCCCTCCAAGAGTGGAGTCTCTGTTTCCACTGTCCTGTGGAGGTCCTGCAATCAAATCCCACTGGCTTTCAGAATCTGATTCTCTGGGGATTCCTCCTCCCGTTGCTGGACTCCCAGGTTGGGAAGTCTGATGTGGGGCTCAGAACCCTCACTTTAGTGGGTGGACTTCTGCAGTATAACTGTCCTCCAGTTTGTGAGTCACCCACCCAGCATTTATGGGATTTGATTTTAACGTGATTGCGCCCCTCCTACCATCTCATTGCGACTTCTCCTTTGTCTCTGGATGTGGGGTGTCTTTTTTGGTAAGTTCCAGTGTCTTTCTGTCAATGATTGTTCAGTAGTTAGTTGTAATTCTGGTGCTCTTGCAAGAGGGAGTCCCCTTAATTTTTAAAATTTATTTTTATTGAAATAAAATTGACATATAACATTGTGTAAGTTTATAGTGTACAACATGTGGATTTGATACACATATATTAAAAGGCCCTCTCCTTTAAATGAGACTCCACTCAAGATCTCACTGAAACTGAAGTTGGTCTTTGAACCCCAAAATTTGTTTTGTCATTTTAAAATGCCAAAGTTGACAAGTCCTCTTGAGAGGTAGAAGGTAGGGGTGAACTTGCTTGTTGGTACCTTTTATCATCCTATAATTTAAGAATAGTATACTCACAAAATGTACTTACCCCCAGGCGAGAACCCAGCTGAGTTGCCTGTATTTGGAATCACTCCGTGCCATCAGCTAGGTGCTTGGACAACTCAACCAGGTTAAACACACTGTCAGAGCCCTAACCTCAACTGTGTTCTGAGGTACTAAGCATTTCTTAAGGAATCTGAGTGGGTGTGGTCTTCATTTCATAGCTACTTTATTTGGGTCATCATAGCTCCCAGCACACAGTGAATAATCAAATTTAAATTGTATTTGAAGACTATTCCAAGGGGCAGGGCTCAAACTCAAGAGAACTGAAATTACCCAAAGTCTGAAACAGACTGTGGCCAAAGTACAGGCATGTGACAGGACCAGACAGTACCTGCATGATAACTGTGGGCAACCCAAGGAAAAGAAACGCAGACTCCTTGAGTGGAACACAGTTGATGCCATCGTCTGCAAGCACGAGTCCAACTGGGCAACGACAGCTTCCCTTGGATCGCGGGCTCAGAAGGCATAAGTGAGAACATCCAGCATCCAGACAAGGACTCGAAGTCCTGGGCTGTAGCGCTTCGTGCATTATCTGGAAGAAAACAGCTAGATGTCACTATGCTTTGTTGAATCCTTAGAGACAGTAAGTGACTCCGTCTTGCCTTTTAGTTATTAAGGATGGATGTCACCACAGTTGATCCTTGGGCAGCTCATACACATAGCCTTTCCAGGGAGAATCAGGGGGATATTTTGAAGCATGAACTATAGACCTTAAGTCCATAAGGCTGTTCCAAACGCTTGATGAGGACAGCTCTGTTCTTGCCAGTCGTCTTTTTCATGCGCTGTACTGTTCTCGTCTTCATTTCAGACCAGAAGACTTCATCTTCAAACACAGCAACCGAAAAGGGGCTCTTGATTTGTGTCAGCTGCAGCATCTAAAATGGTGATGGTGAGGTTCCTGGGGTGAGTTTTACAGAAGGCACACAACATCTCACACAAGACTAATACCAAAAGAACACTTACGCTAAGACCAGTACCATCTAGGTTGGCAGAGCCAATGCAGTGAAACTTGTCATCAGACCAGAATATCTTCCAACTCAGCTGGTCAAGAGCTATGCTAGTTGGCCAGCCAAGACCTTGATTGAGAAGTATTTTTCTGCTGCTCCCATCCATTCCAGCTTGTTCTATTTGAGGTTCGCCTCCAATTTCAGACCAGTACATTAACCTGTGTGGATAAAAGTCAGCTTTAAGATAAAGTATTACCTCATGGGGAAATAACCTCATTCCTTCAAATACTGATTTACAGTCAACTTATTTCTTTCCCTCAAACTTAAACTTGGTCTGTGCCTTGGGCATAATTTGTGAAGTAGTATAAGATTTTCCTTGAAATTTTATGGTTATTGTTCATTCATTATTTAGGGATAAACTATCAGCTGTACAAGAAGTCTAAGAAATACATTAGTCCCTGGCCTAGAAAATATCCAGGGAACCTGCCGATCTTTTCTGGGCTAGAAAGTAGGCTAGTTCCACGGGCAGACGTGTGCCTCACAGATCTCATTCTTGCCACAAGCCATTAGATGCATCAGGAAACTCCTGCCAATTTCCTGAGGACCATGTTAATAGATTCCTAGTTGGAGGTATTGAAAAGGTGAGAAAAGCAGAGGGAAGGTATCTGATCTGGGTCACCCTTGGATCCTGAGTTTTGCTCTATCTTGTTCTTATATTTGATATACACATGGCCATCCCAATTAGGGCTTAGCTCAGACAAGTAGGAAATGCTGTCTACAAGTTCCTGACCCTTTGCAGAGGGAAAGGCTCTAGATAGAAAAACCCAGGCTCCGCCCCCCCACCAATCACATTACTATAAATTAAACAAGATCCCTAGTTGCAGTCTCCCTCCTCCTGCCATTTTAAAGCCATAAAAATTCTCCACTCAGAGGTATATTTGTTTATTCTAGCAAATGAGAGTATAGGTGGACCACCAAGTGAGTGCGCCTACATCTCTTTTCTGAAATAAAGGAATTATTCCAGGAGCTTTCACAACCACCATGTGTATGGTTGACTCACATCATCACAAGATTTAAAGTAAAGTCAGATAAGTTTTCTATTCACTCGTTCTTTGTTGAGGGAAGACAACCAAAGTAGAGCTAAAGAGGAACAGCAAACTGAACAGAGTTGACCAGGTACCGTGACACCTGCACTCACCCATTTAGGGGATCTAAAGCCAAAGACCGTGGTTGGTTCAAGTCATCGTCTAGGACGATCGTGTACTCAGATTTTCCTCTCCAAACAGCAGTCAACTGAATTGCCAAAATCTGACCAGCTGTTCCATCCGTCCAGTAGAGATTCCTCCCAATCCAGTCAACCGCTATACAGTCTGACTTTATTCCTGAAGAGAGGAAAGCATTCAACATGTGCACTTAGGTTAAACTCTAGCTTTTTACAAGGTTGACGCTCACAGGCATCAGACTTGCATGTCATGTTAATTCATTTTCCAACTGGTATATGCATCTCCATCAGAACAGTCTTCTCTTAAATGCTCCAAAGTACTATTTGTAGAGGAAGATGACCATTATGGATAATGGTCACTGGCTGATAGTTTGACTCCATATCTACTGAGATGGCCTCCTCTCATTTCTAACCAACTAGCAAGTCTTGATCCCTTTTTGTTAGGAGATATAAACCAATGTTTAGAAAGTTCACAGCCACTCATTTTTCATGCCACGTGTATTTAGTAAGGGCAAGATGAGAGCCTCTATAAGGGGACATACCTTTCACCATAGTACCTTTCTTCTTCATGTCCATGCTTATCCATCTAATACTTTCCACACCAAGATCGGTCCAGAAGACTTTCTGATCCACTAAGTCATAGTCGATAGAGAAAATAATCATGTTTTTATCTATAGTTGCCAGAATATCTTCTTTCAAGCTCCTCAGTCCATAGAGGAGTAACTTAAACTGAATTGCCACAAGCAGGAGTGGCTCGGTGCCTGTCAAAAAAGAACTGCTTTCAGCATGGCCTTAAGGAGTTTGAATGGTGAACCCAGCACTGCCTAAGGAATCAGAGGACAAAGTAGTTTTTGCCTTCTCATTGCCAGGGCTGTGAAACCATCTAGCTGGCATCTAAGTAGTTCTCTCCTTGATGTAATGGTTACGCTAATACCCATGGTTTGAAGATACTCATAATAAAGGCATAATTAGGTTAAATTGAAAACCACATAACTAAATATTTGGGGGTAGGTTGGACAGGAAAGACGTGCTTGTCAGATATTTATTCTAACTTCAGGTAAGGCTGACCCATGGATACGGAGGTTCAAGTTATGGTTTTGTTATAATGACGCCTTAATAGTAGATACTTTCACACTTGAAGTCAGTCTGAAATATGAGGCATAAAGGGATCGTGCTAGTCTTGTTCTGAAGGCAGATAAAGCAGGCAGGAACACTTATGACCTGAGGAAGAGAGATTTGCCTTGGTATTCCTGGATGGCGCAGGACCTCTAAGCTCTCAACCAAAAGCTTGGGAGATATTCGCAGCTCCGGTTTACCTGCTGCTTTACAGGTGTGGCCATCAGGCTCCAGCGCGTAGCCAGGATGACAGGTGCAGCTGTAGGAGCCCTTGGTATTGACACAGGTCTGACTGCAAGGCTGACCACCCAGCCTCTGGCACTCATCCACATCCTTGCAGAGTTGGCTACTGCTTTCCAGCTCAAAGCCTCGCTCACAGGCACATACCTGAGAGAGGTTGGAACACAGGAGACTTTCTGAAGACAAGTACAATATGGATTAAAAAGGACCTCAACCTTGATACAAAAAGCATACGGCGATAGGACTCATTGTTAGCAACTCAAAACTGTTCTTCAAACCAACCTCATCTTGAATGCAGTCACTGTCTCCATTTTCTGCGACACATCCCATACCCTTGCCACCACCAAGGGTCCCAAGTTAACAAAGGTGTCCAGTTCAGCCCAGGACACCTAGGACCCCAACAGAATCCGTAAGCGTAGACATCACTGAACTGCTTGTCGCCAATAGAGATGTTACTAGGACCAGACATCAGCACAGTGTGCTTCCACTTGCCCATCAGAAACAAGTTCACCATGTTCAGCCAACCAAGGATGCCAGACCAGAAGACAGACAGTCCTCCACGGAAGGGTAAGTCATATTCCAAATACTCACATGGAAAGGTCTTCCACATGGGTGAGTACTCAACTTCCTGAGGTGCAACATGGCGGGGAGTTGCTTGGCTCTTGGGACAATCCCCCCAAAACTTGTTACTTCACCCCAAATGTCACCTGGCGCTCACAGCTGGGGTGGGAAGGACCACTGTAGGAGAGTTTCTGGAGCCGGGGAGAGGGTTCCAGAAGACATGAGATGGGAAAGGAGCTAGACAGGACTCAGCAGAAAGGCTCAAGCACAGGGATGTGGGTGGATGCATCAGGGCAGCTCTGCTGCGTGAGACTCAGCGCGTAGGGAGCAGGCATCGCTAATGAGGACAGCACCCCTTTCCCTCCACCGCGTCTCTAGCTGCCAGAGCACTGGAACTGAAGCAACTCACAGGTCCACGTGGGGACGGGTAGCAGGTGTGGAAACACTGTCCCTGGCTGCACGCAGACAACGAGCACTGCCCGCCTTCATCCGAGCCGTCGGCACAGTCCTCCTTCCCATCGCACACCAGGCTGAGGTCCAGGCAGGCAGAGGAGTGGCACTGGAACTCGGAACTCCCGCACTTCTCCAGGGGGCCTGGAGGGAAGAACTCTCTAACTTTATAGTCAGTCCCCCACCAAACATCCCTCCCACAGCAACACTCTCTCTGGTGTGTACATGCTCACTGAGCTGGGTTCCCATGCTGAGAAGCAGCAAGCAGCAGGCACCCCTTTGAAGCCATCTGCCGTCTCCCTCTGCACTTACATCCGGCCTCATCACTGCCGTCCTTGCAGTCACTCTGCCCATCACAGCGCCAGGTTTCGGGCACGCACTGGGCTCCACCGGCACAGGGCCACTGCCTTGAGCCACAGCGAAGCTCCTCAGGGTCACAGTCCTGGAGAGACAGCGAGCTACTTGGTCAACAACACCTGCATTCAGAGCCCGGGAAGGATCCTCAGAGGATGAGGAAGCCTGGGTTACAAGACAGCCCTCAAGTCCCTTCTGCAATGAGGTCAGACAGAGCCTAAAAACACGGGTGACACGGATTATAAGAAACGTGTTCTGCAACTGGAGTTTGGTTGAGGAACTGTAGGTGATACCAGTGTGGGTGGGAAAGTGGGAAGAAATCTCTTATTTTGCAAACTGCCCAGCCAGGAAGTCTTAATTTCATTTGAGAAGCATAAGCAAAAGAATCTGCTCTAGAAACTCTTCTCTAGAATTCCCACCATTTCTAACGCACACTCCAGCATTTTGCACCTAATCTGACTTGGATTCTCAGATCTGGTGCAAGATATCTGGTACAGGGGGAAGGATACCTCAGATCTGTGCACCTGCTAAACCCCAGCCCCTTGAGATACAGTCTCAGACCCTCACCCACTACCCATTTTACTGATGAGGAGATAGAGCATCAGGGCGTAAGTGCTGTCTGAAGGTCAGATGCATGCAGTAGGTTCAAACCTAGGCTGGAGCTCACACGATGCAGGAGGATCAGTGTACGTCACGGGGACTGTTAGGAGGAGCTTCAAAGCATCTCTCTAAGCAGGACATTTAAGCCACAACCATCAACACCTAATGCTTGCAAACCTCCTCCAATAAAGACTTTTTACAAGTTTGACTTTCAACAAGAGGATCTTACACTTAGGACACTTTGATGCAGTTATGAGTGGCTTTCTGGGCAGAAATTGTGGGAGACTTCTCTGTTCTTGTGTTTTCCCAAGTTTTCTATGAGGAAGCATGTGTTACTATAGCAATTAGAAGCCTACTGTGTTTTTCTGAAAGGAGAGTGGGCTACCTTCTCGTCCGTTCCATCTTTGCAGTCTAAGTCATGGTCACATATCCACTCTGCCAGCACACACTCTCCACTCCTTGGGCACTTCACCTCCCCTGATGGGCACGGCAGGGGCCAGGCAGGACAGCCCTCTTCATCTGAGTGGTCCAGGCAGTCCCGGTTCCCATCGCAACGCAGGGAAGAAGATACACATTGGCCATTCTCACACTTAAATTCAGATGCGCTACACTTCTCACGAACTGAAAAACAAAGCTTTAGGTAAGAACTCAGCCAGATGGAGAAGCAATTTGATGGCAGATAAAATGGTTTGAAGACTCCCAGTCTTCTGTCACCTTGGGAGCTAAGCCCCAGCAGGTGTTAGGGCAAGAAGGTGATTCAAGTAGAGTATTAGGGCAGAAAAGGCCTGCCAAGCTAGCCCAGAAAATCCTCTTTGTCCTGGAGAATGAGGGCTGAGGGACAGGGATGGGAGGACTGTAGAAGGATTCTGGGATAGTCAGGGTTGTGGGATTCCCCTCTGGGACCCTAATATCAGCCATGAAAAAATGAATTCTCCCACAATACCCAGCACACCCTACAAACTTAGGTTCTTGGACTCAGCTCCTCCAGATAGAAATTGCTTGGCTTGATTTAAGAAAAAGGGTCAGGTCCTAGACAAAACTATAAATAAATGAGTTGAAAAGTAAATTATACCTCGGGACCCTCCCTACTTCCTTCCTGTATCTCTTGCCTCCTGGAATTCTTCTCATAAGCCCAAGTGCAGTCACATCCTCTGGTTACCCACTCAGCCACCTCCACATCCAAATCCATCATGGTGCCTTACCCAGCCTCCTCTTCTTTTCACTTCATTTCTCCAAATTCCCTCTTCTGCCCTAATCCCACAACATGATTAAGGTCTTTGGAACATCTTTTGAAAGAATAAAGGTAAAGATATGTATCCCATAAAAATGAGGGGAAAACAATGACATCTACGATGAGATGACATCTCCCATGAGAAGATCTAGAACCAAAATTAAAATCTTCAAGGAGGTAGATCTTAGCCCAAGGAGAAATGATACTTTATTTTGGTTCACAGACTGGTTTTCCACTAATAGAATTCTTCTTTCTTGTCATGGATGGGAACATTACAGCATGGTCACCAAGGTCTTTCTAACTCAGAAACTTTCATCTTAGTCTTAACTAAGTAGTTAAGTATGGTCGATCCTCATTATTTGTGGATTCAGTATTTGCTCATTCACCTACTTGCTAAGATTTGTAACCCCCCAAATCAACACTCTCATACTTCCATGGTCATGTGAAGAGATAACACAAAGTGGCAAAAATGTGAGTTGAGGCTGAACAAGGCACCGTTCTGCTTTCTTGTTTCCATTCTCATACTCATATTGAAAAAGTGCCCTTATTGCAAACCATTGAGGACCATGCTTTTCATGTTTTTGTGCTTTTTGGTGGTTTGGCTGTTTAAAATGACCCAAGTGTAGCGCTCAAGTGCTGTCTGGTGCTCCTAAGGGTAAGAAGTCTATGGTGTGTCTTTATGGAGGAAATACGTGCATTAGACAAGCTTTGTTCAGCATGAGATACGGTGCAGCTGGCTGTTAGTGAGCCAACACTATATGTTAAGTCGTCTTTAAACAGAAACGCACATAAAATAAGGTTATATACTGATTGGCTGACAAAAATGTTGTGACCAGAGACTCAAAGAAACCTCACCCTATACTTTTTCCAGGAGCAATGATTCAATATCCTCGAATTCGGTGTTCCTGGCAACTTTATAGAACATAGCTACCACAAATAAGGGGAATCGAACGTAATGCAGTGGGAAACACTCCAGGAATGTCCGTGGAACTTACTACATCCTTGTTCATCTTTTCTGTCAAAACAGTCGGGGTTGCCATCACATAGCCAGCTTTTGGGGATACAGCGGGTCTTGTTGTCACAACGCAGAGAACAGTCTTCAACAGGCTTCCAGCAACCCAGCTCATCTGAGCCGTCCAGGCACTGCTGGGCCCCGTCACAGTGGTACTTCTCCTCAATGCACTTGTTTCCATCCAGACACTGGAAGACCCCTTCAATAGGAACAGTCAAATGCTAGCACCATATATGCTCATCATACTGAAGGTTTACAATTAGATTAACTTACCCTCCTTCTGGAGTTTAAGGGATACGTAGACTGATCTTATTTGGTTGAGTTTATAGTCTTAATTGACATAGAAGCAAGCTTTAATAAAGTGCTAAGGTTAATTATGCTGAACTAGGTTCTTGAAATACTAAGGCTTCATATTGGCTTGGTTACTTTAACAACTTATTAAAACACTACCAAGTCGGTTGAGTGGTCCATTTAGGTCACTCTATGCCAATATAAAGGCAGATATTGGAATATTTAGGCAAATTTGAGGAAACAAGGAAGCAATGGTCAAGCTATACCTGGCAAAACACCGTGGACTTAAATGTGATAAAGTGGGCAATCACAGACTCTGTGTTCTGACAGACTGTGACTTTTATCTGGGAAAATTTACAGGGAAAGCAAGTGTGAGTATAATAAACACTCTGGCAATTCATACCATGCACCCGAGGCTGAGTCAGCACACCTGCAACAAGAGACAGAACAGGAGACAGCGACACACCTGGTCTGTTGCAGAAGTGGGAACAGTTTTCCTCGTCGGAGCCGTCCCCGCAGTCCCGCTTGCCATCGCAGAGGAGCCCCCGGGAGATGCACTCCCGCCCATCCCGACAGGGCACAGAGGATCGGGTGCAGAGGAGAGGGGGTGGCGGAGGGGGGTGAGGAGGGGTGGGTGTGGCTGCTCCTTCGACCTCAGGATCTAGAATAAACAGCTGTGTCAGCAGCTCAGTCCATTTGGTTTCAGCAAGGGAGATGTGCTTCTACTGCCTGCCTCCCCAAAAATCCGTGTCATGGATGGGAAGTTACGTTTTCCTACCTCATAGGAAGAAAGAGTAAGGCCTTAGATCCTTCAATTACATGTGATATGTTGTC
Source organism: Hippopotamus amphibius kiboko (assembly GCF_030028045.1). Lineage (NCBI taxonomy): Eukaryota > Metazoa > Chordata > Mammalia > Artiodactyla > Hippopotamidae > Hippopotamus > Hippopotamus amphibius. Next base: position 21,599,162 of record NC_080195.1, read on the forward strand.
CCATCATCTAATGGCTTTGAATTTAGGTAAATTGTTTTCTCCTTTTGGGTCTATTAACTTCAACCTTAATTTTTTCACTACCTGATGTTATATTCCAGGCATGCCAAAAAAAAAAAAGTAAGTTTCTGGAGACAGGGACTTGTTCCGTCTGGTTCCTGCTGTAGCATCTTATGGTCTAGGACAGGGGCCATGGTTATGGTGAGATGTCCGAGTTACACTACCAAAAGTTACCATTTAGTACTCTTCAGCAACTGTTGTCATCTGTAATCTAACAGATTTCTGTGTAGAATACTCAAAATTGGATTTTTTTTTACCAGAGAGTTAAACTTTTATTAGCATACTTTACCACCTAAGAAATATGTTCCTATACCTAATGCTTCTTAGCCCCCAAAATCAGGTTAAACCAGTGAATTGAAAAGTAAGGCAGTTTAGACACCAGGGGGAGATAAAAGACCTCTAGGGAACAGGTACACAGGAGGAGGAACAGTTCTGTCCTTCTTTGTTTCTAGTCTTCCTTGGGATTTCCATCTGCTTCCACCAAGAAAGCCCCCTGAATCCTGTGATAGGACTTCTTCTTCTTCTGCCTCAAGATCCAGAGTCAGATTTTTTTGGTGCCATGCCAAAGGCTTATATGAAAAGAAAAGTTAAACCAGCCTTAAGCAGATTAATCTGAATGGCCAAGGCACAGCCTCAACAGAAGAAGAGTTGCTTCTCCTGGTAACCAGGACCCAGAGCAGCTTCACAAATTGTCCCCTGCAAGATGTCACTGCTGAGAAAGGGGGTTCCTTGGTAAAACCAGCTTGGGAAACTGGTTTAGAACAAGTTAAATAGATCTCTTTACTATCAGACTAAGAGTTGTAATATGCTAATGTGAAAGATGATTCCTGAAAGGGGCTATGGTGTGTGTCCTCCTTGGGGTGTTACTCAGGAACTGCTGTCATTTAGCAACTTTGAGAAACGTGTTAGATTCTTACTCCTCCAGGACAAGGACACGTCAGGGAGAAGGCCTGCTGAAATGTGGCTTGGGACCACGCCAATACAAACTAGAAGAGACTCAGGATTTTCTCTAAGAAAAACACACCCAGGGGAGCCAGGTAGAGTGGATCCTCAAGAATAACCCCCCAGGGGAAGACTCACCTGGAACCTCCAGGTTCTCTGCCAGGATGATCATCTTCTGCATGTAGGGCTCTCTGGACATGGAGAAGGGCTCTGGCGTCCTCCGGTCCCACAGCACGAGAGTTGTGCTGTTCAGAGTCACCAGGTAGGGCTCATGGGCTGCGATCATCCCGTCACTCCAGGTCTTGTTCAATGTGTAGGTTCTATTTTTTAGGAGACTCAGGTTTTGCAACCCTAAGGAAGAGTCAGGTTCTTACAAGCTGATACAGAACAAGTAACCTGTGACAGCGAGGAGGCAAGGACACCATTGGATCAAATGGTTCAAAGACCTCACACTGAAAAGAAGCACAGATTCTTCTATCAAGTGTTTTGTAGGTTTTAGTTTTATAGTTAAAGGTTAAATACAAGGAAGCATTTAAAGCTCCAGGAAAGTGAGGTCTGCTGCATGGAAACATCAGATGTGACTTGACTGCCTTCTGTGTACAGTCCTCCAGCCCCTGGTCCTCAGCACACAGCTGCCACGTCTCAAGGATGACTTCTGGGTGAGAAGACCATGACATTCAGATACAAAGGTATAATTTGTACCTGCTGTCAACTTATAAGTGAAGCACCTGTACTTTGTTTGCAATGGAAGTTTGGTTGCATTACTTCTACTTACAGAAGTAAAAACAAATAGCCTTCTGCAGTGTTCAGAATTACGTTATTTCTGAAGTTCTCTACCGTTTCAATCATAAATCTACACTTACAGATGAGAATGCAGGTTTAGGTCATGACTTGTGCCCAAGCTTTAACTATGAAAATCGGAGTTTGAGCCTATGTCTAACTAGTTCTAAAAATGGAATCATTATACTAAAAACAAGACTCTCACTCATCCCCTCAAGCTTCCTTCAACCTCACTGGTTGTGCAGTGCTTACTTAACCCTTTGGTGGTCCAGAGGATGCTAGATGAGCCGAGGTCTAAGGTCACGTGCGTGTCTGCCGTCCAGGTGCCTCTCCAGACCGTCCGTCTGCTTTTGCCATCAAGGGTCATACTTTGCAAGTGTTCCCCACTCTCCACCCAGTAGAGCAGCCTCTTTGGCCAATCGAGAAGGAGATGCAGTATAATGCTGCCCGTTCTGTACAGGGTATGGGTGTCTGGGCCAGCAGTTCTAGTCCTCTGAATAGCACTTCTGTCACAGGGCAGCCAGTATAAGTTCCCAGTTGGAATGTCCACGTTTGCTGAGCAGACTGTAAGAAAGACAAGTCGCTCCCATTAGAAAGGGCATTCAGATGTGTTCACGTGCTGTCTTAAGCTCTGGGTCGGGGATCGAAGGCAGACAGTTGGGGGGATGCAAAGATCAGCCCCTACAAGCCTACACACCTGGTTCACACGATGGTCCCATCATGCCTACTCTGATTCTAGCATCTTGTCTGTCCTATGAGCTCATCTGATCCTTGACAACCCCCAGCAAGGTAGATACACACTGCATTTTATAAGTTAGCAGCTGAGTGAAAGACTGGCAAGTTCCTAAAGCACACACTGGCGCCACTGGGTTCCATTTCTCTCATCCTTGTTGGGCTCTACCCTCTGCAGAAAACACGTGCTCTCCTCTGGGGTCAGATTTAACCATGAACAGCCCAGCATGCCAGCATCACAGAATGTTCTTAGAGTGATTCCACACAGCTTCTTAAAAACATGCACTCTTTCCTAAAGCAGAATTTTGAAGCCCTCCCATTTTATATTCGGAATTTCATCCGTATTTTGCAGCCTCAATTTTCAATATGAGAACAAGATTAACACACCCAAGAGAAGAAAACACAGTGCACTTTGACATAAGAATAAGCTGAAAGCTGCAGGCCCAAGAGTTGTAAAGAGGCTCCCAGATCTGTGAACAGGTCTTGATAGCAGAGGTCAAGCTGATTACTACCTAGGAAAGCCCTGTCTGGCTTTGTCAAGCTTTCCAGCAACTGTATAGGAGAAGCATTCCTGTGTGTCTCCTTTACTATATCTCAATACTGGTGACACCAGGTGTGTGTTTTTCCCCCCACATCAAGCAATTCTGCAACACCAGTTTGGTGTCCTATGTAAAGGAAAAAAATTTTGCCTGCTGCCATTCCAATTCTACAAGTATCAAGCCATCAGCCACCGCAGCTGACCACCAACAGTGCACCCCTAGAGGAATTCAGGAGGGAGAAAAACAGGAAGCATTCACTGGCCCCTAGATAGTTAAGATGCCTTATTTAAAGAAAAATTCCAGACAACCCCAGATTCTTGCATTTTCCCATACACAGAAAACACTAAATTCATTAACATGAGATAGCTGTTCTTTGTAATTAGTACTAATCCTCTGATGCTCGACTACATGTTTTTCCCAGCCAAAAAAAATCATATATATCCTGGCTCCTCCCTTAGCTCTTTGGAACAGTTCCTCAGAGCTACAGAGAGGCTGCCTCTGGGCTGCAGTCCTCAATAAGACACTGAATAAACTGGACTCTTAACACTGTGCATTTTTCTTCAAGTTGACACAATTCAATTTAGTTATGACACCGTCGACCTGGAGTCAGCATCGGATCCTACAGGCTAAGGGCTCGGTCCCCAGGGCGGTGCCACTTCAGACACCAGTCACAAGTCCCAGGTTGTCACCTGTGCTTTATGGAGACTTCATCACATAGGCATGATTGATTCTTAAGTCTATTTTTAGCTCCTCCCGTCTCCAGAGAGTAAGGAGTACGGCTGCAAGTTCTTAGCTTCTTGTCATGTCTTAACCAGTGACCAACCTCCTAGAGTCAGTGATAGGTTTTAAAATTTTTTCTGGCCTTGAATTTGAGTAAGATAGAAACAGACTTTAAATTCAATTTTGCATTGCATTGCAAAACCCACCAAGAGTTGTCTCATTAAAACGAAAGCTATTCCTGTCACCCAGGAAATTCCGAAGGATTTAAGAGTTCTGTGTCAGATGCTTCCATCACTCAGGAAATCACAAAGGTCTTAGGAGCTCTGTGCCTATAACCAGGGACAGAGAGCAAAATATACGTTTTTTTTTTTTTCTATTATTTCAGAGTCACCTACTACAGAGATTCAGTATTCACCACAGAGCTAGCTTAAATGAAATTGTCAGTCTCTTACAAATCCTTGATATATTAATTATAACACAGAAACCAGTGATCAAAGATTAGCCAGTGGGGGGAGGCAGCATTTTAATTAAACGGGAAGAAATCCATGATCAGGGTTTCCTAGACAGCCATCAGATGTACTGCAAGGTCACTGCCCATTTCAGTTTCTCCCGAAAGTTCTCTCAGTCTGGTACTGAAATCTGCTATGTGCCCTGCACTTGCCCACAGGGCTGTGGGTAGAGTCTGCTGCTCTGAGGATGTCTCGGGAACATGGATTCCAATACAGCACTTCCTGTAGTAAAGCAGATCCTTGGCACTTAGGGTACCCATGGCACAAGCATCCAGAAATCAGATTACTCACCCTGGATCTCAAGTCTCAGTTTTCTTTTATAAAATAGGTATCTGCATCTAGGCTGAGTACAGGGAGCTAAGGCTGGGGTGTTGTGCCACATAGGAGTGGCGGGGAGAGAAAGTATATATTTCATATTAAGAAAATATCTTGCTTGTTCTCTCTGAAATCTGCATTGCAAATGCTTCTAAATTAGTGTAAGAAAAATCTGCAATGCAAAGTTGAAGTATTTAAGGGCTGTTTCCATCCTATCCAGACTTAAGGCCAGAAAAATAGAATTTTATATACCTTATCACTGACCTTAGGATTTTCCAAATGATGGAAGTCTTCTAAGAGTCTGCACACCCTTCATAAGAACAAGGGTAAATCAGAGACGCTTGATATTTAAGTGAGTTAAAAACCACTCTTTTGTATTAAGGTTGATTCAGATCAGGGACAGGTAGGGTCTTCTGGGAGCTGGGGGGCGGGGGGGGGGGGGTAAGCGGCCCTGCTTAAATTTAGAGCCAGAAAATAAATGAAAAAATCCAGAATAACTGCTACCCCAACTTACCTGTACGCCCTGTCCAAATCTCTTGCTTTTCCCCTGAATAGCCAGTTGAGCAGAACAGATGTCCCTGGGTATTTGTCCAGTAGATGAGGTTTCTTTTCCAGTCAATATCCAGTAAATAGATGTTCCTTGGATGCTCTTGAACTAAGCTTCTCTCTATAGCAGTTCCCATAAAACCAACTTTCAACAAGTAGAGACGTTTGCCAGAAGAAAACACTAGTTTTAACTCTGCCGAGGGAAAGGAGAGATGTGCTGTTTGACCATTTGTCAGAGAAGCCCCATGCTCTGCTCTGGAGCAACGCCCCTCTCTCCAGCTGAGGTTCCCCTGTAAAGGGATCTTATAAAGTTTGCTTCCGAAGCAGGCATACAGCACAAATACCCTGGCTGCCTTAGAGAAGGGAGTCATCTGGGCAAATGAAAGCATTGCTCAGCTTTCCCAAGGCATCAAGCATCAAGTCTTTTAACTTGCTGCTGAAAAGTTAACACCGAATCCTGAGGATGAGGGCTGCAGGACGGCACCGTTTGATTCAGTAAGGTCATCAAATCCTTGCCTACAGCACACAGGTCTCAATACAAAGAATTTTAGTCTCCACTGCCTATTTAAAGAAAAGTTACCTGGGCATTTAACTGTATATATAACGTCCAAAAACATTTTAAGCTACGTCTTGAGTTTGGCACACAACGGCTTATTACACCAAATCGTGTTCCATGGCTACCCATTATGAATTGCATTCTTCAAAGGGAGCTAGAACATAACACATTTACATCATTTTTTCTTCTTAAAACCTCAGTGTTCTACACAGAAAGAAAGTCAGGTAATTTGGATGGTGATGTTCAACGGATCATGCAGCCTTTACTAATTCAAAGATGGAGCAGCAGCACGGGGAATTATGCCGACAGTGTTAACACAGACCCTGCTTACAAACACGAGGCAGAATACACAACAGTCGTGAGACGGTGGAGGGCTTCCCTCTGATCCTAAGTCATCAATCTTTCACATAAAACTGAGTGGTATAAGCTATTTTTTCTTCTAAAACGAATCAAACCTAAATATCCATCGGTGGATGAATAGATAAACAGACTGTAGTATCTACATACAATGGGATAGTATCCCACCTTAAGGAAATTCTGACACATGTTACAACATGGATGAACTCTTAAGACATTATGCGAAGTGAAATATGCCAGTCACAAAAGGACAAATATTGTACCATTTTACTTATATGAGGTACCTGGAATAGTCAAATTCATAGAGGCAGGAAGTAGGATGGTGGTTGCCAGGGGCTGGGGGGAGAGGGGAATGAGGAGTTATTGTTTAATGGGAATAGAATTTCAGTTTGGGAAGATGAAAAAGTTCTGGAGATGGGGGGGGTGGTGATGGTTGCACAAAAATGTGACTATACTTAATGCCACTGAACACGACCCTTAAAAATAGTTAAAATGGTATCTTTTGTCATGTATCTTTTAGCACAATAAAAAACTAATCAAGATCTTTTGATAACAAAACTCTTGTTACCAAAGTAGGTTGTCAGGACAAACGCGATTGATCCAAAAACGGATGCTACATTATTTCCAGACCTGCCATGGAATGTGCCTTCTTGAGCCAAACCCATTTCATCCAGCATACTTACCACTACATGAGCCGGAAGGTAAAAGAAACATGCCCTCTGGACAAACACACTTATAGCCCTTGGGATGGACGGGGGACAGGAGACACAAGTGGCTGCAAGAACCTGGAGCGCATGCTGGATATCTGTCTGTTTTAAAATAAAAACAGCTTAGATCCAATTTCAGATATATTTACCCAAACTAGTTCAAAACTTAAGACTCTGGGCGAGTTAAGGCATTTTTGCTTTAAGAGGAATCCCAATATACTGGTTACCCCCTAGGTTAGACATGATGACCTTAAACTCCCGGGGTCTCCTGTCTTTCAGATAGTGACGATGACCTCTCTGTATGAAGCTTGGGCCAAGAAAGCCTCAGCCAACAGCATCTTTGCCCTTGGAGTTAAGGCAAAATAATTGTCTCACTTGCTGATAGGAAGTAAATAGTGGTTCTAGGCTCTCCACTTTGGTTAGTTTCTTGGACCCATTGAAGACGCATTATCTGAGTTGAAGCTGGTGTACAGTTTCAGATTAACAAGCTTCTAACTCCTTGTCAATGAACATTTGACTTCCTCCTATAAGTAGGATGCTGGGCTTGGTTCCATTTTCTGTTATCAATTGATGTGTCAGTGAGGAAGCTATTCTAGCCCTTCTGTGAACAGTGTATTCCCCGTTTTGTATATTTCAGACGTTTTGTGTATTAAAACTCTGGTTGCTACGTTAGACAAGAGCCAGGTACATGTCTGGAATGAGTTTCCCAGCAGATATTTTTGTTCCGTTCATCTTCCCCAGAAGTCCTGGATATGTCTGGAATGATACCCAGAACATTTCGCTGGCCCCAAAATAGCAAGTTCCGACAACAGACGGAGGTAGTAATTTAGGGGGTTTCCGCTCAGTATGCATTCTGATTCATAAGCATTTCAAAAGCAAGCAAGGACTTACTCTTAGGCTGCAGGGATTTGTGGAGCACGGAGAAGGCAGATATGGAAGCATTGAGCAGCACCACTCTCTCCTTTGGGGTGTGGGGTGAAGCACGAAACAGCTGTAGTTTATTTGCCCAGAAGAAAGAGTTCTCAAATACAGCCAGTCCCACTAGCTCTTCACCTTCCGAGAAGACCTTGGGAAAGGTGTGCCTCCCAGCACCATCCACGTTCACCGTCTCTATGGACTGAAGGGTGAGAGGGTCTCATGAGGGCGGGGCAGCACTGCAAAAACAGACTGACCACCTTAGCATACCTCAGTTTCTTGGACACCAGTTAAACATGTCTACCTGATATCAGCTTGATAGAGATGAGCTTATGTTGGGGCCCACGGAGCCTAATGCCAAAGCCAGTGGATTGAGCTGCTTATATAAATTGGGGTCACATATCTTGTACAAGTAGCTACTATAGCTTAGTGACTGCATCCAGACAGTGTACCAGATCCTTCCACTACCTTCCCCAAGCGTCTTCTGAGGTAGGCATTCTCTCTTTTCAGAGAGGGCAAGGGGAGCTCAAAGAGGCACCCTAAGTAGCCAGAAACCACAGCTGGAAGAAATAGGCTGAAAAATATGACTCCCAAACCTCTGCTTTCAGTCCCCATGTCCTACTGGTCTCTTAGTTTGATGGTTCCAAAAGTGAGAAAGCATGAACTGTAATATGAAGACCTAGAAATGTGAGTATAAGACACCAAAGTACTAAAGGAACTGCATGCTTTTAAGGAAGAGGTCTGCCATCGTAAGATGTTTTGTATCCCAGGTACCACACAGAACATGACCTAGACTACCAGGAAATTCAGGCATGGAGTTTGACTGTAGACAGTTTAAGAAAGTCACACTAAGTCTCCCAACCCGCGTTGATACCATCTGGTTCTATCTGAAGATGCTCTGCTTTTCTCAGTTTTCATAGCCAGAAGATACTTCACCACGTTGATGCAAGACATAAGAGAAGTCTGTACTTACCCACAGTCATACCAAGCCCCTACTAAATGGGTTTACCTTTTCCTGACCCATCGCGGTACCTCTTTATATTCACTGATCCAGTAGAGCCTGCCAGCCACATAGTCTAGTGTCAGCCCTGCGGGTTCCTCCATGTTTACCACCGCCAGCACCTTCCTATCAGAGCCATCCATCCCTGCCGTTTCAATACTCCTCAGGCCTTTCCCTCCTCGATTTACCCAATACAAGTACCTGAGAAAAGCAAAGGCACAAGGGTTAGAGAATCCCTTCAGGAGTGTGTTTACGACTCTGACAAGCCAGGCTCCCTGGTCTCTTGCACAGACTTTGTATCATTGCACTGCTAAGGGAGCTGCTCTCAGACTCGGTAGACTTGGAAAAGTTTGGCTCTATGATATTCAATTTAAACTTCAAAATTAAGAGTTTTTTGGAGCAAGTGAGACCTAGGTTGGAAAGGCTGATGTGTTCTCTTATCAACTTAAATACCTAAGGTAACCAATGAGGTTGGATATATTCCAAAAGAAGCACTACTTACTTCTTTGCAGGAAACACTATTAGCTGCTCTGGCACAAGATCCTTTTCCAGGATTTTGACATAGCCTCTGCCATCACTTAAACCAGCACAGATGACCCTGGCAAAGCTGCTAGCCCAATACAACTGTCCCGTGAACCAGTCCAAAGAGATACTGTTGATTGCTTTAAGCTCTGGGGACACAGGAGACAGTATTATGTTTCTGTATTCTATACCCATCTTACCCTGAAAAAAAGAGACTCAGACAAAATGTTTTTACATCTTCTGATTTCAAGGCATACAGTGAGGCAACACAAGGAGTGAATGAGAGCCACAGCTGTGTGAGGTGTTTCCAGTATACAGTGGGCAGTAAGGAAAGAGAAAGACCTTAGTAGAAGCATAATGAAGAAATTCAAGAGGATGTGACCTCAGTTGGGACAATATTCATCACAGAAGTCTCCAGGGAACTGTTACGAAGGCTACGTCTTAACTGCTATCAGGGGATTTCTGTGCGTCCAGAAGGACGCGAAGCACTTCTTCCCCTGCACTGTCCAACTTAATCCCCACACTTACCCAATGAGACAAGTGCTACCACCTTATCTTATATACGGTGGCTCAAAGGGGTTAACAGCTTGCTCAGGGTCACACACCTAGTGATGGGGCTGAGACTAACCTTGGCCTGAGCCCACATCCCCATACTTTGTACTGCTTAGTAGCAATCTCATCTCAGGTTGCACTCCACAAAGCTTCTACAGAACAAAACCACACACACTTAAATCAAAATTTTATGTACTCGCATGATTCATGACAGGTGAGTCACAGAAGATGTCCAGATGAACACATATGTTTCTTATGAGGGTGAGTCAAAAATTATCCGCACTCTGGCTGTAGAATTTATAGAAGTTTTAGTATCACTGGAGTGTGGATGGTTTTTGACTCACCCTTGTACATTATTATACTTAAGGAGCTTGAAGAAGCTAGGGCTCTTAATATCAAGAAAGATACCTGGATAGAGAGGAACAGAGTTCGGCTTCCCAAGAACAAACACATTTAAGACTTCATCCACCCAGAAGTACATGCTTCTCTCCAGATGATATGCAACAGAAGTGGGCCTTGATTTTATAGGTACCAGAGTCTCATAGATGCCTGTTCTTTGATCCAGAACACCAAGTTCTCCATCTGCTGTGATAAGAATTTTAACAGCATCATCTGCAATAGAAGTAGGAGTGACATGTGACTATGGAACGTTCTTTCACACCATTCTCCTTAACTAAAGATGTTGGCCTGTGACCCATTGCCAAAACCTACTTATCCCTGAAGTCTGGACTAAGGGGGATCTAGAGGAGACCTGGTTGGCCACATGAAGCCTCAATTCCTCCTCTGAACTCCAGCACATTGAAATGAATCTTTGGAAGCTTTCTGCCTGATTTCAGATTCAGCCCCTCTCCCCTAGACGCAGATATACTGCAGCCAAATGAATTAAGTGTCCCATTGTGAAAGCAGCACAGGACAAGTTAAAATCATCGAATGGGTCTCTGGAGCACTTAGCTGTAGATCCTATAGAAAAACGAAGTCATTTTAAAGACACGTAATAGCAACTGACACTCAAAACTGATCAACTAATGTTATGATAGCAGTTTCTTTATGGAAAGAGTAGAGTCATCTCTAATACTAGACCTTGAAGTGAATCATCTATATAACTCATACCTATAAATGCTGCTAAGAATAGTGTAGGCGCTAGGTGTTGCTTCTGGTATGAAACTCACCTGTAACTTGACAGTCAGTGCCATTGTGGAGCTGGTAACCTCGAGTACACCCACAGGAGTAAGAGCCTGGTGTGTTATGACACAGCTGGCCACAGGGGCTGTATGCCACAGAGCACTCATCCACGTCTGATGACAGAGAGCCGGGAATTAGAGAAGACCGAGGAAAAGTCTCGAGGATTTTTGTTCTCTGGGACCACTTTTCAGATGCTCGTGGAACGTGTATTAAGTGGAGATCACTGTGTGGGTGCTGGGATAGTAGGTCCCTCCCTCCACAGGATTCCCACAAATGTGAATGTATTTCAGCAGAACCGTCAATACAGGGACCCTAGATGTGTGGCTGCTACGGAACACTTATCTCTGTTACCCTAGCAACATTCTCAGGGACGTGTTCCTTGTCAAGCCAGCCAGAGCCTAATTCAGAATGAGTGGCAAGGATGTGGAGAAATCAGAACCCGTCTGCATCGCTAGTGGGAAGGTCAAATGGCTCAGCCATGATGGAAAACAGTTTGACAGTTTCTCAAAAAGTTAAACACGGAATTTACCACGTGACATAGCAGTTCCACTTCTGGTATATACCTGAGGGTACTGAAGGCAGGGATTCAAACAGACACTTGCACACCGGTGTTCACAGCAGCAGCGCACACAGTAGCCATAGGGTGAAAACGAGCAAGTGTGCACCAGCATACGCGTGGATAAACAACGTGGTGGGTAGCCTTCCTTCAGGATCCACAGGGGACTGGTTCCAGGACCCCCTGTGCACACCAAAATCCATGGGCGCTCAAGTCCCTCATATAAAACCATGTGGTACTGGCATATAACCTGTGCACGTCCTCCCATATACTTTAAATCATCTCTAGGTTACTTACAATCCCTAATACAATGTAAGTATAATAGTTGCTAGTATGCAGCAAATTCAAGTTTTGCTTTCTGGAAGTTTCCAGAATCCCCCTCACCCACCCCGGTATCTTCAGTCTGCAGTTGGTTGAATCTGCAGATGTGGAACCTGCATATACAAATGTAATATTATCTGGAATACATACAATGGAATATTACATACAATGGAATATTATTTGGCCTTAAAAAAGGAAGGGAATTCTGATACATGCTACAACATGAATGCACCTTAAAGACAGGCGGAGTGAAGTTAGCCAGACCCAACAATGACAGACACTGTGTGACTCCACTTATACGCAGTACGAGAACAGGTAAGTTCATAGGCGGAAAGTTGGTAAAGTTTACCAGCAGGGGACAGAGTTATTGCTTAATAGGTTTCTGTTGGGGAGGATGAAAAAGTTCTAGAAACAGATACTGTGATGGTTGCACAACATGGTGAATGTACATCAAATTGCACACTTAAAAATGATTAAAATGGTAAATTTTATGTTACTACAATAAGAACTTGTAAAGATGAACCAGATGATTTCTGACCTCCACAGCTCCGAGCATCCGGCTGTAATCGCCATCCGGCTCCACACGAACACTGGACACCCCAGTCTGTGTCCCTGCACTGCCCCTCACAGCCCCCATTGGCCAGAGAGCAGTTTTTCCCTGGTCGAGACAGGACAGGGGTCAGTACAGCTGAACATCGTAAAGAGCAAACGTTTTATAAACCATGCTGTGTCACAACCCTCCACACTGTGTGAGGAGTAGATTACTGGTTAAAGATAACCTTTGATGCTGCCCTCCTACCTAGCAAAGTGGAGGATTTGGGGGGAGACCAAAGGGGGAAAGTTAGGAATCCCAGAGCAGAGGAAAGGCGGACGGTCTGGACCACTTCAAGTGTTGGTGTATTGTTCACCCGTGGAGGGACCAGTGACCTCTCTTCTATTTTCTCTAGAATTTATGGACAGCTGGGACCCTTAGCTCAGGAAGAGATATGGTAACTTACGAATCACAATGAATTATCTTTACAGGACCAGAAACCTGTATTTTGGGTTCCATTGTTTATGCTTTTAATATCTCTTTTGCGTTCCTTTTTGTGAAAAGCTTCTTTCGTGGCCTTTAACCATACTAAAGAGCTTTCATCATAATGTCTAAGACCAGGTAAATGGGGGAAATAAGAGACAGATGACAGTAAGAGGCAGATATCCCCTCTCCCTCTACCCCAGCTGGAACCAACAGTGATTTTTATAGTGAGAACCACAAGGGTTTAAAAGTCAGAGCTGCCTGCTCAGAGGCCTCCTCACCGGGAAGGTCTTCCTCAGTCCTTCCTTGGTTAAATCCTTAGAGAATCTGCCTTTTTGTCTTGAACAAATGATTTGCTTCTTTATGGCAAAGTTTATGTTCCTTATTCCAGAATTTTAGGAGCCATGTAGTTTGACGGCTTTAGCTTGTCTATTTCCATAAAGCTACACCATGAGAATGGCCCTCAGTTTTTACAGCTCAGGTAACATTTGCTCACATTCAGGAGACCAAAGCCAAGGGCTGGAACTTGCAAAATGTAAGGGATCCAACACTGAAGGATAATTGCTTCTGGAGGAGTTTGAACCCCAGTCTCAGAGAGTAGACCCCCATGATATCTAAGGCACTGAGCTATTTCATCTTATTCTCCCATCTCCCATGTTGAGCCAAGCAATTGATTTCTTACCACATGTAGCGGGTTCATCAGTACCATCTGTACAGTCTGCTTCCCCATCACACATCAGGGATTCTAGGATGCATTTCCCCTCATCACATCCAACCATGCCTTCTGGACAGGAAGCTGTGTAGGAAGTTAAGCATTCTTTTTCATTAATACTTGGGGTGATGGTAAAAACAGACAGCTCTTACAGTGGGTCAGGAAGGTAGCAATATTTCTATAACCCAAGGCAAGACTAGGTAGGAAAGGAAGTTATCTTTTTAAGCTGAGTTTTCAGGAATTGGGACTTACGACTTAATAGCAAAGATGTTAAGACATCAGGGCACTGAACTATGAGGGTGAGTCAAAAATTATCCGTACTCCCATTGTATTAAAACTTCTATAAATTCTACAGCCAGTGTGCGGATAATTTTTGACTCACCCTCGTAGTATTAAAATTGAATTGAACTAGTATTAAATAGTTCTAACTGAAATTGTGTTAAAAGTCAGATAACACTAGCCCTAAAAGAAGTATTCTCTGAAGAAACTAGGTTATAAGTTATTATAAAAATGTTAGAATCTGAACACATTTGATGTTGCAGATTTAACTCTAGAGAAGAAAGAGTGGATGGAATTGTGGTTCACCAAAAAGTTGGAGGTTCCACTACATTGTGTATTGAGGGTAAAAAAAGGAATGTAGCATTCACCAAGTTTTTTTTGGGGGGGGGCATCTTTTTGTGTGTGTGAGGAATGTCCCCCTTCCACATTCATGACATAGGATGTAAGGCATCTGTTAGGAGCCTTCCTTCGGATACTGGTGCTCAGGTGTTCTGTGTGTTGGCCAGACATGAATAGTGCAAACATTCCAGGTAATGCTTAGAGTGTCCATTGCAGAGTTACTATTCAAGCACTGCTTTACGTTTCCATGGATAAGGGAATCTTGGTTATTGCTAGGAAACATCCCATGTTTAGATACAGGATGGCAGACTCCCTCCTAGGAATTAAAACACGACTTGCAGAAAGCGGCCCACACAGTCCAACCTTCCCTTTAATAAAAAGTGAGGCGGGGGCAAGACTCACCACAGCCCTCCTCGTCCGAGGAGTCCCCGCAGTGGTCGATGCCATCACACCGCCAGCGGTCCGGGACACACACCTTGTTCCTGCACTGCCACTGCCCACTCAGGCAGCGCTGCTGGGGGCAGTGTGCTTCCCCGAACCCACCTCCACAGTCCACATCCACATCGCAGGGTTCCCAGGCATCTCGGCACTGAGGATCTCCCGGACACTGGATTTTTGAGTCTGGACATGCTGTCATTCTCTCTAAAAGGCACAAGTTGGCTCAGTGAGGCAGAACCCCTGTACCATGGCCTTCTTTACTTAGGGATTTATGATCTGCTCATGAATTTAATCCATAGAAAACCAAGAACTGAAAGGGATGGGAGCTGTTGGAGACGTGGCCACTTTGTATTTCTGAAGTTTCACCCCAAATAGATTTTGTTTGAGTCAGTAAAGCTAATAATCTTCTTAATTTCAGGTAGTTTTGAAAAATGGAGAAGTGAGTGAAAACAGTCACCTGTAATACCAGAGACAACTTAACATCTGGGTTTAGCATGTACAGCATACGTGACGGGCTTGTTTCACTTAATACTGTGGATGTCCGTCAACGCTGCTAATAAACAGAGAACGTCACTGAAGATAAAAATAAGTTGTACGCACCACAGTTAACCTCATCGGAGCCATCTAAGCAGTCACCAACACCATCACAAAGCCAGTGAATGGAAACACATCTCCCGTCATCACACTGCCAGGCCTGTGGGTGGCCGCGACATGTTTCCTCTGCGGGCAGAGGCAGGAGTCCAAGAAGAGGCAGAAAGGAAGAGGTGTTCGTCAGGGCACTAGCAGCTTTTAAATTTGGATTTCATATTAAGTACTGTACGTTCATTAGCAAAGGAATAATTAATTCCTGATTTGCCACTGGAGTCAACCCTAAACTTGCCCGTCCTTTTCACGTTACTTCTGACAACATCACTCTGTACCCCTACCTTAGGGACAATCACCTAGCAGATGGATAAACATCTCCTCCCCGTGGTCCAGTAAAACCCTGTGACAATGGAAGCCTTTTACATCTACGCTGTCCAAAGGGGCAGCCACCAGTCACATGTGGCTGTTGAGCACTTGAAATGTGGCTAGTATGATAAATAAACTGAATTTTTAAATTGTATTCACTTAAACAAATTTAAATCCTCATATGTGGCTAGTGGCCCCTGTATTGGACAGTCCAGTGTTACGGGTTCACTTCTCTGAATTCCTTTGGTGTTTGAGACTATTAAGATCTATGGCAACCTGGGAACTGGGGTTTGGGGCTTAATAAGACGTTCAAGCATTCCACCTAAGTATGCCTACTTGCACGCAAACTTGGGGAGCTGGGCTGAGTGTATGGGGGCAGAGCACAAGGCATTTCTGCAAGTCTGAAATTTTACTCTAACCTGTAATAGTACATATTTTGATATCCAAGGTTTCATGTTAAATTAGTCACAGTAAGTGACCACCCCAAGAATGTGCGTGAGGGGTAGCACTCACCAAGTGCTGTGGGGGGTTTTCTCTTTTAATGAGGAAAGCTCCCTTCCAGATTCACTGCACCAGGAGGCAGGCACCTGGTGAGGGGCTTTCTTCACATACAGGTGCTCTGGCCTCCCTTCTGGAGCTTTGAGCTCTCTTAGTAGACAGAAGTACTTGAACTTTATTTCAGGAAGGTATTTACCAAACAGCTGACGTCTGTTGGTTTTATAGTTTTTGTCCCCAATTTGAAAGCTGTTTTCCCCGTCGTTTAAAATCTCTAAACATGTAAGAGTTGAACTAGCTTATTGTGTATAAAAGTAATTGTGGGTACCGGGATCTGCAGGGAATTTCCATAAAAGAATCTCTGTATTATTCCAGTTTGAGTAACACTGTCATAGATGTTTAGGTCTGAATTTAAGATGAGGAGCCAGACTTTTGCTGGATTTTTCCATCCCCACTCGCACTCCACACTTATTTGGACAACAGTGTTGCCAGCATTTAAAGAAACATCCCTGGCCTTCCCCACTGAAAGCCTGCAACAACGCAGAACACCCAAGATTTCCGAACATCCCCGAAGAGGGTGAAAACCATGAGAACTGACTGTCAACCAGGCACGTAGCCATAAGAGCCAGGTGTGGGCGAGTGCGTGACACACGACACAACACAGCAGTGAGGCAGCTTACCACACTGCTCGTCTGCCCCATCCGGGCACTCCCGCTCTCCGCTGCAGAGCCAGGCCACAGGAATGCATCTCCCACCACATGCAGCTTGCCTTGTCATGTTACACTGTATTTCATCTGCAGTGAAGGACCAAGAAGCAAAGCCATCAGCGTTCCTGGCTTCCTTGGGTCCAGGAGACCTTTTCATGATTAGGTGCAGTCACTGTTCTCTTTGGAAGACCTTCCTTCAACTGTTTCCTAGGAGAATGCTAGGGGGTTCAGTCCTTGGGGACCATTCTTTCTGATGCTGTGGAGCTGTTGCTGGAGAGCTGTCATCCGCCTCCCCGTTGCCTTGTTAGAACGGCTCAGACTTACACTTGTGCTTAAAAAGATACGACTACTTCTTCCAGGTCCTATTTGGTCTTAAAGACTCAGTATGAAGAGTTCCAAGTTTAGAGGTCTAGGCTCAAAGCGCTTGACTTTAGTTTACTTTTATGTGTAGATACAGCTTCAAATGAAGTTAGGGTTTGAGGTCCTGAATGCCATCTTTATAAGATTGCCTCTAACACCCTGGTTATAGATATTTGTTAAGTTTTCAGTTCTTTGCAGGACATTGATTTATATTGTCAGTTTTACTTAAGTCATGAACTTGTGTTTATTAACCCTGAATTGGTCAAAAATAAGCCTGTTAATGGATGTGGTGCTCACAGGGAAACACCAGTAAGGCCTGACTGTACTTAGTTTAGTATTTTGTCCTAACTTTCAAAGAGAAAAAGCCAATCCTTGGTTCCAAGAAAACATAAGCCACATATCCCATTCAGTAGAAGTCTCTGCAAGACGCAGTGGAGACCCAGCAGTCCTAGCCCAGGGACAATGTGTGCATGTGGAATGGAAAGTCATGTGCAGAGCTATGTGATGGGAGTTGACAGTGGAAGCCCACCATGTAGACTACACCTTTCTTGGTAAGGAACCAGCCCATAGCCTTACTTACATCCAAGACAGTGCTTTTAGCATAGTTACTCAATGTTTGATTTTAAAAGTCTGGCTTATAAATTGCATTATAAATGAAAGGCTCAGGAGATATTGGTTATTAATGAATAGCTAACAACTTTGCCAGTGCCTCACATCCCATGCAGGCAATCCCATTTAACTTGAGCAAAACCATTCAGTTGAGAGCAGGTGAGGTCAGCAACCCCTAAGGTGGGATTCCAGGCTCAGTCGCCAGGCTACTAGGCTGGAGTTTTGGTTAGACCACTTACTAACAACATCACCTCGGGAGAGCTCCTGCCTCTCTCTGGACCTCAGTTTTTCTTGTCTGTAAAGTGAGGCTAGTAAACAAGTGGTTCTGAGAGGAAAATTCAAGGATTAAATGAGTACAAAGTCACTGGGCACAATACCCACCAAATAAATGCGCCTGAAGTGTTAACTCGTTTGCTACCTCTTCTAGCAGATCCTTCCAGAAGGATCCCAGTCAGGGCTGCTGTCAACCCTCAGAGACACACTGCTAGGCGAGTCCCTCCTGGAACATGATTTTGCCCTGCTGATTCTGTCTGGAGACCCAGTGTGCACACGGATTCTACACACCATCTGCAGGTGGGTCTCAAACATTACTTTTCAAATTTGGGTACATGCTTACTGTGAATAAATTAAAAATCTATTAATTTATTTACAAGTTAAGTCCATGGTAGCTTTCTCATAGTCTGTCAATATACGAAGTATATTGTGTACAAAAGTAGATCATGTGGCGTTCTTCAACAGACATCATAAAGATGTCTTCACACCAGAAGGCATTGGAAAACACTGCTTAGTGAAAAAGGCAAGTAACTCTAGTTAGAAAGTAAGAAGAAACCCCTGTTTCAGGAGTGGAGGAAATAGACCACACAAGGCAAGGGCTTCCTACCACAGCAGAGATGCCCCACCAGGTTAGGCAAAAAACCTGCGGGTTAGAATCCTGGAGGACAAACAACTCAGAGATTAAGTGACATCTCCTCCAAACCAGTTAACAGTAACTTGACCAAGAAAGTGCCTGCATACGTTGAAAATAATGATTTAAAACCTGCCTCCAACCATGAGGGCCAATGAGGAGAGATGAGGGATCCTGCAGGTCAGGTGCTTTGATAAACACTGGGCACCTCCTGCACCTGCTAAGTCACTAGCACCAACCCTACGGGAACTGAGGGTGTCTCCATCACCCTGCGACCCCGACTCAGTTCTCCTCTGCCTTGGGGTCCGCCTACACCCGAGTGGTATCAACAAGTGCCACAGGAACGCACCTCGGGCCCAAGCTCCGTTTCCCCCGGGGCTGTTTCTGGAGGGAGGCACCTCTTTCCGAGGCTCGGGCCTCCAAGAGGCTAAATCTGCCTGGTTAAACCTGGGCGGCGGGCTCATCGGAGACCTGCACTAGGAAACCAATCCCACTCCCCTCGAAGTTCGGGGAAGGAACAGTCTAGGAGGGAGCGTGCGCCCTGCACGCAGGTGCGGAGCGAGCTTCCTCTCGCACCAGCTTGAGGGCCGGAGAGGAAAAGGCACTGGATTCATCCGCTGAGCCCACCCACTAAGCAGGCTTGTGAAGGAGTAAAGGGCTGAGAAGCCAGGGCCCCTCCAGATGGCCCAGCCTCGCCCTCCCAGAGGAGAGGTCACCGAAGGACGGGGGACACGCCGCGCACACCCAGCGAGGGCGCCCCGCGCTCTCCTCCGCCCCCGCCCCGCAGCCTGCAGAGCGGTCCCTCCCGGGGCGCCCCATCTATGAGCCCCACTCACCGGTCGCGGAGCCCCCGAGGCCGCCCAGCGCGGCCAGCACGGGTGGCAGGAGCAGGAGGAGCGCCCGGCGTCCCATGGCCGTGAGGGGACAGCGCGGGGACCCGGGCGCGAGGCGCGCTGCGCGGGGACGCCACGGGCGGGCGGAGCGCACGGGGCGCCCGGGCGTCTTTAACTCGCGCTTCCGCCCCTCGCGGGGAACGCCGGTGGGCGGTTTGGCTGGGAGCTGGCGTCTCCAGATCCCAGAGAGGAGCCGCCGGGGAGGAGTGGTGCTGCCGGAAGCTGCCAGGGCGACGGAGCCGGGGTGCCTCTCATCCCTCTCCTGGGGGTGCTCAGTGGCCATGAGTGCCTGGGGCCCCGCACCCCTCCTGCAGTGGGACAGCAGACGCTCCGCTGATTCAAGGCCCTTGTCGTGCTTCAGGTAGGGATGGTCGACAGTACTTAAGGCTTCTTAAACTTGTTTTTTAAATTGGAGTATAGTTGATTTACAATGTTGTGTTGATTTCTGCTGTACAGTAAAGTGATTCAGTTATGTATACATTTTTATATTCTTTTCAATTATGGTTTATCAGAGGATGTTGAATATAGTTGTGCTATATAGTAGGACCTTGTTTATCCATGATAGATATAATAGTTTGCATCTGCTAACCCCAAACTCCCACTCCATCCCTCCCCCACCCCATTTCCCCTTGGCAACAAGTCAATTCTCTACGTGAGTCTGTTTCCTAGATTAGTTCACTTGTGAGAAATTTTAGATTCCATATGTAAGTGATATCATATGGTATTTCTCTTTCTGACTTCTTTCATTTAGTGTGATAATCTCTAGTTCCGTCCTAGTTGCTGCAGATGTTGCTGAACCAAACTTGGGTGGGCTTGCTGGCAGCAGTAAAGCCAGTTTACTATCTACTGACACCTGCTTGTGGTAAAGGACCTGGAGCATTTATTGCAGAGTCAAGCAAGGAGTCCAGGGCAGCTAGTGCTTAAAAGACCCGAACTCCCAAAGGCTTTCAGGGAAAGAGTTTTAAAGACAGGATGAAGGAGGGTGTGTGATCAGCTCCTGAACATTCTTCTGATTGGTTGGTGGTGAGGTTATCAGGAGACAACACCATCAACCTGATTCCAGCCTGTCTGGGGTCTGTGTGCATGTGGGCCGCATACAGTTAACTTCTCCCACCTGGCGGGGTTTTCAGTATCTGCAAAACAACTCAAAGGACTAGCTCAGAACAGTATCTATAGCTCTTGAGGAGGAACTAAAGGTCCATGGACTTTGTTTAATGGCTGAACTATTATTATTTTTCTTGCTTGACTGTTTTCCTTTCTTTCTGCATTTTCTCACTTCCCTGATTAAACATATTCTTTGACTAAAGTTTTTCTACAGACAAAAGGCAGGCAGAGGACATTGGGGTGGGGGGGTTGTTCTGAGAAAGCCCTGTAGGGTCCTGCTCCGTTACACAAATGGCATTATTTTCTTTTTTATGGATGGATAGCCTTCCATTGCACATATGTACCTCATCTTCTTTTTCTGTTCATGTGTCAGTGGATGTTTAGGTTGTTTCCATGTCTTGGCTATTGTGAATAGTGCTGCTGTGAACATAGGGGTGCATGTGTCTTTTTGAATTGTAGTTTTATCTGGATATATGCCCAGGAGTGGGACTGCTGGGTCATATGGTAATTCTGTTTTTAGTTTTTTGAGGAACCTCCATACTGTTTTCCATCGTGGCTGCAACTTACATTCCTACCAACGGTGCAGGAGGGTAACCTTTTCTCCACACCCTCTCCAGCATTTGTTATTTGTGGACTTTTTAACGATGGCCTTTCTGACCAGTGTGAGGTGGTACCTCATTGTAGTTTTGATTTGCATTTCTCTAATAATTAGTGATGTCGAGCATCGTTTCATGTGCCTGTTGGCTATCTGTATGTCTTCTTTGGAGAAATGTCTCTTTAGTTCTTCTGCCCATTTTTTGATTAGGCTGTTAGGTTTTTGTGGTTTTAGTTGAGTTGTATGAGCTGTTTATATATTTTGGAAATTAAGCCCTTGTCAGTCATATTGTTTGCAAATATTTTCTCCTGTAGGTTGACTTTTTGTTTTTATTTATGGGTTCCTTTGCTATGCAAAAGCTTGTAAGTTTGATTAGATTCCATTTGTTTATCTTTGACTTTATTTCTATTGCCTTGGGAGACTGACCTAAAAAAAAATTGGTCCAGTTTATGTCAGAGAATGTTTTGCCTGTGTTCTCTCCTAGGAGTTTATGGTGTCATGTCTTATGTTTAAGTCTTTATGCCGTTTTGAGTTTCTTTTTGTACATGGTGAGAGGGTGTGTTCTCGCTTCATTTCCATACGGCCGTCCAACTTTCCCAACACCCCTTGCTAAAGAAACTCTTTTTCGCATTGTATATTCTTGCCTCCTTTCTCAAAGATTAATTGACTGTAGGTGTTTGGGTTTATTTCTGGGCTCTTTATTGTGTTCCATTGATCCATATGTCTGATTTTGTGCCAATACCACACTGTATTCTATGTGACTGTAGCTTTGTAGTAGTGTCTGAAGTCTGGGAGGGTTATGCCTCCAGCTTTGCTCTTTTCCCTCAGGATTGCTTTGGCAATTCTGGGTCTTTTATAGTTCCATATACATTTTTGGATCATTTGTTCTAGTTCTGTGAATGTCATGGGTAATTTAATAGGGATCACATTAAATATGTAGATTGATTTGGGTAATATGACCATTTTAACAATATTAACTCTTTCAATCCAAGTATATGGGATCTCTTTCCATTCCTTTGAATAATCTTCAGTTTCCTTTATTAATGTTTTATAGCTCTGAACATATAAGAACTTTCACCTCCTTGGTCAGGCTTATTCCTAAGTTTTTGTTTTGTTGGTGCGATTTTTTTGTGTCCACAAAGCACCTGGAAGCTTCCTGAGCGTGCAGACTCTGGTCCTTCGGGTCTGGGGAGGAGCCTGAGATTCTAACAGACTCTTCGGTGATGCTTTTGTTGCCTGCCCTCGAATCTCACTTTGAAAAGCAAGGGCTTGATAGCCCCAAACTGAGGGCATCACTGTGACTCAAACTTCCAGGCTCCTGTCTGCATGGACCCCTCACTGCCTTCTGTCTTTGCATGTGGGCAGTGTAGGCCTTCTTGACCCTGGGTCTGTAATGACAGCACTGAGATGTGAGTCCTCTTTGGACTCTGAATTACAGCACACTGTAAATACAGAGTAACAGCACAAAAGCCCTGAAACACACCATTCCCCTCTGGGCCTGCATCACAGCCAGGAGGGAATGGAAGGCTTTGACAAGCAATTGGTCGTGGAATATGTATCAAATTTGATGAGTCTGAATTGGAGGCGAACATAAATCCTGTAGACTTATAGGACTGGAAGACTCTAGAGGTCATTTTTTCCAAATGCTGCCATTTAGGGATGAGGTGGTGGATGAAAATGAGTCCGTGTGACACATTCCAGGGAGGCACAGACTACCCTGTCACCTCCTTCCTTAGCTAAGCGGTGACCTTCCTTCTCGCCAGTCCACCAAGAGAAATAAGTGTCAGATTCTTGGAGAGAACACGACAGAGTTTGAATTTAGAATGGAAACTGGCAAGGAACATTTATGTGTCTGGAAATGAAAGGCAGCAGTAAAACACCAGGAAAAAAAATAGAAAAGTGAATTGCAAAGTGCCTTCTTAGATTTTATTTGCAACACAGTACTCCAACAGCTTTCTTTTAAATCATACCTCCTCTTCATGTTCACTGCTGGTCCCATCAAACCACATTTTGAAGACTTCGGAATGCCATATGGTCTGGAACTTTCTTTAAAGTCATTGTGCTCTGATTGCATAAGCTAATTAAAAGGACCCTTCTGTTTTTAACAAAAATCTAAGATGTATAGATTTCCACGGAAATGTTGCTGCTTTGGAATCAGGTTATTTGAGATGCTTAATGATGCTTGGTGACACAGTAGCATAACTCAGAGGTGTAAGAATATAGATTAGTTTTCCTAACTGGTCCTCAAGAAGGCATTGAAGCTAGTGGTAAGGTACCTGGGACTGGGGTATCATAGACCTGGGTTCACATCTCACCTAAATGAGATTCTATATACATAGAAATAGCAGCTTTATTGTTATAAACAGCCAGCATCCGCTCTCAACCCAGGCCATGTGAGGAAGCCACAGACAAGGTGATAGAAATAAGTAATTTAAATAAGGTTCTATTTATCTTTAAATTATTATATTCTCCCTGTCAAAAAATTTTTTTTAATTATTTATTTATTGGTTGTGTTGGGTCTTCATTGCTGCTCACAGGCTTTCTCTAGTTGAGGAGAGTGGGGGCTACTCTTCACTGTGGTGCACAGGCTTCTCATTGCCATGGCTTCTCTTGTTGTGGAGCATGGGCTGTAGGTGCACAGGCTTCAGTAGTTGTGGCACACGGGCTCAGTAGTTGTGGCTTGCGGGCTCTAGAGCACAGGCTCAGTACTTATGGAGCACGGGCTTAGTTGCTCCACGGCATGTGGGATCTTCCTGGACCAGGAATCGAACCAGTGTGCCCTGCATTGGCAGGTGGATTCTTAACCACTGCGCCACCAGGGAAGCCGCCCTGTCACATGTTTTAGTGCAAGTCGTATAATGACAAGCATGAACATTTACACCTTCCTTGAATTCATTTAACAGATTATCAAATACCTCCTCTGTTCTAAGCACTATTCGAGGCACTGAGGACACATCAAGGAACAAAATAGACGAAACTACATTTCCCCTTCGTAGAGCTTACGTTCCAGTGATGGTTCGGGTGGCAGTGATATGTGTAGTTTGACAAAAGTAGAGCAATAGGCCTAATGATGAAAGTAATCTACGTTGTGCTGTATCTTCCAAACACCTAAGTTGAAAAAGTATTCTAGCTGGAGGCATTTACCAAACCTGGAAAGGGAGGGGGAAGACAGTGGTCTTGGGGGACAGAGGAGCAGATCAGAGTCCAGGGAGCCTGAAGCAGCTGGATTGTGGGGGACAGAGTGCTGGAGAGTAGGGAGCTACACAGAAAAAGAGTTTCTGCAGAAGGGTTCATTGGCTGAATTCTAAGCTGGACATGTATGGAGTGAAGCCCTTAAGTAAAGACTACTCTCATAAAATTAGTAAGGACCCCTCTCCTCCAACCAAAGAGGTTTTGTTTATCAATATTTAACTGTACCTATCAATATTTACTATATCATAAATTAAAACAGATTTTTAAGGACTATTTAATTCAGTCGAAATAATAATAAATGTATACATGTTAACAGAAAGGACGTATTTTTATGAAAAATCATCACATTTTCCAAAATACAAAAAAATTAGTGCGAATGGTGGCAGTATTTTACATTTTTGCAAATCTCTTTAGATTAATAGAAGGCAGCTGTATTCTCATATGTGGTTTTGCATTCAATCTGTTATGATAGGTTTTTTTTTTTCACATCTTTATTGGAGCATAATTGCTTTACAATGTTGTATTACTTTCTGCTGTACAACAAAGTGAATCAGCTCTATTTATACATTTATCCTCATATTGCCTTCCCTCTTGAGCCTCCCCGCCCCCCCGCCATCCTCCCTATCCCACCCCTCTAGGTAGTCACCGAGCTGGATCTTCCTGTGCTCTGCAGAAGCTTCCCACTAGCTATCTTATTTTACATTTGGTAGTGTATATATGTCAGTGCTACTCTCTCACTTCATCCCAGCTTCCCCTTCCACCCCACTCCCCTGCCGTGTCCTCAAGTCCATTCTCTACATCTGCGTCTCTATTCCTGCCCCACCGCTAGATTCATTAGTACCGTCTTTTTAGATTCCATATATATGTGTTAGTATATAGTATTTATTTTTCTCTTTCTGACTTACTTCACTCTGAATGACAGACTCTAGGTCCATCCACCTCATTACAAATAACTCAATTTCATTCCTTTTTATGGCTGAGTAATATTCCATTGTATATATGTGCCACATCTTCTTTATCCATTCATCTGTTGATGGACATTTAGGTTGCTTCCATGTCCTGGCTCTTGTAGATAGTGCTGCAGTGAACATTGTGGTACATGTATCTTTTTGAATTATGGTTTTCTCAGGGTATATGCCCAGTAGTGGGATTGCTGAGTCACATGGCAGTTCTTTTTAGTTTAAGGAACCTCCATACTGTTCTTCATAGTAGCTGTATCAATTTACACTCCCACCAACAGTGCAGGAGGGTTCCCTTTTCTCCACACCCTCTCCAGCATTTATTGTTCCTAGATTTTTTGATGATGGCCAATCTGACTGGAGTGAGGTGATACCTCTTTGTGGTTTTGATTTGCATTTCTCTAATGATTAGTGATGTTCAGCATCTTTTCATGTGCCTGTTGGCCATCTGTCTGTCTTCTTTGGAGAAATGTCTCTTTAGTTCTTCTGCCCATTTTTCAATTAGGCTGTTTGGTTTTGTTGTTGTTGAGTTGTATGAGCTGTTTGTATATTTTGGAAATTAAGCCCTTGTCAGTCTCATTGTTTGCAAATATTTTCTCCCAGTCAGTAGGTTGTCTCTTCATTTTGTTTATGGGTTCCTTTGCTATGCAAAAGCTTGTAAGTTTGATTAGGTCCCATTCGTTTATTTTTTTTTCTGTTACCATTTGTTTATTTTTGTTTTTATTTCCATTACTGTAGGAGATGGGTCAAAGAGGATCTTGCTGGGATTTACGTCATAGAGTCTTCTGCCTATGTTTTCCTCTAAGAATTTTATAGTGTCTGGCCTTACGTTTAGGTCTGTAGTCCATTTTGAGTTTATTTTTGTGTATGGTGTTAGGAAGTGTTCTAATTTCATTCCTTTACGTGCAGCTGTCCAATATTACCAGCACCACTTATTGAAGAGGCTGTCTTTTCTCCATTGTATATCCTTGCCTCCTTTGTCATATATTAGCTGACCATAGTTTATCTCTGGGTTTTCTATCCTGTTCCACTGATCTATGTTTCTGTTTTTGTGCCAGTACCCTTCTGTCTTGATTACTGTAGGTATAGTCTGAAGTCAGGGAGCCTGATTCCTCCAGCTCCATTTTTCTTTCTGAAGATTGCTTTGGCTATTCGGGGTCTTTTTTGCTTCCATACAAATCATAAAATTTTTTGTTCTAGTTCTGTGAAAAATGCCATTGGTAATTTGATAGGGATTGCATTGAATCTGTAGATTGCTTTGGGTAGTATAGTCATTTTCACAATGTTGATTCTTTCAATCCAAGAACATGGTATATCTCTTCAGCTGTTTGTGTCATCTTTGATTTCTTTCATTAGTATCTTATATTTTTCTGCATACAGGTCCTTTGCCTCCTTAGGTAGGTTTTTTCCTAGATATTCTTTTTGTTGCAGTGGTAAATGGGAGTATTTCCTTAATTTCTCTCTTATTTTTCATTGTTAGTGTATAGGAATACAAGAGATTTCTGTGCGTTAATTTTGTATCCTGCTAATTTAGCAAATTCATTGATTAGCTCTAGTAGTTTTCTGGTGGCATCTTTAGGATTTTCTATGTATAGTATCATGACATCCACAAACAGTGATAGTTTTACTTCTTTTCCAGTTCAGATTCCTTTTATTTCTTTTTTTCTCTGATTGTCATGGCTGAAACTTCCAAAACTGTGTTGAATAATGGTGAGAGTCGGCAACCTTGTCTTGTTCCTGATCTTAGAGGAAATGCTTTCAGTTTTTCACCATTGAGAATGATGTTGGCTGTAGGCCAACATATGTTTGTCATATATGGCCTTTATTATGTTGAGGTAGGTTCCCTCTGTACCCACTTTCTGGGGAGTTTTTATCATAAATGGGTGTTGAATTTTGTCAAAAGCTTTTTCTGCATCTATGGAGATTATCATGTGGTTTTTGTCCTTCAGTTTGTTAATATGGTGTTAACATTGATTGATTTGCAAATATTGAAGGATCCTTGTATTCCTGGGATGAACCCCACTTGATCATGGTATGGTTCTTTTAATGTACTTTTGGGTTCTCTTTGCTAGTATTTTGTTGAGGACTTTTGCATCTATGTTCATCAGTGATATTTACCTCTAATTTTCTTTTTTGTGACATCTTTGTCTGGTTTTGCTATCAGGGTGATGGTGGCCTCATAGAATGAGATTGGAAGTGTTCCTCCTTCTGCTATATTTTGGAAAAGTTTGAGAAGGTTATGTGTTAGCTTTTCTCTAAATATTTGATAGAATTTGCCTGTGAAGCCATCTGGCCCTGGCCTTTTGTTTCTTGAAAGATTTTTAACCACAGTTTCAATGTCAGTGCTTGTGATTGGTCTGTTCATATTTTCTGTTTCTTCCTGATTCAGTCTTGGAAGGTTGTACTTTTCTAAGAATTTGTCCATTTCTTCCAGGTTGTGATATGTTGTTTTAATTGCAGGTTATGAAGAAAAACTGGCCTCACTCAGATATGTGTGGACGTGTCTCACTAGCCTTTCCAGATCATTGTAAATATTCTTCTTCGATACTGTCATAGGTTCAGTAGTGTTCCCCCCAAAAAGGATATGTCGAAGTCCTAAGTCCCAGGACCTCAGATGTTGACCTTACTTGGAAATAGATTCTACGCAGATTTAATCAAGTTCCGATGAGGGCATTAGAGAGCATCCTGATCCAGTTTGACTGGTGTTCTTATAAGAGGGAAATTCAGATACAGACATAGAAGGAAAACATGTGAAGAGAAAAAGACACAGGCAGAATGTTGTGTGACGTTGGAGGCAGAGGTGGGAGTTATGCGGCCACAAGCCAAGGAGCATCTGGGGCCACCAGACGCTGGAAGGTACAGGGGAGGATTCTTCCTCTAGAGCCTTCAGAGAGCGCGTGTACCTGCAGACACTTTATTTCAGACTTCCGGTTTCCAGAACTAAGGCATAATACATTTATATTCTTCTAAGCCACCCAGTTTGTGGGTTTGTTACTTCAGCCCTATGAAATTAATATAGATACCAACATGTAAGAAATATCATTTCTTAGAGAATAGCTTGTAATGTGGAATCTGAAACCATGTCAGTGAGCCCTTCATACCATCCTTGTTGAAATCCATTGGCCTGTTTTATACTTTGAGTGGCTCGTCTACCCACACAAAATTGTAACCTCATGTGTGGCTCATTTGGAAAATATTGGTACGTTAGGTTATGCTGATATTCCAAATGTTGACACTTTCTATTATACAATAATTTAAAAATCGTACTTGTCGGCATTACTACACATGTTACCAGAGATGATTTTAAATATCGGGAAGCTATGAAGCTCATGATGATGGAGTCTGATTTTCCCTTGAAAGCTCAAATTCTGTCATTGGGAACAAACACTGTCAGTCGTTTTCCTTGAAGTGACACATACACACTGTTCGTTTTTTAGGAACGTGTCTGCCAAGCACTCGAGTCTGAATAACCAGATGTCTATCAGTCGTTCGTTCTAGTAGAAATGATATTCTGAGAAAGGCTAGGTATGCTTGCAGCTCCGACAAGTGCACAAGTGTTTTCCTCCTCAAACTTTGGCATGCAGCAGAAAGGTTTGTGCAAGCTTCCCATGTAGTAACAGATAGTATTAAAAAGCCATGCACCTCAGGGCTAAAATTTAATAAAATTTTAATCTTTACTATTTGATTATATCATCAAATACAAATACATCAAATATATTCTTAAGTGAAACAGGCCATAAAACTACAAGCGTGTGGTGGTCAAGGGTAAAATGACTACTAGTACAGATTGGTGCCACCATCCTGATTCACACTAAGGAGTCAGTGGTTTTACCCACCTTTAGTTTTTTGTTTGTTTGCTTTTTACCATCAGTGCACATGTCAGCACACAACAAAGGGTGCATAATAGTTTGGTATTATTTTGAAAATAGTTGACGT
This sequence comes from Hippopotamus amphibius kiboko, assembly GCF_030028045.1. Lineage (NCBI taxonomy): Eukaryota > Metazoa > Chordata > Mammalia > Artiodactyla > Hippopotamidae > Hippopotamus > Hippopotamus amphibius. Next base: position 21,628,458 of record NC_080195.1, read on the forward strand.
TACAGACCCGCTGGTATCCATAGAGCATCTCAAAAAGTTCTCATATCCTGAATATGTAAAGGAATCTTACAGCTCAGTAAGAAACTAAATGACCACATTTTTAAAGTGGTTAAAGATTTGAAGAACCACTTTACGAAAGTAGATATGAGTAGGCAATAAGTACATAAAGAGGTTTCTGTACGTGTAGTTGTCAGGGAAATACAAATTACAACCACAGATCGATATAGCTTACAAGCACTTAGAAAAGCTAAAAATTTTTTTTAAAATTGATAGTACCAAGTGTTAGGCAGGATGTGAAGCAACTGGAATTCTCATCCATTGCTGATATGTAGGGGAAATAGAGCAACCAGTTTAGGAAAATAGTTTGTTTCCTATAAAATTAAAAATCTATTTAATATATGAGCCAGCAATCCCTCTCCTAGAGATTTAACCAAGAGAAATGAAAGGGTGTGTCCATAAAAGACCCTCCCATTAACTTTATACCAGCTTTGTACACTCTAGCCCCAAACTGTAATAACACAAATGTTCATCAAAAGATGAGTAGATAAAAAATGTGTGGGATACGGCCATACAATAGAATACTATTCAACAATAAAAAAAAAACAAATTACTGACAGGTCCAACAACATGGATGAATCTCAAAAACATTTGTGTTATACAAAAAAGACAAATACCAAGAGTATATATTGCATGATTCCATTTACATGAAGGTCTGGAATAGGCAAAACTAAGCTGTAGTATTAGAATTCAGACCAGTGGTTGCCTGAGGGTGGTGGGATTGACTGAAAAAGTACACAAGGAAACTTTTGGAGTTGATGGAAATATTTCATATCTTGAATGGAATGGTGATTGCATATGTATATTGATGTGTTGAAACTCATTGAACTATTCACTTCAAATGAGGGCATTTTATTGTAAGCTATACCAAAATAGATGCTTTTTTTTAAAGAGGCTCAGATGATTTTTTTACCTGAGTTCCAGCTCACCTTTAAAGGATAAATAATTTGAAAGCTATTAAGATTATTACAGATCAGAGAAAAAAATATGAAAATAACTCCAGTTTGTGTTATGAAATAAGCATAATTTTAGTACTTCATAATAGACAAATATTACACATGAAAATGGAGACAAAAGCCTAAACTAAATCATATTAGGTAGTTTAAAAAAACATAATACTGAATAACAGTTATTCTGGTAAGGCACAGTTGATTCAACATTAAGAAGTTTATTAAGAAAATTAATTACCTTAAAAATTAAAGGATTAGTGCTACATTATCTACATGATTTGTAAATATATGCTCAGAACCTTCAATGAAATTCAGCAGCCATTCCTAATTTCTTTTGAGTATAAGTAAAATAGGAATAGAGGAATCTTCACAAATAGTATAAGAGCTAAATGAAGGCAACAGCAAGCATCATAATAAAGAAGGAAATGCTAAAACGCTGCTTCCATAATTATTCTGCATTGTCTTAGAGATCCTAGCTAATGCAGCAAGACAAGGAAACAAAATAAGCAGTATAATAAAATGTATTAAAAAAGAAAGAAAATATTTGTCAATGTCGCTATATCCAGAAAACTTAATAAACATTGTTATACTGAAATTAATAGGAGAATTTGCTAATGTGCCTGTAAACAATTTAAAAATTAGTATCTTCTCTCTGTGCTAGCAAAAAAGCAGTTGAAATGGAAAAGGAAAAAAAATTAAAAATAACAAAACGTAAAAAATACTTACAATAAAAAGGGTACAGGATGTATATTAAAACTATAAAAACTTACCAGATTTTATTAATATTAAGTTTAATATATTAGATATATTTCTGTTAATGTTAATAAAATATATACATGTTTTGAGATATGAAGACCTTAATTGCAGGAACATTTCTTTGATTACCTGATAAGCAATACACTCAGAACATTGAAAGACTTTATTAAACAGCCAGGCAGTTTTTATGAGGCCATGCTAATCACTGCTTCTGATGTTATTACACAGTATTTCTCTCTTTAGATTTCTTTAATACCCTTGAGATTCACAACAAGAACCTCGTCTTAATAATCTCTGAGCTCCAGCATCTAGCATGTTTTTGATGCATGATGAACAAAGAATCAATGATTGTTGTGTGAGTGAATGACTTCTAAATAGAAGAGTCGACTGTTCTGTTCCCGCGAGGGCAGCCTCGTTCTGTAACAGTCTAGGTGCTCCAGAAGTTGGTGTACAAATGCTTAACTCACCTTTGGTTTGGTCCAACAAGGTGAGTCCTGCAATCTCCTATTGGGGCTTCTTGAGCCAGTTGTGATGGTGAATTTTATGTGTCCACTTGACTGGGCTAAGGGATAGCTGGGAAAACATTATTTCTGGGTGTGTCCCTGAGAGTGTTTCTGGAAGAGATTAGCATTTGAATCAGGAGACTGAGTACAGAAGAACCGCCGTCACCAATGTGGGTAGCATCATCCAATCCATCGAGAGCCCCCATAGAGCAAAAAGGCAGAGGAAGCATGAGTGATCTTGCTCTCCCTGAGAAGGAATATCCATATTCTCCTGCCCTCCAGCATTAGAACCCCTGGTTCTTGTGCATTTGGACTCCAGGACTTATACCAGCAGGCCCCCAGTTCTCGGGCCTTCATACTTGGACTGAATCATACCACTGGCTTTCCTGGTTCTGCAGCTTGTGGATGGTGTATCATAGCTTATCTGAGCCCCCATAATGATTGGAGCCAGTTCCCATAATAGATCGCCTTTTACAGATCCAAATAAATCCTATTGGTTCTGTTTCTCTGGAGAACCTGGACTAAGACAGCTGTGTCATGAAATCATGGATGCCATGCTGAATTTGAACTCTGTGTAAAACCAAGATCTGACTTCAGCCCCTGGGCCTCTAGAGTTGTAGTAGGTTATTTTTTTTCTTTTTCTTTTCTTTTCTTTACTTTTTTTTTTTTTGCATGTTCAGGATTCTGCCTAGATAAAAAAATCTACATTTGTTCTCCTATTTTTATACATATGCTAACAAGACATTTGCATTTCTGGTCATATCCCAAAATTTCAACTTGTATAAACAAAACAAGGCAGAAGACTCATGTAATATAATTTGCCATGCTGGACACTTGGAGTTGGGATCTATTTATGCAGAAAAACCTAAAGTGTTTTCAATCTGAAAGTTTATTTTTACTGTTTTTCTGAAATTCAGTGCCTTGTGAAAGTGAACCAGTGCCTTAGTAACCAGTGTCTTGCATGTAGGATATACACAAGTGTTAAATTGAGTTGAACTGCTGTTAATTATCTGCTGTTGAGGTTTTTCCCCTTAATTCTGACTTTCTAATGCCTAAACTTTCTGATCAGATCTGGAAAATAATTGTTATGAAAACTAAAAGATGCTTTATGCATTCAGTTGATTTGAAACTAATCTTTAAAAGTCTCATGACAATCAGTAATAATACATCCGTACTCACTCTCAGTTCTTGTTGCTTTAAAGAAAAACAATGTTAAGATGCCTCACTCTGTTCCCCATGCGGTAGGCACTTCCGTAATTTTATGGAACGCCAAGCACTGGAGATTCAAAATAATTTAAGATACGTGCCCTACAATTTCCATTTCCCTGACTGCAGCGCGGTGTGACACATGTGACAGAGGGATGTGTGGATGTCCTGTGACAGTGAAGAGGAGGCAGCAGAGATGGGCCTGGGATAGGCATGATTGGGCAGGCTTCAAAGAGCATGACGTTGAGCTCTCTGAAGATTTTTGAAAGATATGTTATCCATATGAGGAACACTCCAGGCAGACAGAATAGAAAAACATGAAGGCCTGGAGGCATGTTCTGAGAAATTACTGTCAGGGCAGAATCACTGGAGTAGAGGTTCTCATGGGGTGATGGCTGGCCATGAAGGTAGACAAACAGGCAGATCCCAGGGCATGAAATGCCTGATGGACTAAACCAAGGGAAGTTCTGGGGGGAACCTTTGGAATCGTTTTTAGCCGGGGGTGGGGTGGGGGTGGGGAGCGTGCTGGAGAAACCAAATCAAATTCACATTTTCCGAAGAACAGTTTGATGATACTCAAGGTACAGTTATAACATAGTGGAATTTCTTTCCTTCCGTGACTTATAAATTAGTCCTGCAGAAAATCTTTAGAGTCAAAAAAAAAAAAAAACCCCAAAATAAATATATGTTATGGAAACATCATTAAAATAAATCCATAGCCTTCCGGGATGACTGCTTGGATGCCTCCTCAAGACTTCCCGTGAGCAGTGGTTTAAAGACAACACCTTAGCGGTCTTTTCCATAGCATCTCGGGAAGGAGAACCTTACTGAGCCCAGGGGAGGAAGGAGGAAGGAGAGAATTAGGGGGGCTGCAGCTTGGCTGAGGCTGAGCGATTCCAGGTGACAACCTGGCATTCTAAAGCCACATCCAAGTGGGAGTACAGAGATTCCAACTAGGTGCAGGCTGAGCATCAAGAGGTAAAGAGGGGAACCCAGCTGGGGTTATTCTAGCTGTGGTGCTAATTAGATGGGGGCAGTGGCCCAGCAGTTGAGGACAAAAAAACCCACACACACTGGAGCCTTACCCTCTCAGTGGCCTCAGGAGAAGGGTAGAACCACCATAAATGGAATCTGCCAGGAAAGAAATGGTCTGGAGGCAAGAACAGGTAACAACTTTTATTTCAAAATCCACTAGCTTTTTTTTTTTTTTTTTTTTTGGCCGCACCCGTGTGGCATATGGTATCTTAGTTTCCGACCAGGGATTGGAAACTCAGAGTCTTAACCCCTGGACCACCAGGGAGGTCCCCATAGAGTCTTAATAACATTAATGTTCATAGTTAGGATCCCCCCAAATATTTCTGAATTATCAAAGATATATTGAAATATTGTGAAATGGCAAAGAACATGCCAGTTGGAGTGAGAAGACCTGAATATTACTATAAAGCAATACTTTGACTTTTCTGACCACTTGGGATCCAGGCCCCTTCCCAAGAGCACCTGAATTTCCTTGTGGAGAAAAACTTCCTCCTTGTTTTGGGGGGTCTTGGTGGGAGCCCAGTCCCCCCCTCCACCAGTGCCCACGGGCAGATTGTTCCTCTGTCCTCCCCAGCCCAGTAGGGAGCAGGCATGTAACCCAAGCTTGGCTGATTTCCTTTCCCCGGGACTTGGAATTTGGAGCCAGTAATATTCCTAATCTTGCAATAAAGCATTCAGTCTTTGTCCATTACGTGAGATGTTCACTGTGGATTTTAATAGATGCCCCCTAACAGGTTGAGGACATTCCTTCTATGCTTAGTTTGTTCAGAATTTGTATCGTAAAAAGGAGTTAGATTCTGTTAAGTGATATTTCTGCGTCTGTTAAGATGGTCATGTGATTTTGATTCTTTATTAATACGGTGCGTTGTATTGATCTACTTTCAGGTGTTAAACCAATGTTTTGGGTCAGTCTCAGCCTATTAATAGTGATGCTGTGGGCTAGACATGCCTGGGCCAGTCACCTGGGCTGTACTACTGGGGCAGCCCCCGCGGACATTTCTCAGACCAGAGCCAACGTGTGGCTGGACCGGCCCTCGTGGTTTTTATTATGATGGCAGCACGGACCTCAGCACCATGTCCGGAGAGAGAACTTTGAAAAGACAAGGTGTATTACTCACAGGTCCCGGAGGCACGTGAAGTCACGCTAGAGAGAGCGATTGTGGACCTGGGGTTCTGCCTTTATTGAGGTTGACAGTGGGGTGCCCAGGGTTTTGAGGGTTCATTCTTTATGGGTGAATTTTAAATATAAGCGCAGGAGTAAAGTGCAGCAATGGAAAAGTAGAGTCACTCAAGTGGCCAGTGATGTAAGTCACCTAGCGCTTCCTAAAAAGGGGAGCTGTGTGGGGGAAGTGGCCGACTCTGTGTAGTTATGTATGTGGCCGTATGTTTATTCAAGATAGCAGCCTTGCAAGTGGTTGTTAGCAATCTGAAGCTTCACGTCGGCACTCAGAGCACAATCTAAGTGTCAGGAGTTTGCACTGCAGCCGACCTTGCATTCTTGGGATAAATCCATCCCCCTTGGTCATAAATATAAATTTGTACTAAAGAAATATAGCGTGATTAATGGAATATACCCGCCCTCATTGACTCAGGGGAACATGAGTGTGTAGTAGCACAGTATACACTTATAAGCAGTAATCTAATAAATACGGTGACCATTGTGAATGCTGGGTGCTGGCAGAAGTTTGAAAATGTGCAGTTAATGATAAAATGATGGGGTAAATTGTGATGAAGCTTAATACTTTAATATTTTATGCATCTTTATTGGAGTATAATTGCTTTACAATCTTGTGTTAGTTTCTGCTGCACAACAGAATAAATCAGCTATATGTACACATGCGCGGGTGAGTCAAAAATTATCTGCACTGTGGCTGTAGAATTTATTTTAATTAACTATTAGAAAAGACAAATACATCATTTTTGGACATAATCTCATTGCTTTTCAGTACACTTTGTCCATCTGTCAACAAGCTTTCATATTCCCTCATTAAAAAATGTTTTAGGCTGAGCTGCAAGCCACAAATGCATTGCTGTCTTCACTTCTTCATCAGAAGTGAATCTTCGTCCTTGTAGGGCCGCTTTCAGGGGACCAAACAGGTGGAAGTCTGATTGAGCAAGATCAGGACTATAGGGAGGATGCTTTAACATCTCAAAACAAAGTTTTTGCAGTGTCGACAGCGTGGGCAGAAGTGTGCGGAGGTGCATTGTCACGCAAGATCATAACGCCCTTGGATAGCAGTCCTCTGCGTTTAATCCTAAGTTTAGGCTTCAGCTCTTCAATAAGCATCTCACTGTAAGGAGCACTGTTGATTGCTGAACCTTTTACCTGATAATGTTCCAATACTGGCCCTTGAGAATCCCAGAAAACTGTCACTCGTCTCTTCGACGGAATCATGTCATGTGCACACTCAGTGTTGTCATCAGCCATGGACGTGGATGGGCATCCGGCTTCTCTTTGATGGCTAACATTTGTGCGACCTTCCTTGAACTTCTCTAGCCATTCATACAGACTTCTTCACCACAAAACACTTTCTCCATATTGTGCACAAAGTCTTCGATAAATAACGGCACCAGGTACACCCTCAGATCACAAAAAACGAATCATTGCACGCTCTTCTTCTTTCGTGCAAATCACAAGTGGGGCATCCAGTTTTGCTCGCACCACAGTTACAAATGAACTGTTGTAACACATTCACACCTGCACAGCAGTGACGGGCGAGACCGTAGCCTTGAACAGAAAGCGCTGATAAGACAGTGCTGCCAACAAGAGTTTTAATATAACCAGAGTGTGGAGAATTGTTGACTCGCCCTCATGTATCCCCATATCGCCTCCCTCTTGAGCCTCCCTCCCACCCTCCCTATCCCACCCCTCTGGATTGTCACAAAGCACTGAGCTGATCTCTGTGCTCTGCAGCAGCGTCCCACTAACCATCTATTTTACATTTGGTAGTGTATGTATGTCAGTGCTGCTCTCTCACTACATCCCAGCCTCCCCTCCTCCCCACCCCACCATGTCCTCAGTTGCGTTCTCTACGTCTGCATCTCTATTTCTGCCCTGCCACTGGGTTCATCAGTACCCTTTTTCTAGATTGCATATATACACGTTAGCATACGGTATTTGTTTTTCTCTTTCTGACTTACTTCACTCTGTGTGACAGACTCTGGGTCCATCCACCTCACTACAAATAACTCAGTTTTGTTCCTTTTTATGGCTGAGTAATATCCCATTGTATATATGTGCCACATCTTTATCCAATAATCTGTGTACATTTAGGTTGAAGCTTAATACTTTAAAAATGGATACTAAAATGATTTATTTGGTGTTAGGTGCATTCTATTTTCTAACTGTAGAATTTGCTAATTTACGTATGTTTAAGCATAGTGCATCTCCATCAGCCAAGTGGATTCACCAGCATCTTATCCTCTATCAGGCTGGGTAGCAGAGAATTGTGTGGGCGTCCATGCATGTGTCAAACAGCTAAAATGTTGAATGACGACATGCCAGGAGATATTAGCCTGAAAAGACTTCAGGAAAGAGGTGAAATTTAAGCAGCAACTTGAAAGCAAAAAGAAGCCTGCTACAGAGGACCATTTATGCAACAAGTCCAGTCTGTGTTAATTTTCATAGTTGTTGATTTGGCAATGTGGCAAACTGAATTACTTTGGAAGAACCCATCTGTTTGAGTATAAATACCAGAGAATCACCTTTTCCGAGCCTTGCTTGCTGGTGTCCATCTGGGCCATCTGATTAACAGATTGCTAATATACTCTGGTGTGACATGAGACATTTAAAAAATTGCTATCCTTGTCTCATCCTAAGTGACAACCTGCTTCTGTACCAATGATTTTAACCATGTTTCTTGCGGGGGGGTTGGGGGGTGTCTCCATTCCATGGATCCTTTAGATTTCACTTCTTGCCCAAATTTGTGTCACTTATGATTTTAATTTAAAATGTACTTTCCATTTCTAAAAAACCCTTTAAAGTGTGGTTGTCACTGGTAAAGATGAGTCGTCCTAATTCCTTTTGCTGTTTCTCCAAAGAGTGTGCCCCAGGGATGCAACCCAAGATTGAGAGTAAAAGATCTCAAAGTCAAAGAGCAGGAAAAAAAGAGAGCATGGACCTCATTGGTGCTTCATTTATTGTGTTGTTATTCTTCATGTTAAAAAAGAGTAGAGGTAGAGGTCAGCATGGAATTGCCACCAGCAGGGACCACCAGTGGTGGAGACAGAGAAAGACTTCAGAGCAGCCGCCAGAGGTTTGGGGCCAGTGTCTGCATGTTCTGTTCACACACTAAGTTTCTAACAAGAAAGACAGCAGTTAGTGACTTTCCTCTGTACCGTGCTAACCTTTGCCTTGCTTGTTCAATCAGGTGTTCTCCAGGGTCCGTAATGCCACCTATGGTACCTACCTTCTCTCACCTCTGCCCCTCCTCCTTAAGTCCACGGGCCCCGCCCCACTCTGCCCTCAGTCCCTCCCACACGCCCTTCTCCGCAGGTTTGCCCTCAGTGTCTGTGATCAAAGCACGGGGGAGCCTTTCATTTCTCTGCAGCGGGCTCCTCCGGAAGGCTACAAGAACCCTTCTGTTCCTTTTCACCTAATGAAAGATCTTGGTTTACTCAGCATTTTTCTTTCTCTGCTGCTTTTTACCAAATATTGCAAGATCGTGACTCAGGGAAAGATACAGCTATCTGATTTTTGTCAGCTCTCTGACTTTGAAAGTGTGGCTTCATACTTCAGTTACCTGATGTTTTTTCTTCCTCTCCGCTCCCCTTCACTTCCCTTTTTTTTTTTTTTTTAATCTTTTTTTTTTTTTTTTTTGTTTTGGTCGTTGTGGTGGTTTTTGTGGTTTTGATTTGGTTCTGGTTCAGCTTTGTCCCGATTACGTTTGACGATTAGTACTTGTTTGTTTACAGAACAACTACAAAAAATACTGCTCAGTAAGATGTGGGCAGTGAAACGAGGAAAGCAAGCAGTGGGCTAGAAATTCTTTTCTTGCCCCTATGCTTATCAGTTCTATGGTACTTACTAAGCTTCTTAGCCTATGTGTTCATTTATATAGTCAGATGGTGGAAACTGGTCCTCTTTCAGACCTTTTTAAACTTCAGTGTTCTATAAATCTAAACCTATATTGTTACAAACGTATAAAAACACACTTGAAAACCTATAACGAAGGGATTCTGAGAAAATGTCAGGTTAAGCCTACATTTCTGGACCCTGCATCCTCCCACCTCCTTGCTGGGGCCTCTCAACAGCCACGGTAAGTATGACGTGCCAGCAGGTGTCCATGGCTGGGGCAGTGGCCCAGGGCATTTTTTTATGCTTTAAGGTACAGCCACATTTTCTGTATCTTAAAGGAGGATCTTGTTGTGTACATTTCTTGTCAGCAGATCTGAGGCGGGGCATGAGATTCTACATTAAACTCCCAAGTAAGGCTGGTGCGTGGGTATCTAGAGGGCTTCCTGGGTGCACCTGAGGACTGAATTCTGCCGAGAAAGGGCAGGAGCAGAGACTCGCTGTTGGGCTCGCTAGGTGGCGAGCAGAAAGCGCAGGCTAGTGGGATACATTTGCCTCCTCAACCGAGACTCCAGATGACACAGAATGCTGATGCCGGGGCACCTGAGGGAGCCCAGGTGAAGACTCTAAAGGGTCTTTCTGGGGCTCTGCATGCTTGCTGCCCATGGTCTTTGAAGACCCTGAAGATCCTGCGTCACACTGAGGAAGGAATTGTTCCCAGCCTTGCTCATCAGCGCCTGAGCCCCTCACCCCGAACTCGCATCTCTTCCCATCCTAAAAACAATCAGCTCCACCCCATCCACCATAAGACTGACTTGCCATCTCATTCACCGTTTCCTGCTGTTCACCACTGGACATGGTTTTTCACCAGCCTGACTTCTGTGGAGGCTGAGGGAACCCACCCCAGGAAGAGGCATCTGATGAGGAAGGGTGTGCAGGCTGGCTGAAGAGAGCAGGTTTGTTTCTGTCAAGGTTCTGTTGGCAGACAAGACAGCAGAGAACTTTAATAAAAAATATAAAAAGATCTCCTAGGAGATGTCATTGGAGCAAAAAGAAGACTTTCAGAAATTCAAAAAACAACTTACAAATTTAGAAATTCCATAGGTGATGTGAGACATACAGTAGTCCTGGCTGAGAACTCAACTGGGATTTGGGGAGAAGAAATGGAAGAAATAGCTGAGAACTTTAAACAAAATACAAGGAAATAGAAGATATAAATGAAGAGATAAAAATGGACCTGGCCTGGGATTTTATTATGTGAATAATAAGAGTGTCAGAGCGAGAAAAAGCACTGGATAAAGAAAAATTAATGCTCATATAAATATATAAGAACTCCTCTGAGCTGAAGAGAGACTCTTTCTATTAGAAAATACTCATCAATACCTAGGTACAAATTAATTGGAACAGACATACATGGCCATACATCACTTAAATTTTCAAACCCCAAGGATGGAGAAAATACAACATTCAGCCAACAAACACTTGCATAGAAAGAGAATATAGACTAGTACCAAACTTCCCATTTGCAGACTTTTGATTAAAAAAGAACTGTGATATTATGTCCAGAAGCATAATATTCAAATATGAGGGCAAAAAAAGGATATTTTTCGACGTTCAAGAATCCAGAAATGTATCACCCTTGCTCCATTACTAAGGAAAACATACAGGGCTCCAAAAAAAAAAAAAAGGAAAAATTAAATGTAAAACCTAATGACAGGGGGGAGAAATTAAGAATACAAAAATTTGTGACAAGCATATATATTCTTGTAAAATGTATAAATTATAATGCAAATGCAAAAAATTATGCATAATGCAAAAAACACAAGCAATATGTATGCTGTATGTATAATAAAGATAAGATCATAGGTCAACTAAATGGAAAATAGAAAAAATAATAGTGAAAAGTCAGTGAAACTAAAAGCTGATTCTCTGAAAAGCTCAACAAAATAAATGATAAAAACTCTAGCCGTGGGACTTCCCCAGTGGTGTAGCGGTTGAGACTTCACCTTCCAGTGCAAGGGGGTGCAGGTTTGATCCCTGGTCAGGGAGCTAAGATCCTACATGCCTCATGGCCAAAAAACCAAAACATAAAACAGAAGCAATATTGTAACAAATTCCATAAAGACTTCAAAAATGGTCCATCAAAAAAGAGAAATCTTTAAAACAAGCAAACAAAACTCTAGCCAGACTCACCAAGAATAAAAGAGATTACCAACATCGGGAGTGAAGGAAGGAGGGGATCACTGTAGACTACCCCACCTCCAGACATTAAAAAGATGTCTTAGATGAAATAGATAAATTCCTTAAAAGACACAAACTATAAAACTGAACAGAAATTTTAAGAATTAAAGGATAGGTAAAAATAAATCAGGCTTATGCAAACCAAATAATACCAGATGAAATGAAATGCAAAAGCAGCAACCTTGATATCATCTGTAGGAGAGCCATATGGGTTTACAAGTGATGAGGAGTCTCTTTATGCCTCTCTCCTGTCTACCCCTAGAAGGGTCTGCGTCGTTTCCTTAGCAACCCAGTCAGACAGGGAGAGTTTGTTCCAGCATAATAACATGAATAACAGCTGTCACAGGCCATAATTTGGAATCTGTCTCATTGAATGTCGAACTAGCCTAAGTAATGCCCTATTGCTGAGAAGAACATTCTAATTTTTTTTTTTTTAACTTAAACATGAATACATGATTCTTTGGAGTTTGTATAAATGATCTCAGATAGCTTCATTCATGCTGAAGAACACATAGGATGGCTTCAAATGGTGCGTTAAATTCACTAAAATGATGGCTGCTAAAAGCTTCCAGGTCGTTTTTTGGAAGTCACTATGAGCAGATAGGGGGTCTGCTATGAGACAATTCTGCAGAAGCCTTTGTAGGCTGGCTTTTTTCCATGCCTGAGTTTCTGCTGCCACCTGCAGGCTCAGTCTGGGCACAGCACTTTGCCCAGAAAAATGCTATTTTTTACACTTGCCAGAAGGTCCCTTAAATATTGTATATGTTGCATATTGTATTATACAATGACTACAAATATCAGGGCTCCACGAATATGGTGAGTATCCCTGTCAGGAACTTCAGGCATTCATGTGCATGTCACGGAAAGCAATGGGATGATTAAGGCACAGGGGGAGCATCTCCCTTTGCCAGGCCCTGAGTGACCACACAGTCAGGAATCCTGGGATGACACAATCTTCCCAGCCTGGGAATTCAACTTAGGCAACCATTCTTCAAAACACACCTTAAAAAATAGTCTGTATTGTCAAAAGTCTATAAGGTTTAATTAGGAAAAATGATCAAATTATTTAACCACTGAGAACCTCAGTTTCAGGAAACTAAGTGCAGTAAAACCCTGTAAATGACCATCATTTAAAACTTTCATTTCAGTGGCCAGGAGATGCTAGGCTAGTTGTATTTGCCAATACCTGACACTGTATCACTAAAGATTTCTACACAAATTTGTCTTTCTCGTGACATGAGACTTTCGATTTTATTAGTTATAAATAATTGCTGTTGACAGTTTATACTGACAAGCGTTGGAGCTGTTGTCAGTAAGATGTTCGTTTTACTGATTTTTTTTTCTTTCTTGTATATCATAACTAAAATTTAAGTAGCTCAGAATGTAAATATTAATTGAGCTGTAACTCTTAGGTCTCTGATATGTGGCCACAGAACCAGCAGCTTTCCCTCTGAGTCACAGGATTATGAGGGAATAAGGGGTAGTGATGCAGACAGGCTTAGGTTAGTATCTTAATAAGTTATTAAGAAACCATAAGAACAGCCACAAATGTCTTTACAGATGGTTATCAAAATCTCTCCAGTGGGTGGAATGAGATACCAGACCCGAATATAGAAGGAGTAAGTGAGTGGTCTGTATATGGAACCCTGAAAACTCCCCACCCAGCCCCTTCCTCTGCCCAGCTCCATACATCTGCAGCCAGACTTACACCCTTCTGGCAAGAAATGGGGACACACATCCTCCTCTGGGGGATATTAACATTGAGATGGTGCCCAGTGAAGCAGTGAGGTCCCTTCCCAGTCACGCTGCAGTAAAGCCCACCAGACACCAGTCTCATAAAACACACAACTTACAATCAGCTCAGGAGTGCACCTCACTCGTAGATGGTCGGGCACAACTTGCCAGATGTTTGGGGAGATGGTCTAAGACAAAAGGAAAGAGCCCAGGATGAACAAATGGAAACCATGTGTTCAGAAGAAACAGAGACCACGCAAGGAGCAGAAGAAAATTCCATAGAAATGATGAGTAGGCTCAGAGGAGTAAGCAGACATGCATGTGAAACCAGAGTATGTCTTTTGCAAGAACAAGAAAAGCTTTGGAAATTAAAAATCTGATAGCCAATATTTTTTGAAAAAATCAGGGAAAGTGTTGAGTAAAGCTGGAAAAAAAAAATCTAGATGTTTCCTAAAAAAGATAACAAGAGGCAAAAGGTAAGTAAATTAGAAGGTCATTGTGCTAGATGCAACAGCAAAAGTATCAGAACTCCAAAAGTAGAGGATGAGGAAGAGAGTGCAAAAAGTGTAGAAAACAGTGCAAAGAAATTATCAAAGGAGAAAACTTCCCTGCATTAAAGACACAGTTCTCCAGATTCCAGACCCACTGCCGGCCCGTGACAACAGTCGAAGACTCACAATATGACACATCCCCCTAAACTTCAGAGCTGGAGATAAAAATCTAAACATCACTTCCAGATTAACCAGGACACAGATAATAAAAAGGAATCCAAATGGTATCAGGCTTCTAAACAGTAACCCCAGTAGCAAGAAACCAATGGAATGATGCTTTTAAAATTCTGAATGAAAGTGATTTTCTCAACCCAGAAGTTAAGACCCAAGCAAACTGCCCATCAAGGGTGAGACTATACTAAAGACAGGTTCTGTGTTACACGGACAAGTGCTGTAACCTCTGCTCCCCCATGCTCCCAACTATAAAAACACCCGCCCTGCCCATCTCCCAGAGTCCTTGTTAAGGTAAAATGAAACAGCTTCCATCAATAGAATACTAATTTCCATGTAAGTTCTAAACTCTGGGGCGGTATGTTTTCATCTTTGGACCCTCTGAATTACCCAAGCCAGTGACTTACACTTAGTAGATATCAGTAAATAGTTTTGAATGAATATATAGGACTTGTAGAAAGATTTTTCTAAATGTTGACTCATGGGGCACTTAATAGTAATAATATTGAGAAACTGAGTATAATATATACAGTACTACATTAGAGAAAAAGTATGGCGTGAGCCATGAAACAGAATATTGTGTATATTAGTAGACTGGGTGGGGGTGGGGGTGGTTTTGTCCTGAGACAGTGTTCATGATATAATGATGCTGTGTTTAAGGAGAATAACAGGTCAGTAGGAAGTGGCATCCCAAACACATACATACAGACACATCCATCCGCCTGCTGTTTCCCAATTTAATTCACCAAGAAGAGAAATTAACAGAAATGAGGTGGCTTCCAGTGGGAGCAGGTGTGAGACCCTGAAAGGTGTCAAGGTCCTGGTCCTTGACTTCCCAGCAGTTCTGAAGGGGCTGGTGTCACCTTCTGTCCCTGTGGGACCTGTCAGACTTGAGAAGACAGCTAAATCCTTGCAGGGCCACTGCCCTCTTATCCTCAGGTTAGTCATCCATCCAGAATAACATACACGGATCATCTCTGTGCTTCCACTGGGAGAAATACTTATGAGTATTCATCTTTCCTTGTTCCTGAACCTGACTCACCACCCACAAGGTCCTCTTCCAGGCAGAAGGTCAGGGCAGTGCCTAGGGAGCCCTGAGTGGTATCTCCAAGTGCTGTTCTCCGCTGTCTCCCCACCGTCCACGCATGCTCTGCTTCCGTCCCAGTTTCTTGGGTGGTTGTCAGGCTGTGTGGGTTTGAGACCATGTCACAAACCCAGATAATCTATGATCTCAAATATTCAAAAATATAGACAAATAGAATAGAAGAAACTATAACATTCATGGTGACTGTCTTTGAGTGATGGGATCATAGTAAGTTTTTATTATTCATGTTGTTCCCTTTATTCTGTGTTGTTTTATTTGGTTTAATGCTGTTTCAGGACTGGCTGAAGGTTCTGTAGGCAGCATGCCTTAGGTAGAGCAGACACATAAAATGTCCAACTATCTGTGACCTTTGTGTGGATGAGTCTGAAATTTCCAGCCACAACTTCCCCCTTAAATTCCAATCACACTTTTCCAATACCCTGTGGAATTCTCTAAAACCAATCAGTATCTATCAACTAACCACACAGGGCATTAGCTTCTTCAGTGACTTCGGGGCACATTTTTGTAGCTGGAGAAATTCTGCTGCTCCAGGTCAGCTGACCCATGGAGGGTTACTAAGGTAACTCTAGGAAGATGAACAGCCAATTACAGATATGTGAGAATTGGTTCAGCAGAGAACGATATCCTGTCTCAGTGGGAAAGCTGTGCCCTTCATCAAGCATGTGCTCATTTGTTGCAGTGAATCAACAGAAGCTTCATGAGAAAAATACTCCCAGTACATCTGCTTTCAAAACGGACTTAATCATCTTCCCGTCCTCACAAATCCACAATAAAATTGTTAATGATATCCTTGGGATGTGGACAAGTGATACTTCTTCAACCTTTTGTAAGATGTGAGTTAAAAGAATAAAAGCAGCTACCAGAAAGCTTTACTATTTTTTGTGATCTGTAACATGCACTATAAAAACAATAAAATTTATATGCAAGTAAATACAGCTTTCAGCCACATCCCCTACGCCACTCTCAAGGCTGTATCCAAGCCCCTCCTGTAGAGAAAGTCTAGGGCCACACTGATCATTCAAAGAGTGACCCTCAAAATTTTTTCTCATAGAATAGAATTTGGTAAAATCTATACACTTCCTTGTACTTGGTTAAGTAGATATCAATATTTTTCATCACATTTAAATAGCTACACAAGATGTCATTTGTGATGTATTTGTAAATACTGACATTAGAAGTAAACCTATACCAGTCTTTTAATCTATTCAATAGAATCCAAATTCTATAGAGATTTAACAGCCATCAGCATCAATTAAAAAAAAATTTTTTTTTGGCTGCACTGCACAGCGTGTGGGATCCTAGCTCCCTGACCAGGGATTGAGCCTGCTCCCCCTGCATCGGAGGTGCAGAGTCTTAACCACGGACCACCAGGGCATGTCTGCTCTTCTTTTATAAGATATTTGACCTTACTTCTTTTCTCCTTGACTCCATTTCATTTCTACCATTCATTTGGCAGTGCTTTTTTTATTGAAGCATAGTTGATTTATGAAGTTGTGTTAATTTCTGTTATACAGCAGAGTGACTCAGTTATATCTATATGTGTTCTTTTTCCTGTTCTTTTCCATGATGGTTTATCACAGGGTGTTGGATATGGTTCCCTGTGCTGTACAGTAGGACCTTGTTATCTATGCATTTTATACATCATAGTTTGCATCTGCTAACCCCAAACTCCCACTCCATCCCTCCCCCCAACCCTTCCCCCTTGGCAACCACAAGTCTGTTCTCCATGTCTGTGAGTCTGTTTCTGTTTTACAGATAAACTCATTTGTGTCATATTTTAGATTCCACATATGAGTTATCTCACGTGGTATTTGTCTTTCTCTTTCTGACTGACTTCACTTAATATGATAATCTCTAGTTCCATACATGTTGCTGCAAATGGCATTATTTCGTTTTTTTTATGGGGGAGTGGTATTCCATTGTATGTATGTACCACATCTTTATCCATTCATCTGTCAGTGGACATTTAGGTTGTTTCCAAGTCTTGGCTATTGTGAATAGCGCTGCTTTGTACATAGAGGTGCATGTATCTTTTTGAATAATAGTTTTGTCCAGATATATGCCCAAGAGTGGGATTGCTGGGTCATATGGCAACCCTAGTTTTGCCTTTTTGAGGACCCTCCATACTATTTTCCTTGGTGGCTGCACCAGCTTCCATTCCCACCAACAGTGTAGGAGGGTTCCCTATTCTCCACACTCTCCCCAGCAGTTGTTATTTGTGGACATTTTAATGATGGCTATTATGACCGGTGTGAGGTGGTACCTCATAGTTTTGATTTGCATTTCTCTAATAATTAGTGATGTTGGCCATCTGTATGTCTTCTTTGGATAAATGTCTATTTAGTTCTCCTGACCATTTTTCGATTGGGTTGTTTTTCTTGTTGTTGAGTTATATGTACTGTTTGTATATTTTGGAAATTAAGCCCTTGTAGGTCACATCATTTGCAAACATTTTCTCCCAGTGTATAGGTTGTCTTTTCAATTTTTTATGGTTTCCTTTGCTGTGTAAAAGCTTGTAAGTTTGATTAGGTCCCATTTGTTTAATTTTGCTTTTATTTCTATTGTCTTGGGAGACTGACCTAAGAAAACATTGGTCCAATTTATGTCAGAGAATGCTTTGCCTGTGTTCTCTTCCAGGAGTTTTATGGTGTCATGTCTAATGTTTAAGTCTTTAAGCCATTTTGAGTTTCTTTTTGTGCATCGTGAGAGGGTGTTTTCTCACTTCATTGATTTCCATGTGGCTGTCCAACTTTCCCAGCCCCCATTGCTGAAGAGACTGGCTTTTTCAGTGTACGTTCTTGCCTCCTTTGTCGCAGATTAATTGACCGTAGGTATGTGGGTTTATTTCTGGGCGCTCTATTCTGTTCCATTGATCCATATGTCTGATTTTGTGCCAGTACCACACTGTTTTCTCTGTGACTGTAGCTTTGTAGTAGCGTCTGAAGTCTGGAAGGGTTATGCCTCCTGCTTTGTTCTTTTCTCTCAGAGTTGCTTTGGCAACTCTGGATCATTTTGGTCCCATATAAGTTTGGGGATGATTTGTTCTAGTTCTGTGAAAGATGTCGTGGGTAATGTGATAAAGATCACATTAAATCTATAGATTGCTTTGGGTAGTGTGGCCATTTTAACAATAGTAACTCTCCCAATCCAAGATCATGGGATATCTTTCCATTTCTTTGACACCAACCCAGGTCACCAAGGAGGCCAGAGGGGAAGAGATTCGGCATTTTTTTTTAAATTTTATTTTGTATTGGAGTACGTGTGATTTACAATGTTGCAGGGTTTTTTCTTTTTTTTTTTTTTTAGGTGTACAGCAACTTGATTCACTTATACATAAATGTATATATGTTCTTTTTCAGGTTCTCTTCCCGTATCAGTTATTACAGAATGTTGAGTAGGGCTCCTTGTGCTATACGCTGGGTTCTTGTTGATTATTTTTTAAATAGTAGTGTGTATATGTTAACCTCAATCTGCTCACTTCTCCCCATCCACCACCTTCCCCTTTAGGTAACCATAAGCTTCTTTGCTAAGTCTGTGAGGCTGTGTCTGTTTTGTAAAGAAGTTCGTGTCCATTTTTAGATTCCACCTGCAAGTGCTACCCTGTGATTCTTGTCTTCCCCTGTCTCACTTATGTCACTTGGTATGATCATCTCTACCTCCTTCCCTGTGGCTGGAAATGGCATCATTTCATCCTTTTTTTGTGGTTGAGTGATATTCCTTTGTGTCTGTGGACCCCATCTTCTTTATCCATGCATCTGTCCTTATTATACACTCAGGGTTCTTTCATGTCTCGGCTATTGTACGTAGGGCTGCCCTGATCGTTGGGGTGTGTACGTCTTTTAAAATTTCAGTTTTCTCAGGATCTACGCCCAGGAGTGGGATTGCTGGGTCACATGGGACTTCTGTGTTTAGTTTTTTAAGGAACCTCCATACTGTCCCCCATAGTGGCTGTACCGATTTGCATTCTCACTAACAGTGCAGGAGGGTTCCCTTTTCTCCACACCCTCTCCAACATTTATTGGTGTCGATTTTTTGGTGGTGGCCATTCTGACCTGTGTGAGGTGGTACCTCATTGTAGTTTTGATGTGCATCTCTCTCATAATTAGTGATGCTGAGCATCTTTTCATGTGCTCGACGGCCATCTGTATGTCTTCTTTGGAGAGCTGTCCTTTTAGATCTTTCGCCCATTTTTTATTGGGTTGTTTGTTCTTTTGATATTGAGCTGCAGGAGCTATTTGTATGTTTTGGAGATTAATTCCTTGTGGGTATCTTTGTTTGCAAATATTTGTTCCCATTCTGAGGGTGGTCTTCTTGTTTTATGGTTTCCTTTGCTGCGCAAATGCGTTTAAGTTGAGTTAGGCCCCATTTGTTTCTTTTTATTTTTCATTATTCTGAGAGGTGAATCAAAAAAGAACTTGCTGCGATCTGTGTCAAAGCATGTTCTGCCTATATTTGCCTCAAGAGTTTTATAGTCTCCCTGCTTATGTTTAGATCGTTCATCTATTTGAAGTTTATTTCTGTGTATGGTGTTAGAGAGTATTCTAGTTTCATTCTCTTTTTAATTTTTTAAGGAACCTCCACACTGTTCTGCATAGTGGCTGTTACCAATTTACGTTCCCACCAACAGTGCGGGAGGGTTCCCTTTTCTCCACACCGTCTCCAGCATGTATGGTTTGTAGACTTTTTGACAATGGCCATTCTGACAGGTGTGAGGTGATACCTCGTAGCTTCGATTTACATTTCTCTAATATCGAGAGATGTTGACATCTTCTCACGTGGTTTTTTGTAAGCAGGGTGAGGAAAACTTACCTCTTGAAATTAGCTTCTTGAACGTCGGCCCTGTTTGGAATTCTTTTTCGACGGCCTACCGCAGGACATTGCTTGAGGGCGGGTGTTTTTCCTAAACAACCCGGCAGGCATGGGTTTTAAAGTTGTTGTTACCAGAAAGAGCCACAAGGAGGCAGCATTTCTTCATGCCCCACTCTTCCCCCCCCCCATTGTAATTTAATTTTTATTTTATATTGGTGTAGAGTTGATTTCCAATGCTGTGTCTGTTTTAGATGTAAGGTGTACAGGAACCTGATTCAGTTATACGTAGACATGTATGTATTCTTTTTTGGGTTCTTTTCCCATATAATTTATCACAGTGTGTTCAGTAGAATTCCCCGTGCTATTCAGCAGGTCCGTTTTGATTATCTATTTGATACATTTTAGTGTGTATGTGTTAATCCTAACCTCCGGATATATCCCTCTCCCCTAACTTCCACTTTTGAGAATCATTAGTTTGTTTTCTAAGCCTGTGAGCCTGTTTCCGTTTTGTAAATTAACTCACTTCTGTGAATTTATAGATTCCACCTGCAAGTGCTGTCTCCTGATCGTTGTCCTCCTCTCTCTGCTTTACTTCACTTTGTATGATCATCTCTCGGGTCTGTCCATGTTGCTGCAAGCAGCATTAGTTTGTTCTTTTTTGTAGCTGAGTAGTATTCCATTGTATATGTGTCCCATGCACTCTTCACTTCTCTGTTGGTGGACATTTTGGTTGACTCTATGGCTTGGCTCTTGTCAATAGTGCTGCCTGGAAATGGGGTGCACGTGTCGTTTCGATTTAGGATTTTCTCGGGATCTAAGCCCAGTAGCAAGATTGCTGGATCATATGGTAATTCTATGTTTAGTTTTTTAAGGAACCTCCATACTGTTCTCCAGAGTGGCTGCACCCACTTCCATCCTCACCAGCTATGTAGGAGGGTTCCCTTTTCCCCACTTCCTCTCCAGCATTTATTCTTTGTAGACTTTTTTTTTTTGGACGATGACCACCCTGAGCAGTGTGAAGAGGTACCTCATTGTAGTTTTGTTTGCATTTCTCTAACTATTAGTGACATGGAGCCTCTTTTCATGTGCCTGTTGTCCTGGGCTAAATCTTGAACGAAAAGCAATTTGCCAAGAATTGAAGGAGAGAAGGGTGTCCTGGCAGAGGAAACAACATGCCTAAATGTGCAGTAATAACAGCACTTGTCAGGTATTGAACGGCTTACTCCATGCCAGCCCTAAGCTACACACTGTGCTGGCCCCACCTCATTTAATTTCCCACAGGCCTCCCATCGGTGTGGCATCTGTTGCCTTAAGAATATATGCTCCGAAGGACAGGACATTGCTTTGTTCATTGCTGTATCTTTATGTTCCAGTAACTCTTGCTGTGTAACAAGCCAACAACCGTCTTACTAGGCTCACAGATCCTGTGGGTTAGGAATTTGGAAAGGGCACCGTTGGAGGCAGTTCTGGCTGGGGGTCTCATGAGGTCACAGTCAGATTTTGGCTGAGGCCGCGGTCAGCTGAAGGCTGCCCTGCCCTGGACGCCCAAGAGGGCTCGCTCGTGTGACTGGCCATAGGTGCTGGCTGTTGGCTGGGGTCCACCCACCGTGCCTGCACCTGTGTGCCCAGCGTGTGCATCTCCAGGAGAAGCAGGTAGGAGCTTCTCACCTAGGCTAGGAAGTCACATGTTGACACATTTGTTGTGAATGATTGGTTGTAAGTCAGAAGCCCGTCCACGTTCAGGGGGAGGGGAACTAGATTTCATCTTTCATTGGGAGGAGTCTTTAAAAAATTTGAGGATGTACTGAAAACTACTGCAGTCCATCTTCTGGCCAGAAATTAAACATTCTTGATAAACATGATTTTTAAAATTTATCCATTTTCTGAATGTATGAAAATGTGTATATCTCCTCGGGTCGTTTCTAGTTATCTTCTGCTCTACCAGTGCTATGGTAAGCACCTTTTAACACATTTTATGCTCATTTGTGACTGTTTTGGGATAAACTCCTAGATGTAAAATTACAAGATCAAGGGATAGGAACATTTGAATCTCATGTGATATTTTACCAAGTCACTTTCTGGGAATGCTCTCTGGATCTTTTTGAATTCTCCAGCTCCCCAAGCTTCACAGCAATATAACCCATCGGTTCTCCTTCCGCAGATCCCTTTCATCTGCTCCTGGTGCCCAAGTTCAAGTCCTGTGGTCTCCCACCTTGACTGTGGGGAGACCCTCCCCGCCCCCAGGTCCCGCTCGCCCTCTTCTATTCCTCTTCCTCTATTTCTGTCTCCTCCTTTTTAATTTGGATGATTTTTCTTTTTAGTATTTTTGCTTTCCCTTTGCTCACATCACCTTTTCCTCCTCTTTTGTTGGTGAATAGTTGTTCATTCCACGGGACAGGACTTTCCAGAAGTGACTGGTACAGCAAGCAGTGCTCTTTATCTCATGCTAAAAAATGTCCACGCCCTTATCTTTAGACAAGGAGCTCGAATTGCCCCACGTCCTCCGGCAGAAAATAAGCCCACATTTAGCACATGTGCCCAACAAAGCTCAGACAGGTAACTTCTTGCGTCGTGGATCTCATTCTCTCCTTTGCTTAAAAACATTGAAAGGCTCACATCTTATTACCAACTGCATGAAGAATACATTTCCCGCATGGTAATTGAGACCGTTAAGAGCTGTCCCCAGCCTGGTTTCCAGAGTCATCACTCATTATTTCTGCCTGGTGAGCATGCCATCCTCCGGGCAGCGTGCCCTGCTAGGTCTGCTGAAAATCCTCCAGTCTGTGATTTCATGCTGTGACTCATCTTGCCCTGTCTTCTCCCTCTGTCCAAAGTCTACACACACTTCAAGATCAGGTTAGGTGCTCCTCAGCTTAGGTGCCTTCCCCAATCCTTCTGCTTCAGATCGATCGCTCTGGTCACTAGCACCACAGAATACTGCTTCGCTGTTGCTTCCAGATCTATTCCTTTGCCTCCACCACAGCCCCGGGGAGCCCTCAAGTTCGGGGGCTGGGTCTGGGTCTTATTCTTCTTTGATCCACATTTCCCAGCCAAGTGACCAGCACACGCGTGTGCCTGCTAGATATTAGTTGTTTGAGTGACTTAATACCCAAGTAGGAGGTACAAGAAGATGGGAAGAATGGCTGGAAACATTCATCCCCAATACAGGGTTAGGGCTCGATTTCATTAGAATCAATTACACTAAAGAGATTTGGGATGTAGATTAGCACAGCCACAAGGTAGCCTCCCAGTTATTTCTGTCTCACTTCCTATATTTTTATTATCTTAAAATTATGTAATGAGATAGGGTCCATGATGGAAAGAACAGGATTATGGGATGGAGGGTAGGGTTTTATGCCTTCAGTCTGGGGAACTGTGAGGTATCAGGGTGGAATGCTTGAAGACCTGTTTGCTGAGGACCCTGTAAGCCTCTTAGGGAATAGTGACAAGAACTTTGGGATATTTGTTAGGACGTTGGATATTCTGATTAGCATTTATAAGCCAAGCCTGGAGATCTTCCCTGCTACACTGGAGTTGGGGTGGTAATCTCAGCGGAGAACAAAAATCCTGCTAATGTCAGGTGGCCTCTGGCCCAGCTCCTGGGAATTTATCTTAAAGGCCTTAGGATAGGAGATTGTAAGCTAAAACAGTCAAATTACTCATTGGAAGCCTAATTAGTAGCTGAAAATGCTAGTGGGTAAAGAATGTTCTCCATCTGAGAAGCACCGTGAAGTCAGCTGCAGGGAATATAGCAATTGCAAGATGCAACCACCAGGCGGCGCCGCAGACCACAAAACTCTCGGCGGGCGAAGGCAAACCCACCCCTTGGGCTGTTCTCCGCAAAGAGGAGTTTGGTGACCCCAGAAATTTGTCTGGAGGAGGGCTCAGAGTTAAACACCATTGAGGTTGAAGCCCAATACCTTAATTTCACCCTTCTGCCAATTTTCCACTACAAAGTTCTTCCAGAAAATATATTATCTGATAGAACGGGCTCTTGAGAGACAATTGCTAAATTATCAGAAATTTAAAAAAAAAAATTTCATTTTAAGTTAAAATTTTAAATTTAAAAAATTAAATTTTTTAATTAAAATTAAAATTTTTAAAATTAGAACTAGATCATATAAATTTACAATTAAGTAGATTATATTAAAACAGGTAATAAATACTAAAACTCGTTATCTATTTTATGACATTTTACTATCTGTGCTCTTGGAGGTTATATTGTGTGGGAAGACATTCGGGAACCTTTTTGATGTGGGCCGAGCGATGAGATTCTTGAGCAGTGGAGGAGCTAAGGGTGCGGGGCGTGGAGACTAATATCACCCTGTTTGGCCCTGAAGGATGGCTGGTTAGCCAAAGACGGGTAAGATTCCTCAGAGGAGGAACAACCTAAGACAGGCACAGCCACAGAGGGGCCAACAGGGGTGGTGCATAGAACCTTCCTTATATCACCGTGTTTGGCCCTGGAGGATGACTGGTTAGCCAGAGACGGGTAAGATTCCTCAAGGGAGGAACAACCTAAGACAGGCACAGTCGCAGAGGGGCCAACACGGGTGGGGCACAGACCCCTAATATCTGAGAGAGGTCTCCTGCCCCCAGGGCTGTTTTGCTCTCCACCCCCAGCTCAAATCCACACCTGCTCAACTCGGACCCAGGAAGTAAACAAAGATAATTGCCTCAATCATGTGAGGCCTTTGACTGTTTATGAGTGTAACCTGAGAATGTTAGCCCACGAACTCAATAAAAGCAGCCTGGGATGAGTCAGCGGGGCTCTTGATCCGAGAGGTCTTGAGCCCCCCGTCCCACTTTTCTCTTCAGTCTGTGTCTGTGTCTTCTTCAAGCTTGCGGCACCCGTCACTCACCTCGAGTCGCCGAGCTGGTCTCGGCAAGTGGCGCCCAACGTGGGGCTCGAAAGGCTTGAGTGACGAAGGTTCACGGAAAGTGAAATTGACAAAAGTAAAGAATTGGGAAGTGCCGTGAAGCCCCCAAGAGGAGAGTAAGAGGCCTCTGAAAAAATCCTGCCAGTAAGTAAATCTCTTGGGTAGTTTGTGTTCGGGGTAAAATATGGGAAATAAAGTTTAGATTAATATTGACCAGATGTATGCCTGTTACGGCAGCTCCTAAGGGCAGGTGGAGTAAAAAGCAAGTGAAGGTCTTGTAAAAAGCAAGTGAAGGTCGATTGTTAAAAATTCTGTAAATAGTTGAGAATATTGTATATAGTTTCCTTCTTTAGGCTAACACTGGGTTTATGTACTTGGGGATAAGGTTGGGAGCAAACTTAAAAATTGTATTCTAAAGGGACTCCCGTACCAGGTTCTGTTTGGTCAAATGTGGTCTCTGATTAAGTCAGTATTAAAGCCTCTATGGGCTCCTGAAGGCTCAAAAGATAGCTTTGATGAAAAAGCCGGTCCGTCAGAGGACCGATGGGCATGTGCGGTGCCAAACAAAACTGAAAAACAAAAGGGAATACAAATGGCTGAGGGATTAAGACCCTCGGCTCCCTTACTTGTGGAGGAGGGCGAACTTCCTATACTGCCCCCTCCTCCACCCTCTTTAATGCCGCCTGGGGGAGCTTATGCCTTTCCTGTGTCTATAGGACACTCAGTTTTATCACCCTTACAGAAGGGCATTTTGCAGGCTAGACAAGAGGGAGATCTGGAAGCTATGCAAATGGCATTTCCAGTAACTGTTCATGAAAGGGTGGCACCTGGAGTGGATCCTAATAATCCTAATGGAATTTATGAGGCAGTACATGAGCCGATACCTTTCAAAATATTGAAAGAATTGAAACAAGCAGTACAAAATTATGGAGTAAATTCTCCATTCACCATAGGTATCATACAGGGAGTAGCCGAAGGCTCTCGTTTGATTCCAGCTGATTGGGCAACGTTGGCTCGTGCAGTACTAGCCCCGGGAGAATTTTTACAATTCAAAACCTGGTGGTGTGATCATGCTGAAACTATGGCAAACCAGAATCAAGCAAGGCAGATTCCTATCTCCTTGGATCAATTGATGGGTAGTGGAAATTGGGGCAGAATTCAAGATCAGATTCTGATGGAAGATCAGGCCATAGAACAGGTGAGACATTGTTAAGAGCCTGGGAGAAAATAGAAGCTAAAGGGCAAGCTCCTGTCTCTTTTCAAAAGATCATGCAGGGGGCAAAAGAGCCCTATACTGAATTTATTGCCAGATTACAGGAGACTATCAAGCGGCAGATCACTAATGCTGAGGCTGCTGATACTATTTTGCAATTATTGGCCTTTGAAAATGCGAATACAGATTGTAAGAAGGCCATTGGACCTATGAAAGGAAAGGGAACATTAAATGATTATATTAGAGTGTGTCAGGGAGTGGGAACTGAGAGCTTTAAAGCAACAATGATGGCACAAGCTATGGCTGGACTGAAAATAAATAACCAATTTCCAGGGAAATGCTTTAACTGTGGTAAACAAGGACATACAAAGAAACAATGTAGGAAGAGAGTGGATAGAAGGGCTGTTAATTTTCAAGATAATGTAATCAAAGGGCAAAAACAGCCTGGACTTTGTCCAAGATGTGGAAAAGGATTTCACTGGTCAAGCCAGTGTAAATCTAACTTCCATAAGGATGGAACCCCTTTGTCGGGAAACTAACAACGGGGCTCACTCCTAGCCCCGCAACCAAAGGGAGCCTATCAGATCTAGAAACAGACAGAAGTGGCCCAATACTCCGCAGTGCCATGGAATTATCACCAGCCACAGCAGGCAGCGCAGCCTTAGACCTTCCTTGTGCAGAATCTATTATTATACTGCCTGCAGAAACTCCAACATTGGTCAGAACAGGAATTACTGGACCTTTGCCAAAAGAAACCATTGGCTTAATACTAGGAAGGTCTAGTTTAACATCAAAAGGAATTAGAATTCATACTGGAGTGATTGATAATGATTATACTGGAGAAATTAAAGTGATGATATCAACTTTGGTTCCATGGAAAGCCCATCCAGGTGATAGAATAGCACAGTTGCTTATTCTGCCGTATTATAAGATTGGCAATAGTACAAAAGTAAGGAGAACGAAAGGCTTTGGAAGTACAGGAGAGGCTGGAGTTTTCCTCTCTGAAAAAATTTTAGAAACACGCCCGACGTGCTCAGTAACTATAAATGGAAAAGCTTTTAGAGGATTAATAGATACAGGTGCTGATGTTTCAATTATAAGCAGTAATCATTGGCCTTCTCGCTGGCCTACTTGTCCTGCAGACATTACAGTGGTAGGTTTAGGTAGAGCTCATGGCTTGCAGCAAAGTGCTAAAATATTGCCTTGTATTGGCCCAGATGGGCAGCCAGCCCACTTACAACCCTATATAGCAGACCTTCCAATTAATTTATGGGGAAGGGATTTATTGCAACAATGGAAGGCTGAAATCCACATTCCAACGATAGATACTTATAGTATGCAAAGTCAAGAAATGCTAATAAATCAAGGATATCAGCCAGGGTTAGGTTTTGGTAAATATCATGAAGGGAAACTATTTCCCATTCTAGCTGAAGGTAATGCAAATAGAGAAGGTCTTCGATTTCCGTCTTTTCACTAGTGGCCACTGTTCGTAAAAGCTTACTGCTTCCCCCAGCACCAATCCCATTGACCTGGAAAACTGATACACCTGTATGGGTTGAGCCATGGCCTTTAACCATAGAAAAGTTAGAAGCTCTAACAGAATTAGTGACTGAACAGTTAGAAAAAGGACATATTGAAGAATCTTTTAGCCCATGGAACTCTCCAGTATTTCCAATAAAGAAAAAAACTGGTAAATGGCGTTTATTAACAGATCTCAGAGCAGTCAATGCAGTTATACAACCAATGGGGGCCTTACAACCAGGCCTCCCATCACCTAATATGATCCCTGCTAATTGGCCTTTAATAGTTATTGATCTGAAAGACTGCTTTTTCACCATTCCATTACATCCCAAGGATAAAGAAAAATTTGCTTTTTCTGTGCCTGCACTAAATAATAAAGAACCTCGAAAAAGGTTTCAATGGAAGGTGTTACCTCAAGGCATGTTGAATAGCCCTACTATTTGCCAGAATTTTGTTGCTAAAGCCCTTGAACCAGTGCGACTAGAATTTCCTAATTGTTATCTTATCCATTACATGGATGATATCTTGTGTGCTGCTCCTAATCAAGATTTACTCACTTCTGCGTATATTAGCATGCAGCTTTGCCTTGATAGAGCAGGACTTAAAATAGCTCCAGAAAAGGTACAGATGCATAGCCCGTATCAATATTTAGGCACAATAGTTGATAGAACAACTATTAGACCACAAAAGGTGGAACTGAGGTCAGATCAAATCCAAACTCTTAATGATTTGCAAAAACTCCTAGGAGATATTAATTGGCTCCGCCCATGCATAGGGATCCCCACCTATGCATTGTCTAACCTATTTGCTTTGTTAAAAGGAGATTCAAAATTAAATAGTCCAAGAACTTTAACATCAGCTGCTTTAGAGGAACTAAAACTTGTAGAAAGTAAAATTCATTCTTCTCAATTACAGAGAGTAACTGTTAATCAGCCATTGCAATTAATTATATTACCTTCTCCTCATTCACCTACGGGGATATTAATGCAAAATGAAGGAATTGTGGAATGGTTGTTTTTAGCAAATACTATGGTAAAATCCTTGTCACCTTATTTAGAATTATTAACTCAGTTGGTTCTGAAGGGAAGAACTCGAAGTAAGCATTTAATTGGAACTGACCCTTCACATATAATTATTAATTTAACTACTAAAGAAATTCAGGCTTGTTTCCAAAATTGTGTAAGTTGGCAAATTGCCTTTGCTGATTATATTGGAAAAATTGATAATCACTATCCGAAAAGTCCCATTTTGCAGTTTCTTAAGAGAACTCAATGGATTCTACCTCGAATAACAAAATCTGATCCTATACCAGATGCTTCTATAATTTTTACTGATGGCTCTAGTAAGGGCCAAGCGGGATATACGGGATTTAAAACACGACAAATCCCTGTCCCTCACTTTTCAGCTCAGCAAGCAGAATTATATGCAGTTATCTGTGCTTTGCAAGACATACCTCAGGCCATTAATATTTTATCTGATTCTGCCTATGTGGTTCAAGCCACTAATATGATAGAAACTGCTACTATCAAGCAGTCTATTCCACAGCCTCTTTATGATCTTTTTCTATTACTTCAACGAGTTGTCCATTCTAGAAACGCTCCTTTTTATATTACCCATATTCGGGCCCATACTACTTTGCCTGGGCCTCTGGCAACAGGTAACAGAGCTGCTGATAGACTTGTTGCACCCATATTGGATGAAGCTCAACATTTCCACCAATTAACTCATGTAAATGCTAAAGGCTTAAAAATGAAGTTTGATATCACATGGAATCAAGCCAAAGATATATTAAGAACGTGTCCATCATGCCAAATTATTAATAATCCTCAGCAATCTGAACCTGGTGTAAACCCACGGGGCTTGCGCCCTAATTCTTTATGGCAAATGGATGTTACTCACATCTCATCCTTTGGTAAGCTCTCCTATGTGCATGTAACCATTGATACATTTTCTCAATTTATATGGGCTACTGCCCAGTCTGGTGAAACTGCAAAGCATGTGCAAAAGCATTTATATGCATGCTTCGCAGTCATGGGGTTGCCACAAGCCATTAAAACAGATAATGGCCCTGCTTATATTAGTAAAGCATTTCAACAATTTCTTGATATGTGGTCTATATCACATTCTACAGGACTTCCTTACAACCCCCAGGGACAAGCAATAGTTGAAAGAGCGAACCAACTACTTAAAAACATGCTCCAAAAACAAAAAGGGGGAATCACCCAAGGGCAACAAACAATTTTAAATAAAGCCTTATTTACTATTAATTTTTTGAATGTATCTGCACAAGCTACAGATACAGCAGCTGAGAGGCATTTTCGAGCCTCATCTAGGAATGTGACTCACTTTAATGATGCACAGCCGCTGATATGGTGGCAGGACCCATTGACTAATATCTGGTCATCAGGAAGGTTAATCACATGGGGAAGAGGGTTTGCTTGTGTGTCACCAGGACAAGGCCTGGAACCTGTGTGGATTCCATCTCGGAGAATTAAGCCATATCATGAGCGTTCCAAAGAAACGCCATCTTGAATGGGATATAGAATCTCCGGAGATGAACTTTGTACATTTGTTTTCAGGTTTGAGCTTTGGATACTAAGTTTACTAATTATGCCATCCCTGATAGACCTTTGTGTGAAATAAAACGGATATGGGCTGACAGACAAGATCAGATTCTTTGGGATTTTTGCCGTGGGACGGAGGGTGTGATACTACTTAATGGTTCCTATGGAACAGTATGAAACTGGTCCCCTAAGGGGTATGCAGTCTCTAATGGTTTACACCAAAACAACTCCTCCTGCAATCCCTATAAAAGGTTGTGATGGCGTATACCAATATTGCCATGCACTCGCCCTATCCCATCTTATGGCTTAGGATTGGATTAATACTTCCTTGGCCTCAATTAGAGAATGGCAGAGCTCAAACAAAAATATGGAAACTTCCCTTAAGTTTAAGAACATTACAAATCTGGAATGGCCATGATGCCAGTGACACATCTGCTGGGATATGGAGCGGATGGTCTCACACTGGACATACAACAATTACAAACTAAAATAACTGGCATGCAATATGATTTTTGCAATCTCTACACCAAAGTGCTACTTTACAAAGTATAGCTGATGGATTAAAAGCATTGCATCCATTGGATTGGATAAAAGGCATGAATAGCAGTCTCCTAAGCATTTTGATACTTTTTGTTGTCTTTTAATTATCCTATGTTTAAGTTCTCAGGTGCACAGGAAGAACGCTCCAAGGATTGACTGAAAAAGAAATAACTCGAATAGGCTTATCTTCTCCTACAGGCTTATCTTCTCCTACGAAAACAAAAAGGGGGAGATGTGGGAAGACATTCGGGAACCTTTTTGATGTGGGCCGAGCGATGAGATTCTTGAGCAGTGGAGGAGCTAAGGGTGCGGGGCGTGGAGACTAATATCACCCTGTTTGGCCCTGAAGGATGGCTGGTTAGCCAAAGACGGGTAAGATTCCTCAGAGGAGGAACAACCTAAGACAGGCACAGCCACAGAGGGGCCAACAGGGGTGGTGCATAGAACCTTCCTTATATCACCGTGTTTGGCCCTGGAGGATGACTGGTTAGCCAGAGACGGGTAAGATTCCTCAAGGGAGGAACAACCTAAGACAGGCACAGTCGCAGAGGGGCCAACACGGGTGGGGCACAGACCCCTAATATCTGAGAGAGGTCTCCTGCCCCCAGGGCTGTTTTGCTCTCCACCCCCAGCTCAAATCCACACCTGCTCAACTCGGACCCAGGAAGTAAACAAAGATAATTGCCTCAATCATGTGAGGCCTTTGACTGTTTATGAGTGTAACCTGAGAATGTTAGCCCACGAACTCAATAAAAGCAGCCTGGGATGAGTCAGCGGGGCTCTTGATCCGAGAGGTCTTGAGCCCCCCGGTCCCACTTTTCTCTTCAGTCTGTGTCTGTGTCTTCTTCAAGCTTGCGGCACCCGTCACTCACCTCGAGTCGCCGAGCTGGTCTCGGCAATATTGTATGTTTATAATAATACTATATAATGAGATTATATTACACATCTCTTGGTGATTTGAAATTAACCACTTGGCGCTTGGCCATGGAAACTGGTAAGTGCTGCACATCAGCCGTTCAGAAGGCTGGTTGTTAAACATTTACCGAATACCGATGGGCGAGGAAAAGGGGTGACCACCCATGTGTTATGCTGGGAGGCAAGGGAAAGGAGTTTGGAATTACAGTTTGCCTCTGGTAATAAATTCAGGGCAAATGCAGTAGCTAAGAACTTGTACTCTCTGGTCAGGATCGAGGCTTTGAGTCAGGGTCGAGGCTCGTCTGCCATTGATTAGCTGTGTACCTTAGGCAACTGGTTCTCGGTGCCTATTTATCTGTAAAAAGAATATAATAGTACCTTCTTCATAAGGTCATTGTAAGGATTAAATGAGTCAATACACGTAAGTCACCTTGAGTAGCGCTATGTGTTGACTGTTATGTTTGCTGAAAGGCGATGGGCCTGTGACTGCTCATGAGAGAAGAAACGTGGACGCAAACAGCAGGGACACACTTGAATTCAAGGATCCTAAAGCCATGTTTCAATCTCAGATTTTTACACTTAATTTCGCATCATGATTTACATTTATTTTCTGGAAAGAGACTAAACACAATACCAGACTTCAAGACAGAATAATGTTAACTGTCGTACATTTCCTTTTTAATATTTGGGAAGTTAATTTAAAATGTCCAAGTTTTAGTCCTGAAGACTATCTTGGTTTCTTAAATATTTCGTAAGCAGAAAATAAGTTGGGTTTTCCCAAAGAGCACACACCATTTTACACAAGCGTATATCTTGGGTTGTCTGAGTGAAACCAAGAGGTTGCTCAGAAGTCGGGTTAATAGAAAATCCACGTCTGATTCCTCTAATGAGGGGTAAAGAATTTGTCTCCGTATTTGAGTGGTGGCAGCCTTTGAGAATAAATTCAGAGAATGATCTCACAGTGACAGAAGCGAGTGAGAAGAATCTAGCATAACTGAACACATGAGTCTCTGAAATCACAAATTAAAGACCGAGCTTTGTGACATGAAGAGTTTGATCTGTTAGCGCTGAACTTTCGGTGATAGAAAATGTAGGCTGTCTTTTGGCATAAAGTTGTGAAAGCTCCTTCTGGAAGTTTTGGAGAATGTTGGCGTGCAGCCTACCCTCTGAGACCCAGACGTGTGGATACTCTCCTGCCTGAAGCCAGAGGAAAACGCAGTGACCCACTAAAGTCACCTCCAACTGGCAGAAACTGGAAGACTGTGAAATAAATTGATCAGAACCTGTCAAACCTATTGCATAATCCAAACTTTAAAACCTGGGCTGCAGTTTTCTCCCCACACCAGTCACTTAGAGCTTTTTGACTCATTTTTCGATTAGGTCATCAGAGGAGCATTTCTTGGCTATTACATGTGACCAACACTGTGAGAAGTGCTGTTTTAAAATTTATTTTTAAAACTGTAACAGGGAAAGAATTTGGGTGGTTTTCCAAGGCACCCAAAGGTTGAGATGAGACGGCATGTTCTATAAATCTGTAATAAATAATAATTTGCTGAAAAAAAAAACAATCAATGATACATTAACAGTGCAGGCAAACTCCAGGTTCATCACCCTGGAGCTCTTCTGCCACCAGAAAGTGACAGGGTGTTTCTGCACCTCAGACTATGCACATTGCCATTTTTAGAATTTCTTCTGTCATATGGTATAGTCATGGCCTCAGGGGAAAAACATGTGACACTTCAAGTCATTTGAGACTACAGCTGTCTTACTATTGTGAGCCCATTGAGGACTATTTTGGCGCTGCGGCAGCTGCTGGCAGAGCCCAGATGGGTGTGAGCACGCGTTGGGAGAGGAGTGATATGGACAAGACAACTGACACTGGCAGAGCGCCGTCAGGACAGATCAAGGGCCACAGCCCTCCCTAGTGCTTTTTAAAACTGCAACTGTATCTATAGTATGAGAATAAATACATACTCACGGTTGCATGTATGTAAAACGTAAAAGCATAAAAAAAGATTAATTTTATTTTATTATTATTTTTTATCCCCCCTTCAGCTTTATAGAGGTATACTTGACATATAACATTGTGTATGTTTAAGGTGTACAACAGGATGATTTGATACAAGTATATATTGCAAAATGTTTACCACAATTAGGTTAGTCAACACATTCTTCGCCTCACGCAATTACCTTTTTGTTGTTGTCATTATGGTGAGAACACTTCAGATCTGCGCTCTTGACAACTTTCAAGCATATGATACAGTATTGTTAGTTACTGTCACCATGCCGTGCATTAGATCCCTGGAACTTATGCACCTGATAACCGGAAGTTTAGACCTTTTGACAAACAGCACCCCATTTCCCCCATCCCCTAGCCCTTGGCAATCACCATTCTATTCTCTGTTTTTATGCGTTTGATTTTTTGTTTTTGTTGTTTTTTTTTAGATTTCACATGTAAGTGAGAACATGCTGTATTTCTCTTTGCTGGACTTATTTCACTTTGTATAATGCCCTCAGGGTCCATCCACAAATGACAGGATTTCCTTCTTCTTTAAGGCTAAATAATATTCCATTGCATGTGTGTAGATACATACATACATGTATATACAGTGTATATATATACATACACACACATGTGTATAACACATTTTCTTATCCATCCATCCATCCGTGGACACTGAGGTTGCTTGCATATCTTGGCTATTGTAAGTAATGCTGCAGTGAACATAAGGGTGTGTGTATCTTCTCCAGTTAGTGTTTTTGTTTTCTTTGAATAAATACCCAGAAGTGGAATTGCTGGATGATACAGTAGATCTATTTTTAATTCTTTGAGGCACCTCCATACTGTTTTTCCACAGAGGCTGCACCAATTTACACTCCCACCAACAGTGCACAAGGGTTACCCTTTCCCCACGTCTTGCCAACACTTGTTATTTCTTGTCTTTTTGATGATGGCCATTCTGCCAGGTGTGAGGTAGTATCTCACTGCGGTGTTGATTTGCATCTCTCTAGGCACTAGCGACGGTGAGCACTTTTCACGTGCCTGTTGGCCATCTGTGTGTCGTCTTTGGAAAAATGTCTGTTCAGATCCTCCGCCCAATTTTTAATCAGATTGGTTTTTTGCTATTGAGTTGCACGAGTTCTGTATATATTTTGGATATTAATCCCTTATCAGATTATGATTTGTAAATTCTTTCTCCTGTTTGGTAAGTAGCCTTTTCTTTTTTTTTTTTTTGTTTCCCGTTCATTTGGTTTCCTTTGTTGTGCAGAAGCTTTTTAGATTTATGTAGTTCCACTTGTTAATTTTTGCCTTTGCTGCCTTTGCAAGAAGATTCATTTTAAATGTAATGTCCTACCACCTGGATATAAACACTATTAACAGTTTTGCTACATTTCCTTCAGACAGGTTTCTGTGTGTGGGTTTGTGGAGAGATAGAGAGAGGAAGAGAGAGGTTGCGAAAGAGGATATTTTTTCTTTTTTTCCCCTCACTATCTCTGTCATTTATTTTGAAATAATTTCAGGTTTACAGAAAAGTTATAAAAATAGTATAAAGAATTCCAAAATGCTCTTCACCCAGATTCCCCAGATATTACCATCTTGTCACCCTGGCTTCCTCTCTCTCCCTCTCACACAGGTATGTAATTTTTTTCTGTACCATCTGATGGCACGTGGCAAACCGGTGCCCCCTAAGAAGCGTCTGCGTGTATTCCCTGAAAGCCAGTCTTATAGATACCCACACTAGGTTTAACAAAATCAGAAGATTAACGATGATACTATTGTATTATTCAATCTACAGAATTTATTTCATTTCACCAGTTGTCTCCTTCCTGCTCTTTTAGCAAAAGAAAATAAAATTCTGGTCCAGGATCCAATCCCACCTCACGGCGTTCCGTCTCTTTGGTGTCCTTTCATCTGGGCATTTCTTCAGCCTTTCTTGTCTGGCTTTGATCTCTTTGAAGAGTACAGGCCAATTACCCTGTGAGAGAGGTTTGGGTTTGTTTATGCTTCCTCGTGGTTGGATTCATGCTACCCATCTTTGGCAGGAATGCACGGAAGTGAGGTGGGGTTCTCCTCCAGGCATGTTATTGAGGGCACGTGTCATGGTTTTGACACATCCTGGTAATGCTAACTTTGGTCAGTTGGTTAAGGTGGTGTCTACCAACATGCCCTACTGGAAATGATACCATCTCACCCTTTGTAATTAGAAACTATCTTGTGGGGAGGTAACTTTAATACTATGTAACGATCCTATTACTGTTAGAATTTTTACCTACTGTTTTACCATCCTTGATGATTCTTGCCTGAATCAAATATTATGATGGTTACCAAATAGCGATTTTCTAATTCCATCATCCCTCGTTTGTTGGTGTTCTACTGTAAGGGAGCACTTTCTCTCGTCCCCACTTACTTATTCACTTATTTATATCAGTATAAGATATACGTACTATAAGATATAAGATACTCATAGATTCTAATTTGAGTCTGATTTATAATCTCTTGCTGTCTTGACTTATTTCGATGCCCAGGTTGTCCCACAGGTGGTGGGGGGTGGGGGCTTCAGTCTGGCTCTGTCTTTCTGACACGTCCCTATCATCCTTTGAGCACACCCTTGTTTGCACAGGAAGGTGCTCCACCAGCCCTGGAATCAGCCAGTTCTCCAAGGAAGCAGTTCCTTCAGTGGAGGATGGTACTTAGACACCAGAGCTGGGCACTAACTGCATTCGTTGCTACTGAGATGTCATTTGCCCTCCAACATTCTTGGCAAACAGAGCAAGCATGTATGTGTGTGTCCTGAGATGCATATTGATTTCTATATTTATATATTTAAAAACCATATGTTTATACTAACAGCTCCAATTCCAGTTCAACACCACAGGGCACATCCTAGCCTCACCCTTTGTGTATTCATAGTTCTGTTCTCTGATAGTAAACACCTGGATCCCTTTATTTGCTCAGTCCAAGAATATATATAAAGTCATTCCAGAATTGCTAACATATACCACCATGAAAAACTAACTACAATAATTGTTTATAGCTCTTGTCTTTAGCCTAAGGGTGTAAAATCAAACCACCATGAGCAGAAATGACTTTGATTGGTTCCCCAAGCTCACTTTCTGTGTGGTGGTGATTTTAATAACTATAACAATTATTTGTTTCTCTTCATATTCTATTTGCAGTTTTTATTCCACACTCTTATTGATTTTGATTATTAATTAATGCATTTGTTTACTTATTGAGTATGTGAAACAAACATGGTTCTAAAAATCAAAACTACAAAAAGCTTACTCAAAAAAGTGTTGCTTCCTTCATCCATTCTACCCTGTTCCTATCCACCTGCCCTGGATGTGACCAATCTCATTATTTCTAGTCTATCTTTCTGGGATTTGTTTTGCAAAAATAAGCAGATACACATATATTTTCTTATTTAAAGTAACATACAGTATTCATTTGCACACTGATTTTTTTTTTTTTTCTTTAAGTGTGTCCTGGAAACTCTCAGTTCAGAGAGACCCTTACTCTTTTTCACAGGTGCAAGGTACTCCACTGTATAAATATACCTTAGTTGATTCAACCTCTTATGTACAGGCACTTCGGTTATTGCCAGTATTTTGAAATTGCAAACCATGCTGCAATGAATAACCATGTGCGTATGTATTTTCGCTTTGCTGGAGTTCTATCTTCAGAATAAATTCTTAGAAACAGAATTGCTGGATCAAAAAGCAGTTTTAAATAGATATGCAATTATTAGATATTGCCAAAATCCCCTCCAGAGTTGGTGTACCAGTTTCCATTCCCACCAGAAAGGTATGAGAACACCTATTTTCCACAATTTCTTTAATAGAATGTGTTGTAATGCTTTTTAATTGTCACCAATCTGATAAGTGAGAAATGGCATCTCAGTGAAGTTGTAATTTGCATTTCCCTAATTATAAGTGAGGTTGAACATTTTTCACATGTTTAGGATGTTTTTAGACTTGTTTTTTTTTTAATGCACTGTCTGTTAGTATCTTTCATCCTTTTTTCTATTTAGTTTTTGGTCTTCTCTTAATTTTAAAGAGTTCTTTATATACTAGCATCATTATCCATTTGTGATAAATATTGCAAATAATTTTCTCCCAGTTTGTCAGGTGTATTTTGATTTTATTCATTTTTTTGGCAAAAGATTGTATCAGAAGAATTTTATCAATCTTTTCTCTTTCTTCCCTTCCTTCCTTCCTCCCTCCCTCCCTCCCTCTTCTGGATTTTCAATCTTAGCAAACCTTCCTTATATACATGTTACAATGGAATTCACCCCTGTTTTTTCTAGTACTTCAATAACTTAATTTTACAAAATTCAGATAATGAATTTTATATCCCTTTTTAAAAAGTTAACATTATATATGAACACTTTCCTGTGTTGATTAAAAACTCTTCGAAAGTGTGGTCTTTAAATGCTGCATTTTCTTTGAATGGATTGATTATAACTGCTTGATTTGTCTCTTACTGTTGGACATTTAGATAGCCTCTAATTATTCTGATAATGTAGATAATGCTATAATATATATCCCTACACATAAATCTTTCAACAAACCTCTTATTATTTCCTTAGAATGTCTAGAAAAAGATAATGGACAATTTTATGCCAGTTGACAGGTGAATGAATGAATATATCCATAAACAGAATATTACTCAGCAAAAAAAAGGGGGGATTAATTAGATACATGCAACAACATGGATAAATCCACAATCATTATGTTGAATGAATAAGTGGAAACCAAAAAAAAAGGATTTACTGTATTATTTAATATGTATAAAATTCTAAAAAATGTAAATCTGTGGTGACAGAAAGCACAGCAGTATTTACTTGGGGATGGAGATGGAAAGAGGAATAGATTATAAAGGGACACAGAAATATTTGGGGTCATTTGGTTGCGATGATAGTTTTATGGGTGTATATGTATATCAACATTTTCAAATTGTTCACTTAAAATATATGCAGTTTATGGTATATCCCCAATAAAATTGTAAAACAAAAAAGATATAAGGCCAAGGGGACCAGGAGAAAAAAAGGCAACAGGCACCTTTAAGGCACTTAGTACTTCCTGACAGTTCCCCGCAAAGTCTTATACTTTATATAGTGCGGTTGGCCCTCCGTATCCGTGGATGCAGAGCCTGCAGATACGGGGAGCAGGCTGCCCTGTGCCGTTTCACACAAGGGACTGGAGCGCTGCAGATTTTGATATGGCAGGAGTACTGGAACCAGTTCCTGAGGATGCCAAGGGACAGCTGTGTGTGTCTATCCACTTCAGCACCCTCATTAGCAGGAATTGTGCATCTTTAAAAATCTTTGCTAGTTCGGTGTGCACAGTAAGATTGTTCTAATGTGCATTTTGTAAGTCATGCAGCCCATCCGCTTCACGTGCATACTTGCTATTTGCATTTCTCCTTTTGTGAATTGTCCAGGCCATTTGATCATTTTGCTAAATTAAATTGATTTTTACAGTTTCCTTTTGTAAAAAAGAAATCGTGTGTTGCAAATATTTCTTTTAAATTTGTCTTTCACTTTCTTATTTTGTCTATGGTATTTTTAGATGGACAGAACTTTTAAAAGATATGCATATGTGGTGCTTTCCTTTATGGCTCTTGCTAGAAAAATCCAGCCCTAGACTGAAATCACGTAAATATTCCCTGTTTTCCCTGTGTTTGTTTAATTTTAGTTTTTACGTTTAATCTCCTTATTCTTCTTTGGAATTTATTTAGGTGTGTACTTAAAAAAAAAAAATCTAACTTTTTTTTTTTCTGGCAAGTAGTAACACATATTTCCCAGGACCGTTTTGGTGATATTTCTAAAAAACAAATGCCATTTTAAAACAAAGATTTTGATTTATGTTGTCCTGGTTTTCCTGTCTATAAACTGGGTATAATAATTTCCACCTCATCATTTGCTCACCAAGCTAGTTCTTACACCCAAGGTAAGCACTTTTAAAAGAGGATTGTGAAACTCTGATGCCTGAATTAATGCACCAATAAGAGTTTAAGTTAACTCTGTCTGTAACCTATCTGGAGGGAAAATGAAGCACCTTGGGGAAAATATTCTCACTGGTGGTATTCTCAGTGTTCTAAGTAATGTCCTAAGATGTAGAGGAATAGAAATCAGATTAGCTGCAAGGCAAGGAAAGGGAAAGAAACAACTAACAAGAACAAGTGGGCAGTAATATTCAGTAATAAAAACAGAAATCTACAAGTCATTTCACCTGCATGAATTTGACTCCAGATTTCCCCCTCTATATGCTATTCTCATATTTAGTCCTTAAACACACACATTTGTTCAAGAAAAAAACAATGATGTAATGACATACTAACTCTCTTACAATCAGTTTTGCAAATATAATCCCTGATACCTAATACATAAAACTTCAAATTTATATAAAATACAAATTCTTAAGTATGCTACTGCAAACTTATCTACTCTTGGATCCTTTTAAAGTGTTAGCTGTCCAGTACATTTAAACTCTGCCCCAGTTGACAAAATACAATGTTCGTGGGCACAGAAAATGAAGCTCATGACATTTCTATTTGGCTTTTAGTCTATATATAGCAAAACTTCTACCCAGGGAACACTGTAATCATCTTCTTGATCTTCATCTAGAAAGTGGCCTTACTATTTTAATGCTATAGGAGCCCTTTGTAACGTTTTACGACCACGGACTTGGATAAACCATTGGCTACATTATGCACTTACAAAACAGTCGCTACACAGGGCCACTGCATCCTCAGCAGAGGCTTCACGCAACGTGGTCAGTTTTATCAGCATTTCCAGTGTTGTGGATGGGGGTTCTTCTCTCCCTCCCATGCCCACAGACACAAGCATTTGGAAGAGTCTCTGCAGGCCCTAACTATGCTGATATTATTACCAAAACCACCTTCTTGAAGGGCTTGACTTTTAGTGATCTGTCTCACCAGTGGCGAGTTTATGCTTTCATGTGTCTAATGGCGTGCCTTAGTCTGTTCGGGCTGCTATAGGCTGGGTGGCTTATATAGAATAGAAATTTATTTCTCACAGTTCTGGAGGCTTAGCAGTCCAAGGTCAAGGTGCTGCTAGATTCCATTTCTGATGAGGGCCCACTTCCTGGTTCATAGATGTCATCTTCTCACTGTGTCCTCATGTGGCAGAAGGAGCAAAACTCTTTTATTTATTTATTTATGTATTGGCTGCATTGGGTCTTCGTTGCTGCATGTGGGCTTTCTCTAGTTGTGGTGAGCGGGGGCTATGCTTCGTTGCGGTGTGTGGGTTTATTGCTATGGCTTCTCTTGTTGCAGAGCATGGGCTCTAGGCACACTGGCTTCAGTATTTGTGGCATGTGGGCCCAGTAGTTGTGGTGCATGGGCTTAGTTGCTCCGCGACATGTGGGATCTTCCTCGACCAGGGATCGAACCCGTGTCCCCTACGTTGGCAGGTGGATTCTTAACCGCTGCACCACCAGGGAAGTCCTCTTCATAAGGGCACTAATCCCATTCATAAGGGCTCTGCCCGCATGACCTAATCACTTGCCATTGGCCCCCACCTCGCAATACCATCACATTTGGGGTTAGGTTCAACATGTGAATTTGGAGGGGGACACAAACATTCAGCCTACGTCATGGCTTCAACACAGTTTTAGTGCTTTGGGATCCTTTTTATTCTGAGGCCAGTTTTTAGCCACCTACAGGTGGAAACCTGAGTTTTTTGGAAGAGGTAGAAGGTCTGATTGCTTTGGAGCCTGGAAAACAGTGTGGGGAGAGGTAGGAGAGAAATGGAATTGGGAGAATCCTGTTCCAGAGAGTAGCAGGGAAAGAGTTAATGGCTGTTGTCAGATCCAGAAAAAGGAGGCGTGGTGTCTAGAGATCTACCTAGTTAGGCTTCAAGAATTCTGTGGACTGATCGCAAATCCCACCTTGTGGGCCTATCCTCTCCCGTTCCCCACCTTCAGAGCTTTAATAGGGACACACCATCTGACGGAGATACAACTCAGAGCTCCCAGAGCACCTTATCTACGTACCTCTCTCTTTTTTTTTTCTTCTTTTTTTGTAATGAAGTGGTCCTCCAGGGGTGAAGCCCAGGTCAGCAGCACCAATATCATCTGGGATCAGACTGACTGACTCAGAAAGTCTGAAGGGAGAGCCCAGCAGTCTGTGGTTTAAGAAGCGTGCCCGTATGCTCCCAATGAGTGCGAACGTCTAAGGGCCGCTGCTGTACTGCACGGTTGGCTCTGTTTCCTCCAGGTCTGCAGCCTCAGACTCAACCAGCTGCAGATCCAAACCTGTGGATGCAGAACCCTTGGAAACAGAGCACAAACTGTACTGCACCATTTTATTTATTTATTTATTTATTTATTTATTTATTTATATTATTATGATTATAAATTTTTTGGCTGCACTGCATGGCATGTAGGATCTTAGTTCCCCGACCAGGGATCAATCCCGTGCCCTCTGCAGTGGAAGCACGGAGTTTTAACCACTGGACCGCCAGGGAAGTCTCTGAACCATTTGAGGATGGTCAGGCACTTGAGCATCCTAAGATTTGGGTATGGCATTGGCAGGGGCGGGCGGGGCAGTCCTGGAACCAAGCCCCTGTGGATGTTGAGGGTGGACTGTAAGAGTTGGTTAACTCATCTATATTTTCAGGACAAAGATAAACATAGTTATAAAAAATATTTGTGAATGATTGAATGAAGCAAGTGAACTCTTGCACAGTCCTAACTACTTAGTAAATGCTTAGTAAACAATTTTGACAGCATTGGTCTTGAGGTGGATCTCTTACGAGCCAACAAATCCCTGAGAAAATTCCCACCCTCCCCACCCCCCCACCCCCGTCCCCAACCACACACTGTTTCATCTTAGCTGTGAAAACAAAACATTTCTCCATAATCCATTGAGGACTCATTTAAATAACTGCATTTTTTTCTGATGGAAAAGGGAATGCAATTTCATTGCAAAACAATTAGGAAATGGAAAGAAAGTATAAAAAAGAAAGCAAAGATTTTTCTCTTACTCTACCATCTTCTGAGTCTTTTCTATGGACTTTTATGCATATCCCTCGACTATCATGTCAAAAATTCTTTTCCTTACAAACACAACACATACAAAGATTGGAGAATACAGGACAGCATCACAGGGAAAGTAACATCACCAGTAACTTCATCATTCAGAGATGTTAATACTCTGGGGGATCTTCCTCCACTTTCTGTGTGTCTTTGTACGTATTTTAAAAGCCCTGTGTATGCTCTGTAACCTCCTCCTCCTCTGTGATTCCACCCCCAGCTCCAGCATTTCATATGTGATTTATTCCTGTGCTGTGTGCCTTACAAGCACACTCAGGGTTATCCCACAAGGCAAACTTCCAGGAAAATCTCCTATGTTGGACCTGGCCCAAAGTCCCAAGACTTGAATCTGCTCTCTGGTTTTCCTTAGCACTACCTCGATTTCTTTTATGATGGGTTAATTTAGGGGGCAAAACGCTGCAATCTTCCTGTAGTTCCAGGCTTTCACCAAGTAAAAAGCCTATTCCAAGAAGTGTGAAGTCACCAGGGCCTTCCTGGAGGATGGAGATGTGCTAGGGTGTAGTCCGCTCTCTTCTGGCTCTTGGGTGATGCTTAGGGTTTCAGAGTCAAACAGTGGCCCCTGGTTGCCGGTCTTGCCATGTTTCTTCCCGTTGTCTTCAAAATAATCATTTGAAAATAGATAGGACGTTGCCTCCACCCACTCATCTTGGAAATCTCCGTCAAACTTGTCGATATGGGCTGTGACGTTCGTAATTATCACCAGCAGAAGTAAATTCTGTGGCTTTGATTTTCTTGTTTCCATTGTGTCTGCAGGGAGAAAAGCATAGTGGTGATGAGCAGGGAGACAACGTAGTCACCAGTGTGGGGAGGGGGTGGCCATCTAAGGGATACTCAGCGTTTTGAAATATTATAATTTCAAGGTAAAACTTACTGTGGGTAATTTGGAAAGCAGAGTAAAGTGGAAAGGAGGTGAAAAAACATCACCTGCCCTCCCAAATCTAAAGTAATCTATTAGCAGTTTGTCTCTTATTTTTTTGTCTGTGCATTTGTCCTCACACGTGTTGAAAAATATTATATGTAAAACTTGCAA
The DNA here is from genome assembly GCF_030028045.1 of Hippopotamus amphibius kiboko. Taxonomy (NCBI): domain Eukaryota; kingdom Metazoa; phylum Chordata; class Mammalia; order Artiodactyla; family Hippopotamidae; genus Hippopotamus; species Hippopotamus amphibius. Next base: position 21,672,335 of record NC_080195.1, read on the forward strand.
CCTCCGTTTTTCACTTAAAACTGTAGCAGGAATTTTTGTATGTTATTATAAAACATTCCAAAGAAGCATCATTGTAACATTGTAACATCATATATTTCTACTTCACTGAATCATTTTCCCATTGTTGCTTTAAATTTTTGCTAGAAACATTCTTGTACATGGATCTTTAACCATCTCTCTCTGATACTGGGATAGATTGCTGAGAGTGGGTTAAGATTTGGAGATGTTGATGGCTTTTGATAGCTCTTCCGAACTGCTCTCCAGAGTGGTGCAGTTTCCACGGCCATGGCCTCAGCATATGTGCAAAAGAGGCGAATTTGAAAAGCATGCTGTATGGTAATGTTTATAGCGCCAAGTGACTCAAGGTGTCAAAAATAAGGTGTTTACTGATATGACCCCTCGTAGCAACTTGATGAACATCTGTATTTTACAATCCTAATAATGCAACACAAGGCTGTTTTGGATTCTGTCTGGCAAGTTTGGCCTTAGAAACCTCACTTTATAGTCCAGTGAGTCCATGTTTTAAAAACATGGGTTCCAAGAACAGCGTTCTAGAGGGGCCGCGGGGTGTAAACATTTCTGGTGAAGCCAGATTGACTGTTTCCCTTTCGCTGTGTTGAGTGCATGCCTCATTTTCACAAGGGATCACTCCTCCGTCCTCTCCACTTAAGAACTTGGACATGTAGTTCTTTTCACGTAAGTTTAAAAATAACATGGTGATAAAATCCTGGAAGGCCAGTGATCTCCTGCATCGGTTCATTAACTGTCTTTTAGACTCTGTAGCTAAGGAGACGGCAGTTCTAGAGGCCGTTGCCTTAGTACCATGTGTGAGTAAGAGGCAAAGTGCCGTCACCGCAGCCAAACCCCATTGCCTTAGGCCACCGTGTGAAAGATGCAGGGTTAGTCACGCAGAGAACCGGGTCAGAACGTGTGTGTGGATGGTGTGGCTGGTCAGCTCAGTAATTGTGTAGTTGTGGGACGACAGTCTGAGGACCTGGCACAGCTTCAGCTCTAACCCTGGAAGGAACCGTAAGCAGTTGTCGCATATGCAGATGAGCAGTGTGAGGCCTAAAGAAGCCCAGGGACACGCCCCGGATCCCAGGCTGGTTAGTGGCTGTTGAGGTCTTTAACCAGGCCTCCTGATTGCAAGCTCAGGGCTCTGATACTGTGTTCGCTGCGTCTCTGGCCCGTGTCCATGGAGTGTTGGCAAGGTCAGTGGGGCTTGGCAGAACTGGTTGAGAGAGAATCCTGAACACATGAAGAAACATCCTTTATTATTATTGATGCTGCCACCACCTGCACGTCGTGGAATGTGCTGGTGCGGCCCAGACGCGGACAGTCACCCCCTTGCCTTCGTATGTGTCTCTCAGGAGGAAAAACACTTCGCTGAAGGACTCCATTCCCCACCCCCGTATTTATAGCAAGCCCCTGTGCACGAAGGAATAGCTGCAAATCGAAATTCTTTTCCGATGAGATGTAAAGCAATCTGCAGTGAAACGTGTAAGCGGGGGACTGTAGTTTCCTGACCCAGCACCATTAACCCTCAGCCGTGCCATCACATTAGCTTGTTTGCGTGTAATTGTATAAACACAGTTTTACCAGTTCAGAGCACTTGGAAGTATTTCATTATGCCTTCTTCCTGGCTGGGCGATGCTGACCACATGCCAGGGCTGAAAAAATAGCTAGCTTGTCTGTGAGCTGGGGAGGATTTGGATTTGGAGGAAGGCAGCTGGACCAGAGTCTTTAGATACATGTCACCATTTTAACTGTAGGAGACAGGGTGACAGTGAGGGACTTGTGACCATATGTTTGGATGTGGAAGCCGAGAATCAGCAAAGGGTGTGTGTTCTCCTCCCTTTCTCCCTCCTTAGCTGCTTGCAGTTTGAATTCAGTTTGGTTTAACTAATATGCGTTGGAGGGAAGGCTCAGTGACAGAAATCAGGCCCAGTTCCTGTTCTCAGCGGGTTCAAGCTCCTGAAGATGAGAGAGGCGTGTAAATAGCTGTAACTCTGAGGCAGAATGCAGGAGCACCGTGATGGCCATGGAAGTGCTAAGTAGCATAGAAGAGAGGGGAGTTAATTTTACCCGAGGGGACTTCCCTGGTGGCCAGTGCGGGGGACACGGATCCGAGCCCTGGTCCGGGAACATCCCACATGCTTTGGAGCAACTAAGCCCGTGCGCCGCAACTACTGAGCCTGCGCTCTGGAGCCCGCGAGCCGCAACTACTGAGCCCGTGTGCCACAACTACTGAAGCCTGCTCACCTAGAGCCTATGCCCCGCCACAAGAGAAGTCACTGCAATGAGAAGCCCAAGCACTGCAACGAAGACCCAACGCAGCCAATTAAAGTAAATAAATAAAAATAAAAAAACATTTTCGCCCGAGAGATCCTGGGAGACTGCAAGGAGGGGGCGGCATTTAGCAGATGAAGGGATTTCTGTGGAGAGAAACCTTGCTAAACAGTGTGAGCCAAAAGCACGTCTTGGGGTGTGTGGGAGTGCAGGGCACGGGGTGGGGGAGGGTAATGCAGTGTGAGTAGCGAACATGATGGTCTCTGACCACAAGAAAATAGCTCTGTGCAAAGGCTTGGTCTGCCTTATCTGGTGCTGAATCTCCAGTGCCCTAAACAGCACTTAGCACGTAATGAGTGCCCAAGAATTTTACATTTTTAAAATTGAACTGTAGCTGATTTACAGTGTTGTGTTAGTTTCAGGTATACAGCAGAGTGATTCAGTTATATATATATATATATACACATATACACGCACACATATATATGAAAATATTCATATACATAAATTTATATATTATAAATAATATTGTTATATATTATTTATAAGATACATATATTATAGGTATACATTTATATATATAAATTCTTTTTCAGATTCTTTTCCCTTATAGGTTATTACAAAATAGTATAGTGCCCTATGCTATACTGTGGGTCTCAGTTGGTTTTCTAGTGCCCGATAATTGAGTGAAGAAATTCCTAGGAAAGGAGTACTGCTGCAGCTGGGTATTTGGGGTGCATATGCAGGGATCGATTTGAATTACCTCCAGGAATGGGCGTGTGTCACTTTAGGAATATACTTGGACTGGAACAGTGGTGGCAACTCCAGGGACCCCTGATTGTCTCCAGACCCAGTCACAGGGTGTGGTCCCTGGCGTGCTTCTCTGCATCGTTAAGCCGGCTTTCTCCGCTGCAGCCCGGTCTGTGCTCCGTCGTAACCTTGGTCTGGAAGTGTCCATGACTGCCACCCGGACCACGCTCTCCACAGCGCAGCCCTCCCTCTGCTCCTGCTGTTGGTTGGCTCGGTCTTCCCCATCTTCACCAGAACACTGGTTGGCCTGGACCGTTTCTGCATCCTAGATGCCCAGGTGCCATTCAGTCAGCGTTGCCGGCCTGGCAGAGGGGCAGCGGGTGCTGTGAGTACAGGGGTGTCCCTCAGAGCGGGGTGGGGGTTGCACTGGTTGTTTCAAGCACACCTGTAGAGGGAATAGGGTGACTTCAGATTTATGCCAGTCGACAAGGAATTGGAACTGTACTCAGTAGGCACGTGTTGTGGAAGGCTTTTGTCCGGGCACAGGCTGCTGGCTCTATATGCTTTCATGCCCTCGAACTCTACCGTGCCACTGGCCACCTGTCTGACAACCCATTGCCCCCAAATATTTCCCTTTGTTTCAGTTTTGTGTCTCACTTGAAAGGCTCATCGCTCCATTCTCAGTTTGGCCCCATCATGCTCCACCTTTGTTCTCCTGGAAGCCCAGGCCCTCAGCTTTTACACCAGCAGCTTGCCCTCCATGGTGTGGGTGGGCCTCGTCCAATCAGTTGAAGGCCCGAGTAGGACAAAAGGCTGACTCTACCCTAGATAAGAAAGAGTTCTCTTAACAGAAGGCCTTTAAAATGGGACATTGGCTGTACAGATTTTGGACTTGCCAGCTTCCATAATCACGTGACCCTCTTTCTTATAATCAGTCATTCCAGTATATGCTACTGGCTCTGCTTCTCTAGAGAACTGTGACCAGGATACTCCTCCAAAAGAAACCCTGTATCCATTCTCAGTCCTTTCCTATCCCTCCTCCCTCCAGCCCCAAGCAATCACTGCATATTTGCCTACTCTGGATATTTCATATAAATGGAATCATACAGTATGTGGTCTTCTGGGACTGGCTCCTTTTACCCAGCATTAAGGTTCCTCCAAGAGACAGCATGTATCAGTACCTGGTTTCTTTTTATTACCAGATAATATCCCATTGTATGGATATACCACATTTCAGTTTTCCATTCATCAGTAGATGCATATTTGGGTTGTTTCCACTTTCTTGGCTATCATGAATTGTGCTGCTATAAATATTTGTTAACAAGCTTTTGGATGGATGTGTGCTTTAATTTCTCTTAGGTGTAAACTTGGAGTGGAGGAGTGGAATGGTCCAGTCATAGGTAACTCTGTGTTTCACATTTTGAAGAACTGCCAAACTGTTTGCCAAAGTGTCTTTGTCATTTTACCAGCAATGTGTGAGAGTTCCAATTTCTCCACATCCTTGTCAATCCTTGTTATTGTCTATTTTTTTTAAAACCATAACCATCATCGTGGGTGTGAGGTGGTACCTCACTGAGATTTTGATTTGCATTTACCTCATAACCAGTGATGTTGAGTATCTTTTCATGCACTTACTGACTACTTGCATATATGTTCTTTGGAGAAATATCTATTCAAATCCTCTCCCTATTTTAAAAAATATATTTACTTATTGGCTGCATCGGGTCTTCGTTGCTGCATGTGGGCTTTCTCTAGTTGTGGCAAGCAGGGGCTGCTGTCCGTTACAGTGCTTGGGCTTCTTATTGCCGTGGCTTCTGTTGTTGCAGAGCACGGGCTGTAGGTGTGCGGGGCTTCAGGAGTAGCAGCTCGCGAGCTCAGTAGTTGTGGCTCACGGCTCTAGAGTGCAGGCTCAGTAGTTATGGAGCATGGGCTTAGTTGCTCCATGGCCTGTGGGATCTTCCCGGATGAGGGCTCAAACCTGTGTCCCCTGCATTGGCAGGTAGATTCTTAACCACTGCACCACCAGGGAAGTCCCTCTCCCCATTTTTAAATTGGGTTATTTATCTTATTCTTATTGAGTTTTAAGAGTTCTTTGTATATTCTGAATAGAAGTTCCCTAACAGATACATGATTTGCAAATAATTTTCTCCTGTTCTGGTTGTCTTTTCCCTTTATTGATGCTATTGTTTGCAGCACAAGAGTGCTCTTCTATTTTTTGGAAGAATTTGGAAAGGATTAGTATTAGTTCTTTTAAGATTTGGTATACTTCATTAGGGAAGCCATTTGGTCCTAGGCTTTGTGCGAAGGTTTTAAATTACTGATTCAGTCTCTTTTCTTGGATCTAGTCAGATTTCTTATTTTTTCTTGAGTTGGTTTTGATAATTTGTGCCTATAGGAATTTGTCTATTTTGTCTAAATCATAAGCATGCAATTGTTCATAGTGTTCGCTTACAGTCCTTTTTATTTCTGTGAGGTCAGTAATGACGTCTTTTCCTCAGGCTTTAGTAATTTGAGTCGTCTCTCTTATTTGAACTTTTCTTGATCAGTCTTGCCAGAGGTTTGTAAACTTTGTTTACCTTTCCGAAGAATCAACTTTTGGTTTTGATGATTTTTTTCTATTTTTCTTTTCTCTTTTTCTACTCTATTTCTTTCTCCCTTTTGCTTGTTTGGGGTTTAGTTTGCTTATCTTTTTTTTTTTTTTTTCCTAGCTTCTGAAGGTGAAGTTTAAGTTATTCATTTGAGATGTTTCTTCTTTTTAAAACAGACGTTTACAGCTCTAAATCTCTCTATGCATACTGCTTTAGCTACATCCCATAAATTTCCACGTCTTGTGTTTTCATTTTCATTTATCTTAAAGCATTTTCTAATTTCCCTAGTGCTTTCTTCTTTGACCTTTGGTTATTTAGTACTGTGTGGTTTAATCTTTACATTTTTGTGCATGTCAAATTTCCTTTCTTTCCTGATGGATTGACCAGTTTCATAATAAAACGCGCCTCTTTGTCTCTAGTAACATTTTGTTTGTTTTAACGTCCATTTTGTCTGATATTAGTAGCCATTCTAGCTCTATTGTGGTTGTTGTTATTGTTTTGGTGTTTTTGGTTTGTTTTTGGTTTTTGCCTGGCATATCTTTTCCCATCCTATTACTTTCCATTTATTTGTATCTTTAAATTAAAATCTGCCTCTATGTAGAAAGCATGATTTTTAATCCAATCAGACAGTCTTTTAGTTGAGTTGCTTAATCCATTCACATTAGTGTTATTAATGATGTAGTTAGATTTACGTCTGCCGTACTGATTTTTGCTCTCTCTCTGTCTCATACCATTTTTACTCCTCTCTTCGTCCTTTTACAGCCTCCTTTTACAGCCTGCTTTTGCAGTAAGTGGGTATATTCTAGTGTAACATTTTAATTCCTTTAATGGTTTCTTAAATATATTTTTGAATTACTTTCTTAAGGAGTGCTCTAAATCTTACACTAAACATGTCAACTTATCAGAATCTACCTCAGATTAATACTGGCTTAGTTCCATTGAAATATAGAAATTATACTCCTGTGTAACTCCATTCCTTCCACCCTCTCCTGTGCTGTTATTGTTATACATATTACATCTACATGTTATACAATACATTGTTATAATTATCACTTTAACATGCCTTTTAAAGAAGCTGAGAGAAGAAAGAAGAGGAGTGTACACGATAACTTTTGTTAGAATAGTTTTCTTTTTACCTTTTTGGCTCACTTCATTTCTTTCTTTGGATTTCAATTGCCATCTGGTATCATTTCCTTACTTCAGTGCAGCTTAGTTCCACCTGCTTCCTTTGTGCTTTTATTGATACTACTGTTATGGGACCAACAATGCCTGTGATATACTGTTTTGTTCAGTTGTTTTAAACCAGTCAAGGGAAGAAAGGAGAAGATGTATGCAATTATACAGTTTTTATCATTAGTTACATAATTTCCTTTATGGGGGGGGGGATGCTCTTTGATGTCCCAGCTCGAATTTTCCCTCTTATTTTTATCATTTGGCCTAGCTTTAGAGGGGTTGCTCTGATTCTGTATAAGTCACTTGTTGGTTAAAAGTTGTGCTGCAGCCCCTTCCTCAGTTAGATTTTTACCTTTACTGTTGGATGTGTGTCTAGCTTGTAGGCTGCTCTCACACGATAGGGAATTTACATTTTTGGCTCCACATTCAGCCAAGGACTAACAGCTTGCAGCTCCCTCTCTGATCACTCCTGAGAGGGTGCGTCTTGGGCACGCAGTCTTCCACCGGAATCTCCCAGGCATGAGTGTGATTTGAATTACAAGCCTGGCTTCCTAGGAGGAGCCCCCGGGTTGGAGTCGCTTCCTGTTTGGTCGTGCTGGCTCAGAGGTTGTGTTTGAGCCCACTGTGCCAGCGAAGCTTCTGGGCTGTATTGGCGGGTCTGTGTTGGCTTGGGGATGCTTTGAAGTCTGCCCCATGTCCTGCTCTGATTACTCCTGAGGGGTGCCGCCTCAGCACCCCCAGAATTGACTGTGATCCCAGAAGGACACTTCTGGGCTCTCTCTCTGGTTCTGTTAAACTTCCAGGCGCTCTGCTGTTTTACTTGCACCGTGGCGCTAACAGCCGCCTTTAATGCCCGCCACCAGATCGCCATTGCTTTTGACAACACCCTTAGGCATGCAGTTCTCTGGGCTCTGTTCTCTGTTCCAGAGAACGTCAGTTTCCTCAGGCAGAGCTGTGGAGACCTTCATCTTTATGGCCTGCCTTTCCCCTGGACAAAGCCCGGTGCCCTGCCTTGGAACTGAGGGTGGGGACCCTCTTTTTCTGGGAGTGACACCCTTGCTCTACAAGAGGGCACTGAGGGAGGCAGAAGCGGTGGCCCCTGGTCTTCCTGGCGTGCCTGTCCTGCGTGGAACCTCCATCCTACTTGAGAGCTGGAGCAGGAGCGTTCGAGCCCATGGTACCCTTGGCCTGTGCTGCCTGCGGTGGAGCTTTAGGCCCTGCGAGCGGAAGGAGGCCCTAGCCTCTCGGCCACTCTTGCCTGGAATAGAGCTTCTGCAGTAAAGTGCTGGGGAGGATGAGAGATGCGGGCAACCTGTCTGTCCCATAGCCCCAGACAGGGCGTTGAGGGGAGAGAGAATCTCCATCTTCTTGGCCACGTCTGCCCAGAATAGAGGACCCAGGGTAGCACTTCCAGAACATGGAGCTGTGGGCGGGGAGCGGTTAGGGAGGTCATGGCTCAGTGGTCACCGATGCTGGCTGAGCTCACATTTAGTAGATCCTCTTGAATGACTATTTTCCCATTTGCTGTTATATCCTCAGGACAAGTTCCAGAGATTTTAAAATAATTGTTTGTGGTCCTTTTTTTTTTTTTTTTTTTTTTTTACACAATTTCCCCCACTTTGTTTGGCTGGGGAGAATTTCCACTAAGCCCAGCTGCCATCTTGACCTGCTTTTTGGAGCAGGAGAGAGAAGACTGAATGTATCCCTGAGTTGCCAGGCACTGTATCTACCCCTCGACACTCACTGGGCAGGTGGCCTGTTCCCAACTTAATTTCATGCCGTGATTTCTCAAGGACTGAGTAACTATAAAATGAATCCAAGCAATTTGTTCTGTTCGATGTGTACCATACCAGTTAGCGAGATTTTGCTTTAATTCCTGATGAGCACGCCATGTGAGTTCACTTTTTCAGTCTGGCTTCAGTAAAACATTCAGCGAAAAAGTGTTATACATATAAGGGCTTCCGAAAATACATTAATATTTTCACAAATCGAATTTTCCCAAGCTCAAGAGTTGTATTTATGTGAAAAGTTCGGCTGCACTGAAACATTTAAGAATGCAGAACTTACTTGAAATTTCAAATTTAAGGAATATTCATTTTGTAATAATCATGCTTCCATAAGCTTGCAATACAGTTTTCTAGCAGAAATTTTAAAACTGGGGGAAGTATCTTTAAAAGCTTCTGTGGTAGGGGGAGGTCCTTCAGACTTATGGGGAAATTGCCTGGTCTCTGTGTAGGTGGCATTAGATTGGGTCCCAGACTGTTACTCAGAGGCTCACATACCATCTTCATAATTTTTGTCATATAGTCGCCATTTTTTTCTATATCTGTGTACCACCTGCACTTATTCACTTAATATTTTTCTTTCTCATACATTTGAAGTATTTCTTTCTAAATGCATTAATTTTTAAAGCAAATGTTTTATCACTAGTGCGAATAACCAATTAGTAAATATAATGAAAACAAATAATGTTAAAAATTCTAGTTAGATACTGTCAAGGACTCAGAGCTTGAGACCAGCTTTCCTGGTAAAAAAGAATGACATTAGCTGTATTTGATGACCAGTACTAAGCACTGTCCTAAGTCCTTGACACATAGAAGCTCATTTGATATTCATCAGAACTGTATGAGGTAGATGGTTTTCTCCATTTTACACATGGGGACACTGAGGTACAAGGTAACTAGATGGCGTGGCGAGGATTCCAGCAGAAGTCTGGAGGGTTGCTCTTAACCAGCATGCAATCCCGCCTCCTACGAACATAAAAGGCCTCCAAGGAGAAGTGATTCTCTGTTGGCTACGTCTGCCTCACCTACAAGTCCCCTGGGTCTCACTGGCAGTAGACTTCCTGTGCTTTGGAAATATTGGTCTCAGAGAGTATCCACTGACATCCTTTCACACACCAGCACCTGTGGAAATGCATTCTGTGCCCCTTTGGACACTCACAATTTATCTCGGCATCTAAACGGCTCTGAATGCTGCAGCGAAAATTTAAGCTTTATTTAATGCACCTTTCTCAAACTTACTCGTTCTCAGAACCGTTTTACAGAGGACACTTCTTAGTCACTCAGGAAACACGAATGTTTCATGGAGCAGTTTGGGAAATGCTGAGTTATTTCTTGTGTATAAAGGTGAAAACATTTCTTACTTGAGCCTGAATATTCAAATACGGTTTCTGATACCAGGGGAATTTTCTCATGCTGTCAAGCCCAGACTTTAAAGGGCCATATGCTTTCTAAACCTCTTCCGGCACCTCTGCGTCCCTCCCTCCGCCGTGCAGCAGCGCAGGTTCTGCCGGGGGAGGCTCTTCCTCCTTCCCAGGCTGCCAGGTAACAGTCACAGGCAAGTTGTGTGAATCCAGCACTTGTGGGACACTGTATTCAAAGCAAACCAGGAATCTCCCTCGGAGAGCTCACAGTTAAACAGGAGAAGTAGCCTGGGAGGGAAGGAGATGTGCATGGGATGAATAATGCATTTCTAATTGTCACCGGGAAGGTCTGCTTGTGTGTGACCTACTTAGCAAGGTTAAAGAACCCCAAGCTTCCCAGTAAAGAACACGAGGCCCACAGTGCTGATTTATGCTCCTGTGTTCTCTCAGGAGGGTTAGCAGTGGCCTTGAACCGGAGGACTTTGCTTTACCTGCACACAGCGGTAAGAGCCAGCCTGTCCAGGGGGGTACACCTCTTGTTTCCTTACTTTTAAAAAAAAAATTTTTTTATTGGAGTATAGTTGATTTACAGTGTTGTGTTAGTTTCAGGTGTACAGCAAAGTGAATCAGATATATATACACCCACATATATATATATATATATTATATAGGTTATTACAGAATATTGAGTAGAGTTCCCTATACTATACAGTAGGTCCTTATTATCTATTTTATATATAGCAGTGTGTATATGTCAGCCCCAATCTCCTAATTTATCATTTCCCCCCATGTTTCCCCTTTGGTACCCATAAGTTTGATTTTGAGATCTGTGAGTCTGTATCTGTTTTGTGAGTAAGTTCATTTGTATCATTTTTATTAGAGTCCACATATAAGTGATATCATATGATATTTGTTTTTCTCTGTCTCACTCCACTTAGTATGATGATAATCTCTAGGTCCATCCATGTTGCTGCAAATGGCATTATTTCGTTCTTTTTTATGCTAATATCCCATCATATGTATGTACCACATCTTCTTTATCCATCCCTCTGTCGATGGACATGTAGGTTGCTTCCATGTCTTGGCTGTTGTGAATAGTGCTGCTATGAACATGGGGGTGATTCCCTACTCTTAAAAATTCTGGTCAGCGTGTGGTTTCAGCTTTGCCGCTGGTAGAGGGAGACTTGGATTCAGGGCCAGTGGCTCCACCTGCCCTCTCAGGAGTCTCACAGTGAGGCCTGCCTGGTGGAGGGGCCCTTCCTTCCCTGAGTCCCCAGTGCCCCAGCACCGCAGGGCAGGGCTTGTCTGCACCAGGTCCTTCTCCAGAGGCTGTTGCTTCTGCGAGAAGCAGCCACATGCTTTTCCTTACCTTATCCTTATCTCAGCTGTCCTTTAAAGAAACAAAGCAAACAACAGAGGGAATAGAAGTCTTTGACACAGTGCCCAGAGGGTCAGCTCCTTCAGCCAGCAAATACAGACCCGGGGGCAAAAAAGGGCCAGGGAAAGGGAACTTTGCAAACCCATCATAATTTTATAAGCTTCGATAGGAACATAGCAGGTCACTGAAAAAACAGTTCTGATGTAAGAGACAGCCAGTGTTTAAGAGCTGACTATCCAGCCTGAAGATGCAGGCAGAGTATGAAACAGATTCTTTTGTTTCCTACCTGGGAACTCAGTCCCCAACCAGAGCTGCCACCAACCACCTCCCATGGCTCAAAAGTCACTTAAGAACTGAAAATACAAGGTAGTGATTCCCTAAATGATAAAACAGAAACAAAAACAGACAGAAATAACTAAACTCTGGAAATAGAACTGCTTCACCATTTCTTTGTGTTTTTATTAAACTTTTTTTATTTATTTTTTTTTTTTTGATTTCTGCCCGGTTACGACAATTAAATAGGAAACCACAATTACAATCCACAAACTGTGGCATGAAAAAGAACACACACACCCCATCAGGAAGGACAGCAAACCCTTTCCATTTTATTCATTCAGAAGAGTCCGGTGCACGAGTGTGAAGTATGAGCACTGTCGTTTTTCTCTTGGAAGGGGAAACATTTATTCTGGCAGCGCTCTTACAATTCCAGGAAGTGGTTTTGATACCACAAACGCAGGAATAGAAACCATAACAAACTTGGAGGGCGTTTGTTTGCAAGGCAGGGGCAACTTGGTTGGAAAAGATTCCCCTTGTGCTTAGTGAATTGCCTGTCAGCCTCCCGGGCTGCGTCTTCCCAGGTGTTGAAAGAGAAAGTGGAATTTCCAGCATAGATGAAGAAAATTCCTATAGAGCAGACTGTTTTCTGTATCTCCGGCCCTCCCCTCACTGTGAAGCAAGTTCTCAAGCTTTTCTGGAGCTGCTTCTGGTCACATGACCCTCTATCATGATGACCGTTTTGCTAAAATACATGTGACACCAAGATTTCTTCTTACACTGCTTCTCTAGGGTTCAGATGACAGTACAAAACATCATTTGTCCAAAAATAGCAGATATTGAGAACGTGGGCATCTGTGTTCATCATAAGAGCACACACTTTGCAGGGTATGTCACCCAAAGGAGCATTTTTTTTTTTTCCATCTATTATGGTCCCTTGGGGAGTTAGCCTGAAGTCACATCTACGAGTCTTTTTCTGGTCAAAGTCAGTTAATTTGACAGTTTAGGAACTGTCTTGTGCCAATTGAAAAAACTTTTATGCCCAACAATTCAATGGTCCATAAAGCAATTAAATTCAGTTTACACTTACACACACACACATATGCACACGCACACAACTGTGACAGAAGGATTAACAAGGTGAATCTTGTGAAGTTCCAAAAGAAAATGAAATTGCAAATTTGAGGTGTCATATTCAAGTATTAAAATGCAGCAGTAGCCTGATCCCATTTGATTTTATGATTATAAGAAGTCATGCCTGTTTAACTAGAGGTTCTGGAGTTAATAAAGTTAACTCCTGGGGCACAAAATAATCTACCAAAATTGATCCATGATTTTTCCGCAATGTTTGTTATTTCTTTCAAAAATATGTGGCGACTTTGTATACGCTGGCATTCCAAGAGTCAGTACTTTACAGGAGAAGTGAAAGAAGAATACCAGCTGACTCACTTTTCTTGCCTTAGGGCTGAGAAACAGTGTTACACATTTTCAGTCAGTGCCCAGAGGAGGCAGATGTAAAGAGTCATGCACACCCTTAACCCTTCAGAGAATGCGTTGCTATTGCAGCAGATGCTGTTTGGCCCCAGTGAGGAGGAGAAGAGAGAGCAGTTTGGTTGGTTGGCTTTCTAAGTTCTACTGTGTGGTGATTTTAAAACCAGGGTTTTACTAGTTCTTGGCAGTAGACCATCCAGTCAGAGGCTCTGGATTTATACAATAACCTGTTTGGGCTTCTGCGCTCCAATTAGGCAACTCACTATGGTATGGTCTGACACCAGATGTGGAGGGCTTTCAGAGAGCTTTGCTAAATTTCACACTCTGTTCTGGGGGAAGAAAAAGAACTTATTAGCAGAGCTCTTTACATGCTTCAGAACTGACTCCTGATTATCTGAAGCTATTGCAAGACTCTGCTTTTCCTTGGATTTGGGGATCCCTTAATCCCCCTCCCCTGAAGAATCTTAATCCCCCGGCCTCCATCAGACTATCACCCAGTGACCGCTCACAGTCATCACAAAGCCTAGAGCAAGGAAGACTCTGCCCAGCGTTAGTGATGTGTGTGGGCAAAGAAAAGGAATAATCCTCCCACCCTGTCCAGTGGTTTACAGGCAGGGACCTTTTCCTTAAAAGGAGGGGAGGGGACATGGCCTGAAATGCATGTTTAAAGGTCTTGCTGATTATTGTCAACCTCTATGAACCAACACTTAATCCATGGGCAGAGAGATAGGTATCTTTTTTTTTTTTTAAATCTGCGAAGGATTAAAGAATAAAGAATAAACAAAAGGTCCTATGCTAAAATAAGAAATCAGCCCCATCTTGGCACAGTTCTTATCAGAATATTGCACCCAGTGTTAACTAACGCTAGAAGCTTCAAACTGTATAAATTTAAATGTATTTGCATATTATAAAAATAAAGAAACATATACATATTTTACACTAGTTATGAAACAGCAATGAATGGTCAGTCGATCCCTCTTTCACATTGAACAGAACTGAAATCTGAGTGCTCTAAATACTGCCACCTGTACTGGAATTATGGCTTATATGTGCACGGAAAACAAAATCCCTGAGAAGCCATTCAACTTTTTTTTTTTTTTCTTCAAGTAGCGCTCTCCTTGGAGGATCACAGTTCTGAGGTTCAGGTTGTAAAACATTTGCTCCATATTCTCTCTCGTCCTTTCCCCCCTGCCCCTCCCCACCTCGTCTACAGTCTAGGTGTGCTTCCTCCTCTGAAAGCACCCTGAACACACATGCACTCAAATTCAGAGAACACGCCTGGGAGTGTGGAGGGTTTGCCGGGTACAAATGATGGTCCAGGTGCACTCTGATGCTCTTTTCTCCACGGAAATTCCACAGCCATAAAAGTCACTGGTTTCTGTGCTTTTCACCAACGTTTTTCCTATATGAGTAGATGAGAAGAAAGCACAGAAATGAACAAACAAAATAGAAAACGATATTCTCAAATATAAGAACAGCAAGTAATATCTTTTTTGCCACCGATTCTCATGTTTACTTCTAGAGCTCTGTATAAAGTTGTAAATGCAAGCAACTAATGTTTCTACAAAGGAAAGAGGCTTTTTACTAGAAACCTCTAGTAAAAAGCCTTTACTAGAAAGGCTTTTTACAGTCAGACATTTCTGTTTATGACATTAAGATCAGACATAAAGAGAAAACTACACAAGTTAGCTAGAACTACATATTCCACTGTAATTTCGTAGCTCAGCTAGATTTCTGATTAAGAACCCTGAACTCTAAACGCAGCACTGCTTCCTTTCAAGAAACACACATAGACACCCTAAATAACCCTCTACAAGTAGGAATATATATCAGTACTAAGAAGTGAGAATGGGTGTGTATCTGGACTAAAAAGCATGATTTTATTTAAAGGCTGTCAAACGAAAAGCTGGAATTGGATGAATATAAAATGAACTGCTGTACCATTGGCTAATTAAACAAAGTGGCATTCAATTCAGACAAAGTGGTTAGACGAAAACATGCCAGATGCTCCCATCCCTTATTTTAGCTTTCCTATAATGGCACGTGACGTGATGTTTTTAAAAGTATTTTGGCAACATTTATTAAAACACACAAAGACATTAAGGGGTTATGATCCACTTTCCCCCACCCTCCACCCTGCTTCTCTCTTAATGCTGCCTGATATTTTGGAAACTGATAATTTAGTATGTACCCAAGACATCTCTCTAGCCCACACAGGAATCAGCTAAGCATGATATTAATAACATCACCAAAAACAGGCACTTCCATTTACTAAGTACATACTACACACCAGGAATCACACCATTCACCATAGTGCATTATTTGATTAATCCTTAACTCATAGATAGAGCGTTCTCTATCAGGTGAGCTCTGCATTCACCAAGACAGAAGCTAGGTTCCAAGAGGTTAAATAACTTCCCCAAGGGCACACACCAGTGATCAGCAGGGCCAGGCCTTTAAAGATGGTTATTTGACTCTTAAGTATGCTTGATAGCTAAAAGCAAGGCTGGAATATTTGGGGCCCTAGGGGTAGTTTCACATTTCTGTGGCAGTAAACCATGTGGACTTCTGGAAGGCCTATTAATATAGTAAACTTTCCAGCAGAGAAAGTTTTGAAAACTGCCTCAAATTAAAGTGATCATAAATTTAAGCGTAAAGAGGATGGCAGTGTGAAAGCACTCATTCCAACCAAGCAGTTAAGTCTGGTGAAGCGAGTTCTGGCTTCGTGTGGGGGAGGGGCTACGTAATGTTCTTCTCACTGAATCAAACATACCAGTTGTGTCTGGCCTTCTGCTCCCCTGAGCTGCTCGTAAGACTGCGAAACGCAAGGATACGTAATCAAGGGCACCTCTAGGGGAATATTCCAGTGCTCAGGGCGAAAAAGGAAAACCGGCTTGGACATTTTTCCGCGTGGATATCACTTTTCTTGTTTGGGCGCTTAGGGAAGGAGAACAGCCATCGAATCACCAACCCTCCCACCTCTCCCTACTCCTCCACCTCAAACTCGCCCTCATCCGCCAAGATCCACCTCAAATGCTACTTCCTGGGGCTTTTCCTCATTCTCTGGCAGAGTTCTTTCTTCTCTGTGTCCACAGGCCTTTGTCAGTACACCCGTCACTGCAGGTATCACATTTTCACTGGAATTAGACACACGTTTGTCTGTTTGTGTCTTTGGTTCCCATTCTCCCCAAGGAAGCTATTAGATTCTTGAGGGTCTCCGTTATTCCTGTACCCTCAACACCTGGCACAATGCCTAGCAGAGGGCAAATACTCAACAGAGATCCGCTGAATGAATAAGGAATAAGATATGATGAAAAAGTCACAGACAGAAACAGCCAAGCTCCTCTGAGATCATTACTGTAAGGGGATGGATGAGAAGTGTGAAGGAAAGAGAGGCTGAGTACAGTTAGAAGGACGGGGGTTGGCTTCTCAGAGGAGGTGACACATGACGCGGGTCTTGGAGATGATGGTCCTTCATCAGGTAGGAGAGCAGGGGTGGCAGCTAGCCGTGGAGTGAGAGCCGGCCAGGGGTCAGGTGTGGCTGACCCTCCACAGTAAGGGAGTGTCACCCATCAGAAGGGTGGCTGGGGTCTGCTTGGGAAGCCTTGTGGGTCTTGTCCGGGATTTTGAACTTGAACCATAATCACCAGGAAGCCATTGAAGGCTTCTAAACGGAGAAGTGATGGGGTCTGACGGTGAAAAATCAGTGGGTGTCAAGGACAAAAAGACTAGCGAGGAGGAGGCCAGTTGAGACTCAACACAGGGATCTTGGCAGAGACAGGACGACCTACAGGAAAGCATGGGCTGAAGAGAAAGTTCAGTGGCCAAACTCACTCCTTCAAGATCCAGTGCCAAGCTCAGGTAACAGGTCTCAGTGGAGGGCTGACTGCTCGTGGGGCGGGGGAGTGGGAAGGGTTAAGTGGACTGACTCCCAGCCAGGCAGATGGTGCAAAGCGACGCCACGCCGGAGACAGGCGGAGGCACCGACCACGAAGAGCTCCGGGGGAGGAGGACACACGTACTCTGTGGAGCCCCCGGCACGTCCAAGGGAGCTGCCGGGTAGGACAGTGGAAACAGAGGCCCGCAGCTGGAGGGAGGGGTCCGCGTGGGTTGCTCGACCCAGAATCCTCTCAGGTTACGGAGCCGGCTCTTCCTGGGATGCAGTAAACACATTCAGGGTATTTAGAAGCTTCGGCAGACAGTGAAGCCATACCATGTTGTATTAAGTGGGTCTTTTCTGTCCCCTGATGCTTTGACCTCTGGGGCCTTGCCCCCCCCCCCCCCGGAGGGAGTAAATCAAATGCAAGTGTGCTTCTCATACACACCAGCCAATCCAGAGTCCACACCCCAACCACCCCCTTATCAGACCCTCACACTCCAGACCACTCTCCACCTGCCCTAATCACTCCAGGGCCAGGCTCCAGACAACGCGGGTCTTTATGCCCCAGCGCCCGCAGAAACTACCCAAACTGGCCCATCCTACACGTGCTCCCCCGCCTTAACACAGAGCCCTCCCACACTTCCTCCCTTGTCCGTCCTCTGCTCCTGACCCACCAGGTGCTTCCCTGGGCAGCACCTCCCCGCACCCGGGCACAGTGTACCCCTTCCTCTAAGGAACTGTAATAAACTATCTTTTCCCCAGCAGTCGTTTCCTGATCTTTTGGCCTCATTGTATCTCTAGTTTTCCATTCCCACTGTAGGGAGTTGGTCCAGGCACCTGGGCACCAGCCTCTACAACAGGAAAGGGATGACCCCACTCCTCTCCTCTTTATCCCAGGAAGAGGGGGTTAGGACACTGCTGCTCCGGGAGTAGCTGCAGGTGGCCTCATAAAACAGATCTGCGTGTACTTCACCTTGACCCCTTCGTGGCCGGGGCAGGGAAGGTGAGCCAGCCTGCTCTCCTGCCCACTCAGCGCACACATTTACCTGCCTTGTGCAGGCACCTCAGTCAATAAGCTAAACAGTCCTAGGTAAGTCAGTGAGTGGATTTTACTCTAGCATCTGTAGTTGGATTTTGGAAATTGTTTTTTATTATTACCTTTGTGTGTTATCCACGGTGTGCATACCACTATTTCTAGTAGAAATAATAGCAACTGGATTTACTGAGCGCTGCTTACTCTGTGTAAGGAATAATGCCAAATGCTTCCCCTGCAAGGTCTCTCTTAAATGCACGGAACAACCCCATGAGATAGAGCTGCTGTGACGTGCACCTGTCACAGCACTAACACATCGCAGGATTCCAACTCAGGAGGCCTAACTCCAGAGCCTGTCAGACTGCCTTGAGAAAATAAAGACCAACACTGCTTTTAAAGAGCTGTTTGCTATGTTAATCAACTTGAGCTTTTCCTGATGTTATATTCTTGCATGACATTATAATGAGTTTTTTTTTAAATGACTTCTTTTTTTCCAAAAAGGATCTAAGGTTACAGATACATATATTATAGTAAATTAGGCAAAAGATTCGAGCAGTTTTCTTATTCTTAATTCCCCAATACATCTTGATTCTGGATAAGTAAAACATTTATAATCTTAAAAGTTCCTGCTGTATGGAATCTCTTCATCCCAAACCCATCCTCTCCCCGTTTTTCCCCTAAACTCTCCAAGTCCTTAGGAAGCCCGTACCTATTTAAGAAACCCTCTCTGCTTCCCAGAGACTTACCCTTAAAACTTGGTGCTCGTAAAGTCACAGATTGGGTACAGTAAAAATGATGGCATAAGGGAAAGAAGCACTATCTTTTCCACTTAATTGTCCAAGAAAGTATGGAGATACCTAAGCAGAGAGGGAACAAATTCCAGTATCAATGTAGCTGATGGGAGACTAAATAATCAGACACTATTCCTCCCAGCCTGTGAAAGCAACAAGGCAAGGAGCTTACTCCTTACAAAGAACAAAACAAATCAATGCAAATCAATGTGATACACCCCACAGGCAGCCTCCACATTTAAGCCTGCTTTCCTTCTGAAAAACCATCCCATCCCCACCCTTCATGTTTTACACTTCTGAGATCAGTGAAAATTTCTCCATTGTGATTAAGCCAAATTCATCTGTTCCTTAAAAATTTTTTTATAAAATCAAGTCCATACTAACTGATCTGAGTGCAGTTAAACATACTTTGCCTATTTAGTTGGTGAGATAAAAGCCACAGAATCTTGATTCTACTTTTCACGAAAGGCTTATTTGAATTGGTCTTAAATACCCTTATGTGATAACAATGTAACTGCCAAAATTCCTATGCAAAGTAATCCCTATACCTTTGAGAACCTGCAAATCTTAAGTAACTGCAATCTTACTTGAATTGGAACACTACAGTATACATGCAATAATCCAAGTTTGAAATGCAGTGTGAGCCTTGTCTTTTATTATCAGTAGTACTTTCTGGAAAGGAGAAAGCTTTGCCCAGCAATTTTCAAACCGGCCCATTTTTTCTATTTCTGTAACACATGACCTGCCAAAATCAGAATCAGCTTCCTTCTTTAGTTCCACCACTCCTCAGACGGACATGGTAGCACCACAAGAGACATGGCAACCGCCAGCAAATAAAAATGGTACATTTCTGTTTCCTGCATGTTTAAGGATCAGTCCATTAAGAAACCACATGGAAGGATGGAAGTTGCGTTCCAGTATGTCTTTTTAAAAAATTTTTTATTTTATATTGGACTACAGATGATTTACAGTGTTGTGTTTCAGGGGTACAGCAAAGTGATTTAGTTATACATATATCTATTATTTTTCAAATTCTTTCCTCATTTAGGTTATCACAGAATATTGAGTAGAGTTTCCTGTGCTATACAGTAGGTCCTTGCTGGTTATCTATTTTAAATATAGTAGTGTGTATATGTCAATCCCAAACTCCCAATTTATGCCCCCCCCCCAACCTTTCCCCTTTGGTGACCATAAGTTTGTTTTCTAGGTCTGTCAGTCTGTTTCTCTTTTGTAAATAAATTCAGTTGTATCTTTTTTTTTTTTCCTTTTTTTTAGATTCCACCTATAAGTGATATCCTATGATATTTGTTTTTCTCTGACTTACTTCATTTAGTGTGATAATCTCCAGGTCCATCCATGTTGCTCCAAATGGCATTATTTCATTCTTTTTAATGGCTGAGTAATAGTCCATTGTATATATGTACCACATCTTCTTTATGCACTCATCTGTTGATGGACATTTAGTTGCTTCCATGTCTTGACTGTCGTATAATACAGCACTGCAATGAACACTGGGGTGCATGTATCCTTTCAAACCATGGTTTTCTCCAGATATATGCCGAGTGGGATTGCTGGATCATATGATAGCTCTGTTTTTTAAGGAGCCTCCATACTGTTCTCCGTAGTGGCTGCACCAGTTTACATTCCTACCAACAGTGTAGGAGGGTTCCCTTTTCTCCATACCACCTCCAGCATTTATTTGTAGACTTTTTGATGATGGCCATTCTAACTGGTGTGAGGTGATATCTCATTGTAGTTTTGATTTGCATTTCTCTAATAATTAGTGATGTTGAGCATTTTTTCCTGTGCCTCTTGGTCATCTGTATATCTTCTTTGAAGAAATGTTTATTTAGGTCTTCTGCCCATTTTTTTTATGTCACTTTATTCACGTTGTCCTACCATAATTTTTTTTTCTGGCCGCACCTTGTGGCATGTGGCATCTTAGCTCCCCAGCCAAGGATCAAACCTGTGTTCCCTGAAGTGGAAGCACAGAGTCTTAACCACTGGACTGCCAGGGAAATCCCTTCTGCCCACTTTTTGATTAGGTTCTTAGGTTTTCTTTTGTTTTGCTTTCTTGACATTGAGCTGCATGGGCTGATTGTGAATTTTGGAGATCAATCCCTTGTCAGTCGCATCATCTGTAAATATTTTCTCCTATTCTATGGGTTGTCTTTTGTTTTGTTTATGGTTTCCTTTGCTGTGTAAAAGATTTTGAGTTTAACTTGGTCCCATTTGTTTATTTTTGTTTTTCTTTCTATTACTGTAGGAGATGGATCAAAAAAGATAGTGCTGTGACTTATGTCAGAGTGTGTTCTGCCTATGTTTTCCTCTTAAGAGTTTTTTAGTATCTGGCCTTACATTTAGGACTTTAATCCATTTTGAGTTTATTTTTGTGTATGGTATTAGAGAGTGTTCTAATTTCATTCTTTTACATGTAGCTGTCCAGTTCTGCCAGCACCACTTATTGAAGAGACTGTCTTTTCTCCATTGTGTATTCTTGCCTTCTTTGTCATAGATTAGTTGACCATAGATGCATGGGTTTATTTCTGGGCTTTTTGTCCTGTGCTACTGATCTACATTTCTGTTTTTGTGCCATTACCATACTGTATCGATGACTGTAGCTTTGTAATATAATCTGAAGTCAGGGAGCCTGATTCCTCCAGGTCCGCTTTTCTTCCTCAGTATTGCTTTGGCTATTCATGGTCTTTTGTGTTTCCGTACAGATTGTAAAATTTTTTGTTCTAGTTCTGTGAAAAATGTCATTGGCAATTTGATAGGGATTGCATTGAATCTATAGATTGCCTTAGGCAGTATGTCATTTTGACAGTATTGATTCTTCCAATCCAAGAACGTGGTTTTTTGGTTTTGTTTTGTTTTGTTTTTTTGTGTGTGTGGCTGTGCCATACAGCTTGTGGGATCTTAGTTCCCCAACCAGGGACTGAACCTAGACCCTCTCCAGTTAAAGTGTGGAGTCCTAACCACTGGACGGCCAGGGAATTCCCGTTTGTGTCATCTTTGATTTCTTTCATCAGCATCTTATAGTTTTCAGAGTATAGGTCTTCTGCCTACTTAGGGAGGTTTATTCCTAGGTATTTTATTCCTTTTGATGTGATGGTAAATGGGATTGTTTCCTTAATTTTTCTTTCTGACCTTTCATTGTTAGTGTATAGGAATGCAAGAGATTTCTGAGTATTAATTTCATATCCTGCAACCTTACCAAATTCATTGAGGAGTTCTAGTAGTTTTCTGGTAGCATCTTTAGAATTTATGTATTGTATCATGTCATCTGCAAACAGTGACAGTTTTACTTCTATTCCAATTTTGATTTCTTTTATTTCTTTTTCTTCTGAATGCAGGGGCTAGGACTTCCAAAACTATGTTGAATAAAAGTGGTGAGGGTGGACATCCTTGTCTCATTCCTCATCTTAGAGGAAATGCTTTCAGCTTTTCACCATTGAGAATGATGTTAGCCATGGGTTTGTCCTATATGGCCTTTATTATGTTGAAGTAAGTTCCCTCTATGTGCACTTTCTGGAGAGTTTTTATCATAAATGGATGTTGAATTTTGTCAAAAGTTTTTTCTGCATCTATTGAAATGATACGGTTTTTATTCTTCAATTTGTTAATGTGGTTTATCACACTGATTGATTTGTAGATATTGAAAATCCTTGTATCCCTGAGATAAATCCCGCTGATTGTGCTGTGTGTGATCCTTTTAATGCATTGTTGGATTTGGATTGCTAGTATTTTGTTGAGGATTTTTTGTGTCTATGTTCTTCAGTGATATTGGCCTGTAATTTTCTTTTTTGTGTGGTATCTCTGGTTTTGGTATCAGGGTGATGGTGGCCTCAAAGAATGAGTTTGGGAGTGTTCCTTCCTCTGCAATTTTTTGGAAGAGTTTCAGAAGGATAGGTGTTAACTCTTCTCTAAATGTTTGATAGAATTTGCCCATGAAGCCATCTGGTCCTGAAGTTTTGTTTGTTGGGAGTTTTTAAGTCACAGTTTTAATTTCAGTACTTGTGATTGCTCTGTTCATATTTTCTGTTTCTTCCTGGTTCAGTATCTAATAATTTGTCCATTTCTTCTAGGTTGTCCATTTTATTGACATACAGTTGCATGTAGCAGTCTGTTATGATCCTTTGTATTTCTGTGGTGTCAGTGGTAACTTCTTTTTTATTGTTAGTTTTATTGATTTGAGCCCTCTTTCTCTTGATGTGTCTGGCTAAAATAAAGGTTTACCAATTTTCTTTATCTTTTCAAAGAAGCAGCTTTTAGTTTTTTTCTGTTGTTTTCTTCATCTCTATTTCATTTATTTCTGCTCTGATATTAATGATTTCTTGCCCTCTATTAGCTTTGGGTTTTTGTTTGCTCTTCTTTCTCTAGTTGCTTACGTCTAAAGTTAGGTTGTTTGAGATTTTTCTTGTTTCCTGAGGTAAGATTGTATTGCTATAAACTTCCCTCTTAGAATTGCTTTTGCTGTATCTCATAGGTTTTGGATCGGCATGCTTTTGTTGTCATTCGTTTCTAGGTATTTTCTGCTTTCCTCTTTGATTTCTTCAGTGAGCCACTGGTTGTTTAGTAGCATATTGTTTAGTCTCCACGTGTTTTTGTTTTTTACAGTTTTTTCTTTGTAGTTGATTTCTAATCTCATAGCACTTGGTCAGAAAAGATGCTTGATATGATTTCAGTTTTCTTTAAGTTACCGAGGCTTGATTTGTGGCCTATCATGTGATCAATCCTGGAGAATGTTCCATGTGTACTTGAAGAGAATGTGTATTCTGCTGCTTTTGGATGGAATGCTCTATAAATATCAATTAAGTATCTCATCTGTGTCATTTAAGGCCTGTGTTTCCTTATTGATTTTCTATCTGGATGATCTGTCCATAGATGAAAGTAGGGTGTTAAAGTCCATCACTATTATTGTGTTACAGTTGATTTATGGCTGTTAGTGGCACCTCAATATACAAGGCAAATACTACGTTGGGTGCATATATATTTACAATTATTATATCTTCTTGGATCGATCCCTTAATCATTATGGTGTCCTTCTTTCTCTCTTGTAACAGTTTTTATTTTTAAGTCTATTTTTGTCTGATATAAGAATTGCTACTCCAGCTTTTTTTTTTTTTTTTTTGGTGGAGGATTGAGAAAGTGGTTTTAACAAGGTCAGTGCTTCTGTCATAGTTTTTTTTTTTTTTTTTTAGTTTATTTTATTATTATGTTTTTTACAGTAAACTGCGTATATTTAGAGTGTACAATTTGGTATCCCAATCTCCCAATTCATTCCCCCCCAACCCTCCCGGCCTTCCCCACTTGATGTCCATATGTTTGTTCTCTACATTTGGGTCTCTATTTCTGCCTTGCAAACTGGTTGATTTGTACCATTTTTCTATAGTCCACATATATGTGTTAATATACGATATTTGTTTTTCTCTTTCTGACTCACTTCACTCTGTATGACAGTCTCTAGGTCCATCCATGTCTCTACAAATTAGTTTCATTGCTCTTTACAGCTAAGTAATATTCCACTGTATATATGTACCACATCTTTTTTATCCATTTCATCTGTTGATGGACATTTAGGTTGCTTCCATGTCCTGGCTATTGTAAATAGTGCTGCAATGAACATTGGAGTGCATCTGTCTTTTTGAATGATGGTGTTCTCTGGGTATATGCCCAGCAGTGGGATTGCTGGGTCATATGGTAGTTCTGTTTTTAGTTTTGCAAGGAACCTCCATACTGTTCTCCATAATGGCTGTATCAATTTACATTCCCACCAGCAGTGCAAGAGGCTTCCCTTTTCTCCACACCCTCGCCAGCATTTACTGTTTGTAGATGATGATGATGATGATGCCCATTCTAACAACCGGTGTGAGGTGATACCTCATTGTAGTTTTGATTTGCATTTCTCTAATAATGAGTGATGTTGAGCAGCTTTTCATGTGCCTCTTGGCCATCTGTATGTCTTCTTTGGAGAAATGCCTATTTAGGTCTTCTGCCCATTTTTTGATTGGGTTGTTTTTGTGATATTGAGCTGGATGAACTGTTTATATATTTTGGAGATTAATCTTTTGTCTGTTGATTCGTTTGCAAATATTTTCTCCCATTCTGAAGGTTGCCTTTTCGTCTTGCTTATAGTTTCCTTTGCTGTGCAGAAGCTTTGAAGTTTCATTAGGTCCCACTTATTTTTGTTTTTATTTCCATTATTCCAGGGAGTGGATCAAAAAAGATCTTGCTGTTATTTACGTCAAAGAGTGTTCTTCCTATGTTTTCCTCTAGGAGTTTTATAGTGTCTGGCCTTACATTTAGGTCTTTTATCCATTTTGAGTTTATTTTTGTGTATGGTGTTAGGAAGTGTTCTAATTTCATTCTTTTACACGTAGCTGTCCAATTTTCCCAGCACCACTTATTGAAGAGGCTGCCTTTTCCCCACTGTATATCCTTGCCTCCTTTGTCATAGATTAGTTGACCGTAGTTTATCTCTGGGCTTTCTGTCCTGTTCCATTGATCTATATTTCTGTTTTTGTGCCAGTACCATACTGTCTGGATCACTGTAGCCTTGTAGTATAGCCTGAAGTCAGGAAGCCTGATTCCACAAACTCCATCTTTCCTTCTCAAGATTGCTTTGGCTGTTCGGGGTCTTTTGTGTTTCCACACAAATTGTAAAATTTCTTGTTCTAGTTCTGTGAAAAATGCCGTTGGTAATTTGATAGGGATTGCATTGAATCTGTAAATTGCTTTGGGTAGTATAGTCATTTTCACAATTTGATGCTTCCAATCCAAGAACATGGTATGTCCCTCCATCTGTTTGTGTCTTCTTTGATTTCTTTCATGAGTGTCTTAAAGTTTTCTGCATACAGGTCCTTTACCTCCTTGGTTAGGTTTATTTCTAGGTATTTTATTCTTTTTGTTGCAATGGTGAATGGGATTGTTTCCTTAATTTCTCTTCCTGATCTTTCATTGTTAGTGTATAGAAATGCAAGAGATTTCTGTGTGTTAATTTTGTATCCTGCAACTTTACCAAATTCATTGATTAGCTCAAGTAGTTTTCTGGTGGCATTTTAGGATTTTCTATGTATAATATGTCATCTGCAAACAGTGACAGTTTTACTTCTTTTTTTCCCATTTGGATTCCTTTTATTTCTTTTTCTTCTCTGATTGCTGTGGCAGGGACTTCCAAAACTATGTTGAATAGTAGTGGTGAGAGTGGACATCCTTGTCTTGTTCCTGATCTTAGGGGGAATGCTTCCAGTTTTTCACCACTGAGAATGATGTTTGCTGAGGGTTTGTCATATATGGCCTTTATTACGTTGAGGTAGGTTCCCTCTATCCCCACCTTCTGGAGTGTTTTTATCATAAATAGGTGTTGAATTTTGTCAAAAGCTTTTTCTGCATCTATTGAGATGATCATGTGGTTTTTATCCTTCAGTTTGTGAATATGGTGTATCACATTGATTGATTTGTGTATATTGAAGAATCCTTGCATTCCAGGGATAAACCCCAGTTTATCATGGTGTGTGATCCTTTTAATGTGTTGTTGGATTCTGTTGGCTAGTATTTTGTTGAGGATTTTTGCATCTAAATTCATCAGTGATATTGGTCTGTAATTTTCTTTTTTTGTAGTATCTTTGGTTTTGGTATCAGGGTGATTGTGGCCTCATAAAATGAGTTTGGGAGTGTTCCTTCCTCTGCGATGTTTTGGAAGAGTTTTAGAAGGATGGGTGTTAGCTCTTCTCTAAATGTTTGATAAAATTCACCTGTGAATCCATCTGGTCCTGGACTTTTGTTGGGAGATTTTTAATCACAGTTTCAATTTCATTGTGATTGGTCTGTTCATATTTTCTGTGTCTTCCTGATTCAGTCTTGGAAGGTTATACCTTTCTAAGAATCTGTCCATTTCCTCCAGGTTGTCCATTTTATTGGCATATAGTTGCTTGTCGTAATCTCTTATGGTGCTTTTTATTTCTGTGGTGTCTGTTGTAACTTCTCCTGTTTCATTTCTAATTTTATTGATTTGAGTCCTCTCCCTCTTTTTCTTGATGAGTCTTGCTAGAGGTTTATCAATTTTATTTATCTTCTCAAAGAAGCAGCTTTTAGTTTTATTGATTTTTGCTATTGTTTTCTCTGTTTAATTTCATTTATTTCTGCTCTGATCTTTATGATTTCTCTCTGTCTACTAACTTTGGGTTTTGTTTGCTCTTCTTTCTCTAGTTTCTTTAGGTGTAAGGTTAGATTGTTTCTTTGGGATTTTTCTTGTTTCTTGAGGTAGGATTGTATTGCTATAAACTTCCCTCTTAGAACTGCCTTTGCTGCATCCCATAGGTTTTGGATCGTTGTGTTTTTTGTCACTTGTCTCGATATTTTTTTATTTCTCTTTGATTTCTTCAGTGATCTCTTGGTTATTTAGTAGCATATTGTTTAGCCTCCATGTGTTTGTGTTTTTTACAGTGTGTTTCCTGTAATTGATTTCTAATCTCATAGCACTGTGGTCAGAAAAAGATGCTTGATACAATTTCAATTTTCTTGAATTTACTAAGGCTTGATTTATGACCCAAAATGTGATCTATCCTGGAGAATGTTCCATGTGCACTTGAGAAGAATGTGTAATCTGCTGTTTTTGGATGTAATGTCCTATAGATATCTATTAAATCAAGCTGATTTATTGTGTCATTTAAAGCTTGTATTTCCTTATTAATTTTCTGTGTGGATGATCTGTCCATTGGTGTAAGTGGGGTGTTAAAGTCCCCCACTATGATTGTGTTCCTGTCAATTTCCTCTTTCCTAGTTGTTAGCATTTACCTTATGTACTGAGGTGCTCCTATATTGGGTGCATATATATTTGTAATTGTTATCTCTTCTTGGATTGATACCTTGATCTTTATGTGGTGTCCTTTCTTGCCTCTTGTAACATTTTTTATTTTAAAGTCTATTTTATCTGATATGAGTATTGCTACTCCAGCTTTCTTTTGATTTCCATTTGCATGGAATATCTTTTTCTATCCCCTCACTTTCAGTCTGTATGTGTCCCTAGATTTGAAGTGGGTCTCATGTAGACAGCATATATATGGGTCTTGTTTGTGTATCCATTCAGCCAGTCTGTGTTTTTTGGTTGGAGCATTTAATCTGTTCATCTTTTAGGTAATTATCAATATATATGTTCTTACTGCCATTTTATTAATTGTTTTGGATTTGTTTTTGTAGGTGTTTTTTCTTCCCTTCCTCTTTTGTTCTCTTCTCTTGTGATTTGATGACTAACTTTACTGTTGTGTTTGGAGTCCTTATTCTTTTTTGGTTGTGTGTCTATTGCAGATTTTTGGTTTGTGGTTACCATGAGGTTTTGATATAGCAGTCTATATAAAAACAAGATAAAGTTGCTGGTCTTTTAATTTCAAATGAATTTCCAGTGTCCTGCATTTGTACTCTCATCTTTTCACAAGTGCTGGTTTTGATAACATATTTGTGTGTCAATGACTTCCTACCTTTACTATGTTTGCCTTCACCAGTGAACTTTTCATAATTTTCTTTTTTCTAGTTGTGGCCTTTTCTTTTATGCCTAAAGAAGTTCCTTTAGCATCTGTTGCAAAGGTGGCCTGGTGGTGCTGAATTCTTTCAGCTTTTGCTTGTCTGTAAAGCTTTTATTTCCCCATCGAATCTGAATGAGAGCCTTGCTGGGTAGAGTATTCTTGGTTGTAGGTTCTTCCCATTCATCCCTTTCAGTATATCATGCCACTCCCTTCTGGCCTGCAGAACTGCTGCTGAGAAATCAGCTGATAACCTTATGGGAACTCCCTTGTATGTTTTGTTGCTTTTCCATTGTTGCTTTTAATATTTTCTCTGTCTTTAATTTTTGTCAGTTTGAGTACTATGTGTCTCTGTGTGTTCCTCCTTGGGACACACTGCTGCCTGGGACACTGTGCTTCCAGAACTTGGGTGACTGTTTCCTTTCCCATGTAAAGGAAGTTTTCAGCTGTTATCTCTTCAAATATTTTCTCAGGTCCTTTCTCTCTTCTCCTTCTGAGACCCCTAAAACGTGAACATTGGGGTGTTTAATGTTGTCCCAGAGTTCTCTTAGACTCTTATTTCTTTTCTTTCTTCTCTCATTATTCTGTTCCACAGTGATTTCCACCATTCTGTCTTCCAGCTCACTTATCCGTTCTTCTGCCCCATTTATTCTGCTATGGATTCCTTCTGCTGCATTTTTCATTTCAGTTATTATATTGTTTATCTGTTTGTTATTTAGATTTTCTGGCTCTTTGTTAAACATTTCTTGTATCTTCTCAATCTGTGCCTCCATTCTTTTTCTGAGATCTTGGATTATCTTCACTGTCATTACTCTGAACTGTTTTTTGGGTAGATTGTCTATCCCCACTTCACTTCCTTGTTCTTTTGAGGTTTTATCTTGTTCCTTCTTCTGGGCTGTATTCCTCTGTAGCCTCATTTTGTCTAACTTCCCGTGATTGCAGTTTCCATTCCATAGGCTGCAGGGTTGTAGTTCTTCTTGGCTTCTGCTGTGTGCCCCCTGGTGGATGAGGTTGGTCTAAGGGGCTTGTGCAGGCTTCCTGGTGGGAGGGACTAGTTCCTGCCCACTGGTGGGTGGAGCTGGGTCATGTCTCTCTGGTGAGGAGGGTCCTGTGTTTAGAGGGCAGCTGTGGGCTCAGGAAGACTTCAGGCAGCCTGTCTGCTGATGGGTGGGGCTTTGTTCCCACTCTGTTGGTTGTTTGGCCTCCCGGCACTGGAGCCTACAGGCTGGTGGGTGGGTAGGGTCAGGTCTTGGTGAGAAAATGGCGGCCTTTAGGAGGGCACACGCCAACAAGTACTCCCCAGAACTACCAGTACCAGTGTCTTTGTCCCTGCAGGGAGCCAAAGCTGCCCCTCACCTCCACAGGAGACCCTTCAATACCAGGAGGTAGGTTTGGCCCAGCCTCTTGTGAGGCCACTGCTTTTTCCCCTGGGTCCTGGTGCACATGAGACTTTGTGTGCACCCTCCAGGAGTGGCGTTTATGTTTCCCTCAGTCCTGTGGAATCCCTGTAGTCAAACTCCACTGTCCTTCAAAGCCAGATGCTCTGGGGGTTCCTCCTCCAGATGCCAGACCCCCAGGCTGGGGAGCCTGACGTGGGGCTCAGAACTTTCACTTCTGTGGGAGAGAACCTCTACAATATATTTTCCAGTTTGTGTTTCACCCACCTGGCAGATACGAAATTTGATTTTATCGCGATTGCACCCCTCCTTTCCATGTCATTGTGGCTTCTTCTTTGTCTTTGGATGTAGGATATCTGTTTTGGTAGGTTCCAGTGTTTTTTTGTTAATGGTTGTTCATTAGTTGTGATTTTGTTGTTTTCGTGAGAGGAGTGAGCTCTGTCTTCTACTCCGCCATCTTGTTCCCTGTGTGTATCTCCAGTATTTCTTCAGGTAAAACATTTTCATAGCTAACCTGCTGAATCCTGTCTTTTAAAATCAATACATAAGTGGCAGTTTTTCAGAATATATACTTTAATTGCTAAAGGAGGGGAATCTCTTCAGCAATAAGAGAAATAGTCTCTAAGTTATCTAAAAATCAAACAGCAATGCCAAGTTGCCCAAAAAAGTTCACACTTTCCTTTCAAACTGGAATTTTAAGTGCCTCAACTTCTAGAGCAACAGGATGGAGACAGGAATTCACAAATAAAAATTTTAAAAATTATCCTTATTTCTCCTTGCTTTTCCCACTGAAAATATATTTTTGCCCCTCCAATCCCTACTGTCCCAGGCTGAGTATCCCTGTCTGGATTGAAGGTCAGTTAGGCTCCCACGAGAAGTTCTGAAGGATAAACATGTGAGGGCTGGATGTGTGAGTTAAGTAGGTGGTGGGACTCTTTTCACGGTGCACACAGATAGCAAATCACCACCACGTACACTTCAAATATCCTACAGTTTTATCTGTCAGTTATACTCCAGTAAAGCTAAATATATATATCTATATATCAGTGGTTACCAGGTGTTAAGAGGGGCATTAGGGATACAGAGGGGGAAGCACAGAGGATTCTTTAGGGCAGTGAAAATACTGTGTGTGATGCTGTAATGGTGGATGCATGTCATCCTGCATTTGTCTAAACCCATGAAATGTACCACACCAAGAGTGAACCCCAATGTAGAGTATGAACTTTGGGTGATAAGAGGTGTCACTGTAGGTTTATCACCTGTGACAAAAGTTCTACTTTGGTAGAGGATGTTGATGGTGGGGAGGCTGTGTGTGTGGCCAGGGCAGGGGGTATATGGGATCTTTCTGTACCTTCTGCTCACTTTTATTGTGAACCTAAAACTGCTCTTAAAAAAAAAAAAAAAGTCTATGTTTTAAAAAACTGTTACCTATACTTTTTCCTTTAAGAACTTTATTGTATGTCAATTGTATCTCAATAAAACTGCATATATTTACAGTGAAAAAACTGTTACCTACACTTTTGAAAAAAGTTCTGAAGGAGGCCGATTTCCCTCCAAGAAACTCCATTTCCCTTCTGTTGTTCAGTAAGCAGGGGGCTGGCAGTGGGGGGTGTAAGTCAGTTCACTGCTTTTATTTATTTTTTCTTTTATAAATTTATTTTTATTTGTTTATTGGCTGCATTGGGTCTTTGTTGCTGCATGCTGGCTTTCTCTAGTTGTGATGAGCAGGGGCTACTCTTCATTATGGTGCCCGGGTTCCTCACTGCTGCGGCTTCTCTTGTTGCAGAGCATGGGCTCTAGCTGCGTGGGCTTCAGTAGTTGCAGCACACAGGCTCAGTAGTTGTGGCGCACGGGCTTAGTTGCTCTGCGGCATGTGGGATCTTCTTGGACCAGGGCTCAAACCCATGTCCCCTGCATTGGCACACGGATTCTTAACCACTGTGCCACCAGGGAAGTCCCAGTTCACTGCCTTTAGACTGCACTGGGCCAAGGATAACGAGTGTTCATAATGAATTTCTTTAAAACTCACAAATCTACTTAATACCAACACACCAGGGAACAAAACCATTCCTAAAAGTGGCACCAAAAACATTTTTTGCATGGAACTAGGTATTGTGTTAGGCACAGGTGACTGCAGGTGGGCATGAAATTTCTCTTTGGAATGATGAAAATGTTGTAAAATGAGATTGTGGTGACGGTTGCACACCTCTGTGAATATATGAACCATCATTGAATGGGCAAGTTTCATGTTATGAAAGGATACCAACAAAGCTTTAAAAAATGTATCAGAGAGAATCCACATCCTTAAGGAGCTCAGAATTTTTCAAATCATCCCAGCAAAACTGCTACTAGATGGATTTTCATCTCATCTCCAAGGCAAATATCCTTGAAAATCAGCTCAGGATTGCCAGAGTATGGAAATGACTCATATTTCTATCTGCTAATCAGCAAAGGGGCCAGGAAGTCACTCATCTGCTAAGTTTCTCCTTGGGGAGAGAGCTGCAGAAGGACAGGCATTTCATTCAGTTCACGTAACCTCTTCCCAATAGCATGCTGCTAGAGACGTCATCATCAGCCAAGGTGAATTATGAGAGTAAGTCACTTTAAAAAAAAAATATCACTACTTTTTATTCTCTCCCTATAGGGGAATAAGATACTTCGAAATTTTAAAAAATGAGAAATAGAAAAGCTTGGAATTCATAAGGAAGATCCAATCAAGTAACAGTCATCCATGGTTTTTCCTTATAAAGTTCATAGTAGCACCATTATTTTACACACGGTCAAAGGCAGGCCATTAATGACGAGTCTCATTTGACCTATAAAGGAGAGGAGTAAACTGATCAAAGAAGAGCTTGGGATGCCTTTCTAAAAACCACTGTAAGATCTAGGTCAATGACCTAAGAGTAGGGTGATTTTTGTCATTTTCCTGGGACAGTTCTGGTTGATGCCTATTGCCTTGGCATAATTATTAAGAATTCTCCTGAAGATGAGACCCGCTGGCCAAGGAGGCCACCTGGGAGCCATGGAGGGGATCTTAGCGAGCAGAATGTCCAGCACACACGTGACAATCATCTGAGTGGCTCTTGTTTTCTTAAAGACTAGTGCCTGGCCCTGGAAACTCTGATATACGTGCCTGATGAAGAAAGTCTGATCTTGACCATCAACCTGCATTTTAGGGGAGAAGAAAGCAGTAAAAGGTCACTCTTCAGTGACCTGCCTAAGTTAACTGGGGCTGGAGTTGCAAAACCAGGGCAATAACTCCAGTCTACTAATTCCTACTGCCCGCTGAGACCCCAAGTCTAACTCTCAGAAGCTCTCAGCTCAGACCCAAGCTCTGTGGACCTAACGACCACCTCCTGGGACATCTTTCCTCATGGGTCCCCAAATCTCCCACTTGCAACACATTGCCATCCACCTGTAAGTTAGAGCTTCCACTGGGCTGGGCAGGGTCTGGCTATTTGTTTTCATTTTGTTCTCAAGGATATTCCTTTGTTTAGAATTGAGAGTTATTGTCTAAGCCTGCCATCCATTTTATGAGACCTTTTTTTAAAAATCCATTTCAAAATAAAACTGTTCACAGAGCTAGGTCAAAAGCAGTTCAGTCCCTAAAGGTATCCCCTCCAGCATCTAGATGTCTCTAGCCATGTGGCTCTGATTACCCAAGACTTTAAAGCT
This sequence comes from Hippopotamus amphibius kiboko, assembly GCF_030028045.1. Taxonomy (NCBI): domain Eukaryota; kingdom Metazoa; phylum Chordata; class Mammalia; order Artiodactyla; family Hippopotamidae; genus Hippopotamus; species Hippopotamus amphibius. The sequence goes on from NC_080195.1 coordinate 21,705,719, forward strand.
GCTTGTTCATTTCAGGTATGAAACTGGGAGACAGAGGAGCTGACAGCATTTCTGCAGGCTGGTATAAATGTCCTTCTGTGACAGTACAACAGAAGCCCGTGAGAAGACACTGATAACACTGGCTCAGTGCCACTGTGGTTTCCTTGTGCAAATGGATATTTTACCTCTGACCTATCTCACCTATTAAATGCCACGTGGCTATGGCAAAACAATAGGTTACCATCTCTCCTGGGTCAGGAAAATTTACACCCATGCAAAGCCTACTGAACAATTGTTTCTCTCCGTCCAGACCCTGCTGTTTCTATAATATCCCTTTATCCTTACTTTACGTGTAAGAAAGGAACAATTGAAAGAGCGGTAACATTTCTGTTGTTTGGTATGCTCAGGACAGGGGAATGTTCTGGTTCATATTTAGTTACTATATAATCCTAAGAAGCACTTCAAGGTTTCACAGTGTCATAGGGTCATATATTAGTGATGAGTTATACTATGTGCACTTTACCTTAAAAAGCGTTCTGAATAGGAGAGCATGAGAGAAGAGTTTCCCTTGGGTGTTCGGTGATATTTTCCAGCAAAGATGGATTAGGGATGTTCTGTCTAATGAGTCACCCAGTTTGGAGAAAATGGGCAGCTGCTAATGAATGAGAAAACCCCTGCAGACAGGACACGAAGGGCAGGAAAGCTGACACTTGAAGGGTCCTATCACACAAGCTCTCAGGAATGCAGCTTGATAGCAAGTTTCTCAAGATGCCATGACAGGTCACCATTCTCAAATGTGAACTTTCCAACCTCCCTATATAAACCTTAGATACGGAAAAAAAAATTCTATGTGGTCAACTAGGAAGAAAAATGGACGTTTCCTTCATGAATACTTTGTAGATATCACCCAGAAGCAGACCAGGGACCGCTACTTTTCAAGATTTGCAATAGAAAGGTATTTATTTCATCTTAGTCTACAAGTGGCCTGTTCAGTGCTTAACACTAGGGGGGAAAAACCAAACAGATGAGTTTACCTAAGTTTATCATCTGAGTTTAATGCTAAGCTAACATTGTATCCAAGTGAGTCCACATAGGTACATTCTGTGTCTTTTTCCCCAAATGGATGAAAACCACACAGCCTCTAATTGTCTTGGACTGAGAGAATCAGAGACCCACAGGGAAAGAGGATATACTACAGATTTTCTACAGCTTTTCTTATGTTATGAGCCCTCCCTGTTTCCTGAAGTGAGAGCCACTTAATTCTACAATGACAGAATTATGACTCTTCATGAAAAAAAAAAAAAAAAAACATTGCTTTTTGGTTGCATATATTTAAGTGAGTGAACTGTATAATACGTGAATAATATTTCAAGAAAGCTGTCTTAAAATGTTCTTTTATCAGCAAAAGTTTTAAAAATCACAAATAACAAAAAATGACAGTTGCTAGTTTGCTGTATAAGTCATGGTTTTGCTGTCGCCTAGATAACTAGGTCTGCCCCTGGGGGAGCTCTCCCAGGTTTGATGAAAGGTACTTTAACTTGGCTTTTTGTTCTCACAATGACTGAGGCAGGCTCAGGAGTGAGGGACAGGGGCTACGGATTCAGAACTCACTTGGAACACGGGCTGATCACAGTCGGTGTGGGTGGGTAAACCAAGGCGACATTCACTCGCTCGCTGCCGTTCTTGGGGCAGATGATCTCTGCCACTCCTTCCGGTCTGGGCTGACTCAGCAGCTCCCCTGCAGGAGGAGAGAGAAACAGGCATGAGTGAGACCTGCCTTCAAAAATGGGGCCACCTCAGAGCGGAATCCAGCGCTCAGGGGTGGAGGACGCAGGGAGCAGGGCAGGTGTGAGGACGGGAAGGGTCTGCAGACAGTGGAGTCGGAGGACAAATGTGCTACCAGAGCAGAACTGGCTCTGCTCTCACGGGCTCATCTGCATCACCGTGGAGAACATTCTAATGGTGATGGCGGGAAGGCCACCGTTCCACACAAAGACAGCATCTGCCGCTATCCTCCTCACCCTCCTTTCCCCAGACGGGCTCCAGAGATCTTTATCTAGACATCGCGGCAAATTGAGCCAGGATCCCTAGAGCCCCGGGAAGCAGGGCTGCCAAGGAGGTGTTCATAATCAGGACCAGGCAGATGGGACTCGCAGGCGCCTTGCAACAAAACCCAGCATTAACCGTTTGGAAGTGCCGCCAATTAAAGATGTGTGTATCAAGGTAAACAGCCCAGCCTCATGCTGGCAGGAGAATTTCCTGGGAATGAAAGGACCAACACAATGCTCTCTTATGAGTAATGGGAACTAGTAAAAACAGATACTTCACTTACTGGATTTCCACACGACCCAAAGGAAATCTGCGTACGTTGCCCGCCCAGGATAAAACCTCTCCAACCAGATCCTTACATCCCTAAGAGCAGGGACGCCTTCCGTTTCTTGGTTTCCTCCCCATTGTGCACTTACCCAGTAGCACCCTGCCCTTTCTCTGTTTCTTTCTCTGTTTTCATGGCCAGGATGGTACTCTCACTCAGAGAATTCAAAAAATATCTTTTGGCAGACAATGGTGCATTATTACCTGAATTCCCCTACTTATACCTTAGAAAGTAAATAAGCCAAACCAAGGACACAAAACATATGCCAGCTGGGGAAAGAGGCTACTGAGAATAAAACATCAACTCTATGACAGCCATCACTTGTAGTACTAATTTGAAATTCTAGGGACCCCAAAGTATATGCCAACATGTGAGGTGAAAAAAAATCCTTTGCCTCAAAATACCGTATTTCTAAACGTCTCACCTGCAGCAGAACTCACATTGATAGAGCACGCCCACATGCCAGCACTAAATGGAGAGCTTTAAAAGTACATCTCTTTTCATCTCTACAATGTTACTATAAGGTTTATCCTCATTTTGCAAATGAGGAAGCTAATATTCTGGGAGGTTATGCGATATGCCCAGAGTCAAGGCTAGCAAGGGGCAGACTTGGGATGTAACCTTGGGAACCCATTTCTGGGGCCCCTTACCCTTTGCCACCAGCCTCTGATACCAACCTCCCCCCAAATTGGGGACTGCTTCTTTACTCTAGAACACATCTTTCCTAGAAAACTAATCTAAAAACACTTATTCATGAACTAAGCATTGACGTATTTGTACTTTTATGAAAGACAATTATTTCCTGGTTTGAACATTTTTATATGGCTTTGCACAATATGAACCAAATGTTATTTGAGTTCCTTAACCAAACTAGCAAATGACTGCAAAAGTTAATTTAGCATCATGGGCTTCTATTAATCAGAATTATGCTCCGACACCGGCTAGGAAAAGATCTCAAAATATAAAAAGGCAAATTAAAAACAAACATTAAATGCTCTCGAAGTCATAAAATGAACCAAAGTAAAAGCCTGTTACAGCAGACTGAGACTTGGAAGTCATCCAGTCCAAATACCACTTTACAAATCAGAAGCTCTCTGAATTTAGCAGATTTGCTCCGAGTCCCACAGAGAGCTTTAAACCAACCAACCCACCACGTACCACGGGGCTAGAACTGCACCGAGAGGATGCTGTGAACCACCCTGGCCTGTTAACACCCCGCGTCCTGGACCGCCCTGCCCTGCTTCCTCACCAGATACTTTTAGCTTCTACTTTCTGTCCTAAGATTACCCCCAAACCTTGAACCCAGACTGGGAATCTCTGGCTTCCCTGAGAACTCTCTCTTGGTTGGAATTTCACACATACCTCTGCTCCTTCTGCCTGCAGCAGCCTGAGGGCCCAGAGCAACAAATGTAGATGTCAAGCCCCTGCCCTGTCCCCACATGGCTGGCTTCTTTGCTGGGGATGTTGTAGGTTTCGGTGAGAAGACCACCAGTTTGCCAGGGAATTTGAAATAGTTTGCAGTTGACTGTTAAGCACGGGCTATCCATTTCTAGCCAGCCAAGCGCTTTCGTGCCGCCTGCCCCAGATTCCTGAATCACACTGGTCCAGGTAACTGGTTGTGTTTGGGTCCCACCCCTAGCAGTGCTGCTGGCCACTGAAACAGCATAAAAGTTGAAGACGCAGAGAAACTTCATGCATATGGAAAATTCACTTGATGCTGTAGAAGACTGAGCAAGAAACAGAACACAAGCTCCAGGACATGCATGCACTCCGACAAGCTACTGCATGGGGCCAAGATGCAGAGGATTCAAGAAATGTGCCCAGTTGCTAAATTAAGAAAGTAAGAAAGACAGATTTTACCTCTCAAAACAAACAAAAAAGAGTTATCAATAATACAAAGAGTGGTTCCTAACATGTGTTAGCTATTAAAACAGAAGCTCAAATTTTCGTAACGGAACTTGATTTTCAAGCTAAAGCAGGGCTATTGGTTGAGTACCTAATTTTAGGGAGATCCTACTGTGTGAGGAGCTGCAGGAGACGCAGGGATACAGGAGCCTAAGGCAAGGTTTTGGTATTGGAGAAAGTCAAGTGCACAAAAAAAGAACTATGATACCGTGTGGTGGGTGCCCCCACGGAAGTTATGAGATGCTAGAGCACGAATGAGAAGGACAGACTAATACTGATTTGCAGGACTGGAAAAGACCTCAAAGTGTGGGGAATTTAGATTTACGACACATCTGTCATCTCTAGCGAAAGCTAATAAAAAAGATAAATCCCAAAGTTGGTGGGAGCTGCAAAAAAAACAAACTATATTTACAGAAAGTATGTTACCTATAGAGTAAGGAGAAATGTACATGCGACCTGGTATATTTCCATTTTTAGGAACTTGCTTCAAGGAAGTGGGCCTTTCTGACAAAAATTATACTGTGATTGCTCATAGCAACACTATTTATAAAAGTGAAAACTTGGTAACCCTCTCAAATATTCCACAAAGGGGAAATGACTAAAAACTATGACAATTCAGAAGACAGAATTCTCTGTAGTCATTAAAAATTATGAGACTGATATTTCTATGTAGAAAGTAAATTTGAAAGTATGTTCTCATTAGAAAAGAGACTGATAAGGAACACAAGTAGATGTGGGCTGAGATGGGTCATTCAAGAGTAAATGGTCCTGCAGTTGTTTATTTTTATGCTCGAGTCAATTAAAAAAAAAAAAAAAGACTAAGTATGCGTCCCACTGAAGGGAGATGCTGGCTTTAAATGCTGCTGCCTTCTCTTCTGTTGGCAATTTTCTCTTCATGTGCGTTTTGCACAGTCTTCCTGAAGAAGCAGAAATATGGATGGATGAACAGACCACTGCATTTACTGAGGCTCTATTAGGCCACCTCACAGCCTCCCTGTGCCCATTAAAGTTGTGAAAAGCTATTCTTACTTAATTGCTGTCTCAAGATTTCTGGCATGAAAATGCTAGTAACTCTCATCAGCTGTTTCTCCCCCTGTGGAAGAATAGAACACCAAGTTTTATCATGATTTATTTTTAAACTACAGGAGATAAGTGAGCTCATCTTTTTCTGCTAATCATCAGAATTCACAAATATTGGGCACATTATGCAAAATACTAAAAATGTATCACTCTGACGACCCAAACCACAATATTAAAAGCCCAAAACGTCTTTTTGGTGCAAATAAAATCTACTTCCTGATCCAGGGTCAAGATCTGAGTTGTGAACATCCCTCAAAACAGCGAACGTGGTCTGGAAATTAACGCAAGCAATTATATAGGTCCTAGTAAATAAGGAATCATCTAGATTTCTGTGGGGCCTCTTCTAAAGCAAATATTCTAAAGCGCATTCCTCCACCGCCCGAAGTCCACTGCTGTCTTTATTAAAAGTTTGACTCTGGATGATGCGCAATGATACACAAACGCCTGTTTCCCACACCCCCTCAGGGCAAAGGCAACATCCTCAGAAACCTGATGAGCAGGAAGGTTCCCTCTTTGCAAGCCCAGCGAGTTATCAGAGACAACAAAGATGGGAGAACTCCACGGTCACTTTTATACAGAAGACGAAAGCCACAGACAGATAAAAGGATGTCTTGTCTTAAAACAAAATAAAGACCTGAAAGTATATACACAGGAGAAGTAAACACTGGGAATGTAAGTTAGTGCAGCCACTATGGAAAACAGTATGGAGTTTCCTCAAAAAATTAAAAATGGAACTACCATATGATCCAGCAGTTCCATTTCTGGGTATGTATCCAGGAAAAAATGAAAACACTAATTTGAAAAGATACATGTATCCCAGTGTTCACAGCAGCACTATTTACAATGGCCAAGATATGGTAGCAACCCAAGTGACCATCAACAGACGATTGGATAAAGAAGATGTGGTATAAACAGACAATGGAATATTACTCAGCCATAAAAAAAAAGAATGAAATGTTACCATTTGCAGCAACATGGATGGACCTAGAGAACACTATGCTTAGTGAAACAAGTCAGAGAGAGAAAAGCAAATATTGGATGATACCACTTATACATGGAACTCTAAAAAATAATACAAATATATAGCAATATTTGCAAAACAATATACTGTAAAGCAAAACAGAAACAGACTTACAGATATAGAAAACAAACTAGTGGTTACCAAAGGGGAGGGTGGGGAGAGGGGAGGGAGGGTGACAATTTAGAAGTAGAGGATTAACGGATACAAAGTACTATACCTAAAACAGATAAGCAACAAGGCTATGCTGTATAGCCCAGGGAATTATAGCCATTAGTGCACAATAACATAATGGAGTATAATCTGCAAAAATGAATCACTGTGCTATACACCTGAAACTAACATAATATTGTAACTCAAGTACACTTGAATAAAAAGTAATAAAAATGCGCCATGTGCACACTTTAGAGTGGGAGAAAAAAAAGGGAGAAGAGATCCCTCAGTACTTGTTGGTTCCCACAAAACTAACGTCTGCAGACCTGGCTGCCTCATCCCGTTTCAGGGGAGGGTCCCCATGGCTGAGCCTCATCACAGCACAGCACCTCCCTCAGGATCAGGGCTGGGTGGCTCCGGCTTGGCCACTGCTCCGAGGAAATAAAATAAATAGACTAGGTTGTATTGGTAGTCTTGATTTTGGGGGAAAAAAAATCCATTTTGTGACTATGAATTATGACTTTTTTTTTAGAAGACAAACAGATGTGCAGGAAGTAGCACAGCGAGTCTGTGCCAAGAGCAGAAACGGACCTGGTCCTTGCATCTTCGAGCCCAGGACTGGGCCCATCTCTGGCCGACATCTTTTTCACGGAGGTAAAAATTATGCACAACTATGGAAACATGCTCTTCCCAACTTTTAAAAGTATCTTAAAGTTCCATTTTATAATAGTCAATTGGAATAAATGAAAACAATTTTAAGTAAGTTTAAAAACCAAAGGATATAGGTCATAAAATATTGTTGAATGTGATGTTTTCTATCCTATTGAAATGAAAGGTGACGTTTAAAAGTAAAGTCAAAATAAAAGTAATTTGGCTTTGGAATTGTTTTTGGAAATTTTTACCATAACCTTTAAGTAAACAGGAGATATCAATAACTTGGAGCCAGGAATGACTTTACTGGCAAAAGACATCCTGTTATAAATTAGATGTGAAATGAAAAAGGAAAATCTTATGTCCTAGCACTGGTTCTGCCACTGCGTTCACTCATTCATTCAACAGGTACATCACCACCACCAACTAATGTGAGACAGGCAGCACCACAGACTCTGAGAGACAGCAGGGAATAAAGTACACAGGGATTCCTGATTTCGTGGAACTTAGTCTAGAAGGACGATTAGTTATGCAGTTTGCACCTTACTAATTAAAAACTTGTTACACAGATCATTAAAACAGGCTAATGAGATAGTGACTGGGTTTCCCAGGATTCTTCTCCGAGGAGGTGACATTTAAGTTGAAATCTGAACGTCAAGGAGAAGTAAGCCATGGGCAGAATATTCCAGGCAGAGGAAACTGTTAATGCAAAGTCATGAAACTAGGAAGATACTTGGCTGCCCAGAGAAGAGTCTAGATCACAGCGTGAAGCAGAAATGTGACAAGAGGAGGAAGCAAGGCACTGAGGCCCAGATCATTTTGCAGAGCAGGGGAAAATGCCTGGTTTTGAGTCTAAGTTGTAAGGAGCCGTGTGGAAGGTTTTACATGGAGTAATGATGCCAGAAGATCACTCTGGCTGCTGCATAGGATGGCCAAATGAAGGCAAGGAAACCATGAGGATGCTCACAGAGGAGCCCAGGTGAGAGGTGGTGGAGGCCTGGTCTGGAGAGGCACCCATGGAGCTGGAGAGACTGGTGTATGTTTTGGAGACAGTCAGTAGGACTTGCCAATGAATTGGATGTGGAGGTAAGAGGCAGAGAAGAACCAAGGATAATTCCAAATCTTTGGTTTGGGAAGTCTAGTTGCAAGACTAAGAGAGAAGGTGGTTTGTGGAAAGAGGAGAAATTAGGAGCTCTGTTTTGGCCAAATTAGATTTGACTGTTAGACAAACATGGTGATAGATATTAAGTGTGCAATTACACATTCAATTCTGGATTTGCAGGAAAAGGTTGAGGCTGGAGGTAGAGATCTGGGAGGAATCAGCAAACACATGACCTGCACAGGCATGAAAGTCAGTGACGTCACCCAGGAAAGTGAGTAGATAAAGAAGAAAAAGGAACCAGAGACAGAGCCTGGGGTGCTCCAAGTTTAGAGGCTGAAAAGGAGAGAGGCCAGCCAGGGCCAGGAGGCAGAAGGAGAACAAAAAGAATGTGGCTTCACAAAAGAAACCAAATTCCTTCAAGAAAAGGGAGTGACCAGTGTGCTCAGTTCTGCTGAGTGGACAAGCAAAGTAACAACAGAGACAGGACCACTGGGTTTGGAGGTTGCTGGAGGCTTTGAAAGAAGCAGAAAGGTGGGGACAGATGACTGAAGAGGGATGAGGAAAGAACTGGAGGCAGAAGTGGGGACCACAACTAGAGAGACAACTTTTCAAGAAGCTGTGAATGATGTTGTACCTGCCACTTGTACTCTGAGCTGGTTATCCCACGCCTGAAAAACACAATTAAGGAAATGGCCCTGTTCGACTCTGAATTTTCTCTAGCTCTAAGGCTCTGTGTCTGAATTACTAAAATGAACGGGTGGGTAGACGGAGAAGTGAGTGAAAGGAATGAAAGATCACAAGGCTTAAAAAAGAGAAAGAAGCCCAGTGCAAAAGGCCCTGGAGGCCAATGTGATGAACTGCTCTTTTGAAAAAAGTAAACAGGGGTGTCCAAGTCTTTTCCAGGATGGATTACATGATAAGAAAGCCATCTATGTGGTAGACATTTCTTTTAAAAAATAACAATGGTGAAATAACATGTGCTTGCTTTTGAAAATAGATTTTTATCAAAAATCAGTCTATGCAATCCCTATCAAATTACTAATGGCATTTTTCACAGAACTAGAACAACAAATTTTACAATTTGTATGGAAACACAAAAGATCCTAAATAGCCAAAGCAATCTTGAGAAAGAAAAATGGAGCTGGAAGAATCAGGCTCCCTGACTTCAGACTATACTACAAAGTTACACTCATCAAAATAGTATGGTACTGGCACAAAAACAGAAATATAGATCAATGGAACAGAATGGAAAGCCCAGAAGCAAACCCACATACCTATGGTCAACTAATTTATGAGAAAGGAGGAAGAATATATGATGGAGAAAAGACAGTCTCTTCAATAAGTGGTGCTGGGAAAACTGGACAGCTACATGTGAAAGAATAAAATTATTTTGTATATCTAATACCATATACAAAAATAAACTCAAAATGGATTCAAGACCTAAATGTAAGGCCAGATACTATAAAACTCTTAGAGGAAAACATAGGCAGAACACTCTGACATAAATCACAGCACTTATCTTTTTTGATCTATCTCCTAGAGTAATGAAAATAAAAATAAAAATAAAAATAAACAAATGGGACCTAATTAAACTTAAAAGCTTTTGCACAGCAAAGGAAACCATAAACAAAATGAAACAATCCACAGAATGGGAGAAAATATTTGCAAACCAAGCAACTGACAAGGGATTAATCTCCAAAATATACAAACAGCTCATGCAGCTCAATATCAAGAAAGCAAACCACCCAATCAAAAAATGGCAGGCAGTGGGGGTCTAAATAGACATTTTTCCAAAGAAGACATACAGATGAACAAAAAGCACATGAAGAGATGCTCAACATCACTCATCATTAGAGAAATGCAAATCAAAACTACAATGAGGTATCACCTCACACCAGTCAGAATGGCCACCACCAAAAAGTCTACAAAAAATAAATGGTAGAGAAGGTGTGGAGAAAAGGGAACCCTCCTACACTGTTGGTGGGAATGTAAATTGGTAGAACCATTATGGAGAACAGTATGGAGCTTCCTTAAAAAAACTAAAAATAGAACTACCATATGATCCAGAATCCCACTCCTAGGCATATACCCAGAGAACACCATAATTCAAAAAGATTCATGCACCCCAATGTTCACTGCAGCACTATTTACAGTAGCCAAGATGGAAGCAACCTAAATGTCCATTGACAGAGGAAAGGATAAAGAAGATGTGGTACATATATACAGTGGAATATTATTCAGCCATAAAGAAAAGAATGAAATAATGCCATTTGCAGCACCACAGATGCACCTAGAGATTGTCATACTGAGTGAAGTAAGGCAAAAACAAATATCATATGATATCACTTATATGTGTCATCTAAAAAAATGACACAAATGAACTTATTTACAAAACAGGAATAGAGTCACAGATGTAGAAAACAAACTTATGGTTACCCGGGGGGAAGAAGGGGGAGGAATAAATTCGGAGATTGGGATTGACATGTACACATTATTATATACAAAACAGATAACTAATAAGGACCTACTGTATAGCACAGGGAAATCTACTGTAATGGCCTATATGGGAAAAGAATCTAAAAATAGTGGATATGTGTATATGTATAAGTGATTCACTTTACACCTGAAACAACATTGTACATCAACTGTACTCTGATAAAAATTTTTTTTAAATGAAAAATCAGTCTAAAGCACTTTAATCACAACAGTCTACTCTATGTATATGAAACTGCTGGTCATAGAGAAACAATACAAAGTAGTCTGGTTCTGGAATCAGACAGCCTTAGTTCTAATCTGGATCACTCAGGGTCTACTCAGAAGACAGGACCACAGAGTAGGGTTTAATATAATTATTAACCTATTACAGGGAATTTACTACCAAGAGGAAAGAAAACTCTAAAGGATACACCAAGGCTGAGGGAGAATTGGCCAAGAAGAAGAACCTGGCATGGGGGGAACCCTGGGCAAGGCTGAGATTCAGACCCCTCTCGTTGGATGGGGTGTGGTGCAGCTCCTGAGTGGGGGAGCGGCCTGCTGGGCTGCCCACGCCACACTAGTCCACGGTCAGCTGGCCAAAGCCAGCAGGGAACGGTCCTCTGGGTGCTGACAGAACTCCCCAGGAAGCTCTCTTGGCGCGGAAGGTGGGGAGCACGCTGTTGAACTGAGGCTAGATGGGCGCCAACTAGAGTCTCTGAAAAGCTGCCTCTCGGGTGCTGCGGAATCAACGAGGAAGCCCGCTAGGACACCCTCGAAACTCTCTGGGGAGGTGCCCTGGGGTTTACTGCTGAACTCGCCAGGAAATTGGTTGTGGTACCCCTAGATTCAGCGGGTGTCTTCCTGCTGGGCCAGGGGAAGTGAGCTGGGGCACCCACAGATGCCACCCAGCACTTGGCCACACCATATACTCTTAAGGAGCTCTAGGACACTGAGCGCGGTTCCCCCAGACTGCAGGGATGCTGCATCCTTCCTGTGAGCAGTTTGCTTTTGGCTCAATTTGTTCCTCTTGGAAACATGTCAAACTGATTAGGACCACTTAATAATCAGATACATCCTCAGTTATGAATTCCAAAGGCAGCTGCAAAAACTTGCACCATCAGACGTTGTGAATCTCTTCCAGGACTGTGTTTTCATTTTCACCATATAGCCCTGCAGTTCTTCAAAATGTAGGAATCCACTGAGTTCTAGGCAAGTTAACAGGGTAAAGGCATGTCTGTCTCCAAGATTTGTTGAATATTCAAGTCCAGTTTTGATTCTAAATGCTGGGACTTTGTTTTTAAAAAATCACTCAAAAATGTCCTTCTATGCCTTGAAGCTTTGGGGACAATTTTAAAGTCTTATCATTAGGAGACTACAACCTACAAGCCATACAGAAGCAGGCCAGCTGGGGTTCTTGGAGAGGACCTTGAACTAAGGGTGCAAGTCAGTACCTACCTTCAGCAAGTTGTCACGGCCTGTTATTAGGCTGCTCTGAACAAATGAAATTTCAACACTTCAGCTTCTTTCCGACATCCTCCCAGGTGGTGACGATGGTGACAGGCAGATACAAAAACAAAGGCCACCACACTCTTGATTTCTTCTGTGACTCATACAGTGTTGCTAACCTCTGAAGCCCTCAGACTCTCCTGATGAGTAAGAAATTCAGTGGAAGCCAAGCCTCCTCCCCCACCCCCACCCCCTGACTCCCAGGCACAAATGACAGACACTTTGACTCTTTCCTTTTATGGCAGGTGCTCCATCTGGAGCAGACAAGCCTTGCTTTTCCTCGTTTAACCCAATTCCTGACAGCTGACTGTCCTCACAGTAATGTTTGCTTTCAGTGCCATAAAGCTTTCTGTTTGTTTGTTTGAGCGACAGAGGAGGTGAGTAAACATCTCAGGTATGCTACACTAAGAAGAGTGGCATTTGGTCCAGGGCCCCTCCGGGATGGATCATCACACAGCTCTCCTCTGGATCAAAAGAGCCAGGACCTCAGATCAAGCACTTGGCAAAAGCTCAACCAATGGGGGGGAAACTGCTGACAATACTTCTTTGCAAATCTTCCCTCACATTACAAGCTTACACTTCCTTTTCCTAATGTCTTTGTCTTTTTTGTGTTTTTATTTGCACACGTGCAACTCTGTACCGTTCTTCCCCACCCCTTCCTCATGCTCAGTGCTTTGAAATTCCCTCCCCCCCATCCCCATCACCTGCGGTGGAACAAGGGCCCCATCCTCTCCTCCTCCAGGCTGCTTTTTTGCCTGGACTCTCTCCACCTGCTGAAAGAGTCCCAGGGTCCCCGAGGAGTTTCCTTCCCCCTCACAGCACTGGGATAAGATGCCAGGGAGAAACTCTGGGAAGATTTCCCTTTGAAACGTGAGGCCCCAGCAGACACAAAATAAATATTCCCGGGACAGCAGGTGAACGTGACTGCTGTGGCACTTATTAACATGTAAGAGAATTACTCCAGGGAAGCTGCCAGAATCTGGGGTGCCTACACTGGCTTTGCTTTTGGTTTTGAAAGAGCAAAAAATAGCAAAATAAAAGATTGTTTTATATCAGTGTTCTATACACTGGCTGTCATCAGCATCTTCATCAGTCCCAGACTAGCCCAGATAATATACAAATTGTGATATCACAAAAACAAGAGAGCCTGTCTTCAGATCTGTACAAGATGCCTCCAAAATGTCTGAAGATGAAACATGCTGCATCCTAGCAATGTAGAACCATGAGGCACCACTTGAAGCTTAAACAGGGTGATTTTAGGACAGGAAGGCCTTCGTATCAATGGTAAAAGGCTTCAAGAATTCACCACCCTGAAATAAGTCAGATGGAGAGAGACAAATACTTGTCTGATGTCACTCATATGTGGACTACAAAAAACTAGTAAACGAAAACAAAACGAATGAACAAACCGAACTAAACAAAAACAAACACGTAGATGCAGAGAACAGAACCGTGGCTCCCAGAGGGGACAGGATGGAGTGTAGGGGCAGAGCGATTCCCAGAGGAGAAGGGACGAGGGGAGGCTAAAAAGGAGCAAACGGATGGTGATGAATGGAAACTGAAGTTTTGGCAGTGAGCACACTGTAGGGAGACAGAAGTAGAAACATAACGTTGTACACCTGAAACTTACATAATGTTATAAATAGATGCTACCTTGATAAAAATGTAAAAACTCACTAACCATGAGGAATGGCTTGGGCTAGGCCAAAAATGTGTAGACAAGTTCGTGCAAGTAAATCAATAACGGGACGCACTGTGAGAAGGTCAAGCTTCAGAGGACACCTGAGGCCTTCCACAACCCTGTATCATGAGTGACGGAAGAACTCGAGGGACCTAGTCAGTCACGTACACACAGCTGTCTCACTGGAGTTAACTGATCTGCTGCTGGCTCAGCTCAGGCTGTTATATAAACGGCCTTATGTATAAGCACATCCTTCAGCAAAATGCACGCGAGGACTTCGACCACCCTCTCCTGACCTTCAGTAGGTCGCACCCAAGTCAGGGCTGACCGGGTGCACAGGGACACTCCGTCCAGCCTGTTCCTGCCACTCAGTCATCCCATCCCCCGCCCCTCAGACGCGTGTGCTGGCCACTTGGCCCCATCAGCATTGCTAAGGGTTTATATAAATACAAATCCACCCAAGAAAGGGAAAATATTTCCCCTTTTCCTGCTCTGGGTAAAGTTCTAGCAGACTTGGCTGAGGATTAGACATGCTTCACAGATCAAAGTGCGGTAAGGGGAGGAGGATAGGAGCCCAAACCCAGCTCTGGCCTGCCCTAGCTTCAAGATGCAAGTCAGGATCATAAAAAGCCCCCACGCTGCTGGGCTGGAGTGCTTTCAAAAGGTGAGTCTTTATTTGGATAGCCTGTCACCTACTTCTTACTGGAAACGGTTCCAGGCTCAGAGGAGTGAATGCAGATTGTTTCATAAAAGCCTTCAGACTAAAACTGTCTCCCTCCAACCTGAGTTCTCCTTTCAGCTGGAAAACGGGAGGAACTTTTAGGACCTGAACTGAAATTTGAAACACTTGCCAGGCAGCCTTGTCAAAATTGACCCGGTTTTAAAGGACCAAGGGAGCCACCTGAAGTCCTGAAGGATGATCAGAAACTGTATCTTGGCTTCACGTCTCCGAACAAGGAAGAGGACAAGATTTCCTGCAAATTCATTTTTCTTGGAGGGAGGGAGGGGCAGGAGGAATGAATTTCTTTGGGTCGGGGGGAGCTAAGAACCTCCTACAGGGGCCTGAGAGACCCCCAGACTTAGAGTCACACCCACAGAGCCTTGAGGCTGGAAGGAACCTTGAGATGGTTCAACCTCCTTATTTTGCACAGAAGAATCTCTCTCACTTGCATAAACAAATACTACCGGGCCATGTTCCAGCCAGACCGTCTTCCAGCATCAGCTATTTATCTACTCCTCCCACCCAAGTTTCATTCCCAGAAGATCCAGCCTGGACTTGAGGCCATTTTAAACAAACAGAAAGCACCCCTGGCGTCCTGAAAAGCATTACACTGCACGGCTAATGGCAGCCGAGCCCTCCTCAACCTCTCCGGCCTCTTCAAAGTTTTAACCGTGAACAAGAAAGAATTCTTATTTGTCTATTTTTTCTTATTTTTCAGGTACACCTTCCTGCCAGCAGGTGTAGCTGGCTTTCAAATGAAGCCTCAGCACAAAGAAAAGAACGTAATCATGAAAGTGTTAATGTCCATTAGAAAGCATGGGACCCCCAAACAGGACTGGCTTCACAGGGGAAAGAGTCACTTCTGGGGGTAGCGCAGTCTGCTTCCCTGGCCGTGGTCTCAGGTCACCTCCCATCTTGACTTCCTGCCTGACTATCACACTGAGATCTGACTACCTATTAAGCACTGTCCCTTGGATACCGACGTGGACACCAAAATCAAACTCTTGATTCCCACTGGCTCCAGGCCCCGACCAGGTTACCCCTTTCCCAAGCTTCCCTATGTCTGTGAATGTTCACTTTGTTCTTCAGTTATTTTGGACAAAAAACATGGAGTCATCTTTCCTCCCTTTTTCTCTCACACCACACACTGGATCCATCTGCCCATCCCGTTGCTCTAGCTTCAAACTGCGCAGCATCTGACCACTTCCTCAGCTCCCTGGTCCGTGCCACCATCGACCTGGAAGTGTGGTGGGCTCCTAGCTGAGCTCCGGACCCCACAGTCTATTCCCCACCGAAGCCAGAGGGATTCCCTCCCAGACCGTGTTACTTACTCATCTGCTCAGACCCTCCGCCGCCTCCTCTGTCACTCACACATCTACAGGGTCCAGTGTCATCTGCTCCTTTCTCCTGCCTCTTGCTCCCTCCTCATCCTGCTCTAGCCTCCTTGCAAAGCACACTCCCACCTCAGGACCCCATTTTAACCACTTAGGTCCCCACCCCACCTCCCCATCCCCCATCCACGCTTCTTTCAGGTCTCTGCTCAGATATCACCACCACAAAAAGAGCTTCCTGACCACCCTGTATAAATAGCAGCACGCCCCCCCGCCCCCCACCTCCTGGTCACCCACATCCCATCACCTGCTTTATTTTTCTTACGGTACTTCTGTCCACCTGACATATACTGGTTGATGATGTGTCTCTTCTACTAGAACAGTGCCCGGCCCACAGCAGGCCTGAGATAGATGGTGAATATGTGAATCGACCATCTGATGAGTCTATAAATGCACAGCGTCTACAGGCGGCTTCTCAAGCTCCCTCAGACCTGTGGTTCCAAACCTGACACCAGTATGGCGCACAGTCAGGCCACCGGGGCCACAGTCTACACCCTGCTCTTCCCAAGGGCACATGAAGGCCCAGCTGGGCAGGTGTCCAGACTTCCCGGAGCATCACTGCCTCCTCCACACTCCAGGGCTGACGCAGAACCCAGAAGCACTCCGTGCAGGAACTCACTCTGCTTTTCCATCCTCCCAGGTTCTCTCATCTCTTACAAACTATAAGTCACACCAAAGTCAAGATCCATTTGGGGAAATTCTAATGCCAACATCTTGAAATGTTTTCTAAATTTTGAGAATTACAAGACTCAGAGACTCTTTAGAGAAGCCTGTAAGTGTAGCGAAAACTGCTGTCTTCTGAATTATAGTTGGAAACAGGTTATTTAGAGAGTGGGGGTGGGGAATAGGGAAGCAGAAGTGCCACAAGTTGTTCAGCTCTCTGGGTGTGGGTGGGAGGAGCTGATATAAGATCTAAGCACCTCCCCTTCTCCCCAGTCTCTGCTAGTTTGCCCACACCCATGTGCTGACCAGCACCCCGCTGGGTTCTCCAAGGAACCCTCTGGAGGTCTCTCTCCTTTCCAGTCGTGTGTCCTGCAAACTCTAGTCACCCTGGGCTCTTTAACCTAGGGGGTGTGTCTCAGCTCCCCCTCTTGCCCCGCAGCCTGGATGCTCTCGAGGCACAGGCCGGGGCAATTATGGGACCCCCTCATTCGTTTCCCACATCTCAGCATCATTGTCCTTTGTCACCTGGTGATGCTTAGGGTCCCGAAAAACTTTATATATTTTGCTGGGACTTTTCTCGAGGTACAAGAGTAAATACAGTCTCTGTTACTCTATCTTAGCTGAAAGTGGGAGTGTTTTTATAAGTTTTAAAGTACTTTTGATATTGCGAATAAAATAGTTTCTTTCTAAGTGGCAAGCCCATCAAAGTTAAAAACTTAACGTTCTTCCAAAGACACTGAATGAAAAGACAAGACACAGACGAGGTGGAAAGATCAGCAAAGCAGATAATCTGATAAAAGGGCTTGTATCCAGAATATATAAAGAACTCTCAAAACTCAATAAGAAAATAAACAACCAAATAAAAGGGGGAGGGGCAAAAGTCTGAACAAACATTTCCCCAAACAAGGTGTACCAATGGTAAATAAGCACATGAAAAGATGCTCAACATCATTATCATTAGGGAAATGCAACCAAAACCAGAATGAGGTACCCTTCACATCTATTAGGGTGTCTACACGAAAAAGGCTGACCACACCAAGCATTAGTGAGGATGTGGAGGAACTGGAACTCTCCAACACTGCTGGGGGCACTTCTTGAGAAGTTGAAAGACACACCTACCATGTGATTGTGATCCAGCTGTTCACTCTTAAATTTTTACCCAAGAAAAGAGAACGCATAAATCCAATCAAAGATCTATATATAAATGTTCACAGCAGTTTCATCTGAAGTAGCCAAAAGCCAGGAGCAACCCAACTGTCCATTGAAAGGCGGGCAGATGATAAACTGTGGTATATCCATACGATGGAATACAGATCAGCAATAAGAAGGAATAGACCGTGGATATACGACATAGATGAATCCGAAAATAACTGAGTAGACGAAGCCAGACCAAAAAAGAGTGCATACTGTATGGTTCCATTATATAGAATTCTAGAAAATGCAAACTAAGCTACAGTAACAGAAAGCAGATCAGTGGTTGCCTGGGGGTGGGGGTGGGGGACAGGAAGGGACAGGAGTGAACAAGAGGAAACTCCTGAGGGAGACAGGTTTGTTCATTATCTTGATTGTGGTGATGGTTTCCTGGGTATATACATAGCTCAAAACTTATCAAATTGTACACTTTCAAACTGTGCATTTTACTGTATGCCAGTTGTACCTCAACTATATCCCAATTAAAAACAAACCCTTAGAGTTAACTAAAAACCCACCCTATCACTAAGAAACACCAACTGGTGTTACAGCATGACCACCCTCCCCACCAAAATGAAATGCTTGACAGATTCTGGGAAGGAAGAATTTCATTAACCATATCCCATGACTTTCAAGCTGAAAAATCAGGGAATCTCAGGTCAAACCCGTAGAAGGCAGAAATGTCACATAAGTAAACATCTTTTTTGCTGAGATTCTTTTTTCAGCTTTTATTTATGATTATTTCATGTGTCTCACTGTGATAACTTGTAAAACAAGAATATCCTATTAGATGAAACTCAAACTGAAGCTATACTCAAATCACGTAGAAATTTCTAATAATAATAATAGTAGATACCTATCATTACTATTAATACCTAATAGTAACTGGCAGGTGACACTACCTACCAATGGCTATTAAATTAATAGATCAAAGTAGTTAAACATAATTGATGGTTATAAACTTTCAGAGAATAGCAATAATATGGAAACACACCAACAACTTCTGCCGAAGGACAGACATGTAAGAGCTGACATGTATGGTAGGGTAAGTCCAGGTAAACACACTCCTACCCACCTCTAACCAGCTAGAGATCTGTAAGCCTGGCTTCCTCTTCCATTTCAGAACATTGCTGTCTGCCTATTGCAGACTTAAGAGTATTATCCCTTAGAGGTGAGACGTAAGCTTCAGTTCACCCGACACTATCCCACCGAACTTCCAGGGTGCCGAGACCAGCTCGGCGACTCGAGGTGAGTGACGGGTGCCGCAAGCTTATGAAGAAGACACAGACACAGACTGAAGAGAAAAGTGGGACCGGGGGGCTCAAGACCTCTCGGATCAAGAGCCCCGCTGACTCATCCCAGGCTGCTTTTATTGAGTTCGTGGGCTAACATTCTCAGGTTACACTCATAAACAGTCAAAGGCCTCACATGATTGAGGCAATTATCTTTGTTTACTTCCTGGGTCCGAGTTGAGCAGGTGTGGATTTGAGCTGGGGGTGGAGAGCAAAACAGCCCTGGGGGCAGGAGACCTCTCTCAGATATTAGGGGTCTGTGCCCCACCCGTGTTGGCCCCTCTGCGACTGTGCCTGTCTTAGGTTGTTCCTTCCTTGAGGAATCTTACCCGTCTCTGGCTAACCAGTCATCCTCCAGGGCCAAACACGGTGATATAAGGAAGGTTCTATGCACCACCCCTGTTGGCCCCTCTGCGGCTGTGCCTGTCTTAGGTTGTTCCTCCTCTGAGGAATCTTACCCGTCTTTGGCTAACCAGCCATCCCTCAGGACCAAACAGGGTGATATTAGTCTCCATGCCCTGCACCCTCAGCTCCTCCACTGCTCAAGAATCCCATCGCTCGGCCCACATCAAAAAGGTTCCCGAATGTCTTCCCACATCTCCCCCTTTTTGTTTTCGTAGGAGAAGATAAGCCTGTAGGAGAAGATAAGCCTATTCGAGTTATTTCTTTTTCAGTCAATCCTTGGAGCGTTCTTCCTGTGCACCTGAGAACTTAAACATAGGATAATTAAAAGACAACAAAAAGTATCAAAATGCTTAGGAGACTGCTATTCATGCCTTTTATCCAATCCAATGGATGCAATGCTTTTAATCCATCAGCTATACTTTGTAAAGTAGTAAATTTGGTGTAGAGACTGCAAAAATCATATTGCATGCCAGTTATTTTAGTTTGTAATTGTTGTATGTCCAGTGTGACACCATCCGCTCCATATCCCAGCAGATGTGTCACTGGCATCATGGCCATTCCAGATTTGTAATGTTCTTAAACTTAAGGGAAGTTTCCATATTTCTGTGTGAGCTTTGCCATTCTCTAATTGAGGCCAAGGAAGTATTAATCCAATCCTAAGCCATAAAATGGGATAGGGCGAGTGCATGGCAATATTGGTATATGCCATCACAACCTTTTATAGGGATTGCAGGAGGAGTTTTTTTGGTGTAAACCATTAGAGACTGCATACCCCTTAGGGGACCAGTTTCATACTGTTCCATAGGAACCATTAAGTAGTATCACACCCTCCGTCCCACAGCAAACATCCCAAAGAATCTGATCTTGTCTGTCAGCCCATATCCGTTTTATTTCACACAAAGGTCTATCAGGGATGGCATAATTAGTAAACTTAGTATCCAAAGCTCAAACCTGAAAACAAATGTACAAAGTTCATCTCCGGAGATTCTATATCCCATTCAAGATGGCGTTTCTTTGGAACGCTCATGATATGGCTTAATTCTCCGAGATGGAATCCACACAGGTTCCAGGCCTTGTCCTGGTGACACACAAGCAAACCCTCTTCCCCATGTGATTAACCTTCCTGATGACCAGATATTAGTCAATGGGTCCTGCCACCATATCAGCGGCTGTGCATCATTAAAATGAGTCACATTCTTAGACGAGGCTCGAAAATGCCTCTCAGCTGCTGTCAAAGCACAGATAACTGCATATAATTCTGCTTGCTGAGCTGAAAAGTGAGGGACAGGGATTTGTCGTATTTTAAATCCCGTATATCCCGCTTGGCCCTTACTAGAGCCATCAGTAAAAATTATAGAAGCATCTGGTATAGGATCAGATTTTGTTATTCGAGGTAGAATCCATTGAGTTCTCTTAAGAAACTGCAAAATGGGATTTTTCGGATAGGGATTATCAATTTTTCCAATATAATCAGCAAAGGCAATTTGCCAACTTACACAATTTTGGAAACAAGCCTGAATTTCTTTAGTAGTTAAATTAATAATTATATGTGAAGGGTCAGTTCCAATTAAATGCTTACTTCGAGTTCTTCCCTTCAGAACCAACTGAGTTAATAATTCTAAATAAGGTGACAAGGATTTTACCATAGTATTTGCTAAAAACAACCATTCCACAATTCCTTCATTTTGCATTAATATCCCTGTAGGTGAATGAGGAGAAGGTAATATAATTAATTGCAATGGCTGATTAACAGTTACTCTCTGTAATTGAGAAGAATGAATTTTATTTTCTACAAGTTTTAGTTCCTCTAAAGCAGCTGATGTTAAAGTTCTTGGACTATTTAATTTTGAATCTCCTTTTAACAAAGCAAATAGGTTAGACAATGCATAGGTGGGGATCCCTATGCATGGGCGAAGCCAATTAATATCTCCTAGGAGGTTTTGCAAATCATTAAGAGTTTGGATTTGATCTGACCTCAGTTCCACCTTTTGTGGTCTAATAGTTGTTCTAGCAACTATTGTGCCCAAATATTGATATGGGCTATGCATTTGTACCTTTTCTGGAGCTATTTTAAGTCCTGCTCTATCAAGGCAAAGCTGCATGCTAATATACACAGAAGTAAGCAAATCTTGATTAGGAGCAGCACACAAGATATCATCCATGTAATGGATAAGATAACAATTAGGAAATTCTAGTCGCACTGGTTCAAGGGCTTTAGCAACAAAATTCTGGCAAATAGTAGGGCTATTCAACATGCCTTGAGGTAACACCTTCCATTGAAACCTTTTTCGAGGTTCTTTATTATTTAGTGCAGGCACAGAAAAAGCAAATTTTTCTTTATCTTTGGGATGTAATGGAATGGTGAAAAAGCAGTCTTTCAGATCAATAACTATTAAAGGCCAATTAGCAGGGATCATATTAGGTGATGGGAGGCCTGGTTGTAAGGCCCCCATTAGTTGTATAACTGCATTGACTGCTCTGAGATCTGTTAATAAACGCCATTTACCAGTTTTTTTCTTTATTGGAAATACTGGAGAGTTCCATGGGCTAAAAGATTCTTCAATATGTCCTTTTTCTAACTGTTCAGTCACTAATTCTGTTAGAGCTTCTAACTTTTCTATGGTTAAAGGCCACTGCTCAACCCATACAGGTGCATCAGTTTTCCAGGTCAATGGGATTGGTGCTGGGGGAAGCAGTAAGCTTTTACGAACAGTGGCCACTAGTGAAAAGACTGATATCCAAGACCTTCTCTATTTGCATTACCTTCAGCTGGAATGGGAAATAGTTTCCCTTGATGATATTTACCAAAACCTAACCCTGGCTGATATCCTTGATTTATCAGCATTTCTTGACTTTGCATACTATAAGTATCTAACATTGGGATGTGGATTTCAGCCTTCCATTGTTGCAATAAATCCCTTCCCCATAAATTAATGGGAAGGTCTGCTATATAGGGTTGTAAGTGGGCTGGCTGCCCATCTGGGCCAATACAAGGCAATATTTTAGCACTTTGCTGCAAGCCATGAGCTCTACCTAAACCTACCACTGTAATGTCTGCAGGACAAGTAGGCCAACGAAAAGGCCAATGATTACTGCTTATAATTGAAACATCAGCACCTGTGTCTATTAATCCTCTAAAAGCTTTTCCATTTATAGTTACTGAGCATGTCGGGCGTGTTTCTAAAATTTTTTCAGAGAGGAAAACTCCAGCCTCTCCTGTGCTTCCAAAGCCTTTCGTTCTCCTTACTTTTGTACTATTGCCAATCTTATAATATGGCAGAATAAGCAACTGTGCTATTCTATCACCTGGATGGGCTTTCCATGGAACCGAAGTTGATATCATCACTTTAATTTCTCCAGTATAATCATTATCAATCACTTCAGTATGAATTCTAATTCCTTTTGCTGTTAAACCAGACCTTCCTAGTATTAAGCCAACGGGTTTCTTTTGGCAAAGGTCCAGTAATTCCTGTCCTGACCAATGTTGGAGTTTCTGCAGGCAGTATAATAATAGATTCTGCACAAGGAAGGTCTAAGGCTGCGCTGCCTGCTGTGGCTGGTGATAATTCCATGGCACTGCGGAGTATTGGGCCATTTCTGTCTGTTTCTAGATCTGATAGGCTCCCTTTGGTTGCGGGGCTAGTACTGCACGAGCCCATCGGTCCTCTGATGGACCGGCTTCTTCATCAAAGCTATCATTTGAGCCCTCAGGAGCCCATAGAGGCTCTAATAGAGGCTCTAATACTGACTTAATCAGAGACCACATTTGACCAAACAGAACCTGGTACGGGAGTCCCTTTAGAATGCAATTTTTTAAGTTCGTTCCCAACCTTATCCCTAAGTACATAAACCCAGTGTTAGCCTAAAGAAGGAAACTATATACAATACTCTCAACTATTTACAGAATTTCTAACAATCGACCTTCACTTGCTTTTTACAAGACCTTCACTTGCTTTTTACTCCACCTGCCCTTAGGAGCTGCCGTAACAGGCATACATCTGGTCGATATTAATCTGAACTTTCTTTATTTCCCATATTTTACCCCGAACACAGACTACCCAAGAGATTTACTTACTGGCAGGATTTTTTCAGAGGCCTCTTACTCTCCTCTTGGGGGCTTCACGGCACTTCCCAATTCTTTACTTTTATCAATTTCACTTTCCGTGAACCTTCGTCACTCAAGCCTTTCGAGCCCCACGTTGGGCGCCACTTGCCGAGACCAGCTCGGCGACTCGAGGTGAGTGACGGGTGCCGCAAGCTTATGAAGAAGACACAGACACAGACTGAAGAGAAAAGTGGGACCGGGGGGCTCAAGACCTCTCGGATCAAGAGCCCCGCTGACTCATCCCAGGCTGCTTTTATTGAGTTCGTGGGCTAACATTCTCAGGTTACACTCATAAACAGTCAAAGGCCTCACATGATTGAGGCAATTATCTTTGTTTACTTCCTGGGTCCGAGTTGAGCAGGTGTGGATTTGAGCTGGGGGTGGAGAGCAAAACAGCCCTGGGGGCAGGAGACCTCTCTCAGATATTAGGGGTCTGTGCCCCACCCGTGTTGGCCCCTCTGCGACTGTGCCTGTCTTAGGTTGTTCCTTCCTTGAGGAATCTTACCCGTCTCTGGCTAACCAGTCATCCTCCAGGGCCAAACACGGTGATATAAGGAAGGTTCTATGCACCACCCCTGTTGGCCCCTCTGCGGCTGTGCCTGTCTTAGGTTGTTCCTCCTCTGAGGAATCTTACCCGTCTTTGGCTAACCAGCCATCCCTCAGGACCAAACAGGGTGATATTAGTCTCCATGCCCTGCACCCTCAGCTCCTCCACTGCTCAAGAATCCCATCGCTCGGCCCACATCAAAAAGGTTCCCGAATGTCTTCCCACACCAGGGGAAGACAAGGCTAAGGGCAAGGAGACATAAGGATGCTGGCTCCTTTCAGTCTTGAAGCACAAAGTGGTCTGGTGACTGACAACATTAGCTCAAAAGAGCACCATCTAATCTCCATCAAGTGGAAATTATACCACTTTTGATTAAATGAACAGAAAAATGAGTACGTACCATAATCTCTATCACTTAGGAGAAAATTTACCCTGGCTTTTATAGGAGGAAAAATCTCCTTATTTCTTGAGCTGAGAAACTACACCAAATTATAGCCAAGCTCTTTAACTGAAGCCCATTTGTATCAGAGGTTATTAGTTTCATAAAGCCATTTGAAGCAAAAAATATAGACAGTGGCCAACCTACAAACATTTGACTTTCAAAAATAACAAATGGCCCCTGTCCTCTTAGCAGTGACACTTTTAACAATTCCACCTAAGCAAGCTCTCTGTTGCCCTCTGTTTTGGTGCCAGCCCCCAGCCTCACTGCAGCCATGCCCCGAGCCCCATCCCAGCTCACAGATGTGGGAGCCACTGTCCTATTTTTCTCCTGGCTGTGGCTCTAGCCCTTGTGTATCCATACATCCTCACCTGTGCATTCCGCTATGGACTGCGAGTGTCAAGACGTTACGGCCACCGATACTATTTCAGCACATTGTTAGGTTTACATGGGCTTCACGCCTCGCTCAGAGCATCACTGCCCCAGGCTGTGTCTTCTGCTTCAGAATTAAAGAATTTTTGGAAGACAGCCCTTTGTACATTAAGAACCCATGTAGGGGCTTCCTAGGTGGCGCAGTGGTTAAGAATCCGCCTGCCAATGCAGAGGTCACGGGTTCGATCCCAGCTCCAGGAAGATCCCACATGCCACGGAGCAACTAAGCCCGTGTGCCAAAAAAAAAAAAAAAAAAAAAAAGAACCCATGTAATCCAACAGCAAACTTCCTCTGTATACCCGCAAATCTACTTAAAAGACGTGAGGCACAAGCAATAGCACATATTCATAGTTCAACCCTAGGTGACACCAGTCTTCTATACCTAGTTCACTGCTCACTGCATCCCTACATCTTCTGCAGTGCTATAGCTAGAGATTTCTAATTTTCTAAGAGAGAAGGAGAAAGATCAAAAAGAACAGTTCTCTGACAAAGTTGGAAAACTGGCTCTGCCACTTATTCACTGTGTGACCTCAGGGAAGTTACTTAGTCTCTCTGAGCCTCAGTTTTTTCATCTGTGAACTGTGCATAGTAAATGTCAAATACCTCATAGGAGTGCTACAAGAATTAAATGATACTTGCAGCTGACCTAACCCAGTGTCTGGCACATGATAGCAGCTCACTATATGTTTATTTCTTCTTCACAACCTTATTAATCTGAAACATAAAAACCAAGGTTTGAGCAAAAATAACTTATAGAAAGAGAAGTACTGATACCTTAGAGGAGCAGTTGAAAAGGCCCTGACTATCCTAATGTCTTCCACAAAACCCCTATTACTGCCTTTATATTATACCCACCTCCAAGGCAGCACTGTTCTCTAAAGAATATCTAGCACTTTTACACATTTCTGAAGGAAGTGTCAATTTGTACCTCCCCTCCAGAGAGAAATTTGGCAATCTACTTCAAGATATTTATTCTACGGATATACCCATAAATGTCAAAGGATATAGTCTCAGGTATTTATTCCAGCATTTCTTCCAAAGTAAGAGACTGAAAACAACTCAAATCTTCATTCAACAGAAGGCTAGTTACATAAAACCAGCTTATATAATGGACTATCATACAGCCAATGTAAAAGGAGTCAGACAGCTCTATATGTATCAATATGTCCAGTAAATATTTTTAACTAAAAAAAGACCCAGCAGTGTTTATACGAGGGTGAGTCTAAAATTATCCGCATTCTGGTTATATTAAAATTTCTGTTGGCCCCACTGTCTTATCAGCGCTTTGGGTTCAAGGCTAGTCTCCCCAGTCACTGCTGTGCAGGTGTGAATGTGTGACATCAATTCATTTGTAACTGTGGTGCAAGCAAAAATGGATGCCCCACTTGTAATCTGCATGAATGAAGAGCAGCGTGCAGTGACTTATTTTCTGTGGTCTGAGGGTGTACCTGCTGCCGTTATTGATCAAAGACTTCGTGCGCAGTATGGAGAAAGGGTTTTGTTGCGAAGAAGTGTGTATGAGTGGATAGAGAAGTTGCTCCATTGGCCTTTCACCTGTTTGGTCCCCTGAAAGCAGCCCTACAAGGACAAAGATTCACTTCTGATAAAGAAGTGAAGCCAGTGGTGCATTCGTGGCTCACGGCTCAGCCTAAAACATTTTTTAATGAGGCATTACGAAAGCTTTAATGAGGAATACGAAAGCTTGTTGACAGATGGACAAAGTGTATTGAAAAGCAAGATTATGTCAAAAAATGATGTATTTATCTTTTCTAAAAGTTAATTAAATTCTACAGCCAGAGTGTGGATAATTTTTGATGCACCCTCATATTATGCTACTATTTTCTTTTTTTTTTTGGCGGGGGCTGTGGTCAGGGTGGCTCTCTATTTTTACATGCAAATACATATCTGTAAAAACATAGAGCATCTTGAAAGGATACCTAGGAATCTGGAAAAACTGGCTGCCTCCAGGAGGAGAAATAGATGACTTTCCTTTCCCCATGGAGCCTTATGTACTTTTCAACTTTGTACCATTTACATAGACTACCTTAAGCATAAAATTTAAAATAATCTACCCCCACGTAAATTAATTATTTTCCATTTTCCTCCCTAGAATAGCTTTCTTTTTTTTAAATATTTCTTTAAATTGATTTTTTGTAATTATAAAAGTTACCATGTACTGGTTTTAATAAGCAAATTAGCATAAAATGTGTAAAGAAGAGGCTATAATCCCTTTCCCCACCTTCCAAGTATCCAGGGGTGGACTGGTGTGGACCCTTCCTTCCCTTTCTCCTGGCTCAGACGTGCAGATAAAACATATACACATACCAGGAGAGTTCTGAGTTGATTTCTTGTCCATCAGGCAGAATCAAACCATAAGCGTGAGTGCAGCATTCCACCTTTCATCTGACAGTCGTATAAGAGTGAGAACTATATTTGTTCCTAACTTCTTTATGCATCACATCTTAATGTCTTTCTCTTCCTTGCCCCTCCCCCACTCCCACAAACAATTTTACACAAATGGACTCATGTCACACATTCATTTTTTTAATGGGGTCGTTTTGTTTGGTTGGTTTTGGCTACCATCCCAACCCCCACTTCCTAAACAATCTCACGGCCCCTAGGGTGGGTCTGTGTGCCCACGAGGGACCCTGTGGTCTCCCCAGGTCCACCCCTGGGGCTGGTTCCTCCTCTGAGGGCACCTCCAACTCGGGGGTGCCCTGTGGCACACCTCAGCCTGCTGGCCAGTCAGGGAATCTGGGCCCTGGCCAAGTATCAGGTGTGATTCCAGACTCTGGCCGAGGTGCTGTTTGCATCATGGAATTAAACAATGAAAAAAGAGAAGCGACTGGACGCTTTCACACACCCGGATCACACATGTGATTAAGCAAAAGTGGCACAAGTGACAGAGGAAAGCTCTCCCGCAAGTCAGGGCCTCCCGTTTCAGCATCCTTCCCCAGCTCTCCTCCCTTGAGGAGAGGAGAAAACGCGCTGAGTCGGGACGGCACTGGATGTGGGCATCAGTCACATACGCGTTCATGCTGCCCGCCCACCGGGGCCCGAGGCCGCTGCCTGCCTGGCCTTGGGTGTGAGAGGAAGCAGCTGCCAGATGGAGCCAGGACGCACTGCTGGGGGATTAGCAGCTTCCGTGCAAAGCTTACGGGTTGCCTCCAAGGCCCCCGTGGCAGGAGGTCAAAGAAAAAGGAGGAGGGAGTGGAAATGGAAGGTCACTTACTGCTAAGCCTGTTCCCACCTGGCACCGCCTGGTTCTTAGCTTTCATCACAGCAGAGTTCACGGGATGCAGGGAAGGACTCACTGCCTTTGTTCATCGAGGAGGATCGTGGAGGGACGTTCACCTGGCTCCCAGATAGGCTTACGACTCTCATGTCCACGTGACATCTTTGCTGATGCGAAGAGACCAGTCAGTCGCCACTGATTATTCAAAATGTGATTTACGCCAGAGCGTCACACGTTCTTTAAAAGGGATGGAGGAGCTTTTCAAAATTCTGCAAACCCGCTAGTGATGTTTAAACCTTACTTGGGTGTTTCTACAAGGACTTGGCTGAGATCAAAGAGATCCTCCTGGGCCCCAAGCATGCGAAGCTGTTGGTGGACAAGGGGCGCAAGCGAGGTTTTTATAAAAGCCTGTGCTGATAGCCCGGATGCCTTAATAATAACATCCAAACTCGTGCAAAAGACAGTGAGTGGGTTTACTTAGCATCACAGCATTATTAAGGATCCACTGATTAACTTCAGAAAAGCCCAGCACGAGGAAGAGGAGGGCGCAGGGCTGATTTTGGAGGCTCCCAGCTCGGCCACCTCCCAGCTGTGGGTCCCCGTGCAATGGTTTTACTGGTGCTGGGCCAGAGTTTCCACATCCCTATGAGGGGCGATACATCACAGGGTCGCCATGAGGACTGAATGAATCACATATGCACGAGTGTTTAGCACGAGGCTGGCTCCCTTCCCCGGAGCTCTTGAGGCCCCTGGGACCCAAGCCCCAGAGCTAGACCAGGGCCGGCCACCTGGCCACAGGCAGCCAATTCCTAAGTGTGGCAGCAACACGTCCTGGTGAAAAAAGCTGAAGGAGGCAGATCAGATGGCTCCCTGGGAACTGGAAATTATGGTGAGAGACAGAATTAGTCTGTGGGGGGTGGCTGAAGCAGAGAGAGGCGGGCACAGTCACTTGGATCATGTGTGAGTTGCAGAGCAAGCTGGTGGGAGAGGAGAAGGAAAAGGGGGCCAAGTCTGTAGGGAGAAGCAGAGATGGCACTGAGGCATGACCACACCTGAGACAGAGGGCAGGTGATGGGGGGGGACCCAAGAGAGGAGACGGGGGACTTAGGTGGCGAGAGGGGACCAAGTCAGAGAGGTGGAGGTGGGAGACAGCGTGATGGACAAATAGAGTGACAGGCCGGGTTGAGGGGGGCGGACACCAACAGACTGGGAGGGGGTGGGGGGAGGAGACGGGGGATCTGGGACAAGGGACACAGAGAGAACCTGGGACAGAGGGACTTCCTCTCCTTGGATCCTGGAGGTGGCTCTACTCTTGACAAAATCCTGTTTTCCCTTAAAATAGCTTAAAAGCTCTGACTAGTACGTAATAATTAATAAATGGCTTTTATTAAGAGTATTCATTTTGTGCATTAACTATGGTGCTATTTGCCGTGAATTATGTAGCTCTAATAAATTATTATAAAAACCGCTTCTGAAACCTTAGCTTTGAGATTAATAACATATCCCTCTGCATCCAGGGAAATGCTTTTGCAAAGGCTGGGTGAGCATCCCTGCTGAAAGGGAAGGGGCGAGGAGCATGGCATCGAGCCCAGGGTTCTGACCCCGGCGCTGTGCTAAGTCCCTGCAAGTTCCTGGAAAACCCGACTCCTCTGGGCCTCAGGCCTTCAACTACAAAAGGAAGAAGCTGAGCTGGTTTATCTCCAGGGACTGTTCATCTTAAAATAGTCTGTTCCAGCTTAAAATACTGTGAAAATGTATTTTCTACTGAATTTTCGAGGCTTCTCAAGTTTAACACCTCGCAAATTTAGCATGAAGTAGAACAGTCTCTTAAGGCAAACAAACACGTCCCGGGCTCTCCACAGCCACCCTCCATCACTTCCCTAATGCATCCATCCTCCTGCTTCCACATGAGATACCGAGTCCCACCGGCACCAAGAAGGGTGTTATCTGTCAGCTCAGCCCCACACTTAGCATGGAGCAGAGTCAGCGCTGATGAAAGAAATTATATGGCCAGAAAAACCCTCCATCCAGAGATGCATCTGCCTGCCTGGGTTTCAAAGAGCTCAGCCGTGTCGGGCCTAATGTAAAGCTGAGCGCTTGCATGAAAGGCCTGTTACTCTGTTCTCATCACGGCAAATCTCCGCAGAGTGAGAAAACAATAGTAAATCATATAAAAAGCAGTGAGATTTAATTTTCCATATAAATAAAAGTGCTTTTCATTCCCCGCTTAGCAAAAATCAGTACAGTACCCTCCAGGAGCTCACAGCTACATACCGCTTAGCCGGACCTAAACATTTCCATCTGTGCAGCTCTCTGCTCCAACACCAGTGTGTCTGCAAGGTGGACACGGTGACCGTCCAGGCTGCCCCATCCCACCCCTGCTCTGTGCTTCCCGGAGAAGAAACTGGTAAACAGGCTGGCAAAGACCTCACAGGTGGGGCCTCCTCCGGAGGGGCTCGGCAAGGAGCAGAGTGCCCCGAGGTCAGCCTCTGCTCACCTTCAGTCAACCCAGCAGCTGCTAGAAATGCAGGCCTGGGTCCCTCCCAGGGCACGCCCGGGTGCCCCACAGTCACTGCCCACTCCAGCTCGGGAGGTGGGCCCTCATTTTGCCCCAGCAAAGAGTGAATCTCCCTTAAACTGGAAGATTGCAGGCCATCTCAGAGCCCTTTGGCTCTGGTCAAGGCCAAGATCCAGCTCAGAGTGCTGGGCTAGAGAAGGTGTGAGACCCCAAGGGTGTCTGTCTGTCTGTCTGTCTGTCTGTCTGTCTCACACACACACACTCCTTCCTGCTTCATCAGAAGTGGAATATAATTCCGGTCAATAGATATCATAAGGTAACTCTTATAACACAGGACTCTGCCCTCAAATCTCACCAGCTGCACAGGTGCAGATCTTCGCGAAGAGGCAAAACTATTTGTGGTCAAGATGGACTTTGCAGCCAGAGACCATGCAAAGAATCAAGAGCACAGGAGAGCATCCATCGGTTCTGAAGGTCAAGGACAGAAGATGGATGAGAGAAGAGGTGAGCAAGCTGGAGGCGGGGCTCCAAGGAACCCGGGAGCGAGGTGTGCGTGGCAGTGAGGCCCTGAGGAGAGGCTGGCGCTGACCTCACCACCACAGACACGCGTTCTTCCTGCCAGACACTCGGCTCTGCTCCCAGCCCACGTCCTGTATCGTCAGGTTTCTGGGGGACCAGCTTTCACCAGCGACAGGACTAGATGAAGTAGCCAAGTCTAGT
The DNA here is from genome assembly GCF_030028045.1 of Hippopotamus amphibius kiboko. Lineage (NCBI taxonomy): Eukaryota > Metazoa > Chordata > Mammalia > Artiodactyla > Hippopotamidae > Hippopotamus > Hippopotamus amphibius. The sequence continues at coordinate 21,737,302 of NC_080195.1, forward strand.
GCAATCTCAGGCTATCCTGGAGATTCTGCAAAATACAAAACTATCCCCACAAAAGTTTAAAGGGATAGAAGACTGTATTTATTTGCCAAGGCTGCCATAACAAAGTACCACAAACTGGGCGACTTAAAGAACAGAAATGACTACCCCACGATGCTGGAGGCTAGAAGCCCGAAATCCAGGTGTCAGCAGGGTTGGTTTCTCCTTTGGCTTTGAGACAGCTGTCTTCTCCCTGTGTCTTCACATGGTCTTCCCTGTGCTGTGTGTGTGTGTATCTCTCCAAATCACCTCTTCTTATAAAGACACAGCCACGCTGGATCAGGGCCCACCCTCCTGACCTCATTTTACCTCATCACCCCTCTCCAAATACAGTCACATTCTGGGGAGCTGTGGGTTAGGACGTCAGCGTATGAGTGTGGGGATGTGGGGCAGGCGGATGCAGTTCAGCCCATAAGAACGTCTAAAGAAGAATCACTTCAAGATGCTAGGTTTCTTTTGTGACTCAAGGAGCTGATTCTTAATCCCCTTCTCCGGTTCCTGGAGACTGTGTAATTAACTGGAAGAGGCTTAGACCCAGGAGTCCAAAGACAGGATCTAATCTAACCTTTCATCTTACAGCTGAGGCTGAAGCCCCCAGGCTCTGAGGAGCTGGTTGGACTGCTGTAACCAAGGAGTTCTGCCAGCTTCCTATCAACTTCCTTCCTCTACAGTTAACACACATTGTTTTTTACCAAAAGAAAAAAAAATCTCAGCAGGAAAGAACAATATAAAGTGAAAAATAAATGTCCCTCTTCCTTCTGACTGCCAGTCTCTTCCGAAGAGGTAACCCCCTGTTACCCATTTCTCAGGCACCTTCCAGAAATACTGTAACACAAATATAAGTGTGTGTGTGTGTGTGTGTGTGTGTGAGAGAGAGAGAGAGAGAGAGAGAGAGAGAGAGAGAGAGAGAGAGAGAGAGAGAGATGTGTGGCATGTGCTTCTGGCTGCCTACCCAGTATTCCCAATCCTCCTCTTTCAGACTACAGGACCCTGGGTGACGTGTCAGGGAAGACTGTGTGCCTAATTCTTGGCTTCCCAGGTCCCCTCGAAGGGCTGGAGAGCCACGGGACAGTTAGTCTAGTCAATGAAATGTAAGCAGACGTCTGCTGAGGATTTCTGGAAATGTTTTGGCTTTCACCATATAGGAACCATCCCTTCTTTCTACTTTTCTCTGAATATCTTTTCCTACCTGGAAATACAGATGGGAAGCCTGATGGAGATCAAGAGAAAAAAGAAACGAGAAAAGTTTGATAAAAGAAATCAAACTTAAAAATACATCTTTCTCCATAACACTACCTGATTTCAAAACTTGTAAATCTACTAGAATCAAGGTATGATGAGTAGACAGAGATTAACGGGACAGAACAGAGTCGAGAAGCAGGCAAGCACATCCATGGTCAACTGATTTTTGACAAAAGGGTCTAGTTAATTCCAAAGGGAAAGATTTTTCTCAACAAATGCTAGTGAAACAACCAGAAATCTGTATGGAAAAAAAACAAATCTCAACCTTCATTTCATGGCATACACAAAAAATAGCTTGATCCTAGACCAAAATGTAAAAGTCAAAATTATAAAACTCCTAAAAGAAAACTTAGGTGAAAATCTTAACCTTGAAATAGCCAAAAAAAAATACAAACTGAAAAAAAAAAAAAAAAAAAAACACTGATAAATTGGAATTTTAAACTACTGTTCTTTAAAACATAATATTAAGAAAATGAAAAGGCGAGCCACCAACTGGGAGAAACTCTTTGTAATATATATACCTGGCAAAGGACTTGTACCCAGAATAGGTAAAAAATAAAAATAAAAATTCTTTCAACTCAGTAATAAAAGGACAAGCAACCCAATTAAATAATGGGCAAAAGATCTGAATAGACACCTCGCGTGCACGCTTGCACACGCACACAAACACATGGCAAATAAGCACACTTGCAAAGATGCTCATCGTTAGTCTTCAGGGAATTGCAAATTGAAACCATGCTAAGATATACAGCATACCCAGCAGAATGGGTAAAATTTTTAAAAACTGATGATACCACGTATTGGCAAGTATTGGAGCAGCTAGAATTTTCATGCATTGTTGGTAGGCGTACAATGGTACGTGACTTGGAAAAGTTTGGCAGTTTCTCATAAAGTTAGACATGCATTTATCATATGGCCCAACAATTCTACTCTTAGAGAAATGACAGTAGGTATCTGCCTACCCAAGGACTCACAGGAATGCTTATATGGTTTCACGCACCATAGCCAAAAAGTAGAAACAACTCAAATGCTTCCAACAAGTGAATGAATATACCGTGGTATTTTCTGAAATGAACTAGTACTCAGCAGTAAAATACGTAAAGGAACAAACTACTAACACATATAACAACATGAATGTATCTGAAAAAGTTACGCTGAGTCAAAGAAACTGGACATGTGGTTCCCAAACTCTGCACTACGTCACCCCAGGGCACCATGGTGAACTCACAGGTACCACGGGGGTATTTTCAATTTTTGAGGGAAACACAGCAACAACTGGACGCCATGCCAAGTACTTCTACTGTGTTCTCTGGACCTGATGGAACTTGTTAGGTATTGCTTTTGACTTGGGACACCATGAAAAAAATACTGATTCTCCAAAGGTCTTGTGAGCCAAGGAAATTTGGCAACCTCTGAGCCAGGCACAAGAGAGGACATATGCTATGATTCCATTTACGTGAATTCTAGAACCAGCAATCCCAGCCTACGGTGACAGAACACAGACAAATGGTTGTCTGGGGTTTGGTGGGGGGAGGCCGGGGCACGTTTTGGGTAGATGGAAACGCCCATATCTTGACTGGGTGGCGGCCGCACGTCAAAGCTCATGGAATTTATCATGTGCTTAACATAGGTGCAGTTTTTTTTAAGCTCTTTATTGGAAGCTTCCCACTAGCTATCTATTTTACATTTGGTAGTGTATATATGTCAATGCTACGTGGGAAATTGCTGCATGACATAGGGAGATCAACTCGATGATGGGTGATGACTTAGAGGGCCAAGATAGGGAGTGTGGGAGGGAGTCGCGGGAGAGAGGGGTTATGGGGATATAAGTGTAAATACAGCTGATTCACTTTGGTGTACAGCAAAAACTGGCACAACAGTGTAAAGCAATTATATTCCAATAAAGAGCTTAAAAAAAGTGCATTTTTCCTATAAGGAAATTATACCTCAAAAAGGTTTATTTAAAAATAAAATACCCCCCAAACTGTACACTTTAAATATATGCAGTTTATTGTATATCAATTATATCTCAATAAAAGTTCTTTAAAAAAGAATAAAACTAAACCCAAGTAAAAAAATAAATAAAATAGATAAATAAAATAAAATACCCCCTAAAAGTTAAAACACATTTTTTAAAATATCCTCTCTCATGGGCCTTGAGCATCTTCCCAAGATGGTAAGTGCCTTGGAGCAGGAAGTGTAGCCATCCCACAGCTGCCCTTAGGGCTCAGAAAAGCATCACAGTTCACACTCAGGAAACATTTGTTCATTAATTCCCTAATTTTCCTCACAATGAAGATGTTTCCTCAAGGAAATGAAAATTGAAAGCAAATTCCACACTCGCTATACAATTATCTTTTCATGAGAACAAAATTTTATCTCAGCAATTTAATTTTTAGCATTTATAAATATTTTAGAAGCTTTTCTCTCTTACTCCCTCAAGATTCTAGTCACTGAATAAGGTTTCAAATTAAAAAGGTAAAAGATTATTTAACTCTCTAAGAATATTTGGGACCCCAATAACACCATGGAGAAGACTCAACATTTGGAGACAGCTCTCATTAACCACGTGTTGAGATTAAACTTTCCGTGGCCCCCTGAGAGTAGTTACAACAGGGATCACCAAAATAGTGCCACTGCCTGCTCTTGTAAATAAAGTTTTATTGGAATGTAAGGATGGCCAGTCTTTTAATGAATATGCATGGTTGAACTCCAAGATGGTGCAACTCTGCTTTTCCACTTTGCTACACCACCAGGGCCGGGTAGTTGCCAGAGACTCAATGACCTACAAAGCTGAAAATAATTACTACCTAGCTCTTTGCAGAAAAAGTTTGCTGAACCTTGACCTAAGATGCACCTGATCTAAAACAACACACACCATACAGGTCAGGGAGAAAGAGGACACGGAGAAAATCAAACACCTAAATGGAGGATTTCTTTTTAAACACAACTGAACGATTCTGTGCAGGCTGTGATGCAGGAGGGAGTTTATTGTTTCAAATGCAAATTTCAGGCTACTCTGTTGTTTCCCACAAAACATGTAGCTTGAGTGGTGCCAGGTTCTGGATTATGTCGCTCAAAGAAATCTACTTCCGTGGTTGTTTCAAGTTGTAATTACCAATGGCTCTAGACGTCTCAGAAAAAAGTACCCAGCTTTCTATTTTAAACACTTCCTGGGTGTAATGATTCATCTCTGCATGAACTTGAAATTTTTATGTGCAAGATTAATTCAGGAGAGAAAAAATAAAGTGGAGCTGGCTTTCTTTGGTCACCCTTTCTCCTCACATGGGTCTGAAAAGTCTGACTGCTTTTCTCCTCTGAATTTTATCATTTTTCGGTAAGTGAACCAATCTTTCTTTGTTTTTTTTTTCCCCCAGAGCAATGGTCATCTCACTGTTTATTTAAACTGGCTCTTTACACGTGTATGAGTTTCATCCTGCCTAATGTAGAGACTAGGCATAGTTCCATGTAAAATTGTTTTAGATATTTTTCTATTGGTTGAACTGGGTTATCAGGAAGAGCAATGCGGGAACAGTGGCCTGTGACTCTGGCAAAACATAACTAAGTTCTGTGTCTATAAATATTCACTTACCATTTTGAAATAGAAACTTGTCAATATGTAATCAGCAAGTAGATATTCATAACACTGCAGTTCTTAAATGATGATTCAAATGCTCGGCTAATTTGGGCAAGCTCTTCACATATTCTTGAAGCAGATGACCAAATAGGTCAGCCTGCTCAGCATTCAGCACAAAACATTGTAAAGAGCAATGAAGCAAATATGTACCTGATTTTCTCCAAATAAGCACATGAAAAGCTGCTCAACATCACCGATCATTAAGGAAATGCAAACAATCAAAACCACAGTGAGATATCATTTCACACCCATGAGGATGGCTACTATCAAAAAAACAGAAAATAGCAAGAATTGGTGGGACTATAAAGTGGTATAGCTGCTGTGGAAAACACTATGGTGGTTCCTTAAGAAATTAAAAATAGAACTGCTGTATGATCCAGCAGTTTCACTTCTGGGTATATACTCACAAGAATGGAAAGCAAGATCTCACAACTATTTCTACACCCATGCTGAGAGCAGCATTACTCACAATAGCCAAAATGTGGAAGCAACCGGGTGTCCACTGACAGATGAACGGATAAGCAAAACGTATACAGACATACAATGGAATATTACTCAGCCTTAAAAAGGGAGGAAATTCTGACACATGCTACAACTTTGAGGATGAACTTTGAGGATATTATGCTGAGTGAAATAAGCCAGAAAAATACTGCATACCTTTCCATGTTATCTCTTAATTACCTCTCTTGTGGTTTGGCAATTTGGATTCACAACTTAGCATGGTTTTAACCAATGTGAAAACAAACAAAAACAGTTTTGCATATAAGAATGGGAGAGAGAAAAAGGGGCGGGGGGGAATCTGTGTGAAAGAATAAGAGTGAAAGACAGACGTGTACAGGGTGGACGGGGCAAGGCAGGGAAGAGGAGAGAGGAGGGAAGGTAGAGACAGGGCAGTGTCTCCCCTGGACATCGCCCTGTGCCCCTTACCCATAAACACTAGCAAACCCACTCATATCTTACAGGCTGAAAATGAGAGACTAGCATTTCTCTTAAATTCAGCTTTTACACTAAGGTTTGATGAAAACGAACCAAAAAATGGAAAAGTAGAAATTGATTTATTTCTCTGTTTTATCATTATCTGGGGCAGAATTATGCATAAAGAGGACAAACTATAAACAGCAGAGACTTATTTTATAAATGATTGTAGGATCACTTTAAAATAATAAGAATCTTCTCTTTGGGACCCTGACTGCACAGACATCTTGCTGAAAGGCATGGAGACAGGTTCTAATCAGCCCCTCCACTAACCAGCAGGGAAACCTGGGGCAGAGCTTGTCCTTTTCAGCTTTGTCATTCAAAGGAATGAGAGAGATGAGACAACATAGTCTCTAAAGGTTCCTCCATTTCAGACCTAAAAATGATCTGATTCTAAGTCATACGATCATTGTCCCAATATTACCACCTCTCTTAAAAATGGGAAAAATAACCCGCAGATGTTCTCACCAGAGACTGGCTTCCAATGTGCTATTTGTTCCCTTTGGAAAACAGTACTGCTTTCTTCAAATACAACTCTGTTCACACTTAACCAGGATTCTTTACAAAAATACACATCAAATATGCATGCGCACATACATCGCTCCTGTCATTGTTTCAAATCAGCAGCACTCTTGCACCAGCTTCTTATCTGAAAAGATCTAAAACTACACAGTTAAGATACTTTACTTCTGCAGAGGCAGGGCTGGTTTCCATCCACCCTCTCTGTCGTAAACCAGGAGGCTGGTGCAAGGTCAGATCTCAGCTTCAGGTGCCTCCTCAGATAATCCCACGCACTGCCCATCACTCTCTATGTCCTGACTTTCCTCACATTCACTCAAAGCTTAACTCGCACATTTGCATTCTGGGTTACTCATCACCTACCCACGCCCCCAACACACACACCGAGCTCGATTTTCAGCTCCTGGACAGCCGGGCTGTTGCCTGTCACTTGCTGCACTCCCAGCCCCTCAAACAGCGCCTGGCGCACAGGGGTGTTCATTAGCGCTGCTAAACAAGCAAATTTAGGTTCTCATCCCGGGCATTTAGGGTGTTGCTTTATTTTCAAAAGAAGGCCCAAGTACTATCAGCATTAACAAAGAAACTCTAGGGTGCAGTTATGAACAACAACAACAATAAAAGATGAAGGAGGAAGGGAAAAAAACGCATTTGACCTGGAATAAGAGGAAGACTACGAGGACATTCAAAATGGAGTAAGCTACAACCTCCCTTGGTATTCTGAATGAACATATGTTGGGTTTTTTTTCCTGTAAAGCTAGAGATTTAAACCGACTTGCTTTGAGCCATATGCAAAGAAAATAAAGTGGCTTAAAAAAAAAATTCTGCTTTGAAACTGCCATTCTTTCTCAGGCACGATCAGAAAAAATAAAGGAGTTTTCTAGGTTAGTTCATGTAAAAGGCAGAAACAGTTCTCTTAAAAAAAAACAAACCAACCACTTTTACAGTGCAAAGCAATATTGGAAAGATGATTAGAATTGATCTATGATGCACAGGAAAATCCATACTCCTCCTGAGTAACATTAACCCCATCACCCGGCAAGTCAGGTAACAAAGTCCAAACCTGGAAACACACCCAGTTAGAGCTAGAGGCACGAACAAAAGATCGTAAAGGGCTTCTGTGAGGCTGTCTGGAGAAAGGTTCTCAGATGCCTACAGTTTAATTAAATTGCCTTTTACAAGAGCCTCCTGCTGGGGCCGCTATGGGGCTCCTGGGGATGCTTCTCCTTACTGGCCTTTTCTGATCTTTACCCGGAATTTTTCCTTCCGTGACTTAAAGTTTCCATATCACGAGCTTCATGTTGCCTTGCGATTTATTAATAAAAGCACGCTTATCCCTGTGCAGAAGCATCGGGGAGACCAAGTGAGACAAAGCTTTGAATAAGTACCTTAGTAAATAACTACACGGGGCCCACCCTCAATTTTTCCCATCCAAATTTCCTCCTCTCTCTGCTTTTCCCAGCTCAATAAGTGGCAATTCCAGCATTCTGGTTGTTCAGGATAAAACCCTTTGTTTTTCTTTACTTCTTTTTCTCATAACCCAGAGCCTATCAACAAACCCTTCAGCTCTATCTTCCCATCAGATCTAGAATTTGACCATTAGTCACCAGCTCCACTGCTAGAATGCACTGCAACCTACCGTCATTTCCTGCCTAGACTACTGCAATAGTCCTGCCTCCTCTCCCTGCTTTCCACCTGGCATATTCACCCACACCCCTTCTGTGGTCCTTTAAAAATATTTAATTAAAAGTTTCCTTAAAATTGTTTTTTTCTCAGCTCAAAAATCCCCATTGGCTTCCCAACTATCATAGAGCTGGTGAGATTACAAGTGATTTTTATTTTCTTCTTCCTACTTTCATGCATTGACAATAACTGTATTTTGTCATCCCTGGAAGGAACAGCCACAGGGTTTTTGTTTCCAATAAACTAGTTACAAATGTCTTGAGAAAGAAAGATTCTCAGTAGTAGACAGGATTCACTTAAACTGTAGAAAGATAATATGGCATAGAATAGGAATTCATGACTGATAAGACTGTTAGTTGTTATATACTAAGAAATAAAAACAACCTATCTTTAAAACTGTCATGAATTAACTGAATGAGGACAGCTCATGGCATAAATTTTCCAATAAATTCCCTGAACATTCTAGCCCTTCCAAAAATGTGTTTTGACTGAAGTTCTTCCTGATCATGAATGGTGAAAGGAATATTTCTATTCCCGACCACTCCAAATAGCAGGCGTCTAAAGTCAAATCATTCTTCAGTCATATCCTGCTTCATATAAGCAATACTCAGGAGAGCCTGTACAGCGGAATAACCTCAATTTCCTACCACATAAATGCTTAAGAAACACATCCACAGACATTGGGGGCAGGGGTGTATGTTTGGTACGGCACACATAGGTAGGATGAAGCAGTACACAAATATCCCTCCCTATTTGGGGATATCTCCCCCCATCCTATGATAAAAGGTGCGAAAAGACAGAACACGATGTAACACTGACATAAGTGCACTGCTTGGAAATTCTCCCGGGGACGAGTGTTTTATCCCCTCGACCAGGGCTTCCACTAGCTGATCCCTTTCTTCTTGGTCTCTTTTAGCTAGACTCAGAGGGTGTCCCACCTGCCACCAAAAGGGCTGAAGCGGCCACTTGTGCCCTGCTGTACTTTTACCTTGAATCATTTCCAGCACATTTATCATAACAGCACCCTTCCTATTCTTCAAAGAACGGACTATGACCCCAGTTTACACACAGTTGAACACGTTTGCCATCTTGAGGGAGGGACTCTACTCCCCATTTTATAAAGAGCCAGTCGGGCTGAAGCATGAAAAAAAGGTCATCTAATTTCATTTCCTTCTCCATCTCAGGCAAAGGAATAAAAATGAAAGCCATTAATATAAAGAGACAGCGTAACAGCAAACAGAACTGCCAGGGAAACTCAGAATCCCCTCAGCGTCTAACGGAAAGCTGAGACACTGGAACGCGTCATGAGCTGATGGGAATCCCTCTGACTGATAACACAGCTGGATACTCATTTTCAACTAATAAGTAAAATATTCAACAGAGAACTGAGAAAGCTTTTTGTCCTAACATGGGGACTTTTAAAAAATGCAGACAACTTGAGTAGGCCACTAGCCTACGGTTTACTGAACACAAAAAAACACAACTGCTTTTCTCAAACACAGTGCAGTAGGTGTCTCCCCACACGAAACTGGTTAGGAAAAAAGTGGGTAAATCAAACAACCCCCTGTCTTTTTGAAAGTGGGAGGGAGACTTACTTCAGATTTAAAAGCACCATTATACTTTCCTCTTAAATTGAAAAGATTGAATTTCTTCCCCAAATATCATAGTAAAGATACACAGCTGAAAGCACAGCATTCTGAAACAACTCTGAAAGTTTACAGTTCACTTTTATTCCTTCATGCACCCATATATGTTCTGTGCATATCTATATATACCTACAGATGCATACATAATTATCTGTCAGTAATACTTATTACTCCAGTGATATAGCAATATAGTAACAGCATATGGTAGTACATATTACTATATCGTGTATGCGTATATATATATAATGTGGGGTTATTATGAAGATATTTACCCAGCCACACATTTTACCTTTATGGTTCCCTCAGAATTCAGCCTGAATCTGGTACCAAAAGAGCCTTCCATGGGCTGAAAAATGCATCTGTGTCTCCTGGACACAAAATGAGTAGCCTAAGTGCTGCTTTATTGTGGTCAAGGGTGCTAGGCTTTTGTATAAATAAACTATTCCTTTTTAAACATTGCAAACAGGTAGGGGTAGATAAGCTTTACTTTCTAGCAAGGGTGAAAGTTCTCTCCTTTCCCTCTCTTCAGAGGGAACCAAACCCTAGGAGATGGTTTATGGCTCAAAGCCCTGATTGCCTGGTGTGACCCAGGAAAAATTCCATTTTGAGAAAATGCACTTTCCTTAAATACTCTGAGACAGAAAGCAGCCAGGTTGCTGAAGAAGCCACTAGACTTTCTCAGGATGGTAGAGACTTTTAGAAAAGCAAAGGAAATTAAATTACTTCAACATAACAGAGTTTTAAATCTTTATCTTGAGCAACACTGAAAAGCCAATACTATATGCCTATTCTTACGAAGATGATTTTATGACTATTTATTTATTGGCTGCGTTGTGTCTTTGTTGCTGCGTGTGGCTTTCTCTATTTGTGGAGTGCAGAGGCTACTCTTTGTTGCAGTGCGCGGGCTTCTCAGTGTGGTGGCTTCTTTTGTTACGGAGCACGGGCTCTAGGTGCAAGGGCTTCAGTAGTTGTGGCACACAGGCTGAAAAGTTGTGGCTCTCGGGCTCTAGAACACAGGCTCTATAGTTGTGGCGCATGGGCTTAGTTGCTCTGCGGCATGTGGGATCTTTCCAGACCAGGGCTTGAACCCATGTCCCCTTCATTGGCAGGTAGATTCTTAACCACTGTGCCACCAGGGAAGCCCCATGAATCATCTATTCTTGGCTAGGTGTGGGGATACCAAAACTAAATATCAGATTGTAAACTTGTAAGTCCTGTGGCAACTACCAGCTAGTAAACTAGTTAACCCTCACAAACTGTTAACTCTGAGCTGCACCCCTTGGTAAAAGTTAATAGTCACTTAAAGTTCTCTTCCATTAAGTGAAATACAAATAGCTAACCCCAGGTGTGATAATATACATTTCCCACTTTATACATTTTAGAAGCATATTAGCAATAGTAATTTTTGCTGATACTCAATCCTAAAATACTTCTCATATTAGAAAAGCAGACATGCGGTGCTGCTATTTTCCTAACACTGTGTTTTCAAGTGAGAGCAGAATTTTTAACCTGGAAGAGACTTTAAAGATCAATTAATCCAGCCCCTCATTTTAAAGACTGGGAGACAGGACCAGAGAGTTGAGATGTCCAAAGTCACAGTTTATTAGTAGAAATAATATCGGAAGACCCTGAATTCCCAGGACCCCACACTACATGTCAGCCTGGCCCTTCACCACTCACATGATCGCAACAAACTCTTCTTCTCTCCTTCCCTGAGTGGCTCCCAACCACCCACTCCCTCCTCCAGCAGGTTACACACTTACACACTTACACACACACACACACACACCCATCAACGGTTTTACCACCCTTGGAACCAATTACCTCCAGCCAATCAGCTTTTCCTCACAGAGTTAGGTATGTGAGTTTCTCTCAAGGGTTTAGAGAAAATTCCAGAGCTAGGTGAATTACAGCTAATTAAAAGTACCAGGTTTGCTTTCCTTTTTCACTAAGCTTTGGTTGTTTTCAGGATGCCCAATTCTGCTGACTCTGCATTTCTCATTTGTGCTAAGATTTTGACTTGGGTGTCTGATTAACAGTAACTAGATTTATTGTCTGATGCCAAATATTGATATGTAATATTCTTCCGGCGCTTAATATCTGCCAAGTGTCTGCCGTTGAAATGAGTAGCGTGTGGCAGGTGAGGACACTGAGTCTCAGGAGACAGAATGGAGCATCAGCAAAGAAACGCCCCACGAATGCATAGGTACAGGTGAACCCTCCTAAAAGTGAGGTCTGGATCCCACTGAAGAGCCCCTGCAAACTCTCTAGGTGGAGCTGCCATCTAAAGTTTAACTGAATTCCTTAAAAAAAAACAGAGTTTTCAGGCAAGTTATGAAACAACCAGGGAATAGAAAGTGGAAAGCACTTAGCTACTGTTGCAGAGCAGAACTGGAAACAAAACTCTATTCTTGAATAGTGTACCCCCTCCCCTTGCCTTATTTTTCTCTTTCCATTCACTTAGTAACACTTTAACGGAAGAATGCCTTTAAAATAAAAACAAATGCAGGAAGTTAATCTGAGTGAAACACTAGCAGGAATGTTAAAACTAAGGTAAACGGAAAATAGGAAGTTTCGATGCCTCCCATAAAACAAACGTTCTTGAGCCTGTGAGACTTCGAAGGATCACCATGTCCTCTATTCCCAGTAAGTCCTTGGTGATGGAGAGAAAATATTTTCTCCGGGGCAAGTGGAAGCTTAAGTGTAAATTCCAGGCCATCAAGATTCCTACTAAGGGCTGAATGTTCTTCAGAAACACCTCTGCAGAGCCCAGTTCTAGAGATGCAGGCAGTGGGGGTGGGAGACCAGCTTCCTATCAAGGAAAGCCAGCTCTGGCAACCACGTGACCCTCCCCACCCCCTCCCCGCCCATATCCCTTCCTCCAGAGAGCTGAGGATGCAGGGGTGCCTGGTATGTTACACATGTCATTAGCATGACTACTTAAAACTTACCACACACAGTTTTCTATCTGGCATCTGCAGGGTTCCATGGCTTCAAAACCAATGGGAGTGTTTTGTTTCCTTGCAAATTCCACATTCTCAGGACACCATCACCCTTCATTAAGGCTGAGATTCCAACTGCCGTGGCCATTTGCCACCGATGCTTTTAATAACCATACACTGATTTGGTTCTCAAGTCTAGAGAAAAAGCTTTCTATTTTTGCTTTCCCTAATAGGATAGAGCCAACATAGCACCCCCCACCATGCAAAGCTCTAATTTGGCTGACAGCAGAACAAAGTCTGTTAAACGGTTTCTTATATTAGGCTATAATTGCTTTTAGCCCTAATGAGTCAAATTTACATTCTGGGAGAAGGGCATGAGCCCTTACTTCCAAATACTTTAGGTCAGAACTGTTTACATTTTCACAAAAACATTTATACCCAGACCTATTTCAGAGTCTTACTTTGTGGATGGGAAGACAGCCTAAAAAAACCCATTTAACCCAAAGGAGGTGGGAGGTCCTATTCTGTTCTCGGCAACAGCAACTGCCTGACAGCCTGTGTGTCTGCTCTCAAGCCCCTGACTTCAACCCTACCTGCTCCACTTTCCCCTGCTACAAAAATGGGGCTTTACTATCCACGCGTGCTTATTTACTTATACCTTGGATACACACTGACCCACACATACACACTCACACATCCCATGAAGTGATGTCCCTCTAGTTCAACAGATGAGAGACTCCTGTCTTGCCTGCCCCTTCCCATCTTCCAGGAAGGAGGGGGGCACTGGAGAGCTCTACTTAGAACAGAAACAGCAGAAAGAGAGCAGGAGGCCAGTAACTCTTAACCACAGTTCCATAAACCCAAACATTTTATTTTGCACAACCTCCCAAAGTGGCTGCTCGTTATTACCATAAAGAACTTGGGTTAGGAGTGCCTGGCTCAGAGAAGGCCAGAAGCTCTAGCAAACCCATTAATTCAGGCCCTAGCTACATTTTTCTATTACCAAGGCTATGCAATTGTAGTAGGCGAAATGGTTCATCTTCGCAAATGCTATTTGTGAAGGAAGGCAATTACTCCTGCTTGCAATTCCCATCCTACAAGCCCAGTGAACACCTTGATTTGCCTAAGTTGGGGTCATATCATAGAATTATACTTATTTGGGCTCAAAAAATAGTTTCTAAGTAAGGGACATTACATAGGGTTGCCTGATTTAGCAAATTTACAGCATGGCCAATTAACTCTGAATATTGCATGGGACATATTTATACTAAAAATTATTTGTTGCTTATCTAAAATTCAAATTTAACAATATATGTGTATATGGGACATACTTAGAATAAAATTCGGTTGTCATTGATCTGAAATTTAAATTTCCCTGAGCATCCTGCTTTTTATCTGGCGACCCTGACATTGCACTAGGGCTTGGAAAAACAAAGATGAAGAAGACACAGCATCTGACCTCAAGTCGCTCACAGCCTGGTAAGAACCAGAGCAATACAGGTTACCATAGAGGATTAGAGGCGCTTACTGAGTGCTTTCAGAAACACAGGGAAAGGGACCATTAAATCCTAATGTAGTACACAAATATTTCCGTTTTTCACAATGAAAGTAAACATTGTGGAATTTTTTATTCTAGAATTCTCTATATTCTACAGGTCTACAATCCTGATACATGAACTTGCTAAGTGTTATAAGTGTTCTTCCCTGACTGGACATCACCCACCATTCCTCCTTCAGGAGTAACATCCACAGGAAGAAGTAAACCCCGAGCTAAGCTGCAGCTTCTGGAACTTCCAGGAGTGAAGAACTTCTCTCCTTAACCCAGAGCTCTGTTGCTAACCTCACAGGAACCCACATAAAAGCACAGAGCAGCGTGACTGGCATGTGGTTGCTCACTAAGGGTCATGTGGATGAGGAAACCAAACGTTACCAAAGCCACACCATCTCCAAGTGGAAGCCCCAAAAGCTGAATGAATGTGAAGATCATTCATTCTGCCTTCCTGCCGTTATTTACACCAGAAGCAAGTCACTGTCGAGGTAATCTGGAGAGAGTTAGAGGATACCGGCCGTAAAACAGATTTGAAAAAACAGGTTGAAGAATAAACTGAGTTGTTTACATTGCCAAAAACTCTTCATCCCCGAGCTTGGGGAGCTCCCCCGTCTGGGAGTCTGTTTCGAATACAGTGTACAGGACAGCCTTCTCCATTTCTGCTGAGAGCAGGGATTCCCCACATACTACTCGTGCGCACAGCTCTGCAAGCAAGATTTGGGGCCCATATTTGGAAAACTAGCTCTCCTTTTATATCTCTCGAGCTCTCTTTGGCGCCAGCAGCCAAAGGAGCTGGGCAAGGCACAGAGTCGACTGGTCAGGTGGGGTCAGGCAAGGACAGTGCCAGGGAGACGTGCCTGGCTCATGTCATTCTCAGAGGGCGCCCGGGAGGTGTGACGTGCACCGCCTGCCACAGAAGTGGCTCTGGCCTAGAAGTCTTCTGCACCCTCTCGGGAAGAGTCACTTCAATTCCCCTTGATTTTGAGATCACAGGAGAGAAGGCAAAAGGCAGGTTGGGAGAAAAGGAAGCTAAGGAAAAGGTGGTGTGTGTGTATGTCCTGATGGAATTGCCTTAGATCACAGAAAAGAGGGCATGATCATTGCCAAGGGTGTTAGGTGAGGCTTTGGGGTCCCCCGGTGGGAAACCAAGGACATATCAATATATCACACCAAAGACAATAATTCAAAGACTTAAAATTGGGTAATTAGCTTTGTATTATTTTACTCACAAGGTCTCAGAGTTCAGTAAGGAGGGGATATGGGGATATATGTATAAATACAGCTGATTCACTTTGTTGTACAGTGGAAACTGGCACAACAGTGTAAAGCAATTATACTGCAATAAAGATCTGAAGAAAAAAAAGTAAAAAATAAAAATACTGACACTTTAAAAAATAAAATTGGCATCTTTGCATCCCTAGCACTGAGCATTGTCATGGCACTTAGTTCACACCCTCTAATGTTGATGAGTTAATGGATGGTGTCCATGAAGCTTGAACCCTGTGAGCCAGATTCCCTACCACGGGCACTCATTCATTTACTACTGCAGGCAGGGAACCCTGCAGCCACACAGTTCTGCTCATTTACCTTCCTAACAGCCAACACGATTCTCTAGATGCTAAAGAGAAACGAGTAGAACTCAAGTTCTCATCTTTCAAGGCCTAACATTAAAACTTACTCCAAACCAGATACGTTTATAAGTCAGAAAAGTAAAAACACTATTTCATACTATATCAAAAAAGAAGTCAACCTGTTTATAATTTTGTTTTGGAGGCAGTGCAGAAGGAAACACTTTGGAAAGCACTGCCAAATTAAAAAAAAAAATTATAAAAAAGCCAAAAGCAAATTCAGCCCATTAAACAAAGTGGAAAAAAACTGTATCAATTCAAAGCAATAGGGGTTGAAACAGAAAGTTCACTAAAGATCAATAAATAAATTCCAGATGTGCCCCCACTGTTTTAATATTAAACAGTCAACCCAACTTTTATTGGTTAACCAACCCAGGATAGGCTTCCTTCTAATTTAATATCCCTTTCAGATCTCTGACTCCATAATGAGATATTGTCCAAGCCAACATATGCCAACATTTTCTGCCTTAAAATAAATATGTGAATTTTCTGGGCTTAGATACTTTCTTCTTCCTCTTATTCAGCCACCAATGGTCTAGTCACCTCAACCACATTTAATAACATACATAAGTAATGTATAATTAAAAGCATAATATACATACACATGAGCAGTGTATATATAACACACGAGGGTGAGTCAAAAAATCCACACTCCAGTTAGAGTAAAACTTCTCTTAAAACTACAGCCAGAGTGTGGATGATTTTTGACTCACCCTTGTAAAGTAACTACAGACAACTGTCAAGTGAGATGAATTAAAATAATGAAATTAATTCTAAGAATAATTTTAATTAAAAATGAGTTCAAAATGAGTTTTCTGTTTTGTGAACTCCATAGATGTGTATGACTTTTAACTATCTTTAACCTAACAAAAAGTGACTGTTACAAACTAATTTTAAAAATGCCTAAAACCAGGGATTCCCTGGCAGCCCAGTGGTTAATACTCGGTGCTTTCACTGCCGTGGGCCCAGGTTCAATCCCTGGTTGGGGAACTGAAATTCCACAAGCCGCACAGTGTAGTCAAAAAAAAAAAGAGCCTAAAACCTAGGCAGGTTTTCCTCTACAGTCAGGAAAGTTCCACCTGCTGATCTGCCCCACTTGTTGACACACACTCATTGCTATCAAGAACCCACCAACACCAAGTTTTGGTAAAACATTTTCTAAACAGATTGAGAAGAACCAAGACGATTCCAATACCTGAGCTGCATCAAACGAAATGCTCTAATACAAGGACCTGGATCATTTCCCGACCCTTAAACCTGACAACCCTTGACCTAAGCTAGAGCAACAGCCATGTGAACTCAGACTAAGAGCAGGCAGGCAGTTAAAGAACCAGGAAGGGAAGGAAGGAAATGGTTTAGTAAGTGCCGACCATGTGCCAGGCGTAATTACGCACTTTTACACTTTTCAGTGTCTTATTTAATCCTGACAGTAGCTCTATGAAATAGATTCAGCTTTTGTGTAGTGAAGGAAACAAACTGATGTGTCACCATGTCATCTAAATATAAATATCTCAAAGTACTCTTTTTTACATATTTTTTATTATGCTTCACTATATAAGAAAAGTCTATTAAA
This sequence comes from Hippopotamus amphibius kiboko, assembly GCF_030028045.1. Lineage (NCBI taxonomy): Eukaryota > Metazoa > Chordata > Mammalia > Artiodactyla > Hippopotamidae > Hippopotamus > Hippopotamus amphibius. The sequence continues at coordinate 21,754,729 of NC_080195.1, forward strand.
ATGGCCCATCCAGTTTTGGAGGCTACGAAGGGTTCCATATTGAGTTATTTACTTTACTGGGACCTAAAGCTACAGACTAGGTCAGTGCCTCTTAAAATGATTATGTGATACTATGATTACAACTGTATTAAAAATGCTCATGCCTTTCAGGGGTGGATACATTCATTATCTTGATGGTGGTGACGGTCTCATGGGAATACACATAGGTCAAAACATCAAATTGTACACTTGAAATACATGCAGTTTATGGTCTGTCAATTGCATTGTCAATTGCACTTCAAAAAAACTGTAAAAAAAAAAGTTTATGCTCCTGGATCAGATCTGAACGGGTATTAGAAAAGTAAAAATATCCATAATTGGTAAAGTACTGAGTCAAAAAAGCAATCGGATGACTGTGAGCAAGATTTTTCTATCAGCATTTGGCAAAGTATTGAATATATTCTATACAACCCCAGCTCTGGGGGATGTACACAAGTGTCTTACACACATACAGATTCTGTGGTAACGTAAGTGTGAAGAATACCTGCTTATACGAGGCTCACCATGTTTCTTAACTGTGGAATTTCATGCTAAGATGCTTGGTGTTTTTCAAAAACAACTCTACAAAGTAGTTTTTGTGACATTAATTTGACCAGAAATCCTTTTTCAGAGGATCTTCTGGAACTGATCATCTACTCGACACACTCTGGAAACCACAGATGCCACAGCTCTAATTCACAGGCTCCTGGGGTCTGTACTGACTGGGTGTTTAGAAATCAGTGAGCCTGGGGACCTCAGAACTTAGCCCAGAGAGTAACTGCAGATCTGAACTCATGACCTGACCCTCTTTCGTCAGGAGCGAAATGGGGCAGGATGCACAACTCAGAGGCACTGAAGAACAGCAGCGTATTAGTAGAGACTGCAAATCCAGCCAAGCTGCAGAAGTCCTCTGATCTCCCCTTTATTGGTGTCACAGGACTGCGAAACAAAGGACCACTAATTCAGTGTCTTAAACCACAGAAATGTACTGTCTCAGTTCTGGAAACTGGAGGTCCAAAATCAAGGTGTCAGCTGGGTTGGTTCCTTCTGAGGGCTTCAAAGGAGAATGTGAATCAGATTCTCTCTTTGGCTGGGAGATGTTGGTGTTCTCCCTGTTTGCTTGTCTGTCTCCAGATTTCTCCTTTTTAAAGTGAGATTGAAATAGTCCCATCTAAGGAATTCATTCTAACTTGATTACTTCCATCAAGACTGTCTCCAAATAAGGTCACATTCTGAGGTAGCAGGATTTAGGACTTCAACGTGAATTTGAGGAGGACACAATTCAGCCTCCAAGCATCCTCCAATAGAGTTACCTGGGCAGAGATTCATGAGACGTCCAGTTTTCAGGGTCACCCTACCTGTGGAAGCTGGAACCTGATCGATTATATTATCTATCTGAATGTCCTTCTGTTTTCTATAATTTATACTCTGCCCTGTAAGCTATTTTATGGTTATGTAAATAGACTATAAAATTTTCTCCATCTGATATCTACATATAGGTGCCTTCTTACTGTGGTTTCTATTAATGATCTGCTGAGCCTATTGATGTCAGGCACAGTATTCACCATCCTCACATGCCTTTAAAGTAGGTTTTTTCATATTTAAAGAGAGGGAGGAAGCAAGTAACCTTCTCAAGGTCACACAGTTAGCAAGGAGCAGAATATTGGGATTTGAACACATGTCTGACTCCAGAGTCCCTACCCTTCCTTTCCACCACAATCTAGGATGGCTGCATTACCCTTGTATTTTTTACTAAGGTTGAACCCACTCAGAGAAGCAGCTTTGAGAGGGGAGAAAAAAAATCAAGAGCTCTGTTTTAGACACAAGAGGCTTATTGGACACTCAAGTGGAGATATTATATAACACAAGGAGCCAAACATGTTGGTCTGAAATTCATGGGATAGTTAGAGTTGAAAGTATACATGTTTCATTTATCCACGTATGTGTGATATAGTAAGACCAAGGTTGGATGACATCACTTCATGACATAGAGCAAACTACAGCCACAGGGTATGGCCTATTTTTGTATGACCTGTGAGCTAAGAATGGTTTTTACATTTTTGAAATGGTTAAAAAAGTAATATTTCTTGATGCATAAAAACAATATGAAATTAAAATATTAGAGTCCATAAATAGTTTTATTGGAACATAGTCACATTCATTTATTTATATAATGTCTAGGGCTGTCTCTGTGCCACATCACAGTTGAATAACTAACTGACAGACTATACGGCCCACAAAGCTTAAAAGATTTGTTAAAAAATACTTTTTTCAGAAAAAAGTCTATCAATCCCTCCTAGAGAAGAGAGAGCAGAAGTCTGAGGACAGAGCCATTCCTGGTGGCCTGTGACACTTCGTGCTGGGATGAGGAAGCACACCCAGCAAAGGGGACTGAGCAGAGCACCCAGTGAGGTAAGAAGACAACTGGGCAAATGACATCCCCAAAGTAGCCAAGAAACAGGAGGCCTGGGGAAGGCAGTGTCTCCAGAAGGATAGAAGGAACAACATCAGGGTCAAGTGGAGGGGGGCTAAGAATTGACCACATGCATATCACTGGAGACCAAGGCAAGAGCGGCTCTGGGTAGCAGAGTGGTTAGGAATCTGCCTGCCAACGCAGGGGACACTGGTTCGAGTCCTGGTCCAGGAAGATCCCATATACCACGGAGCAGCTAAGCCCGAGCGCCACAACTACTGAGCCTGCACTCTAGAGCCCACAAGCCACAACTATTGAGCCCATGCGCCACAACTACTAAAGCCCGCGTGCCTAGAGCCTATGCTCTGCAACAAGAGAAGTCACTGCAATAAGAAGCCCATGCCCTGCAATGAAGACCCAAATGCAGCCAATAAGTAAAAAATAAAATTAAAAAAAAAAAAAAAGAGTGGCTCTGGATCAACGGTGGGAACAAAGTCAGACTCAACGAGATTCAGAGAAAGAATGGGAAGCAAGGACGTACATATGGAGGATGAACAATATTTTCACGGAACTTTACTGTAAACAGGGTAGAGACAACAGCTAGCATGGACCGTGAGGTGAAAACACATTTTGGTTGTTTAAGAAAGGAGATGCTACAGTCTGATGATTTGCAGACAGGGCTGATCAAGTAGAGGGGAAACTGGTGAGGCAGGAGAGAGGAGGAAGCACTGTAGGATGAAGGGCTTCCGAGTAGATGTGAGTAGAAGCGTCCTGTGAGTAAGGGGCCAGGGCAGGGATGGTTCATGTATCACAGCAGGCAAGGCAGAGAAAGCCTATGAGTGTGCATACTAGTCAGCGGGTGAATGCAGTGGCGGGAAGATGCGTAAGTTCTCTTCCTATGCCTTTTTCCTTAGTAAAAATAAACAAAGACATTAGCTGACAGGGGGACATGGAAAGGTTGCTGGATATTAGAGGAGACAGAAACTGTCACCCCAGAGAGGGAGAAAGTAAGCTGACCAGGGTGATGTGGACAGACTGTCTCAGTTCTCAGGGGACACTTGAGAGATGGGATGTCATACATTTACGGGGAAATCATTCCACGTGGTTGCTTCTCTGCAGCTCTATGCAAATACATGAACACCAAAATGACTGAGCAGCACGGAAACTGGGCTAAACGAACTCAGCTGAATAGTCAGTCATGGGCCATGCAGTTTAAACCGGGTGAGGGGGTGAGGACGTGAGTGGGTGGGAAGACAGTATAAGAGTGGAAAGGGCTGGAGGTCTCAGTGGGATCAGAGCATTTGTAAGCAGATTCTGTAACTATGCCCTATGAGTTTGGAGCTTCAACTATCACGTTTTTTTTAAATGTAAAGCAGAGTCTTGTCTAGAGTTCAAGCTGGTATTTGATGGGAGTTTTCTTGAACAAAAACATAATCACTTAAGAAGCAGTCACCCCTGACCACTCGTCAATCATTCATTTCCTTCTTTTAAGGGAGAGGACTCAGTGAAGGTACACTATCATTCGAATCACATCTTCTCTGTGCAGCCATGAGTGAAAAGGCAGCTGAGGAGGAGGAAGCAGGCGGGGGCGGGGTGCAGAAAAGGCACTCATGGGAGAGGATGAAGAGTTAGGAAGAGAAAGGGAGTGAGAGGAGGTGGAGGGAAAGAAGGAAGAGAGGTGAAGGCCACAATAATTGCAAAAACCCACTTTTAAAAAAGTCAAGAAAGTAATGAGTTTTACACATGGAGGTGTCAGCACCCAAGAAATGTCCACATCGTACACTGAGCAGTCATCCGCACCAAGACTCCAGATTTACCAAACACCAGTGTCCTTTCTTCCTATACACAAAGCAACTGCCAATTAAAATATCGTTTTTATTAAGAACAGTGTGTTAATGTCATAGGGCTGCCATACAACATACTACAAACGGGTGGCTTAAACAAAAGAAATGTGTTTTCTCACAGTTCTGGAGGCTAGAAGTTCAAGATCTAGGTGCTGGCAGGGTGGTTTCTTCCGAAAGCCATGAGGGAGAATGTGTTCCATGCCTCTCCCCAAGCTTCTGCGCTGGGCTGGCCATCTGTGGCTCTTGGGCATTTCTTGGCTTAAGATACAGCACCCCAATCTCTGCCTTTCTCGTCACATGGTACTTTCCCCTGCGTGCATGTCTCTGAGTTCACGTTTGCCCTTTTCCCCTTATAAAGACATCGAGTCATATTGGATTAGGGCCCACCCTAATGATCTCATTTTTACTTACTTCTATAATGACTCTATCTCCAAGTAAGGTCACATTCTAAGATACTGGGGTTAGGATTCCAATACATCTTTTTTTTTTGGTGGGGGGGAGGGTACAATTCAACTCGTAAGGGACAGGAAGGCTTGTCTTAGTTTTGTCTCTTAAATTAGACTACAAGTAACTTAAGGGCAGATATCATTTTTCAAAGAACTCAGATTGCCTCAAAAGATGGAAGGATTTTATGGATAAAGTGCATATTTTACAACCTTGGTTCCAGCTGATGTTAAATGTGGTATAAAACACAATTTTGTTAAATTTCATGTCAATGTATGATTTCATTAGAAAGACTCTCAAAGCGGAGGATGTGGTTTAGGAATTAGACTTTTCTGAAGTTTAACTTTTCCTAAGAAAGGGGTGAAGGGAGAAGAAAAAAAATCATGTTTCTCCCCCAACCACATACACACTCTCCTCTCACAAGCAGAAAAGTGATTCCTGACACATGCATATTTTCTTTACTCTTAAGCTAAATATTCCCCTAAGTTTAGAGTGATATGAAATATAAATTAAACACGATCTGTACCCCATGACCTTTTCAAGAGCAAGTCTTTGTGAAGGAGGAAGGGTGTGATTACAAAGGGTCAGCAGGAGGGAGTTTTTTGGGGGGGAGTAAATAGGATTTTTCTGTACCCTGACTGTGGTGGTGATTACATGAGTCTGCACACGAGTTAAAAGTCAGAGGACTATATGCTGAAAAAAGTCAATTTTACTATATGATCATTTAAAAAGTATATTTTAAAAAGAATGCTAGTACTTAGTGTCTCTTTTTCAACAATTTTAAGTGACATCAGTACAATCCCATTTTTCAGATAAGGAAAGTGGCAGCTCAACATTAAACAACTTGCCCAGGATCACACACCGGAGGTGGAGGATCTAGGATTGATCCACATTTGGCCGGCTCCAAAACATGTACTGTCTTCCACTGCCCCGCAGTGGCACCCCAAACACTACTGAACTACTTGATTTGAGTACGCCTGCTCCCTCTCAGAACTGCAAATCCTTGATCAAGAGTAAGGCCTATTGTCAGAGGGAACACACACAAACAGCCGTGAGACTCCATAAAGAGAGCACAGAACAAAACATGGAAACCCATCCCACTTACATAACATCATTTCTTGGGCACACACTCTTCTGGGGCAGAGGTCCAAAAACAACAGCCTGTGTGCTCTGTGTCCGCCATCAACAGTCTCATCTCTGATTGCTAGAATAGCTCCATTCCACCTAAGAAGAATAACCACCTGCCCTCCCAGTCCCCTGCACTTATTTAGGAAAAGAGAAGGAGGAAATACACCAGAGCTAGGAAACATAAAGCGTGCATTCTGTTGTTTTCCATTTTGTCCGGATGGGTCTCCACTCAGAAACTTAAGAAAACAGGGCATCGGGTTGACCAGCCTGGACACAGTGTTGTACTGAATGCTCTAGAATATGTCTTTAGAAGCGTCCCAGGGTTCTTCATTTGATGCCGAGTGTGTCCCCTGTTACCATCGCAGCAAACAATGAAATTTAGTCTTAGGGTGAAGTGACAGCCACTTTCCCCACATCTTCTCCACACCAAACAAAAGGCCACAAAGACACCCAGAAGCAAACCTCCTTAAACAGTGGTCACTTCACTTATGACCAACGGCTCAATACAATCAACGGATAACTAAAGGAAGAGTCAGTGTGAGGTCATCCACGAAGTAATGGCAAACAATACAGACTTTTCTTGAAAAAGGTTAAAAGATGCTTGCTCTTGGCAGACTCTAATTTTATGCAAATTGCTGATCTTGTTTCCATTTTTTCTTCAGGCTCATCTGCACATATATTTATATACACACATTCACATCCACTTATTTCTTCAGTAAGATAATCCAAATGCCTTTTTATAATTAGTACAATGGAGACAACAATGACTAAGAGTTGTATGTCACAGTTGTGATTATAGCAAAGTCTATACATGTCTTTTAATTTCATCACCTAAATTCTTCTGGGCAAGGGCAACAAACTCATCTTTATATCCATCCACTGTAATTCCAAGTATAATGCCCTGAAAACACGAAACATCTACTGAACTGAAAAGCAAAATGAGGGAAAAGAAAATGAACAACTTAGAACAAAAATTTAGGCTTTTTGGCTTACAGAAGCCTTGAAATTTGACCACTGCCACATAATCTTGAGCTGTAACCACTGCCAAAAGTCCTTCCGATGAATTAGAAAGCAAACAAAATTTCTTCTCTTAGTTGAACTACAGGAAATTGCCACTTTTACAGTTCCAAAATTACTGGACGTCAACAATTTCATATGGTTCAACCTAACAGAATATAACCAATCACACAAACATAGGTAGGAATCTGGATGTATCTTCATAACATGTGCCACTTATCAAAATTTTCATAAACAAAGGATAGAATCACAAGGCACATACCATGTTAATGTGAAAAAGCTTGTTTCAGGATATTGAAGGAATTATTTTAACCAGAATTTGTTTTTAAAATAGTTTTAATTAAGTATAATTTACATATAATAAAATTCTTTAATTTTAAGTGTAACATTTGATGTGATTCAACGAAGGTATCCAGTCTTGTCACCGCCACCATAATCATGATGTGGCATATTTCCATCACCCAAAAAAAGTTCCTTTGTAGTCCATGCCCTCCCCACACCATCAGCCCCCGATTTGTTTTCTGTCACTATAGCAGTTTTGCCTTTCTAGAATTTCCTATAATTGGATTCAAGCCCCAAAGTGTGTACAGTTTTGTGTTTGGCTTCTTTCACTTAGCACAGTGCTCTTGATATTCACCTATATTATTTTATCAGTAGGTCACTTCTTTTTAGTACTAAGTAATATACCACAATTTATCTATTTACCAGACAAGTTGTTTCCAGTATTTGGCCATTATGAAAAAGCCTATTATAAATATTTGTGTATAAATCTTTTTATAAACATAGATTTTCATTTCTCTTGGGTGAATACCAAGGAATGAAGTTGCTCAACTGTATGGTAAATGCATGTTTAAATTTATTAGAAACTACCAAACTGTTTTCCCATGGTTACACCATTTTACATTCCCAGCAACAATGCTGGAGAGCCCCAGCTGTTACAAATCCTCACCAGCACTTGGTATGGTCTTTTTAATCTTAGCCATTCTAGGGGGTGTGTAGCTATATCTCCTAGTGGTTTTCATTTGTGTTTCTCTAATGAGTAGTGATGTTACTATCTTTTAATATGTTTACTTGCCATTCCTATACCCTGTTTGGGGAAGTGTTTATTCAAATTTTTTGCCCGGTTTTTAATTTGGTTTTATAATTATTGAGTTCTAAGAGTTTTGTTTTGGTTTTAAGCAGGTATAGATTTTGCAGGTATTTTCTCCTGAACAATGGATTGCCTCTTCATTTTCTTAACAGGTCTTTTAAAGACCAAAAGTGTTTCATTTTGATTAAGTCCTGTAGAGCAAAATTTTTCTTATATAGTTTCTATGCTAAAAAAAAAAAAAATCTTTGTCTATTCAAAGGTGGCAAAGAGTTTATCCTATGCTTTCTTAGTAAGATTTTACAGTCTTAGCCCTTACATTTAGCTTTTACATTTTACAAGTCAACTTGATTCATTTCAAGTTAATTTGTGTGTGCGGTACAAGGTATAGGTTGAGGTTCATTTTTATAAATAGATATCTAATTGTTTCAGCACTACTGTTGAAAATATTATCTTTTCCTCATTGAATAACTTTTGTACCTTTGTCAAAAATCAGTTAACGACACACACACACACACACACACACACACACGGGTCTATTGTGTTCTACGGATCCATTTATCTGTCCTTACACCAGTACCACACTGTCTTGATTACTGTAGCTTCAAAGGAAGTCTTGAAATCAGGTAGTATATATCCCTCAACTTAGAATACCTATTTTTAAATAATTTAATAACTGCTGATTGATTCTCCACGGGACAATTCACTCCCTATGGATACAGCATAAGACCTCCAGTTGATGCTGTTGCTCACTCCATCCCCACATCCCTTTCTTAAGTTAACAGTGGCTCCTTCTACACACACCAGTAAGCTTCAAAGCCCTTCATCTACTTCCTATTTAGATGCCACACAAAGAATTCCTACCCACTCGACCTCACCAACAACGGGCTCTCACTCATGCTCCTGTTCGACCAGTCATGGCCCCCTCGACTCTTGGGCTCTACTCCTTAGATTTCTTCAGACCACATCACCAAAAAGTTGCTAACCTCTGTGTTGACCATCTGATTCCTACACCTATGGCCAGCCTCAGAGACTGATTTCCCTGGGGTGTTGTGACCTGGTTCATTCTGAGTTTGGACTCTACTCCTAACCAGCTATAACCACAAAGGAATAAATGAATGAACAAAGGTATTTCTACCCCCCAAGCCAACCAGGCCTGTTGCCAATGGCTAAGAGGGCTGTTCAGGGCATGCTGCCAGGGGCACAGCTCACGCTGCCTGTAGTGGAAATTGTGCAAAATGGCCCCGCCCCCATGCCTTTGCCTCTTCTCTTCCCCCCTAAACTCACACACTAGTGACACAATGATTTCATATTGAAAATGACATAGTAAAAATATGTTCAACGTTCCTTGGACCAAATTCATATCTTAAATATTCATATGTTGACTTGGATGTGTTTCAGACAGGGCCAAATGCAGAAGACCACAAATAACTGGATGAAATCGCTTTTTACATTTTTCCCCCTAAAATATTCAAACATATTTACACTGTCCTATAGAATCAGCATAAAATTAGCTATTCCTTTCCTGTAATGTATACCAGCTATCTACCAGAGGCTATTGAAATTTATTTTCTTTATCAGGTAAAGTGAATTTTCCCAGCTGCATCCCAAGATAAAACTCATCTGTAGGCTTTCTTTAAAAAAAAAAAAAAAAAAGGAAAATAAGAATAAAGGAAAGAGGGAGGAAGGGGAGAAAAACAGGAGCTGAGATGAGATATCATAAAGTTATATAACATAGCTCTGAAATTTTCTCATCCCAAAGATTACTTGAGATTTCTTTTGGCCTTATAAATTAGCTACTGAAAAGGATATCTAGTTTCCAAACAAATCAATTAAGAGTCCACCGGGCTTAAAAAAAAAAAAAAAAAAAAGGTTTCAAAAACTGGGAAGCTTAGAAATGGTTTCCTCATAAAAACCCAGCTCTCCTTGAAGAAACTAAACACAGAAGACAGAATTGGAAACTCCTGGATACGGTGATTAAAAATGGGTCGGGAGACACACAGGGTAGAAGGATTACAAGTTACAAAGGCGGGGATTACACGTTACCTTAACTCAGAAGGACTGCTAACCCAACCAGGGCCGTGGCCCAGGAAAGCCCCGCAGCCGGGGGAGTCAGGCCAAAAAGCAGCAAATGATATGATGTCGATTACTCTCTGGAAGCCTTCTCTTCATTTTAGAAAGTGGCTGTTGAGTGCAATTTAAATCACTCAAGGGTCAAATCTGAGGCTGCTCCAGGTGAGCTGCCTGTGACTTCTCTGAAATTCCTAGTAATCACGTTATAAAAATCAAGTCTGAGATAAACCATAAGAGAAAAGAATAGAAAAAAGAATGTATATATACGCATAACTGAGGCACTTGGCTGTAAAGCAGAAATTAACACAACACTGTAAATCAACTATACATCAATTAAAAACAAAAAATCTAGTTACCACTATTAAACCATACAGCTGGGCTTCCTAGGTGGTGCAGGGGTTAAGAATCCGCCTGCCAATGCAGGGGACACGGGTTCCATCCCTGCTCCAGGAAGATCCCACATGCCGCAGAGCAACTAAGCCTGTGCGCCACAACTACTGAGCCTGTGCTTTAGAGCCCATGAGCCACAACTATTGAGCCCATGCGCTGCAACTACTGAAGCCCACGTGCCTAGAGCCCATGCTCTGAAACAAGAGAAGCCATGGCAATGAGAAGCCCGTGCACCACAACGAAGAGTAGCCCCCACTCACTGCAACTGAAAGTAAGTCTGTGCACAGCAAAAAAAGACCTAACACAGCCAATTAAATAAATATATTTATAAAAAAAAAAAACAAAACTATTCAGCCCCTTAGTTCAACTATTTTTGTTCCCAAAATTGACATTCAGTATCTTAGAAAAACCAAATTTTCACAGTCCAAAAAGGCCAAAAAAGGTCAGAAGCCTGGTTACTATAGGAGAGTTGGTGTCCTCTTAGTTTACTGGGGAAGACAGGACAATGAGGACAGGGACCATTCCCACTGCAGAGCTGGTGTCCTCCAAGCCCCTGTGAGTTCCCTTTGTACAGGAAGCGCCAACCACACCAGCCTCAAAAGTTGGTGAGGACAAAGATGTGCCAGTGCTGGGTCTCCTGGGACTTGGCTGAGCAATTCTGGGAGAGCTTTACTCCCTGCTGAAGTGGTTTTATTACGCTCTCTCTCAAAGCAGGAAGACAGAAAAATAGTCCCGAGGAACCCGGGGAAGCTCTTTACCCACTTACAGGTGCTTTGCCTGCCCCAAGCGTTCTCCCACCTGATCATCATTTTTTCAGAAAACTCAGGCATTTAAATGGGGATTTAGAAGAGGGCTCTGTGATTACCCAGTAAAGATCACTGTTAGAGTTGGGAAAAAGGAACAGTGATCCTAAATGACCACTGATTGATTTTCTTTCTCCAGCCTCCGACATATTGTCACAGTGATTGCTTCATTTATTTTCTGTGGAAGATAGAACTGGCTGAACGTGATGGAAAATATTCATCGTATGACTTGGATCTCTCCAGTCTTCTGAACCACCCGAATAAGTGATAATCTCGAGGAATCCCAAAATACAATCATGATGTGAATTCATGAATCAGGAGAGTACCACTAATTTGCATGATGAGGCTTCTTTAGAGAATGGGGAGCTATATATCTGATATGAGATAATTCTAAAAATACAATCCCATCATTTGCAAATAACTAATTATAAATTTAGAAGGTGATACTGAGCAAAAAGAAAAAGATGGAGGGAGTGAGACAAATGGCTTGATATGGTCTACTTTTAGCATGCGATTCAGCTACACATAATATAGTCAATATTTCCTGTATTACTAAGATGCATTAGTATAACAGAGAAGGGGAAACAAAACAGGACTCAGATCGAAGGAAACAATAAAGCAGATGGATTGAGCTCTTCAAGTCTGTGCTAGCAGAGAATGCAATTAAACAAAGGCTACTGGCGTTATTAAAATCACAACGGTTAATAGTCTAGGTAGACCCACCAAATTCTTCACCATATAAACTGTTCCATGTTTATAGCACAAATTAAAAATGTAATATCACACTACTGGAAGAATGCCTTTAACTGTTCCTAGGCTAGCAAATAAATGTTCCAAAAATAGCGTAAAAATAAAAGGAGGTACATTATATCCCTTACATGTAAGAAAAAAATTTAATCACTGTTTCTACTCTTTTATTATTATTTCAATCCCAGGATTTGAAAAGCAATGCAAAGTATTATTACATGAGAATGGGCTAATGGTAATTCAAAAATTATGAACTACTGAACTTTTTTTTTTAGCTAACAGGTTAAAAGCCCAGGGGTTTGACTGATGATCCTTCTAGAAGAAAAAGAGACCATTTGTAACTTTCTTTGTTCACAACATGCCTTTCCCACCACCTGTAAGTGGAATTCTAGTTTCTCCACAACCCACTCAGTTGGCAAGAGTCCCTTTCTCTACCCAATTCTCCTGGCCCTGCGTCTAGACTCATTTTACAATGTATCAATATTACAGTGGTGCCCACGCCTCATCTCCCTTTCTGGACCAAGGTTCTGAGGACAGGCTCTAAGAGTGATTCCTGCTGGATGTCCCCTGGTGCCCGGCCCTTGCTGAGAGGCCTCAGTGAACATCTGCTGAATGAATACAGGAAGAAGTGAATGTGTATCCTGACAGATGTCTACCTGTGTGTAACCTCCAGGCGTCATCCCATTTCTCTACATTGCATGAGCACTGTGTTGTGTCTTTTAGTTAATAATATAGAGAAACTGAGTTAAATAATTTTTCCTGCAAAGATTTTTCTTTAATTAGTATGAGCTGAAACCGTAACTAACTATGGAGATCAGAATAGCCCCAGCATTTTCCAGCTGGCTACCCTGGAACTCTGATGGTTACATGGAACCAGCGGTCGGTAAGTGTGCACTTCCAGAGGCGGCCACGGGACTTGAAGCCTCAATCTGGAGCCACTCTCAAGTATTTTGGTGTTTGCCTCTGAGCATCCCACAGAGGATCATCTTAGGGCAGATGAGACAGCCCATCTAACCACAAGGAAATACCGTGGGTAGACCCTTTCTAAATGATTCTAGATGAGCCAGGCCTGACACCTGTGTCTGGGAGGCTCCGCCCTCATAAAGCAGGCGGCCCTTTCACTATAGAAAGAAGCTATGAATGGTTAAAATAAGCAATGCGACCGCCGGCTTCCACTTACAGTTACCGTTTCTTCACGTGTGAAATTTAAACAGTACCTTTGATAGTTTATTCAGATCCTAAAGGAATCGTGGCCCGAGGAAGAGCAAAAAAAGTGCACCAACTAATTTTCTGCTGCGTTTCATGTTTTTTAATCCTCTCTAATTGCACTGAGAGTCTAAAGAAAATTAGTGGGAGAAAAGATCACAGGCATGTTAATAATTTATTCCATTTTATTTTATTATTATTATTAGGTTAAAAAGCAGTTAAAGCCTAACCCACTTTTACACGGAGCATAAAAGCCTGTTCGTTGCCTTGAAGAATTTAAAGAGGGTACAGCTCAGAGGAAGAAGCGGGCAGGAAGAGAACTGCTTTAGAGACGCAGGGAACAACAAGGGGTGTGCCGGCCCCCTGCTCTGTCATTAGCCTGACCCGCAGCTGTTCACTCCACAGGGGGTCCTCAGCCACTGTCCCCACATCCCACCCTACTGTGGACCAATTCAATCATGAGTAAACAAAGCGCCAACCAAAGCAACTAACAGAACAGGACAGCAAAAGCCGATCATCCTGCACCAAACAGATCTCTTTAACGCATTTGCTTTGACCTCTTCTTTTACAAGCACCCCCACTGAAAATAAGCTGGAACAAAAGATGATTCGTTATGCACAGCCATGAAGAACTCCAGGGCACACTGCATCCATAATTCATGATGCAGAGCCAGCCGCCCTCAGCAGCATTTATCCCTTCAGTATTTTAAAGCGGTGAAAGGTTGCTGGCTATTTATAAAGTCGCTGATTTCTACACGATCATTCCAAAATGAGGAACAAATGGGGAACTTCCTTCTTCTGCAAGTGACATTACTTCCAAACCTAAAACTATAAATCTACTAGAATTCACTTGGTATCCGTCATAGCAGGATGGCTAAACAGCCCTAATAAACCAATTAAGCCAGCAGGCAACATATATCAGTTCTGTGGAAATTAATCTATCAAATCACTTGTTTTCTGTTTTGAAAATAAACGCCCCAGTTTTCTTCCCACTGTGGTTAAAATCCATCCCATCCCATCCACCCAAATCAAAGAGACACGCTCTCCTCCTGGCAGACAGTAAAGAGGCCCCGAGAGGTACTTAGCTTGCCCGAGATCTCCCAGCCAGGCAGAGAGGCTCACATCAACATTCTGGACCCATTCCTCCATTCCTAGGGACCTGCCTGGGGTCCCGTATCACGTAATGTCTGAATGACCTCAGAGGGATCCCCTGCCTCTATTCCCACTCCATTCAAGTCCATCTTCCACGTGGCTGCCCTGAGTGGTCTTACAAAAGGTATACTTGACACTCCCCCCATCTGATGCTTCAATATGTCCTTCCTACCCTAGGGGGAATAAATCATCGAATCAAAAATTTTAGCTTTATATCATGCTGCCAAGAATTCTGCCAAGAATTATAGCTAATCAGGTAGACAGGCTAAAAAATATCGCCATGGCATGTGCCCTGACAAGTGAAAGAACAGGCTCCTGATCATCCGTACGACCCTCTTCCCCATCCCGACTCCATCGCACGTCAGTGGACCTGGTGGTTTGCAGAAAGTCCCCGAGCATCACCTCCACTCAGCTAGAGACCTGTTCCCATCCATCCAACCCCACCCACGGGGCTCCAGAGAGCTCCCCTCCTCAGGCCTCTCTTGGCCCCTGGAGATCTTTTTTTTACCTTTTTTTACCTTTTTATGACACAGCACTGCAACTGTACGTTTACTGCATGCACCACTTCCCTAAACTGCAGCTTCCTGGGATCAGGGCCTGTTCACCCCAGACTCCCCATCACCGGCTCTATCGTCATTGTAGATTCCCAGTTAATGCTTATAGTCCGGCACTGCAGCGTTAAACATGTGTCTTTCACACACGTCATTCCATTTTTCATTCAACCAACCACCCGTTTATGGCAGATGGAAAGCTGTCATCCTCCTGAGAGGCAGAATAGGGTGGTGGCAGAGAACGTAGGTTCTGGAGGCCAGCCTGGGCCCTGCCACGTACTGCGAGGACCCGGCCAAGTTCCTCAGCCCTCCTGTGCCTCAGTGTTCCTCCCTTGAAAACAGGGATCATGAGCTAACATTTACTGAGCACTCTGGCCCCTCAGTATGCATGAACACATCTAATCCTCACAACATCTAAGGAGGCTGTGAGAGCAAGAGCACATGCGCAGGAAGTGTTAGAATTATTTCTCCTCGTTCACAGATGAAGACACTGAGGTTCAGGGTGGCTTCCCAGAGATCCAGGCTTCTTTCCTCCCTAATCCACTAGCTTGGAAAGATAAAAGATGCCATGCCTCTTGCTCTGATGCACAGTGCAAGAAAGCCGGATGGCAATATTCATCTCTAGCTATAGCTAAAGGGACATTTTTCCAATGTCACCCTCCATAGGAAACAATGTAGACTCCTTGAGATAAAAATCTGTCCCATTAGAGAAATTAGCTAAGTCAGAGGAGGAGGAAGCAGAAAGGTATTCGTACTTGAAGCAGCACACACCCAGATTCCAAGCATTATCAAACTCTCCGTGCAATGCATGCGCCTGCATCCTTAGAAGGCGAGAGAGCGTGCTTGTCGCACAGATGCAAACAAAGCCACCGACACACCACCAGATTCTTCAAAAGCAAATATTTGTCTACAACCAAAGAACCAGGATTCTTTTCTAACAAAGAACAATGAACACCATTCTAATTCCTGATTCTTCCTCCTGCTTTACAGCAGGCTCTGATTTCAATGGAAATCCCCCCACAAATAAACATGTCTTGAATCCCAGATGGCACAATAAATCAGAAGATTTATGGGCTGTAAAAAGGGATGACACGAGTGGTCCAACCTCCATGGAACACCTGGGGCCGGGTGTGCAGCGGCTTTCCGGTTCCTGGAAACAGTCACCTGTTTTTTCGGCTCAGCAAGAGAATTTTAACAGCCCTGGTAACCAGCGAGAGGCGCTCATCCCTGCTATTTGGGTGAGCTTTTAATGCTGCACCCTGTCACACAGTCAAGGCTCAGAGGCATCAACAGTTTTCAAGAAGTGACTGAGAGACTAACACTTCTGGCCTGTGTTAGCTAGAATACAGCCTAGAAGTGTTCTAGCCTGTGTGGCTCTGTGTGGGCTACAGGAAAGCCTGGCCCAATAACCCCAAAGGCAAATTCCTGAAATGACCAAACAGAAAACTAGTGAATTTTCCCTCTCCCTACACCAAGAATAAAAAGATGGAAACAAGGTACTAGCCAGTGAGAACGCACATCCCATTATACAGTAACCAGAGGGTGAGCACATATGTTTTACTTGGGGAGGGGAAAAGGCATACGTAGTCTCAGAGGCTTAATAAAAGAAAGAAATTCTAAAGAACACCTGCCCTGAACTAGAGTGGAACATAACCAGGGCCGTGCCACTCACTAAGCCATCTGGGGGTGTGCAGTGTCAGCAAAGGGGACAGATGCATCTTCTTACAGGGGCTTTGCATCTCATTTTTTGGTTTCTGTAAACTGGACACAAAATGGCCCAGCTCTCAGCAGAGCAGTGAGCTGTTTGGGGCATCACAGTGTGCCAGAAAATTCTCATCTTGCTTTTCAGTTCTTCGCCACGTGATTCACCTGTAACAAGCCCCCGAATCAAAGGCACTTCCATTTTGCCATGTGGATGTGCGGCTAAGGTGAGTCAAGGTCATCTCAGCGAACACTGGCTTTACTAACATGTTCGGAAAATGTGGCTTCCTCTTTCCCGCCATGCTGTCTGCACCGATTTGGACATTTACTATAGGAAGGATTATAAAGACCAAACACTTCATTGAACCCTGTGAACAATCTCTTTTCTCGAAGAACCTGACTGATGATGATTTTGTTCCCTTTAAACAAAATATACAACTAAGTAGCTTTTAAACCCACAAGCCACTCTACCAGGATTCAATTGTCTACTGTTCTTCCAGGTCAAACACATTTTAGTGGGCTGGGTTAGACCTGTCCAAGACACACAGAGAAGCAAACAGTTTGGATAATCTCTTAAATTGTGAACCCCTACGGGTCTCAGGATAAAATATCCAGGGCACCTCTGTGAATCACATACCAAGCTGAGGTCTAGAAAATACACTGGCGTGGAATTCTGGGGCTAGTTACAGGGCAGAAATGAAAACTGCCCTGCTGGCATAGGTGGACTGGCCTTTAGATGACAGTTGGGGTAGAAAGGCAGAAGCAACGTTTTGAGCCAATGAGATACGGTTTGTTATCAATTATTTTTCATTAATGTCTCCCATGGACACAGAACTATTCTTGCTGCCACTGTCTTATTTTGATCAGTGGTATATTTATCTGTAGACATGCACAATTTGTAATTATTGCCATGTCTAAACATTACATCACATTATAATGGATGAATGAAGCTGGGAAATGCGTAATTATGCTGCAAACAATGGTATTCCAATAGGCATCACAGAAGCCAATTAAAAAGATTACCCTTATTTTAAATCACAGAGTTAAGCTTTTATAATTCCAAGCCCCTTAAGTCCCACCATTTGACTCAGAGATGTGTCTCTTTCTAATTGCATCTCGACAGTGTCCTGAGCACAAAGGGGGATCACCAACCCTAAAGGAAGTAAAATTGAGTATTTCTCACAATTCTGGAAGGTGGAAAACTTAGTTTAAAATGTATAAAATAATCTGAAAAGAATCGAAGGTCTGTTAATATAGGACTGACTAAACAGTACATCCATTGATAGAATATTATACTATATGTGTATACACACACACACACACAACAGGTTTGTAACTGCTCATATGGAAACATCTCCAAAATATATTTTAAGTGACTGAAAGCAAGGTGCGAAACAATGAGTACAGCATGGTCTCCTTCAGGTTAAAATATATGCAAATACATGTTTTATTTTTCTTGAAAGCAATAACAAGAAACAGTTTACAGAGGAGAAAGGCGCCTGCGGGACAGGGCTGAGAGGGGCTTTTGCTTTTGAGTATACCATCCATGTACAGGTATTACTTTTGTATTGTCAGTAGAGGTTATATGGGTAGAGAATAATGGTTCACTGTGTGATCGCTTCTGTTACTTCTCTGTGTTTAGAAAAATAATAATGGTATTTCATTTAATCACAAAGGAAGCTATCAATACATTGTAGCAAATGAAATTTAGAACTTTAAAGCGTAAGTTTTTTACACATCAAAAAGGTAAACGAGCCAGAAAACAAACACCTTAAGTATGATGGGGCTCAGGGCAGGCAACCCCAAAATAAGCCACTTTGACAGATAATTTTGAATTAGTAATTTCTTGAGTTATTTAAGAAACAGCCAGTGCAAGAAGGACACTCTGACCCTCCTTTGTCCCCCCTGAAAGTAGGAAATAAATCCCCCAGGTGAAAGGTGCCCTTCCTGTACCTTAAGGTAAAGAGACTTCTTATCACCAGAGATAAGGAACTCAGGGGAAAGAAGGCTGTATTAACAAACTCTGCTTAGTTTCTTCATTAATTAGTACCCAAGCCTGTCTCATCAGTTCTTCACAAATTTATTGTTCCTATGCCTAAAAGGAATATAAACAGCCTGTTTTGGTCAGTTCGTGGGTCCCCTATCTATAAAACCTCCATCCAAACGAAATTAAATTGGGGTTTTTTTCCCTATTCATTTGCCTTGTGTCAATTTAATTAGACCAGCCAAAAGAACCAAGATGGGCAGGGGGAAATATTCCCCTCCCTGACAGTTTGAGAGAAAAAAGGTTATCTTTCCTATATAACGTATTAATGTAACCTGAACTCTATGATAAGAAATCACTGTGATTAAAAAAAAATACCAATAAGATGATCCCAAAAGGCATGATCAGACAATTCACAAAAGAAGCAACACAATTAGGCAACATTCATAGAGGAAAACATGCATGTTTCCTAATTAACGATTTGATCTATCAGTGATATATTGTCTTCCATTCATTGTTATTGCAGTTTTAAGATGATACCCAATGCTGAGGAAATGCAGTGAAATCAATCTAGCATCCTGTGTAGGTAGCAAGTGTTCCCCCAATGAAAAGCAGCATAAGCATGTACTGAACCTTAGACCTTCTTTGCCTTTGACTCAATGAGTCTGTTTCTGGGATTACTGCTCGAATAAGAGCTTTTAAAAGAAGTCGTCATCACAGAATTACTCATAACAACAAAACGTGAAACTACTCAAGTGTCTGATGGTTAAATAAACAAAGGTAAAAATCTCCTTAAAGTCCTATTATGCAAGCATTTATAATTACTGTGTAGCTACTAATAACATGAAACCATACTCATGGTAACTTAGGTGAAAAAAGTTTAAATTATTTATACAATATGATTATCCCTATACACTTTAATAAACCTAATATTAAAGGGAAAAAAATTGAAAAGAAATAGACCAAATGTGTGATTATGTTAGATACCAACTACGAGTATTTTTTCCCCTTTCCACTCCAAGTTTGGAAATGTTTTAATAATGGGAAAAATGCATTTTGAAAAAAGCATACGGTATTCACAGATAAGAATCACACTGTACTATACTCCTATGAGAAAAGACTTTTATCCATAAGTTTATCAGATTTTCAAACAGATCTTTAGATCTGTGCATACGAATCACACTGTACTATACTCCTATGAGAAAAGACTTTTATCCATAAGTTTATCAGATTTTCAAACAGATCTTTAGATCTGTGCTTTCTGGAATAATGGTAGAAACAGCAGCAGCAGCAGCTAATACCTACGGGACCCCTGCCACGTGTCAAGCATTGTTCAAAGCATTTTACTTGCATTAACTCAATCTGCAGGGCCAGCCTATGAGACAGAAACTAGTGTGACATCCAAAGTCACACAGCTAACAAGTGGTAGAACAGGGATTTGAACTTAGCAGAATCTCAAGAGCCCTTGCAAATAACCGCTATGTTATAATGTTTCCGTTTTCAAAGGCAACACAAAATTCCAAGTTTTCAAGTCAAAATATTAAGCAAATATAAACAAAATATAAAGTTTTTTTTAATACCTGGCACCTCCTAGGATTTCAGTTAAAATGTAACTAAATATTTTGATAAATTGAGAGGCACGGAAAGACAAACTCCAATGGTGATATGATGAAAGGTGCAAGAACAGGCCGTCACAGCGTGGTAAGTGGAGTTCAGACAAATGAAATGCATAAAATATGCTGTTCCATCGGTGCAAAAATAATAAAAAAAACAGTATTTTCAGTCAGTCTGTGGTGTCACAAGAAAGCCCAAAGTAAAGACAGGGAAACTTAGTCCACAATAAAATGCTAATTGTGTTACAGCCAAGTTTGCTTTATCGCAGGATCTGTTATGGTAAGATCTGGAGACAGGAAAATCGATGTTCTGGATACATTCCTAGGGATCACAGAGGCATGTGGCCATCTGGCCGTGGGAGCAGCCAACGTCCATGTTCTCTCTGGACTCGGATGCGGAGAACGGGGCCAGGGGCACGCTTAGCAGGGGATCACACAGGACAGGTGCTCTGTCAGCCCAGCAATAACTTGATTATGAGTCTGAACAGATCATCTGAAACTACTCTTCAGCTCTCCAAGCCATAAATCCCCTCCACGGTCTCAACAGAGCCCTGCCTGATGGACAAGGAATGAGCTGGGGCAGTGTCCCCCAGACTCTAGCTGACGGGCCGGCAGTGGCCACTGGCAAACCCTGACCCGTCCATAAACGGAACTTACCATCGAGAAGCCTCTTCACTGTGACAGCTGCTACCTGCTCTTGTGCACACACGCCCACCCCCAGGCACAGCCTGCTGGTCTATCTGAACACCCTCTGCCTTTTTAAGAGCCATTCTAA